>NW_027361814.1:12332500-12932500 GCF_039654945.1 Dendrobates tinctorius | reverse complement strand
CCATAAGTATGAAAATCTCATATGAGTGAAGTGTCCGTGTGAAGACTACTGGAACCTGCAGAGCTGAATCCTGACATTGCAGCTTCTGAATTCTCACAATGAATGCACTGCACACATTTAGGATTCTCCCTTGCTGATGTACAGTCATGTCAGCACAAGTATGTGATTTATATACTTCTGGCCACATTCCGACTAGACGAGCCCGGCCTCGCTCTGTTCATTTTCATTGAGTGAGGCCACACATGTCTAGTCAGCATGTGACCGCATGTATGTAAATTACCGGCACGAGAGAATCCTGACAGCGTTCAGTGAGCACTGTGAGAATTCAGAAGTCTGCAGTCACATAGAATGACTGCAGACTCATCACAAACCTGGACAACCCATTTAATGTTCCTAACAAATAAAAACATGAGAATTAGTCAGTATCACAAATATTATTTACATCCAGATACCTTGTAGATAACGTTGTCTCTGGAGTCGTTCTCCTTTTCTTCTTCTTGTCCAGACCCCATTATGAGTTTTCTCATCCACATCTCGTCTCTGCAGACTTCCATCTTCTCCGGTCTTCTGCAGCAAATCTCCACACGATGCCCTTAAATATAGAAGTGTCATTATAATGCTCCTAAATAAAAATATCTGCAATATACTGTCGCCTCACACTATTCCCCTCCCTCCTCATACTGTCTCCTCTAACATCCCACCTGTTCACCATACTGTCTCCTCATATATTTACCCCCTCACTATCTATACTGTCTGCTCACACATACCACTGACTCCCCATACTGTGTCTGTACACATCCCATCACCCTCACTCCCCATACTGTGTCCACTTACATTTTTCCTATCGCTACTCATACTGTGTCCACATACATTTACCCGTTCAATCCCCATACTGTTTCCTCATACATGCCCTCATACATACATACTCTTCATTTTGCGTCCTCAAATCTCCCCACACATTAAATCCCCACACCCTCACTCCAAATCCCTCCACACACATTAAATTCCCCATCTCCACTCCAAATCTCCCCACACATAAAGTATCCCCCATCCCCACTCCAAATCCCCCCACACATAAAGTACCCCCATCCACACTCCAAATCTCCCCACACATTAAATAACCCCCTGTCCCTACTCCAAATCCGCCCACACATTAATTACCCCCCATCCCAATCCAAATCCTTCACACACATTAAATAACTCCCCCATCCCCATTCCAAATCCCCCCACACACATTAAATCCCCCCATCCCCATGCCAAATCTCCCACACACATTAAGTACCCCATCCCCACTCCAAATCCCCCCACACATTAAATAACCCCCCATCCCCACTCCAAATCCCCCCACATTAAATAACCCCCCATCCCCACTCCAAATCTCCCCACACATTAAATAACCCCCCATCCCCACTCCAAATTCCCCACACATTATGTACACCCTCCACTCCAAATCACCCCCCACATAATGTGTGGGAGGATTTGGAGTGGGGGGCACATAATGTGTGGGGGATTTGGATTGGGAGGTGTAAATAATGTGTGAGGGGATTTGGAGTGGGGGTTACATAATGTGTCAGGGGATTTGGAGTGGGGGTGTACATAATGTGTAGGGGGATTTGGAGTGGGGTGTACATAATGTGTGGGGGGATTTGGAGTGGGGGGTACATAATGTACACCCCCACTCCAAATCCCCCCACACATTATGTACCCCCCACTCCAAATCGCCCCACACATTATTTATACCTCCCAATCCAAATCCCCCCACACATTATGCACCACCCCACACATTAGGTACACCCCCACTCCAAATCCCCCCACACATTATGTACACCTCCCACTCCAAATCCCCCCACACAATATGTACACCCCCACACATTATGTACACCTACCACTCCAAATCCCCCCACACTTTATGCACACCCCCCACTCCAAATCCCCCCCATGTCCCATCTTTGGTGGTTTCTTCAGCTCCACAGTGGAGCACTGACCACCAGTTTTCGCTCTGGGCGCTGGCGAGTGACGTCAGCAGCTTGATCACATGACCTGATCACGCTGATGGCATCGCTCTGACCCGGCGGTCAGAGCTTCAATTGTACTGGCATATAGACGCCAGTGCAATTGATCCCTGGGAGCCGTCGCACGGCAGCTTCTGTGTGCCGGCTGTCCGCTTGACAGCCAGCACAGAGAACGGCCAACTCCCAGTCCGGGGGGCGGCAGAATGCTGCCGCCAGGGAAAACACTGCAGACCGCCGCATTAGGCGGCCCAACTGCGCCCCCCTGCCGGTTGCCCCCCCAGATACGCCTCTGCTATTATCTATCTATCTATCTATCTATCATCCATCTATCTATTATCTATCATCTATCTATCTATCATCTATCTAGACAAAAAGGGAAGGCAGCACTCCATTATTTAAAGGTGAAAAAGGAGGATTTTATTCAGACCCACATAGCATGGCGACATTTCGGCTCACACTGAGCCTTTCTCAAGCCTTTTTTACAATCTATCTATTATCTATCTAAATATCTATCTATAGAATAAAAAAAGTTTGTTTTTATTTTCTATAAATAGATATATTTTATATCCTAACAATGTCAAAGGAACATATTAGATAATTACCTTTGCATCTCCAGAACATATATCAAAAGAAATTTTATGTCAGACCATTGAGGGTTTAATTCATTGATTAATTGCTGATTCAAGTGTTCACTTTACATATTAAAGTTTTTGCTGAATTATTTTTTATGCACATAATGGTATGTTATTCAGTCACACTCTTGTTAGTGTATTTGTTATATCAGGTGGCAGAAAAAAAGGAATTTGTTCCTTTTTGGATTTTTTTTATTTTACATTATTTTATTCTTTTGATACTTCTATCTAGTTTAGGTAATATTAAAAATTACTTAGGCTGTTGCGTTTTTGCCGCGTTTTTGTCTAATTTTTCCTGATCTCATCATCCAGTCTGTCTGAGATTACGTGGAGAGACAGAAGGATTGGCACAAGCGACGTCCACAGAAGATCGGCGGTTAGTTTTCCAAGATGTTTGGAACAATCTCCCTGCATTTTTGATTTAGAAACTGTGTACAAGAGTTCAGAGAAGAGCTGATGTTGTCATGAAGACAAAAAACCGTCACCAAATATTGATGGATTAAGAGTTTTCTTTTGTTCATTGATTTTTCATTTTATTACTTGATGAAAATAAACTATTATCACTTCTATTCTTGAAGGCATCTTACTTTGCATCATTTTTTCCACACCTGCCTTAAACCTTTGCCCAGTCCTGTTAATATATATATTTATATATATAAAATTTGACATATATGAAAAATGGAGACGAGGTGATTAGATGTGGCGTTACTTCTGTCTGACGAGGTTAATAAAGTCAGTAGAGTTGAAGTCGTGTTGGATCAACCAACGTGACAGCATCAGGCGGCAGCCACAACATCCCGCCCCGCCAAGTGTCCCCTTGTCCTGGGCAGTATTACAGCGAATTAATGGATGAATAGAATGGCAAATTGAGTGGGAGGGGGACACCCAGAATGTAATAGTTGAAGCAGCTGTTTTCCCCAATTAAGTTCCCTCTTGTTTGGCGCTGAAGTGATGGGGGCACTTTGTCCTTTGCATTGTCGCTGGAGAGAGTCACAGGCACTTGGTCCCAATGTGTTCAGTATCAGCCATTCTTCGGAGTCACTGCCGGTGCTATCCACCTGCCCCTATTCACACACAAGAGCCGAGCGATAGAGTATTTACTTCCTCTGTCTACAAGGAGCATCTGCGCTCTCTGCCGTCCCCTTAGGACCTGATGAGTAGGGGGCCCCCTATCCCTCCAAAAAAAAAAAAAAGACGAGAAGCGGCCCGCGCGGCTTGCTCCATACCTGAAGTCTAAAAGCCCTCTCAGCCTCTTTCTTTTGGAAGGGAGATTGACGCATTGGTTGTGTGATAGCGGAGTATAAAAGAACACACCGATACCCCCGTCAGTGATTTTATTTGGGGAAAAGCATCCCCCACCACCACCACCACCCACTTTCCTTCCTTTCCAGCCTTTCTGTGACTAATTGGCAAAGCGTGGCCGTTTTATGGAGTAATCACTTAATGCAGTAATTACCCTCGCTCAGATTGATGCACTATCTGGCACCCATCTATTAACTCATTGCATCCTGGAGAAGAGCTCGCACAGTGCGGCATTGTTATGGCTAATGAATGGCGCGGAGCAGATACGCTCTACATTGTCACCGAATGCAGAGACTCTTAGGATTCATTTTCTTCCTTTTCTTCCACTGACAGTGCGGTATTTTTTATTAGGACGACGAGAGTGGGCTAAACAGTGATAATAGCACGAACCCAATCACACATAGCGATTTCCCCATATGGAGTTCTCATTTTATTTTATTTTTTGCCACAAGACTGAATATTTTGATTTTTTTCCCCAATAGTTGGAACGTGAAAAACCCACGTGTGCTATAAAAAAAAAAAAAGAAAATACAGTATGTGCAGATTGTATATGTCATTTATGCAGAGAACACAAGGGCTGAATCTGCTGATGATCAGTAATGGACATTTAAAGATCTTCTTCCTTAGAAAAAGGGGTGGGGCTTATTTATCTGTAGTGCTACTGAAGATAGGGGAGAGGCTCCTGCTGCAGCCAGTTGTCTAATAGCCAGACACAGGACAGTGAGGAGGAAGAAAACATGGCTGATCTCCTAAGACATAAAGAAGATTTATTGATATATTTCTCAGTTTCAATTGTAATATGATAAAAAAAAATAGGATAAAAAAGGAGGAAATTAAGAAATTCCTGGGATTTTATTTTTAAACTTTGTGCGTTTTCCTGATTTTGGCTTTTAAATACTGATGTAAAATACTGATCAAATACTGAACGTGTGAACGTGGCCTGATGGACACATACAACTTTTTAATATGCATAGATACAAAAAGTATGCGCGAAAAGACATAAAAATCAGCTACGCCCTATTTATATATAATCGAACATTCGCAAATTTGCCATGGCAGATTTTGCCACGGATCCACGTCACATCAGCAGTATCAAAATCTGAAATTTGGATTTTTTTTCATTTTAATGTGAATTTGCAGCAATGAAAGATAAAATCCTTGATGAAAATGTTGATATTCTTCAAAACTAAATTCTATGATAAAAAAGAACCCAAGATGGACACCAAACTGGTCCTAATGATATAAAACCCAACGCTTGTCTGAAATTCAGACATCGGTATTTGTGACCCGTGTGCTCTCTGTTGTTTTCCACCAACGCATTATATTCTATGGGATAGTCACATTTATAATTATTTTTTGGGATAATTAAAAAGAATGGTGGCACGTCCTACTCTGCAAAATGCACCCATTACAGTGAATGGGATTGCGGTATAGAGGGACGCCAGTCTTCACGGAGATGCTTGGGAAACCTTTATTTTATTTATTTTTTTGTGCTCGAGAAAAACATGCCATATGGATGGAAAAATGGACGCCTTGATTGGAAACGGATGAGAAATGGAACCTCACATGGCTGAAAAACATTCCTTAGGCTACATTCATTGTTTGATCCATTTTTAAGAACAAACTAAATTCATGTCAAAAACGGACCTGTCGCATAACTGAGGCAAAAGGAAGCGAAGGACTTTACTGAATTACTATTGGATGCATCTGATTCCGTTTAGTGATGAGCGAGTATGCTCGGTACTCGAGATTTCCGAGCATGCTCGGGTGGTTTCCGAGTATTTTGGCGTGCTCAGAGATTTAGTTTTCGTCCTCTCAGCTGCATGATTTGCGGCTGCTAGACAGCCTGAATACATGTGAGGAATGCTTGTTTGTTATCATGTAATCATGCAGCTGCGGCGATACAAGCTAAGTCTCTGAGCACAGCCAAATACTCGGAGAACACCCGAGCATGCTTCTGTTCTACAAACGGAATCCGGATAGACCACATAATATATTAATAAAGCGCCCACTTGGTTCGTTTGCTTTGATTGGATCCATTTTGACGTTAAATCCACTTGCGTCTGTTCCTAAAATTTAAAAATGCAAGAAACAAAAGTGACTCGCGCTTGTGAATAAGGCCTCCATTACAGCCTTTGAAAATTTCACCACAAAGTGACAAAAATGGCAAAAATTTTTTCCCCTAGAAATTTGGAGCGTAAAATGCCTAACACCGCCAATTCCCTTTCTTGCACACCGGTCCCCAGATTACTCATATACAGTATATACATACATTGTAACGAGTATTTCTAAACTTTTGTTTTTGCTTCCGTTCACTAAATTAAAGGAAAAAAGAAAAAAACCCTTTTTCCTGGGACGGGCAGGTGTAACGTTACAAAGAGTCTACAGAAGTCTATACAAAGCCTCCATCAGATCTCTGAGTACAACATGGATTAGGTCCAATCTCCGCGACTGTTAACACAGTTTATCCATCGCTGTAAAATGTTGACTTTCTAGAAGAAAGAATCATCATTGTTCCATTCAGAGCTAAACCTTGTTTAGCGGTAACATCTAAATACCAGGTTAAGATTTTGGTACGGCGGGGCCTGTACTGCGCCCCTCTCCATGTCTGCTTTGTGATACTTAGCATTCACCCTGGAGGCAGAGAGGAATCAGTGAATTCTTCCTGCACGTCCCATTCATGGTCAGCTGAGCAGAACTAATGTAACAAAATGTCTTTGGCCCTTTGAGGTTCAGGTTACATGTTTTGGGAGCGGCTGGAGGGGATCCTTTGCCGGCTTGGGCAAAGGGAGGGGATGAAGAGAACCGAGAAGTATCTGTTACTTCATTGTCAATTTCATCCCTTGACCTCTGCAACCTGATGTGATCTGTTTAACTCTCTCCTCGCTGCTCGCCCGCCACAACTCAGGAAATTGCCAGTGTCTTGTCTGATGAAGGCCAAATGATCTAAGAGAGTGTTTATCCCTTTATTGTTGCGGTGCAATTATTAGTTCCTCTGCCCGTCCCGTGGAATCAATAGAGACCGTGTGGTGCGTTTGCTCAATACCAAGAGGAAATGAATGGTAACCTAGAATTCAATGAAACGTCTTTAAGTGGCACAATTTTACAATGGATGAAAGGAATAATTCATCCCCTCCAAGCAAAAATCCATATAGTGCCTCAAAATATCAGCAAGATTAGCTCTAAGGATCGGCTAAAATTGCGCCCACCCAAGGATTTTGTTTCGCAATTCTACGGCCATTGGCCCTCCAGAGTCCGCAGAGTTTTCTCCAGCCGCAGCGTGTTAAGGTATACGAGAGAGATCTAAATGCGATGACCTTATTTCCAGGTTGTTGGAGCATCTCTTAAAAATAGATTGTGGGGTCCAACCACAGATTACGAGAATGGAGGTCACTTATTACATGTTTGAATATTGTGCCGGTGCACCACTCCATTCTCTGTCTATAGAAACGGTGGTCACACATGCGCAGTACAGCTCCCATAAAAGTGGTAGTCACTAGAGATGAGCGAGTCGGTTTGTAAGAAATCGATTTTCCTACAAATTTCCCCGAAAATTTTGGATGCTCTCCGCTTTGTCGAAATCTGTAGAAAGTTGGGAAAAGGTTAAGATACAAAATAAAAAAAAACTTTATGCCGCCTCGGCATTACTGGTCCTCAGTGTGGTCCTTGATGGTTCCAGAGCTGATGACCACAATGTCACGTGGGATAAAGTCAATGCCATGTATCACTCCCATTCATGATCTCATGGGCGTTAGCTATGGAAGAATTGAAGATCCTCTTGGAAGACCAGGGAAGCTGTAATGACTGTGGGCAAAAAGCAACTGATCAAAGAAGAAACAGAAAGAAGATTTATAAGCGGCGGTGGGTAAACAATGGATATAAATAGTTAAGTAGCAAAATTCCTCAAATATCCTTAGAGGGATTATCCAGGACTATTACTAACAGCCTAAAAACCAACAGGCAGTTAGTTGCTAATTACCTAGCTCTTCTACCTGATGCCAGCACAGAGCGGTCATTGATGACTCCTGCCAGCGATTCAGCTTCCGAGCTGCTCTGTCAATAGGGCGTGACAATCGGTGTCATGCTGATTGACAGCTGGCTCCCCATAGATAGACAGCAGGAATCTGTCTGTCAGTAAGCATGACATTAGCAGTCACACCCTGCCAGCAGAGCATAGTGGAAGACAAGCCACTGCTCTATCTGTGACCGTTCTGTGGCGGTGGAGATTGGCGCCGGGCTCCACAAACAGGGAGGTACCAACTACCACTGGCCTGATAGTTTGTAGGCCCATAGTAAAAAAAAAAATTGTAACTTTAAAGTGTACTGAAGACCACATTTTTCATATAATATAATTTTATAATATTGGGTTTATATCGGGGGCAGACCTACCATGATGTGATCATGTTCCGAGTTGATGCACTTTTGGAAGGGTTGGCTATCTCAGTGAAGTCTATTTATCGTCTTTATATTTCTCCAGCATCTTCTTGGATACGTAACAGTAGGAAAATATAAAGATTTTTAGACAATTTGGCTTGACATTTCAGGATTAGCCCCATCAAGATTTTTCGCCTCTAGTGTCGGAGGGTTACAGGTGGCTCGTCCTCTGTGTTCTTCTCTTTTATATTTCATGTTTTCCATCTATATACATAATTGCCTTAAATTGTCTGTCATCCACTTCTGTCTGGATGTCCCCAAATCCCGCAATCCACTGCGCTGCATCGGAAGTATGCCGATCGCCATTTTGGTACACTCGAGTGATGCCGCTTGGATCCAGGCCACCGCTGCGATCCCAAACGCCGCTGCTGCAATCACGAGGCTGTGAAAGAGGTGTAACAAGGGAGTATAACGAGAGGGGTGTAATGAGAGGGTGTAATGAGAGGGATGCCGCCGCCGGACCCCACCAGGACCCACTGCCTGACTACACGTGCCGGATCCCGCTGCTGCCTGCCCACACACCTCCATGCAGCCACAACTGGCAGGAAAGACCGCGGCTTGAGGCCTGTGCTGGAGATTGGGTGCAGCCACCCTCTGGTGGCGCCGCACACCATCTCCAGTACAGGTCGCAAAACACAATCTTTCCTGCCGGTTGTGACTGCACGGAAGTGGGTGGGCCGCCACCCCCAGCGCCACAAAGCTGCCCCCATCGTGATGTTACTGCCCTCCCGATGCGACAGCATCGGCCACACATCTAGTGCAATATAATCATCATTCGCGTCTTCTGTTTGTATATACAGTTCTCTTTTGCCGATATCAGATGCTTCTCCGATGTTTGAAAAGGAATGTTTCATGGTTTGATGATTACAGTATAAACTCCACTGGATGTTTCGTGTACCTGGCTTGTCAGGATTGGGGCAGGTACGAGAATTTGGCAAGGGTATTTCTGTATATTAATTGTTAAAAAACTAAGGGATCTAAATCAGAAATGTAAGCTTTGCCACTTATTGGCCACATTGGATACTTTTATATGTTATGTTTTATTTTAAAAAATTAAAGGGAATTTGGTCAAAATAATTGTTCAAACCAAACACAGGTACCTGGTGCACCATCAACTTGGCAGAAAAGTTCAATGCACCTTCCCATCTACTTGTTTTCAACTATTTCCTTGGCATCGTCAAGCGTGAACCGGGCCCCTCGGCTTGTGGCAGACTCCCTCTAAAATGCATTTTTAGAAGGTGATTTACTTGAACTTCCAATTCTTTGTTATGGTATTTTAACTATGTTGCCAAATCGCAAGAAATGGTTAAAATATACAAATAATTATTACTCCAAGAAATCATCGTCTACACCAGTGATGCTCGCTCCTCCTGCAGCAATGATGTCATGTCCATCATTCACGTGATCGCCGCACTGAAGGGCTATAAGTGGTCACCTGAATGATGGATGGACATGACATGATTGCTGCAGCATAGCACAGATGAAGGATAAACAGATGAGTAATAAGACCAGATTCCCCATCAGTGAATTTCGACCTAATGACTGAGGATTCAAGCTTCACGAACAATAAACCTTCCTGAAGAACCACTTTCTTGGAGTTTTTTTTTCCAGGGCCAGTGAGATTTGGCAACTTTTCTGGGAGTCCATGAGGTTTCCCCTATTCCCTAGAGCTTCCCAGATGTTCTGAGAGAGTTGTCAAGTATCAAAGAGATTGTCCACTACTTTTACATTGATGACCTATTCTTAGGATAGGTCATCAATGTCTGATCGACTGGGGTCTGATACCCAGCACCCTTGCCGATCAGTTGTCATCTGCAGCAAAAACATGACAATCTGCAAAATATTCAGAGGCCCTAAGTGTTAGCGCATGGAGGCGCTTGTATAAAGATTTACATAGCATGGAGCACGGATAAAGCATGTACTGTCTCATGGAGGGAAGAAAAAATACAGGCTATACATAAGAGGGAAAGTACGAGAAGAGAAAATAAGTGCTGGATAGAAGCTGTACTGATAGTTAAGCTAATGTTGGCAGCAGCACCCTACATACAGAAAGAGCTCACATCCAGCCTATATTACTGGGAGAGGCACTCCCACAAGAGAAAAATCTGAATGAATGAAGGAATAAAGATTGCAAAGATAAATTTCATAACTAAATGTAACCACTATCACTTGTAAAAAATCATTTTTTTCCACGTGAAAGGTCTTTAACGTTTATCATTTTCACCTGGCAGCATTGCGCGGCAGATGAAGCAAATGATTCTCATTCCAGTTAAGAGCACCGGCAACACATCTTAATTACACAAGATTTCAGGCTCGCTCAATGGAACGATAGAGCAATCCACCAATGCGAAGCACAGGCGGGAGAAGGGGAGAAATGTATAGAAAAAAAAAAGGACGAGATTTCCACCCTCCTTTCTCCGCGTTCAGGTCTGCGGCAGCGCGGAAAGCACAAACATGACTTTGGTATCTAGGAGAAAATAATTCGTGCCCTCATCAGTGTAATTCCCTTTAATAACGCCCCTGGAGCTGACATATAACTCACGGCACTCAGCTTTAATGAATAGATGTACTGCTTGTTTGCTAAAAAGGTTTTTAGCGGAAAATCGATAATGTTACTTCAGCATTCGTGATTGCAAATGCAATTACTGTGGCTGTGATTAGCCATAGTCTTATCATTGTTACCATGATTATTATTATTATTTTATAAAACGGAGCCTTCTATAGAGGAACGGAATAATCATCCCCCTGTACAATAACACTTAGCTCCTACCGTCATGGTAGCTTCTCATGCGCCAATTAACTCATTAACCCTTTCAGATGGATACCCCACCAAGGAAAACCGTCTATTCTGTAAAACTCATCTTGCAGCTTTAAGCCCCCCCCCCCAAAAAAAAGGAATTAAAGGCAAAGTATCAGCGAACATGACAGACGTTTGATACCCTGCCCTCAATATTTTCTGCTATATTGCAAATAATAGGATACATTGAATTTATTTTAGATTATCTCCATTATGTGTTTTGTTTCCGATCGGCAGGGAGATATTGCTTTTAATAACTACGGCTTGGAAGGATTCTCCACTGATAATGCGCCTTTATGAATGAAGGAATAAAGAACATAGTTTACCCCGGAGAAACAAAAAAAAAACGTAATCTTTTTATTATGTCAATATTTCTAGAGATAAATGTAGATTTGCATAATATTTTCACAAGAAGGGACCACTAGTGAATGTATCCTCAACAGGTAAAGGAACACTAACCACAAAATGCACAAAAAAGTAATATTGTCCCATATTATGATTAAAACTAAAAAAATATAAATAAATCTTTTTTGCGTCTTAGAATCAAATCAGTAATATATTCATCCTTCTTACTGCCTTGTGTGTGTAAGACAGCTGGCTGAAGCAGAAGCCTCTACCTCTGCCTTGTGTGTGTCTCTAAGGTCTCTTTCACACTTCAGTCTTTTGGCGTCAGTCAAAATCCGCCCTTTTGAGAAAAAAAAAGGATTCGCCTTTTTCTTGGCGGAATCCGTTTTTTTCCCCATAGACTTGCATTAGTGGCAGATTGCGACGGATGGTCGTCCGTTGTATCTGCCTTTTGATGGATCCGTCAGAATTGTGGCGTCCGTTGTCTTGATACAACGGACCTTGGAACATTTTTTGTCTGCGTTGACGGATCCGTTGCCGTCCGTCCTCTGCTAGAATGGACGTCTATGGGTGGTACACGACGGAATCCAGCAACGGATTCCGCTTTTTTCATCTGAGCATGCCCGGAAGAATTTCCTTTCATAAAATTTAACCCCAAAACCTGTTCTGGCTCAAGAAATCTCTCTCGCTCTCTCTCTCTCTCTCTCTCCCCCCTCTATCTCTCTCCCTCTCTCTCTCGCTCTCTCTCTCCCTCTCTCTCTCACTCTCTCCCTCTCTCTCTCTCTCGCTCTCTCTCCCTCTCTCTCTTTCCTTTTCCAGAGTTCAGTTCCTTTAAATTTCAGACACTGGCTGCTGCGACGGATCCGTCAGAAAAACGGATCCGGTGCATCAGTTTTTTGCAAATCTGCAACGGATCCATTTTTTCACACTAAGACGGTTTGGAACTGATGTCAAAAGACTGAAGTGTGAAAGAGGCCTTAGACAACTGGCTGCAACTGGAGCCTCCCCCCTCTGCTTTTTGTGTGTGTCTGTAAGACAACTGGCTGCAGCAGGTGCCTGCCCCTCCTCTGCCTTTTGTGTGTCTGTAAGACAACTGGCTGCAGCAGGAGCCTCCCTCCTCTGCCTTGTGTGTGTCTGTGAGATTACTGGTGGCAGCAGGAGCCTCCCCCCTCTGCCTCGTGTGTGTCTGTAAGTCAACTGGCTGCAGCAGGAGCCTGCCCCTCCCTGCCTTGTGTGTGTCTGTAAGACAACTGGCTGCAGCAGGAGCTTGCCCCTCCCTGCCTTGTGTGTGCCTGTAAGACAACTGCCTGCAGCAGGAGCCTCCCCCCTCTGCCTTGTGTGTGTCTGTAAGACAACTGGCTGCTGCAGGAGCCTTCACATCTGCCTTGTCTGTGTCTGTAATGTAAGAAGATGAAACAAGATGGAATCAGCGGTGTGCGGTGCCCTTTAAGACCGGAACTATCGCCGCTGTCACAACTGTTGGCGGGAGGTTTTTCCTCGGAAAGGGGGAGGCTTTTCTGTCAGACAGCAGGGGGCTTGGGGTACAAAAGGAGTCCTGAGCACGGGAATGGGGCAGACTTGGCGGGAAGACAGGAGAAGGTTGACTCCCTCTCTGCTGCCTCTACTGACAACTCCACTGTCCCCAGACCCTCGTGTGCTGACCTTGAGACTTCTCGTGATGCTATTCAGTTACTGTCTGTACCCACACCGTTAAATACCCCTGTTTTACACGTTTCTTGTTAGCAGAGCCAGATACTTTGTGCATCATTGGAGACGCCACCGGGAGATATTCCAGTCTTCCCCTTGCCAGAACTGCAACCGATAAGTGTCCCGCTTATTTTGTATGTTTTTTCGCTACTTCCTTTTCCTCCCTGCATTGAGTACCGTTTGTTATTGATTGTTCAGTCAATCCTTGTTAACCCCTTCTCTGCCTCTGGTTACTCACTGCATCCAACAAGCTGTTTGTTCCTTACATTTAGACAACTGTTTGCAGCAGGAGCCTCCCCCTCTGCATTGTGTGTGTCTGTAAGAGAAATGGCTGCAGCAGCATCCTCCCCCTCTGCCTTTTGTGTGTGCCACACCCCACAGGGCTGTGGGGTACTCGGTACTGGGCCGGTTCCGTTACTTCAGGGGATGTCACAGCATCAGTGACCCAGTCCGTGGCCCTGGGCGAGCAATGAAATGATCAAGGGAATAGTTATTATAGGGGATTAATTCGTGATGCCACCCGTGGTACTTGGCAATGAGAAGATGGCCAACGCTGCAGTTCAGGTCCACTGAGGCAGTTGGTGACGCAGCATAGATGTTACAGCTCTCCACGGGTAGAGCTAGGAACCAAGCCAGTTGTATGTGTTATTTAAAAATGGTGGTGACAGTTGTAATGCAGAGTAGATAATGCAGTGATAAAGCTGAGGACACAGCATGGTTGCAATTTCCTTTTACCTTTACTTGATAGTCCAGGGTGCAGACCAGGGGATCACAGATGGTGAAGGAGATCCGGTTAGCCTGGAAGCAGTTCAGGATCCACTGAGCCAGATGGATATGGAGGCCTCCCTACTGCGCTATTCTCTGAGGTCCTTGCTGCCTTAGGCTGTGCTTGGGCCTCTATTCCTGCTTTTCTTTTAGCACTTGCCCATATGGCAGGCAGCTTGAGCCTTTTATTACAGGTGTTTCTCCTTCGTGGCGGCTCCAGGCTCTCTTATGCTGCTGTGCCGCCGAGTGTTTTATGGGGCCAGGAGGCCTGCAGTCCCCTGACCTCTGGATTTAACTGTCGGGCTCTCTTTACCTGCGCAGCCACTGACTCTGGCATCCTCTTTCCAGCGCTCAGCTCCGGGGTGAGCTTTCTCTCAGCTCCACTCCCCAGATTCTCCAAATTTCTCCTTTCCTCCCCAACTCTCCTCAGACTCTGTCAGCCTTCACTCCTTCTCACTCCCCTCTGACTGACTGACTGACTACTTTCAGAACAATCTCCTTACCTCAGCACTAACTCCTTCCACCAACTGTCAATACATTAAGCTCTGCCCATTTTGGTCTTGAGTTAGAACAAGTGTTGGATTCTGGTTCTACCTGGTCAGGGGACCTCTCATTGCTTCCAGGCATGACATTACCCCCCTGTGAGGGAGGCAATGCCACTGTGGCAACCGGACTCCTGGAGTGCCACATTTGTCTGTAAGACAACTGGCTGCAACAGGAGCCTTCCCTCTCTGCCTTGTGTGTGTCTGTAAGTCAACTGGCTGCAGCAGGAGCCTCCCCTCTCTGTCATGTGTGTGTTTGCAAGACAACTGGCTGCAGCATGGTCTTCCCCCTTCTGCCTTGTGTGTGTCTGTAAGTCAACTGGCTGAAGCAGGAGCCTCCCCCTTTGCCTTGTGTGTGTCTGTAAGACAACTGACTGCAGCAGGAGCCTCTCCCCTCTGCCTTGTGTTTGTAAAAGAACTGTCTGCAGCAGGAGCCTCCCCCTCTGCCTTGTGTGTGTCTGTAAAACAACTGGCTGCAGCAGGAGCCTCCCTTCTCTGCCTTGTGTGTGTCTGTAAGACAACTGGCTGAAGCAGGAGCCTCCCCCTTTGCCTTGTGTGTGTCTGTAAGACAACTGACTGCAGAAGGAGCCTCTCCCCTCTGCCTTGTGTTTGTAAGAGAACTGTCTGCAGCAGGAGCCTCCCCCTCTGCCTTGTGTGTGTCTGTAAGACAACTGGCTGCAGCAGGAGCCTCCCTTCTCTGCCTTGTGTGTGTCTGCAAGACAACTGGCTGCAGCAGAAGCCTCCCCTCCTCTGCCTTGTGTGTGTCTGTAAGACAACTAGCTGAAGCAGGTGCCTGCCCCTCTCTGCCTTGCATGCATTAGGCCAAAAGATATCTAAGACTTACTCATTAGATAAGAGGCAGGTCTTCATCCCGCCACTGGAAGAAGATTTAAGTATCAGGAGATTAATCTGTGCCAAATGAAAGATTTCTACAGGACTGATTGTTTAAGGATTATGTAAAAATACAGCAGACTAACAAACAGTGAGGATGACTGTATTTCTTGTTGAATTATTCATTTTTAGGTTTATTTCTCTTTCATCAGAACTAATATAGAGTAGTGATTATGTCACAGAGGGCTGAATTATGGATCAATGCTTTATGGAAACTCTATTTGTCATCTATTGCATGCTTTGGAGCCCTAATATGCTTTATCATGCCCCAGATTTTATATGCTGTCACAGGGAGGTTTTTATCTCACTGGTTGTTTAAGAAACTATGAGGAAGCTCCATTGCATGCCATGATCAATCTTACCCTTGCTGCATTATTTCTATGAGAGAAGTATGGTGCCTCACGAAGGCATGGTGTGGCAAAACACAAGGTTTTAAGGTTTTTTAATGCAGATTCATAGACACTTCACATTCCGATACGTCCATGAGAGCATTGCTGCTTTTTTTAAACTCTTTGAATAACTATACAACACCCCTGAGGAAGTCACAGATGGTGGCGATACATGTGGGGATTCTATGTACCCTACTTTTAGCCCAGATGCCACTTTAAGCTGGCCATACACATTACATAGCCATTAGATGTTCATGTAGCTGACAGCCATCTCAGCCATTTCTCCCAAACGCAGGAGAGATCATCTCTCATTCTTTTCTATGAGAAAGCTGCTGATAGACATGTCTGCTGATGGCTTATCTCCGGGAGAACAATGCAATCCGCAGTCTGATATTTGATATGCCTGGTCGACATCACTCCCGACCATTATTTGGGCGTCTGGCCCATATACATTAGACCTTTGCCAAAACCTGTTGATATCAGCGGGTTTGGTCAATATAAGTCTAATGTGTATGGCCAGTTTTAAGCTTGCCATACACATTACATCAGTTGAGGATGCTAATTTCTAGATATCATTATGGACTCTAGTAGAGGTGCCCATATACCTAAGAGCAAAGTTGTTCAAAACCACATATTTTGGTGGACCAGAAGACCATCTAGTGTGTATAGGGGCCTTCTGGTTTTCTATAAACAGCAGAGGTAGGAAGAGATGAAGATCGTGCTGTTGTTTTTTATCCATCCAATCCTTTTGTTCTTGGTCACATGAGCCTCATTAGAGGAGCAAAGTCTCAACCTAATTCATTCTTCCTATGGAGAAATCATGCCTGCTTGTCCAATTTGAGCATTCATCTGTAAGGGGGATGTGGATAAGTACTTGACAGCATTGCCATGTGTACGTCCAGCCATAATCCTTGGCGCACTTTCTTCTTACTTTTCTAGGTGTATAATTTTATTGTTGGGGATGGATGGTGAGCATGAATTACTGTACAGGTTGGGGATCTTGCTTTAGAGGAATATTAGTCTGTTGTATACGTTTATTATTCAGTAAGTGAATAAGCTTTCTCTAGTGGTGGCTGAATGCAACCTGAATTTTAGAAGTTGACGGGTACCTACCATTATTTAAACATAAAAAGAAAATGCTATAATGACATAAAAAGTTTTGATTATTGCGTATCCAGATGCTAAGACCACTACCAATCACTAAACCGTAGAGCCGTAAGTGGTCAGTGGAGTCATTGTTTCTGACTATCTCTCCTGAAAGAGTGGAGAGTGAGCAAAGTACAGAGCTATAGAAAAGTCTGTGAGTCCATAAAAGACTCAGACCTGGAAAAACAGATCGAATGGGGCGCAGTACATGACTGAGGCATCTGCCTTTACAAATTTAGTGATCAGCTAGGTCTTAGCACACAGATCCTCAATAATCAAATATCTGCCATATCACTGTGACATGTCCAAAAAAACAAAAAGTAAAGCAGCTCACCGGGTGTAGATAGGCTCAGTCCAAGGCATGGACCATGTTCCTCCGTAGCCTTTCAATGAAAATTCAAAAATGCATTTTTAGTCCAGCCACAAGCCTAACATGATTAAGAATGGGAAAGCAGCTTGAAACGCGTAGGCGCCATACCTCATTTTATGACGATACTCTGTTATTTAACAAGCTTGATTTTGAGTCATGGCGACTTGATAGATGAACACTCTGTAGGAATATTGATCTGGTGCAGGCCTAGATAGGTCCACCAGTCTCTTCTCCGCCTTTATCTTCACAGAATCAAGCCATCGGGTTACTGGTCTTCCTCTTCACCTTTTTCTTCTATTCTTCCAACCATGATGTCCTTCTCCAGTGATTGTTCACTTCATATGATGTGTCCAAAGTAGACAAGTTGTAGCTTGGTGATCCTTGCTCCGAGTGACAAGTCTGGCTTGATTTGTTCCATAATTGATTTTTTTGTTCTTCTTGCCATCCATGGCATTGACAATGTCCTTTTCCAGCACCACATTTTGAAGGTGTTGATTCTTCTTCTGTCTTGCTTGTCTATCGTTCAGGTTTCGCATTCGTATGTTACCACAGAAAAGATCAAACTACACTATGTACGGGCCGAGTCTTCATCACCAGCGAAATGTTCCTCGATTTGAAGACCTTGTCCAGTGAGTTCATTGTTGATTTGCCCATAGCTATTCACCTATTGACTTCTGGTGTCGTCGTTGCATCGTGAGTTATCATCGATTTAAGTAGGCTTACGTCCTATACAATTTCCAGTTTGTCGCAGTCCGTATCAAATGTCCCGGTCATACTTGGCAATGTTGCAACATGTTTTTACTCAATATTCAAAAAAGAAGATTTTATGCCTTATCCTTGGGGCTGGAAAAACGATGCATTTTTAGATCACTATGACTTGTCAATAAGTTTTTAAAATTATGAGTTTAGTTCCCTTTCAGGGAATTCGCAGCCCTGTATCACAAAAATAAGGCTTTAAATATGATAAAAATATATTAGCAAATAAATCAGGACTGTAAGCTGGACCTAAAAAAGTTGTGATGTCAAAAGGTAAAAAAAAAAAAATCACTTTAAATTTCAATATGTGGGTTGAACATATTTTACCTTTAGGCGATTCATAGTCCGGTCATTGGAGAATTATTTTTATAACTGTAATATAAGTACAAACAGAAAAAAAATTGTGATTTGTGGAAGCGGTAGACTTCTGTCTAAATAGAAAACAGATCATATAATTACCCCAGCAATGGTCTGAGTGCACAACCAATAATTTAAGGGCATTGCATTGTGCGCTCTGTGCGTGGGTAATTACAGACTTGCTGCTATTATCGTAGAGAAGCCTGGTTATAACCACAGGAGCTGACACTCTAAAGCTGCTTTTGTAGTTGAAACACTTAAGAGCACCTCAGTGTGAATTAGTGTGCGAGCTGCTTTTGATGTTGGTGTTAGTGGTACTCCTATTTCTCAGATATGATGTGCTTAGAGGTTTTGCTATTGATGGAGAAATGCTGCCGAGGCCTTTATCGCTCGCTCACTTCCATTCTCTCCTACAAATGAATGGCTTCACTGAAAAGCATGTTTGGACTATGGACTGCAATTTACCAGTTAAGCACCCTATAACAGGCTACTCAGGAAATACCTTGTGGCTCAATCTCTTTTGTGAGAGCTTTGTCCCTTCATTTACAGGGTAATGTACACCCAGACCTGTCCAGAATGATGGAGCTTAGTAGGATTCAAGAGCGCTGAGCTCTATAGGATTGGGGGTTTTTTGGGACATCAAGACTTCATGCACTTTTGGTGGCTTATAGACCAACTTAAAAAAAATGCAGATAGATGTCCCTAAAGATATAGTTCTTAAAGGGGTTATCCGGCCTTAGGCTACAAGTTTGCAGTCACTCTATGTGACTACAGACTTGTGAATCCTCACAGTGTGCACATTGCACACTGTCAGGATTCTACAGTGTGGAGCTGGGAGCAGGTTAGGGATTTGCATACTTCCGGCCACATTCTGACTAGACGTGCTCGGCCTCACTCAGTTCACTTGTGTCTAGTCAGAATGTGTCTAGTTGACATTGCTCCCAACGCCGGCACTGGAGAATCCTGACAACGCACACTGTGCACACTGTGGGGATTCACAGGTCTGCAGTCACATACAGTAGAGTGACTGGAGACCTGGACCCCAAAGCCAGACATCCTCTTTAAATGAATTGATGGGTTTATGATGGTGAAGACCCCATGAGCCTTAGAACGGGGCTCTGAAGTGCCACAATAGAATGAAGCGTTGGCCTTGCATGCATGCGAACAAACCGGTTCATTATTGCTGGATGTAGTCATGGTACTCGGCTCTCTCCGGTAGTCCTTTAGTCAATAAATGTGAAACTTAAGATAGAAACAAAAAGAACATATACCCTGCTATAAGTAAGTAAAAAGCAATAGTTCATATAAATAACATGGGGTGCTTAGTTATCACTGTTTTTGATAAGGGTCATCCCACCAGCGCCAAGGTGAACCCAGTTGGGGTGGTCCTAACCTCTAGTATTAAAACCTTACCATGTGTCGAAAATTAGCTCAATGTGAATAAGGGCCGAGCAGGACCGGGACCCAACTATGGACACCCAGCAGTGGGAAGCTATATAAACATAACAATCAGCTCTAAGAAAAGGAGGTCACACCTTTATGTGCACTGAGTGCAAAAACCATTGTAGCCATAGCACTCGGCTCTTGCGGTGGTCCTATAGACAATAAATATAGTAGTGGCACATTTTGTGAGACCGCCTCTGCTTATTTATTGATTGATAGCAGTCAGACAGACTCCTCATGTGCATTGGACACAATCTAGAAGAAGACCTGCCTTGCCGCAGGACTAGATCCATCATACATCTTTCAGACATGAAGTATATTAATAATTTGCATAAGTTACTTATTTATATTTCCTAATTCAATGCTATACATAAAAATAAGCAATTTTGGAATTTACTGAATTTTACTTTCAATTCATGGAAAAAAATCTGTGTTCAGTGAAGACAGACTTTCACATTGTATGGAGAAAGGAGATGAGGACGAGGGAAGAGCTAGAGGAAGACACAGACATTCTAGGGAGGAGCTAGAAAAAATACATTCTAGGGAGGAGCTAGAGGAACACACAGACATTCTAGGGAGGAGCTAGAGGAACACAGACATTCTGCTGCAAGTTCTCCTGAAACCATAGTTACAGTTCTCCATAGAACTTTATGATCACCAACTTTCATCTCCGAGGAACACAGACATTCTGCTGCAAGTTCTCCTGAAACCATAGTTACAGTTCTCCATAGAACTTTATGATCACCAACTGTCATCTCCTATCTCAGTATTGGGAAAGTCTGTATTCACCAAAGACACAATTTTCCGTGAATTGAGAATTTTTAGATGAATGATCAGTCCAGGAGGAGAAAGAAGCAGATTTATGTGATAAGATATTTTACAAAGTTTCTTATTTTCATGTGGACTATTGATTTATGGGAAAAAAATAAAATAAAACAACGGTTCCTCTTCAATCACAGATTCTACATTGTGTGCATACTGTATTGTCAAAGTAATAGCACCAACGTACACGTCTTTGCTGCAGGGAAGTAAAGAAAAACAGTCGGCGGCCATAAGAGCAACAGCTCTGGGGTGTAACAGGTGAGTAATTGTGTGATTAATTATGACTCCCCAGTTGGTCTTCTACATGTGGCCTAAAATAAATACCCTTTGGCTGAGTGCACATATGTGGGTCCCATGTTTGACATTGGAGCTGTCCGTGGTGCTGACGAAAAAGAGCTAAAGCATCGCTGCAATCCTTCTCCGTCGGTGACTCAATCCATCCTTTATTTAGAATCCTAATCAGATGTAAGGAGTAGATTGCAGAGTATTTCATGAGGATGTAATAGATCTTGGTTTTATCCACCCACATAAAAACAGACTAATCTAATATTATTTAAGGCTATTAGTGCCTAGTGCAGCACAAGTGGCATTAGCAGGAGGAGGCATGTGCGCTGACGTTCCCTGCAGACGTACGTGCTCACGTTCTGCTGTTATATATGAAGTGCCCCAAACCCTCCACACAGATGACTTCTATTAATGGGAATTTTCGCTTCATTAGTTTCAAATGGCACACATGGAATTATGGAAACATAGATGTAGAAAGGTGATGGAAGAATATCTGGTGAATTATTATTAGTGTTCGCTGGACAATATTTGTTGGGAAAGAAAGAAAGGAAAGAAAGAAAGAAAGAAAGAAAGAATGAGAGAAAGAGAGAAAGAAAAGAGAAAGAGAGAAATAAAGATAGAAAATAAGAAAGAGGAAGACAGAAAGAAAGAACAGAAAAGAAAGAATGAAAAGAAGAAAGAGAAAAAAGAAAGGAAGAAAAGAAGAAAGAATGAGAGAGAGAGAGAAAGAAAAGAGAAAAAATTAAGAAATAAAGATAGAAAAGAAGAAAGAAAGAAAGAAAGAAAGAAAGGAAGAAAGAAAATAAATAAGAAAAATTAGAGAAAGAAAGGGGATGGTAGAATATTATAATTTATTATATATTTATTATAATTTATTAGTGTCTATATACCATGCTGAAATATATCTATTGAGAAAGGAAGGAAGGAAGGAAGGAAGATAGAAATTGAGAAAAAGAGAGACAGAAAAATGAAAGAGAAAGAAAGGTAGAAAAGAGAAAAAAGAAAGAAAAAAAAAAGAAGAGAAAGAATGAAAGGAAGGAAGGAAGATAGAGAGAAAGAAAAGAGTGGGGTGAGAGTGGGCCAAGAAAGCAAAAATGGAGGCAACACTCAAGGAGTTCAAGTGGAAAAAGTGTGGATTCTTATTCACCTACTGCATTTAGACAGATGAAGTGAACTGCCCTTTTTTTCTGTTGGGCACCTTGAGTGCTACCACCATTTTTAATTTTTTTTTTAAAATTAGTTAGATAATTTGATATATGATAGATAGAAAATAGATAAATAGTTATATAGTTAGCTAGACTGGCAAATAATTACATTGATAGGTAAATAGATTATTAGATGTATAGATAATGATAATATATTGATAGATAGATAATAGATAAAGTTGTAATAGATAATACATTGATAGATAATTAGATAGATAATAGATAGATAGTTGATAGATGATAGATGGATAGATAGATAGACAGACAGACAGACAGATAGATAGATAGATAGATAGACAGATAGATAATTAGATAGATAATAGATAGATAGTTGATAGATGATAGATAGATGGATAGATAGAAAGACACTTTTTTCTTTTCAAATAATTTTATTGGTTTTCAGTCATTAAACAGGGTAAGGGTAGGAAGGGAGGAAAGGGAATGGGAAGTAAAGAACCTTGTACAGGTACGGAAAAAATTTAAAACTAGAGAACTCACAAATAGGCATTAAATAGCATATAGCAAATAACAACAAAAAAGGAAAAGAAAATCGACCATCCTTATTATGGGGTAACATTCTTGGAAGGAGATACGACATCCCGGTACTACAACGGCTATGTTTAGGCCTCAAAATATAATACCTCTTAATAGGTCTATTTGATATGGAATTTGTTGTTCCAAGTCTTCCATTTTTTTGAGAAAGACACTTTTTCACTTGCTTACTGTATTGGTTGTCATCTCGCCATAAGGCACCATTTATAGAAATGTTTAGTGTATCACGTTAATGGAACGCGCCCCCTGAGATATTACAGGTGTCACAGAGTCCGGCTTGGTGAATTGCACCCAATCACCCTCTGTTTATTGTGTGTTTCTACATCCTTAGCACTGTAGACGCGATCTATCTTCCAGATTGTACAGCGCTGGAGAACGTTACACACATAAAGAATAGTGCTCGCAACAATTTCATCAACTGCAGCAGCTCCCGGATAGATCTGAGCCAGAAATAGTGAGAAAAGCCAGTAGCTGATTCTAACATATTACACACAGGAAGCAGCTATATAATATCAGCTATAATAGGAACATTATCAACTAGAAGTTATTGTTCTTTTTGAAATTTTAAATGTCACATTTCCACTTACATCGATATTGCTGCTCCTGCATCTGTGGTTACTGAAAATCACCTAACCTAAACAAAACGCCCGTCACTGTAAGATGTTAAGGTAATGTGGGTCGCCCTCCCAGGGCTGTGGGGTACTTGGTACCGGGCCGGTATCAGTGGGATGTGTCACAGCAGCGGGGACCCGGTCCGTGGCCCTGGGCGCCCAATTAATAGGGGAAATTGAATGGAGAATGTAGTTGATTAAATAAATAGTTCGTGAGGCCACCTGTGGTGTTCGGCAAGTGAGATGTTAAGCCGACGCTGCATGCAGATCCGCTGGGACTGATGGTATGGTGCAGCAAAGATGTAATAGCTCCCCACAGATGAAGCTGTAGTCCCAGGGCAGTGTAGATGTGGTTGGCACAGGGATGTAGCAGTGCCGGAAGGGTAGGAAGCAGACAAAGACACAGCAGGGTGCAATTTCTGTACCTTTACTTGATAAATGCAGTCCAGGGTCCTGATTACAGATGGTACTGGAGCAGGCTAGCCTGGAAGCAGCTCAGGGATTCTCTCTCAGCAGATGGGCTGTGCAGTCTCCTTCCCTAGCGCTTATTTGAGTGAAGTACTCCTAGTACTGAGTTACACTGAAGTTCCTCCTAATTCTCTTCTACTAGCATTCCTCGTATGGCAGACAGCTGTAGCCGCTATTCCTCTCTTGGCTCACTCCGTGCTGTTGTGCCTCCAAGTCTTAGATGGGGGTAGGGCATTTACAGCCTCCTACTCCTCTGGTGTCTGTTGCAGGACCATTAGTATCCGTTCAACCATGGAGACCAGGCTCCAGTTCATGCGCTCTCACTAGAGATGAGCCTTTCCTCTCCGCTCGATCTCCGCACTTCTCCCTCACATCTGCACACTTCACCCTCCTCACACCAACTGACCACTCCTTCCAAATGGCCCTCAGAGAGCCCTCTTCCCTTCAATTCCGGTTCAGAGTCCCCCCTGCTGGCCTGGAGTGGAACTGTGTTGCATGTATAGGTTAACTGCGAGAGAGACCCTTCACTGCTTCCAAGCCTGGCATTACCCTCCCTGGAGGAAGTCAAAGCCACTGTGGCGGCCATACTCCTGGGGGTGCCACATTCCCCCCTAGTGCAAGTCAGCACTCCCGGGCTGATGAATAACATATAAACATGTAAACAGCATGAAGGTTACAAGATTTGAAAAATGAAAAATGTACAAAAACCAAAAGCTCCAAAAATAGTCCTAGGATGACAAGTCCAAGCATCAATGTCCATGGTCCATTCCTGAGCAAATGGTGAACTAATTACAAAGAAAGTTTTTGACCACACACAGTCCTGTGGTTCAGTGTCCATAAAACAAGGTAAAAACTGGAAAATTCAAAGGAAACTCTTACAGATTACCTGTAGGCACAAAACTTGAAAACAGTTACATATATATATATATATATATATATATATATATATATATATATATATATAATTTCAACATTCACATAAACTTAGCTAGATACGATATCTGATGGGTGGTATACCTTGTGTGGTACGGGTGGACCTGCGTAACACTGGTTGTCTGGGGCTAACTACTGGTGTAGTGTGTAATTTACTGAATATACTACTGGTGGTTCTGCATGGCACAGGGATACTAGATTGTCTGCGAACTCTTAGACTCACCATGGGTATAACAGATTCACCACTGGCCTTGGCGAGGACTCTCCGGCTCCACTGCTGGTGTGGCTTCTGCTGCCTGATTTTCCTGATCTTCAGGATTTTCTTGAGTCACTTCTTCCTGTGCTACCAGCTGGGGAAAGGTCAACACTGGCACCACTATTGCATCATTTACTTTAGTACAATTTGCAGGGAATTCTCCAAGTATAGTGCTGACTTTTTCTTCTTCTATGGGTTGGATGTTATCTTTTTCTTCCATTCTTTCTTTTAACTGATCAGGGCATAATTTCAAATGATCCCTTGATACTGCTGCTGAGGTTTCTCCTCCATCTTTACTAATAAGGCACACTTTGGTATTGTCAAAGTTTGAGGGTAGAATGGTGTAGGGTTCAGTTTCCCATTGATCATCCAGCTTATGCAGTCTTCTTTTCCTCTTGAGGACTTTTTCTCCTGGTGACAAGGGAACTGCAGGTGCATGCTGATTGTAGTGCCTTTCTTGCTTTTGTCTTGCCTGAGCTAGACTCTTTTCCACCCATTCTTGTACTCTTCTGTACTGATGCTGCCTCTCTGTATCCCAGTCAGCATCTGGTGATGTCACTTCAGGTGTCAGGACTCCCATATCCAAATCAATAGACAGCTTACCAGGCCTTGCTCTCATTAGGTAGGCTGGAGTGCAGTTGGTGGACTTCACAGGAATGTGGTTGTAGAGGTCTACCAGATCTGGCAACTTTTCTGGCCACAGATTCCTCTCCTACAAAGGCAAGGTCTTCCTCAGGTCGATCACCACCTGGTTCATCTTCTCACACACACACATGCCATTGGTCTGTGGGTGGTGCGGTGTTGTCCGGATCTTCTTACAACCATACAAGTTACAGAATTCCTGTAACACTTCGGCCTCAAAAGCGGGACCTTGATCTGTAAGCACTCGCTCAGGGTATCCATGTGGTCTACAGAAGTGCTGTTGGAATGCTCTGGCTGCTGTCCTGGCTGTTTGATCTTTGACAGGCACAACTACCAGGAATCTTGAGTAGTGGTCCACGATGGTAAGAGCATAGATGTAGCCCGACCGGCTTGGGACCAACTTCACATGGTCCAGGGCAACCAACTCGAGTGGCTGCTTGGTCACTATTGGCTGCAGAGGAGCTCTCTGGCTGTCTCGCAGGTTACATTGTCCACACTCCCGGCACCACTTTTCAATGGCTTTCCTCATACCAGCCCAGTAGAATCTCTCCCGGAGCAATGCTTCCAACTTCTTCCATCCGAAGTCGCCAGCTCCATTGCGGTATGCTTCCAGGACCATTGATGCCTCTCTCTTTGGGACTATCACCTGCCAAACCAGCTCATGAGTGCGGGCATTGATACTCCTCCGACACAGCTTTCCTTCATAAATGAACAGCCGGCCTCTCTTCTTCCACAATTGCTGGGTTTCCTCAGGAGCATTCGACTCTGGGCGTGAGTCAGCTTGTGACAGTAGCTCCTTCACCAGGCGGACTGCAGGGTCATTATCCTGAGTTTCTGCCCAGTCATGATGGGGCAATGGATTTAGGGTGACCTCTTTCAAGCCAGACCGTCTGTTTCTCACTCCTTCAGCAAAGTGGGCCGCAAGTGGCCGGTGGAAGGGAGGTAACTCTATTTCTTCAAGAGCCTCAGGGTCTTCTCCTGCATCTGGCAGATTAGGCATTCTGGACAGTGCATCAGCATTGACATTCTTGTGCCCTGCTCGGTACTTGATGGTAAACTCATAGTTAGACAGCCGAGCCATCCATCGCTGTTCCAGTGCACCTAGTTTTGCAGTGTCCAAGTGAGTCAACGGGTTGCTGTCCATGAAAATGGTAAACTTGGCTGAAGCTAGGTAATGCTAGGGCAGCACGGTGGCTCATTGGATAGCACTGCAGCCTTGCAGCGCTGGAGTCCTGGGTTTGAATCCCACCAATGACAACATCTACAAGGAGTTTGTATGTTCTCCCTGTGTTTGCGTGGGTTTCCTCCGGGTACTCTGGTTTCCTCCCACATTCCAAAAACATACTGATAGGGAATTTAGATTGTGAGCCCCATTGGGGGACAGTGTTGATAATGTGTGCAAACTGGAAAGCGCTGCGGAATATGTTAGCGCTATATAAAGATTATTATTATGCTTGAATCTTTCGGTCACAGTCCAGACTATGGCGAGGAACTATAGTTGTCTGGGTTCCTTTCAGTGGGACGAAGCTTCCTGCTCGCGTAGGAGATCACTTATTCCTTGCCATTCTGTACCTGCCACAGTACTGCTCCCAGTCCCACGTTGCTGGCATCCGTATACAACACAAATGGTTTGTCATAATCTGGGTAGGCCAGAACTTCATCTCCTGTGAGAGCCATCTTCAGACGGGTGAAGGACCTCTCCAACTCCTCAGTCCATTCAAATGTGGAATTCTTCTGTTTGGCTTTCTTGGACTGCCCCACCAGAAGATTTTGCATAGGAGTGGCTATTTCAGTGAAGCCTTTGATGAACCTTCGGTAGTAGCCTACCAACCCGAGGAATTGGCGTACTTCATGGAGGTTGCTGGGCTTCGGGTAGTCCCGGATGACTGTGACTTTGTCAGGATCTGGTGCCACAGTTTCTGCACTCACTACATGACCGAGGTACTGTACCTTGGGCTTCAGGAGGTGGCATTTGGAAGGCTTCACCTTCTGGCCAAAGTTGGACCAGGCTTCAAACACCTCAGCCAGGTGCTCCAGATGATCTTCATAAGTCTTGGAGAAAACAATGACATCATCAAGGTACAACAGGACTGTCTCAAAAGTTCATGTGTCCCAGGCAGCACTCCATCAGCCGTTGAAATGTTCCTGGGGCAGTGCAAAGCCCAAATGGCATATAGTTGAACTCACAGAGACCCATTGGGGTGGCAAATGCTGTTTTCTCCTTGTCTTCCTCTGCCACGGGAACCTGCCAATACCCACTAGTGAGATCCAAGGTGGAAAATTAGTTAGCAGTTTTAAGTGCAGCTAATGATTCCTCAATTCTGGGTAATGGGTAGGCATCTTTATGTGTAATGCTGTTAATTCTCCTGGTACCATCCTTTTTCTTTACAAAAACTATTGGAGCTGCCCAGGGGCTACAACTGTCTCTGATAACCCCTGCTTCCTTTATCTCTCTCAACATTCCTTTTGCACATTGGTATTGTGTTGGGGGTATAGGCCAGTACCTTTCTTTAATGGGTGGATGACCTCCAGTGGGGATATGATGTTGAACCCCTTTTGCCTGCCCATAATCTAGTGGGAGTTTACTGAATACCGGCTCATACTCTTGTGTCACTCTGTAAACCCCATTTTTCTGGTATGAAGGTGTAGAGTCAGTCCCCACCTGCAGTTGCTGGCACCACTCCTCCATCTACTTCACAGAGCCATTGTGCTCCACCTGATCGGATGAGACCAAGGGCTCTGCTGCCTGCAAAGAGTTGTTATTAACAGTGAGCAGCTTAGCAACTGTGGCGTACCGAGGTATTGTGGCCTCCTCCTCCCCACAATTCAAAAGGCGTACAGGTACTCTCCCTTTACGTCCATCAACCACCCCTCTGGCTGTCAGGACAGTGGGCCTGCTATCAGAATATACTGGTTCTACCAATGCCTGGTAATCCTTCCCTCTGAGGCCTATAGCTGCCCGACACCAAATCAACATTTCACATCTGGGGGTATTGCAATGGGAAAAGCATCACTCACTCTGACGCTGCCAATTTCTTCGTCAGAGAGTTCTACCTGTTGCCTTTGCATCAGGGCTCGGCTCTCCTTCTGCAGGACTCGTTGTTCACTGGAACCAGCAGTCTCAGCCACCTGTTGCTACAAGACAATAACCTCGGAAAGACAATTTTCAATTACATTTGTACCAAGAGTCATCATGGGATTACATTCGCGTCAATCAATATCCACAACTATCAGACCTTGAGATTTCAACTCCACCCTCCCCACTTTAACAGTAATTTCTTTACATCCCACTTGTGGTAAAGACTGACCAATACTGGCAACTACTGTTAGTTCATCAGTGGGGCCACGGGTGAGTTCAGAGTCAGCCCAATACCTCTTATAAAGGATTAGCTGAAGAGCCTGGCGCTGCCCGGGCATAGTAACTAACTGTGGTTAGTTATAGCAAATTATAATTATCCTCCATCCCATAGTCCCGTTGCCATATACCCATCATACATATCCACGATCCCATAGGCCCGTGCCCATATACCCATCATATATATCCTCCATCCCATAGTCGAGTGCCCATATACCCATCACACATCCTCGATCCCATAGTCCCTTGCCCATATACCCATCACACTTCCTCCATCCCATAGTCCCATGCCCATATACCCATCATACATATTCACCATCCCATAGTCGAGTGCCCATATACCCATCACACATCCTTCATCTCATAGTCCCATGCCCATATACCCATCATACATATCCGCCATCCCATAGTCCCGTGCCCATATACCCATCATACATATCCTCCATCCCATAGTCCAGTGCCCATATACCCATCACACATCCTCCATCCCATAGTCAACCATTATGACATCATAATGAGCGGTGGGGCTTGCAACCTATGATGACATCAGCGTCGCCATGGCAACCATTATGACATCATAATGAGGGGGCAGGGCTTGATACACACACACTTTTTCCCCATTACGTAGATAGGGGCAAAATTGTTTGGTGAATTGGAACGCGTGGGGTTAAAATTTCGCCTCACAACATAGCCTAGGACACTCTCGGGGTCCAGACGTGTGACTGTGCCAAATTTTGTGGCTGTAGCTGTGACGGTGCGGATGCCAATCCCGGACATACACACATACATACATACATACACACACTTGAGCATTATATATTAGATATAGGCCATAGTAGTCACCTGGGAGCCAGTGTCCAGCAAAGCGTTCATGGGGATGCCGTCAATCACCACTGGAAGGATCGGTCTCCCTCCAACATACTTGGCTCGCCAGTTCCTTGGGCTTTGTGGTCCTACTCCTGGGGGTAGGCCCTCTGCCCCTGGGGTTGCTCGTTTAAAGGACAAAATCTTTCAAGATGACCTGCCTTGTAGCAGCGACGACAGAAGGGACGTCCGTCCTGGTCATAGCAGTCGTTGTTCCTTCCTTGGAGTGGCGGGGTTCTCCTCTTCCGGAGCCACAGGACATCCTCTGGACTGGAAGCAAGCTGGATCTTCTCCTTGGAGGACATCTGCAGGGACTGCACGGTTTTAGTAAGTGCAGCCATACCCCTGGTCAACTCCTGGACCTGAAGATGCAGCTCCTCAGTTGGATCTTTATCCAGAGTCTGTGCATCAGCCTCCACAGGGATGGAAGGAAAAGATGGTGCTTCCTGATGGTAGGTGATTGCTGGGCGCCTAGGGGGCGCTGGACGGCTGTCAGTTGATTCCTGCAGGACCCAAATAGCCCTGTCCTTAAAATCAGCAAAGTCCAGATCAGGGTTTTGCAAGGTTATGATGTGCAACTGTCCTCTGTGGGTACTGGATAGGAGTCCTTAATGAACTGCTCCTTTAACAGTTTATCTTCCTCCTTCAAACTGTCAGGATCAACTTGCTTAACTGCTCGCAGCGTCTCCTGCAGGATAAGAGCATAGTCCCTTATACTGTCCTGCGTTTTCTGCTTACATCCAAAGAATCGCATCTTGATTTCAGCTGCAGGGCGAGTGTCAAAGGTGCTTCTCAGCTTGGCTAGAATCTTTTTAACAGTCTCTTTGTCAGTGTCCTGCCAGGCTTTCACCTCTCTCTGTGCTGCACCCGTTAGCTGTCCAATAAGAATGTTCACTTTCTGGCTTTCAGACAGAGGGTATACTTTAAACAACCTGCACAATCTCTCTTTAAAATCACTCAGGGTATGTGACTCACCCAAGTACTACGGTAGCCAGGCCGCTCCCGGAAGGTAGGGCATAGACAGCGGCATTATGGGGACCGCAGCGGTGGGTGGCGGCGTCCGCCGCTGCATTGCTGCGTGGCACAGACATTCTCTTCCCCCCTAGTTAGCGTTAGCCAGGACCAGGGATTGTGTGAGCTTACCGGCGGCCGCTTCGGAGGCCCGATGCTCCGGGCTCTAGGCCTCAGCTCCTCCACTTCTCGCGCATTGTCCTCTCTTCCCGCGCGGCACTCCACTTCTTCGCGCTCTGCGGCAGGCTCCGCCCACGAAGGCCCGCCTCTTTTGATTCCCACGCGCCAAGCCGCGCGGCCGCCAACACAGTCTTTTACACAAACACAGCTTATGGCACACAGGACCCGGGGGGTACCGGGCTCCGTAATCCTGTTCGTGACGCCACGTTGGGTCACCCTCCCAGGGCTGTGGGGTACTCCGTACCAGGCCGGTATCAGCGGGATGTGTCACAGCATCAGTGACCCAGTCTTTGGCCCTGGGCGCCCAATTAATAGGGGAAATTGAATGGAGAATGTAGTTGATTAAATGAAAAGTTCGTGACGCCACCTGTGGTGTTCGGCAAGTGAGATGTTAAGCCGACGCTGCATGCAGATCCACTGGGACTGATGGTATGGTGCAGCAAAGATGTAATAGCTCCCCACAGGTGAAGCTGTAGTCCCAGGGCAGTGTAGATGTGGTTGGCACAGGGATGTAGCAGTGCCGGAAGGGTAGGAAGCAGACAAAGACACAGCAGGGTGCAATTTCTGTACCTTTACTTGATAAATGCAGTCCAGGGTCCTGATTACAGATGGTACCGGAGCAGGCTAGCCTGGAAGCAGCTTAGGATTCTCTCTCAGCAGATGGGCTGTGCAGTCTCCTTCCCTAGCGCTTATTTGAGTGAAGTACTCCTAGTACTGAGTTACACTGAACTTCCTCCTAATTCTCTTCTACTAGCACTCCTCGTATGGCAGACAGCTGTAGCCGCTATTCCTCTCTTGGCTCACTTCGTGCTGTTGTGCCTCCGAGTCTTAGATGGGGGTAGGGCATTTACAGCCTCCTACTCCTCTGGTGTCTGTTGCAGGACCATTAGTATCCGTGCAACCGTAGAGACCAGGCTCCAGTTCATGCGCTCTCACTGGAGATGAGCCTTTCCTCCCCGCTAGATCTCCGCGCTTCTCCCTCACGTCTGTACACTTCACCCTCCTCACACCAACTGACCACTCCTTCCTCTTGGCCCTCAGAGAGCCCTCTTCCCTTCAATTCTGGTTCAGAGTCCCCCCTGCTGGTCTGGAGTGGAACTGTGTTGCATGTATAGGTTAACTGCGAGAGAGACCCTTCACTGCTTCCAAGCCTGGCATTACCCTCCTTGGAGGAAGGCAAAGCCAATGTGGCGGCCATACTCTTGGGGGCACCACAAATGTTTATTAAAGGATTTTTTCCTAATGTTGACTTTTAAAAACATTAAATTCATCTCCCACAATCCCATGTGGCACTTTGGTACCTGGACCAAGAAGTTAGCAGCAAATCCATGGATCGGACTTGTTTTTCCAGAACATCTTATAGAGGATCGATTGGACTGAGATTTGGAAAATTAAGAGACAACACATGACCTTGATCTCTTTCTCATCTTCCTCTCACTGTTCAACTATTTTTGCAGTATGGCAGGGGCATTATCTTGTTAAAAGAGGCACTATCATTGATCCTTGGGAGGCCATAACCATGTATCTGATTCAGTTAAGCATGACTTTTGCAAAAGACCCTGGTCCTCCGAGCAGGTTGATCGTCCATGGCCACTTGACCAGAGCCTTCCACCCTTCTACTTATCTGTGAGTATCCCTTTTTTTGATAAGTAGACCAGACATGTCATCACTGATGATGTGTTGGGTCTTCAAATGAAAGAAGTGCAGTGGAAGCCGACAGGTAGGAGAACGTTTGTAGGACTGTGATCCAGTGGCCATGAACAGCTCACATGGCTGCCAGACCTCAATGCTAACTTATCCTGAACAATTTTTGGTAGATCCTAGACACTGCAAATCGAGAGGACCACCAAGACCTGCCATTTTGGAGATGCTCTTTTTGCCTACCCTACTGGTCGTCTATTAATCCTACAAAATTTATTAAAATTTGCAGGTTTTGTGTTCTATTTTGGGCAAACATTTTTTGAAATTAAATCATGGACGTCCTGTAGGACCTATTTCCGTTGAAGCTATTAAGACAGTTCCTTTAATGGCAGTGACCGAAGAATGCCACGGTGTAGTCGCCCTCAACAACCAGTCAGATATTTGCTTTAATTAGCTTGATTATGCTTAGCTAGTGAAATATTTCCAGTTTCCATAGGCTACAGCCTATGCACTCTGCGTCCTCATCCAGACTTTTAATTGTGGCTAATTTGGACTTTCATTACCCACTGTATGCGATCCTGTGTATCCATAAACACGTGAGCACCAGATCGTTTGCCCTTTGTGGTCTGGCAGAATGAGCAGCACATTCCCAACCATGGCTATCCCATCCCCCTAACCTCCGCTGATTAATATTATATTGATTAGAAATTCTCATAGGAAAGCTCCTCGGAGTCGTAATCAATGTTTTTTTTCCTGACATTTTACAGCAGTGCATAATATATTTCTTCCCACTTAATAGGAAGCACGGTCGATAAAGAAACATCCGTTATTCACATGGAGCGGTAAGTAAATTTTGCTTCAATGTCCATCACTTACATTCATGCTGAAGGATGAACCCAGAATTAGAGAAAACAGTCTGATTTATTTACTGTCATGGCGCCACTCTTGTCCATGGGCCGTGTCTGGTAATGCAGCCACTGCTGGTTCAAGGGAAAGCTGTAGTACTATACACATGGACAACAGTTTTTCTAAAAAAAAGAGCTCCATCTGGACAGAGATTATGTCTACCCCCCTAAAGATTAATTAATATTTGATGGGAAGAAAATCAATTATAATTTTACCCTAGCCTTTATTCCTGGAAGAAGAGCATAGATTGTAACCTCAATGGCGTAAGGCGTCCCACAGACATTGCTTAAATAGAAAAGTGATGAGACAAAAAATGTGCCTGGGCTAATGTAAATACAAATACTAAAATGGCGAGTTTCACTAATGCTTGCTCAGGGATTGCCCCCAGATAAAGCACTGGTGAAACGTAGGTCAGTTATGTGATGGGTGAATATCATCATGTCTATAGTTCTGTATCTTGATTGTAGAAGGAGTCTTTACAGCTTTACAGTCATTTTACTGCAGAGGTTTTACCATGTTGCCTTCCATTCTCCCAGTGCCATTTCTATAAGTTAATATCCAGCAAGTAGACTTAATTTCTTATAAAACAAGCCTCCTTCTCAGGAATATTAGCAGTTTACATATTAATAATACAAAGTGCTGCTCAAAAGATAAAAGTTTCATGATTTTCCCATAAATCTTTACAATTCACTTACGACAACACCGGTTTGTGCTCCAGAGCTGCTCTTTGTATTGTCACAGAGGACAGAAAGGAATCACAATCAGCCATTCTAATGGCTATTAAGAGCTTTCCGGACATCCAACATTGGTATTCATAAACATTTCCAGGTTATTTACTCCATCCCACCTATCCAGCATAAAAAAATAACTTTTTTCCCTATTTCTTACTTTCCTCTTAGTACTGTTGCTAACATTTGCTACCTGTGTTAGACTTTGGACAGAATCAGTCTCCTTCACCATCTGGCAGTTTATACTTTCCCATCTCTCTTGTAGATGGAGTCTTCTCAGCTATATGTCCAGACTACTGAAGAAGCTCTGCTGCTTTCCTGACAAGCAGGGCAGAAAGCTTTACAGACACCATAACTGAGCATGTGTGTCCACCAACACTCAGCTCATTGGGTGGACATACACATTGCTATAGACTTGGGACACCAGATGTTGCCATACAATGTAAGTAAATGTGGCACAGCAACATACTTCTAAACAATCATTGTTTGAGAAGAACATCCCCAAAGCTTGAAACTAGAGACTTTAATTAGGCAAAACTGCATTCATTTTGCAAAAAAGTCATGATTGTAACCCCAAAGCACAGTGCCTACTTGTCAGTGAAACCACCAAGCTTTTGTATCTAAGTGGCTGTAACTGTTTGAGTAAAGCTTCTGTTCTGCATTCTGCCTGCCGTATTGCCTGCCATTCTCCCAGTGACAATTCTAGAAGTTAATTCTCAGCAAGCAGACTTAATTTCCTGCAAAACAAGCCTCCTTCTAGCTAATACTAGCAGTATTCATAGTAATAAAACATACAAAGTTTCATTCAAAAGATCAAAGCTTCATGATTGTTCCATCAGTCTTTACAATTCACTTACTAGAGGAGCAGTTTGTGCTCCAGAGCTGCTCTTCCTACTGTAGCAGGGGACAGAAAGTTATCACAATCAGACATTCTAGTGGCTCTAAAGAACATCCTGGTCATCCAACATTGGTCTTCATGGACATTTTCCTTGTTTTTACTCCATTCCACCTTTCTCCATGTCTGACTATCTTGTACATATTACTCCATTGTCACACTTGCTACTTAAATTAGTAATAAAAAGGAAGGCACTCCTATACAGAGGCAGGAACATGCACATAATCCTCCCATGCATCCCAGGAGCTGACACTGTAAGGTTTCATGGCTTCTGTTCAAGTCAATAGAGGGCTCAATCTGGACAAATCTTTGATAATTTTTGGGGGGGTTTACTAATCCTAATCTCCAAGCAGCAGAATTCTGGCTCAGTTTGCGACAAGAAACATGCTACGGATCTTATTTCTAATGCTTTGTAGACAAATTTTCTGCCTTGACTGTCAAGGGGGAGTGGCCTAGTAAAAAAGGCATAGATTTGGAAGAAAAGGGGTGTGGCCTAAAACACAACAGTGCACAGCAAAATTTTGGTTGCAAAAAATGTCAACCAATAGGTGGTGTAAATTTAAACAAAAATATAAAAAAGATGTGCCAAATTTTTAATCCAGTAGGAGCCAATGCTGAAACTGTCTTATCTATGGGGGAGTATTTCATAGTCTTCCACCAACGCTCACTGGAGTAAAATACACCAAATTTATTGATAAAGTTTGTGCATCTTTAGGATGTCCATATGCCACAGCCTGAAAAGTACACCAACATATAAATGCTCGCCTAACACCAATAATTGGTACAATTTATTAACAAAAATTTGGGGGCTGCTGGTGACTCCCACCCCCATTACGTCTATTAGAATATCATCAAAAAGTTAATTTATTTCAGTTCTTCAGTACAAAAAGTGAAACTCATATTTTCTGTTAATGTTGATGATTATGGCTTACTGCCAATGAAAACCCAAAAGTCATTATCTCAGTAAATTGCAATAATTAACAAAAAACACCTGCAAAGGCTTCTAAGCATTTAAAAAAGTCCCTTAGTCTGTTTCAGTAGCTCCACAATCATGGGGAAGACTGCTGAATTGACAAATGTCCAGAAGGCAGTCATTGACACCCTCCATGAGGAGGGTAAGCCACAAAAGGTCATTGCTAAAGAAGCCGGCTGTTCACAGAGTGCTGTATCTAAGCATATTAATGGAAAGTGGAGTGGAAGGAAAAAGTGTGGTAGAAAAAGGTGCACGAGAAACCGAGATAACCGCAGCCTTGAAAGGATTGTTAAGAAAAGGCCATTCAAAAATTTTGGGGAGATTCACAAGGAGTGGACTCCTGCTGGAGTCATTGCTTCAAGAGCCACCACACACAGATGTGTCCAGGACATGGGCTACAAGTGTCGCATTCCTTGTGTCAAGCCACTCATGACCAATAGACAATGCCATAAGCGTCTTACCTGGGCAAAGGAGAAAAAGAACTGGACTGTTGCTCAGTGGTCCAAGGTGTTGTTTCCAGATGAAAGTAAATTTTGCATTTCATTTGGAAATCAAGGTCCCAGAGTCTGGAGGGGAGTGGAGAGGCCACAATCCAAGCTGCTTGAAGTCTAGTGTGAAGTTTCCACAATCACTGATGGTTTGGGGAGCCATCTCATCTGCTGGTGTAGGTCCACTGTGTTTTATCAAGACCAAAGTCAGCGCAGCCGTCTGTTAGGAAGGGCGGAACGCAATAAATAAAAATATAAATAAAGTGCGTTCGCCGCTCGGGGTCCACCGTGCAGTAGGTGAAATAACCGCTGCTAGGTGGTGGCAGGAGCAATATGGCGGAATTGCACACGGGGTTAAACTCCACCCAGGCGTGCAGAGCAAGCTCAATTAAACTCACGGAGATGCAAAAAGTACAAACACTAATAACTGAGCCTGCTGTAGTCACAGAACTCAGTAAAAAATGCACACACGGTATACGGTCACAGGAGTAGCCCAAGGCGGAGGCACTACGTCCGTCTAGACCTACCGTGTGCGCGGCGTTGCAACTGCGAACGCAAAGGAGGCTGCTACCGCCAAACGACAAAGGCAAGGCGCAAGCGCAATGTCGGACACTAGCAGCTGTGCGAGTTGAAGCAGTGGAGCGCTGGCGCTGAAACTAACTCAGTCCATGTTCACATGCGTAATATCAGAGGGAAGGGGTTTCAAATGAGTCAGTCACCAGAATCATGCATCCGTCCTCATACACACAGCAGCAAGTATGACTATACTAGCGCATGGCGGAACAGCCATGTGCGCCTTTTATAGTAGCAGGGACCTTCTGCACACTTCCAGATCTCTGAGATGGACCAATGAGAACTGGAGCGGGACCTGAGCACATGACTCCCGATCTCCAATGGGAGATCGTCCCATAAGCATGCCCAGTAAGAGGACAGAAGGACTTGGCCTCAGGAGAGATTTGCTGCAAGGCAATCTCCTCGGCAATCTCCTCTGCAGTGGCAAAATAAGAGGAGAGTGCAGAATGTGGGGATCTCGATCCCTGCTGAGTAAACGCATTAATCCGACTCCTAACATTACCTCCCCTCCTAGGGCCCCCCCTCCCTGAGCCTTACGATCCACCAACTTGTGCCTGTAAGAGGTATAGGCCTCAGACTCATCCGCAGGCAGGTGGTGGCAGTCTGGCAGGCAGGTGGCAGGTGGTGACATCAAGTCTGATGTCCCGGTAGATGACAGAGAGACCCGGGACACGTGGAAGAACTCAGGGGTGGCAAGATCGCCAGGTCTGAGAAGTGACCCGTGGGAGACAGCAGGAGCGGAAGTTAAAGTGGAACGCCACCGTGTGTCAGCAGGCGTCTCCGCTCTTTGCTTAAGGAGGCTATTCCGAGCACAAAAGGCGCAGGCCCGAATATATTTTTTAACATCTCGAGCCCTGTGCGGCCACGAGTAAGACCCTGCCAGGAGTTTTGTGGTCTGCATATAGCCGCAGTGACCACCCCTCCTGGACGTGTGGGCCCAAGCAAGAACCTTCGGCCGAAGGTGGGGAGGAACAAGGGTCTTACCCGGCGGTACAGAATCTGGCCGTTGCGGGGCACAGTTGTTCTGAGACCCCGCGTGTTGACAAATAAGGCTGCGACTGGAGTCTTGTGCCGGACACGCCTGAAGAACGGCGCAAGACACCTCCATGGGCTCAGGGGGTGGAACTTCTGGCTCGGGTAGTTCCAGAGGCTCAAAAAAATTGGGAGTAACCTTCTGTTTGGATTGAGCACGCTCCATACAGCGCTCCAAAAAACGGAGGTCAATGAGGGTGGAAATGGCAATCAGCTCTTCCAAACTGGCAGGAGCCTCTCTAGTGTAGAGAGCATCTTTTACGTGCTCCGCCAAACCTCTCCAAAACACAGGGATGAGGGCTTTATCAGACCATTCCAACTCAGAAGCCAGTGTCCGAAAACGGACGGCATACTGACTAACTGAGAGAGCACCCTGAGTCAAAGCTAGAAGCTGAAGAGAGGTATCGTGCGTGACCCGTGGACCGAGGAAGACCTGCTTAATAGCTGTTAGAAAGTGATCAGCGGTCCGGACCTCTTGGTCACCACGCTCCCATAGTAGCGTAGCCCACTCCAACCCTTTGCCCGACAGCAGGGAGACAATAAACCCCACCTTGACCCGTTCCGTAGGGAATCACGCAGCCAGTAACCCCTAGCTGAATGGAGCACTGGCTGATGAAACCCCTACAGGAGGCGCCATCGCCAGAAAATTTATCGGGCAACGGGAGGCGGGTAACTGTCGGCGCAGGGGAGGACGTGGACACACGGGAAACCGCGTCTGTGATTGCCTTTACAGCAGCTTCGGTGGATTGTGCAGCTGAGAGAGCCCTCTCAAGAGTGACCAGCCGGCCCTCAAGCTGCCGAATACAATGTAAGAGTTGCTGCTGTTCTTCCATCACTAGCCAGACCCTGGCGCTAGTATAATGTTAGGAATGGTTGAACGCACTAAATAAAAAAATAAATAAAGTGCGTTCGCCGCTCGGGGTCCACCGTGCAGTAGGTGAAATAACCGCTGCTAGGTGGTGGCAGGAGCAATATGGCGGAATCGCACACGGGGTTAAACTCCACCCAGGCGTGCAGAGCAATCTCAGTTAAACTCACGGAGATGCAAAAAGTACAAACACAAATAACTGAGCCTGTTGTAGTCACAGAACTCAGTAAAAAACACACACACGGTATATGGTCACAGGAGTAGCCCCAGACGGCGGCACTACGTCCGTCTAGACCTACCGTGTGCGCGGCGTTACAACTGCAAACGCAAAAGAGACTGCTACTGCAGCGCGGCGTGGACACTGCCACCAAACGACAAAGGCAAGGTGCCAGCGCAATGTCGGATGCTAGCAGCTGTGCGAGTTGAAGCAGAGGAGCGCTGGCGCTGAAACTAACTTAGTCCATATTCACATGCGTAATATCAGAGGGAAGGTGTTTCAAATGAGTCAGTCACCAGAATCATGCATCCGTCCTCATACACACAGCAGCAAGTATGACTATACTAGCGCATGGCGGAACAGCCATGCGCGCCTTTTATAGTAGCCGGGACCTTCCGCACACTTCCAGATCTCTGAGATGGACCAATGAGAACTGGAGCGGGACCTGAGCACATGACTCCCGATCTTCAATGGGAGATCGTCCCATGAGCATGCCCAGTAAGAGGACAGAAGGACTTAGCCTCAAGAGAGATTTGCTGCAAGGCAATCTCCTCTGCAATCTCCTCTGCAGTGGCAAAATAGGAGGAGAGTGCAGAATGTGAGGATCTGGATCCCTGCTGAGTAAACGCAGGAATCCGACTCCTAACACCGTCTACCAGAAAATTTTAGAGCACTTCATGCTTCCCTCTGCCGACATGTTTTTCGGAGATGGAACTTTCATTCTCCAGCAGGTCTTGGCACCTGTCCACACTGCCAAAAGTACCAATACCTTGTTTACGAACAACAGTATCACTGGGCTTGATTGGCAGCAAACTCACCTGACCTATGGGGTATTGTCAAGAGGAAGATGAGAGACACCAGACCCAACAATGCAGACGAGCTGAAGGCTGCTATCAAAGCAACCTGGGCTTCCATAACCCCTCAGCAATGCCACAGGCTGATCGCCTCCATGCCAAGCCGCATTGATGCAGTATTTGATGCAAAAGGAGCCCCGTCCAAGTATTGAGTGCATTTACTGAACATACATTTCAGTAGGCAAACATTTCAGATTTTAAAATCATTTTTCAAGCTGGTGTTATAAAGTATTCTAATTTACTGAGATAATGACTTTTGGGTTTTCATTGGCTGTAAGCCATAATCATCAACATTAACAGATATAGATCACTCTCTTTGTATTGACTCTGTATAATATGAATGAGTTTCACTTTTTGTATTGAAGAACTGAAATAAATTCACTTTTTGATGATATTCTAATGTTGCGAGAAGCACCTGTATATACAGTGGAATATTTTGAACTATTTTGAACTGGCCCAGATCAATCGAGTCGAATTCCCGTAACCCCAATCTTCCATTTCATATGCCAGTCTTCGACAAAATACACTTGAGTAAAATGCAGAAAATATATTGATATAGTTGTCACATCTTTGGGATGTCCATGTGCCACAAACTAGATTTCCGCCTATTTAAAAATTGGTGCAAATTTGTTGGACTGCTGTTGACTTCTGCTGCTCTAAGTTCCACTTACTTATTTAGAAAAGTATCAATGATGGCACAAAATATATTATACAGTATATATATATATAGCCCAATCTTCCATCCCGCTCAACCATACCATTGAATGTATTGGAGATACTGGGACACTCGGAATCCAATAACCCGATGCGTACAAAGTATACATAATAGGAAGAATTGCTAACAACCCAACTAAAAGAAATATACATACGCTTTACCCGGGCATTTATAATGGCAACTGGTTAGATGGGAGACTAAACATCGCTGAAAAAGAGAGAGACATTCATTAATATGATTTCTCACAAAGGTCTTTGGCAAAGAAGATAACCAGACGGAAATGCATTAGCCCCGACGCTTGGAGCTCATTTTATGTTTGATGATCATTACTCTTTTATATAACAAATAAAACCCCAAAGTAACAAAATATATATATTAAAAAAAATATATCAACAGCTCTCTGTTCCCGTGTGTGAATAGAGAGTAGGGATGGTATATTCATAGGGCAGCATCTCATTCTCTGCTAAATAGGTCGCTAAAACAAGTAGAAGTGAACCGGCTCCCCCTTTTTCTTCCCGGCCCCTCACTATCCTTTCATTACATACCCCCCCCCTTCACTGTTCGTTTGTCTTCTCACTAATGTATCCAGTGAATAGCAAAGGGGATATTGAGAGAAAGAGAAATGGTGTAGCGTGTGGTTCAAGCTACCGCATTCCCCCCCTTTAAGTAATTGATGGGGAAGGCTGCTGTTCACTTCATGATTTCAGGCCCTTTTTACAGGTTTTAACAAGCCTGATGCTTTTAATAGCACTTTGAGCACCGTGTCTTTAGCAGGCGCTCTCTCTTTCTAAAGCAGTTTTAACTCGGCTCTTTCTGCCGCTAATGTCTGAAATCTGCCCTCCCTTTAATCATTGGCAGGTCAGCCAGCAAACAAGCGGAGAAAAAAAAAAAAGCCACACTCAATTACTAGATTCAACGCAATCAGCCAGAGAAGAAAGGGAGAGAGTAGAAGCCGGAGAGAGGTGACTGATGCACCGGTATAGGAAGAGTTTGAAGCTTTTTTTTTGCCACTTTTTTTTTTTGCAGGCACTAAACAATTTACCATACGGGTATAAAATAGAGAAAAAAAAAGTACATATCGTGAGTTGTGCATTTTATTATATCTGTTAGGCTAGGGGCACTGTGCATCGGTATACTTATATCCAATCCATACCATAATATTGGCATGGACGGCCATTCAACAGAGGCCAAAAGTGTGTTCTTTTGGCTTTCGTCTTCAACAGATGATCTTCATAACACTGCTTTCTTATACAGGGGGCTATTGCATAGAAACCTACACAGGGGCACCCTCTGCGACCATGACCGAGTCCATACAGGAGGTGGACCCGCCGATGCCAAAGGTTATTTCAACTGGATGTGTGTCTGAGGACGTACATTCAGCTGAAATGTATTGGAGCGCAAAGACCCGCCAGCCCCCTGCACTGCAATACACTCTGCCGTCCAATCAGAGGCCAGCAGTTGACGTTGGAAGGTGGCGCATGGCAGACATTACCCAGAGAAGGCATGCAGATGTCAGCTGCCAGCCTCTGTGTCTGCTATAGAAGAGGACGCTGTGCGACGTGGAAGCTGGGGAAGAGGACTAGAATTTTTTTTATTATTATGTACTAGCTGAAGAGCCCGGCGCTGCCCGGGCATAGTAACTAACTGTGGTTAGTTATAGCAAATTATAATTATCCTCCATCCCATAGTCCCGTGCCCATATACCCATCATACATATCCACAATCCCATAGGCCCGTGCCCATATACCCATCATACATATCCTCCATCCCATAGTCGAGTGCCCATATACCCATCACACATCCTCCATCCCATAGTCCCATGCCCATATACCCATCATACATATCCTCCATCCCATAGTCCCGTGCCCATATACCCATCATACATATCCTCCATCCCATAGTCCAGTGCCCATATACCCATCACACATCCTCCATCCCATAGTCCCGCGCCCATATACATATCCGCCATCTAATAGTCCCGTGCCCATATACCCGTCATACATATCCTCCATCCCATAGTCCAGTGCCCATATACCCATCACACATCCTCCATCCCATAGTCCCATGCCCATATACATATCCGCTATCCCATAGTCCCGTGCCCATATACCCGTCAAACATATCCTCCATCCCATAGTCCAGTGCCCATATACCCATCACACATCCTCCATCCCATAGTCCCATGCCCATATACCCATCATACATATCCTCCATCCCATAGTCCCGTGCCCATATACCCATCATACATATCCTCCATCCCATAGTCCAGTGCCCATATACCATCACACATCCTCCATCCCATAGTCCCATGCCCATATACCCATCATACATATCCTCCATCCCATAGTCGAGTGCCCATATACCCATCACACATCCTCCATCCCATAGTCCCATGCCCATATACCCATCATACATATCCTCCATCCCATAGTCCCGTGCCCATATACCCATCATACATATCTTCCATCCCATAGTCCAGTGCCCATATACCCATCACACATCCTCCATCCCATAGTCCCGCGCCCATATACATATCCGCCATCTAATAGTCCCGTGCCCATATACCCGTCATACATATCCTCCATCCCATAGTCCAGTGCCCATATACCCATCACACATCCTCCATCCCATAGTCCCATGCCCATATACATATCCGCTATCCCATAGTCCCGTGCCCATATACCCGTCAAACATATCCTCCATCCCATAGTCCAGTGCCCATATACCCATCACACATCCTCCATCCCATAGTCCCATGCCCATATACCCATCATACATATCCTCCATCCCATAGTCCCGTGCCCATATACCCATCATACATATCCTCCATCCCATAGTCCAGTGCCCATATACCATCACACATCCTCCATCCCATAGTCCCGTGCCCATATACATATCCGCCATCTCATAGTCCCGTGCCCATATACCCGTCATACATATCCTCCATCCAATAGTCCAGTGCCCATATACCCATCACACATCCTCCATCCCATAGTCCCATGCCCATATACATATCCGCTATCCCATAGGCCCGTGCCCATATACCCGTCAAACATATCCTCCATCCCATAGTCCAGTGCCCATATACCCATCACACATCCTCCATCCCATAGTCCCGTGCCCATATACATATCCGCCATCCCATAGTCCCGTGCCCATATGCCCATCAAACATATCCTCCATCCCATAGTCCAGTGCCCATATACCCATCATGCATCCTCCATCCCATAGTCCCGTGCCCATATACATATCCGCCATCCCATAGGCCCGTGCCCATATACCCATCACACATCCTCCATCCCATAGTCCCGTGCCCATATACATATCCGCCATCCCATAGTCCCGTGCCCATATACCCGTCAAACATATCCTCCATCCCATAGTCCAGTGCCCATATACCCATCACACATCCTCCATCCCATAGTCCCGTGCCATATACTTATCCGCCATCCCATAGTCCCGTGCCCATATACCCGTCATACATATCCTCCATCCCATAGTCCAGTGCCCATATACCCATCACACATCCTCCATCCCATAGTCAACCATTATGACATCATAATGAGCGGCGGGGCTTGCAACCTATGATGACATCAGCGTCGCCATGGCAACCATTGTGACATCATAATGAGGGGCGGGGCTTGACACGCACACAATGTTTCCCCATTATGCAAATAGGGGCATTATGACATCATAATGAGGGGCGGGGCTTGACGCACACACACTTTTTCCCCCAGTATGTAGATAGGGGCAAAATTGTTTGGTGAATTGGAACGCGCGGGGTTAAAATTTTGCCTCACAACATAGCTTAGGACGCTCTCGGGGTCCAGACGTGTGACTGTGCCAAATTTTGTGGCTGTAGCTGCGACGGTGCGGATGCCTATCCCGGACATACACACACACACACATACATACACACACATTCATACATACATACATACACACTTTGAGCTTTATATATTAGATTGTGGAAGAGCGGCAGAACGGGGACATATATATAAGAAAGGAACCTAGGAAGGGGGGTCATATATGCCAAAATGGCGGACATATACACCAGGAAGGGGTCCAGGATGGAGGGCATATATACCAGGATGGGGACATATATAACAGGAAGGTGCCAGGATGGAGGCCATGTATACCAGGAATGGGCCCAGGTTGGTGGGCATATATAACAGGATGGGGGACATACAGTGGGTGCGGAAAGTATTCAGACCCCTTTAAATTTTTCACTCTTTGTTTCATTGCAGCCATTTGGTAAATGCAAAAAAGTTAATTTTTTTCTCTTTAATGTACGCTCTGCACCCCATCTTGACTGAAAAAACAGAACTGTAGAAATCTTTGCAAATTTATTAAAAAAGAAAAACTGAAATATCACATGGTCATAAGTATTCAGAGTGAAGAATGTAAAGGGGTCTGAATATTTTCCGTACCCACTGTATCTAATGGTTTATTTGTCCAAAGAACTTGATTCCTCCAGTCAGACTATGTTTCTCTCAGTGCTGTCTTTTGGAATCTTTTTTTACTTGTGTCCTTCATTGTTTTGTGTTAGGCATCGGGTTCCTGCAGGTGCACAGCAGGAACCCTGAGCCATGCAGTCAGCGGTCTCCCATTCCCCTCCAACCTCTCAGGGACCTGCACAGCAATCTCAGTGATCCTGACACCCTGCTCAGACCAGTTCTCTGGGTCTGGTTGTTGCTGCCACCTCTGGACCAGCAATAGTAGCGCAGCCTGCTCTGCAGCAAGCCACTCTAGAGGCTAAGTCCTCTCGCCGCGCTACTGGACATGCTCATGAGACGATCTCCCAGTGGAGATCGGGAGTCACATGCTCAGGTCCTTCTCCTGATCTGATTGGTCCATCTCAGAGATCTGGAAGGTCCCGGAAGCGCACGGCTATAAAAGGCCCTCATGGCCGCTCGGCCATGCGCTAGTATAGACACTAGATGCTAACTGTGTGTATGATGATGGATGTATTGACTTGCAAATGACTCATTATGATTCCCTTCCCCTCCCTCTGATATTACATATATGGACAGGGAACTAGTGTTAGAATCAGCGCCAGTCAGTGGTACGTTACAGGCCACGGTCTCCATCTTCACAGTGCTAGCGTCCGACGGTGTGCCTGTCTGGGCATTGTCGTATTGCGGCAAGTTTAGTCGCCGCGCTGCAGTCAGCAGCAGTTGGGGTGTTCACGGTAGTGATGCCGCATGCACGGTAGGTCAAGACGGACTTTGACCCAGAGTCTAGGGCTTAGTCCTGTGACCGATTACCGTGTGTGCACACCGCCGAGTCCTGTGAGGTCAACAGGCTCGGTATTCATGTCTATGTTTAAAGCGTCTCTGTGATTCAACAGAGTACGCTCCGCGCACAATGGGTGACGTTCAACCCGCGTGCGTTATACCGCCATATAGCGCGTCTGCCATTAGCTAGCAGCGGTGTAACACCTACTGCACGGTGGACCCCGGGCGGCGTACGCACTTATTATTATTTGTTTATTTAGTGCGTTCCGCCGTCCTTAACAGTTTTGATACCCATACGAATCTCATGTATTTCTATTTATACTTTTGCATTCCAATATTGCTTGCTACTTATATATAAATAAACGAGTCTCTTTATATATTTGGAAGGCAGTTCTCATGGCCCCAGTTTTTCAAATTTTACACATTTATGGGAGTTTTTCTGTCCAATGGCGTATTTATTTTGTATAGTACTGTTATTGCTCTGATCTAATTTTTCATACCCATATGGTATAATGTATCCCCCATAGCGTATAATGCATCCCCATATAGTATAATGTAGCCCCATAGAGTACATAGAGTTTAATGCAGCCCAGCCCCCATAAAGTATAGTGCAGCCCCATATAGTATAATGGATTAAGAACACATGAGACATGCACAAAAATGAACAGGTCAGTAAGAAACTGTTCACACCACCCGAAGACTGAGACACAGAAACAACACACAGTATGACAAACGTGCATAAATACTCTGTTGTAAAATATATGTACCAGTAAGCAGCAAGTGCTAGTAAGAGATAACAAAAACAGGGTATTTAGTTGATACGTTTTTTGCAAAAAATGTATACCAAGCCACTCCACCACGTTACGGTAACCCTTCTCGGAGCAGTCCTATCTAATGTATATATAGTATAATGTAGCCCCGTATAGTATAATGCAGCCCCACAGAGTGTAATTCAACTTCATATAGTTTAATGTAGACTCAAAGTATAATGCAGCCCCATAGAGTTTAATGCAGCCTCAGTATAATGCAGCCCCATAGAGTTTAATGCAGCCTCAGTATAATGCAGCCCCATAGAGTTTAATGCAGCTTCAGTATAATGCAGCCCCACAATATAATGCAGCCTCAGTATAATGCGGCCCCATAGAGTATAATGCAGCTCCATAGAGTATGATGCAGCCCCATAGAGTACAATGCAGCCTCAGTATAATGCAGCCCCATAGAGTATAATGCACCCTCAGTATAATGCAGATCCATGGAGTATAATGCAGCTCCATAGAGTATTATGCAGCCCCATAGACTACAATGCAGCATCAGTATAATGCAGCCCCATAAAGTATAATGCAGACCCATATAGTATAATGCAGTCCCCAAGGAGTATAATACAGCCCCATAGAGTATAATGCAGCCCCATAGTCCTCCAGTATTATGGCCAACAGAATGTTCTCACGAATTTAAAAAAAAAAAAAAAAATACTCACCTCCCCCATTCCCCCGCTGCCCTGGCGCACAATGAAGAGACGTCATCGTGCCCTCTGCATCAGACGCAGAGGTGGAATAATGGGAGAGGGAGCATCAGCTGATGCCCTATCCTCCATCATTGCCTTCAACTGTATCAAAGATGCTGATACAGTTGAATGTGCAATGTGGGGGGGCGGACCTGGCACTGGCACTGGATCCCCCTGACTCATGGGCCCCATAGCGACCACAGGCTGGGGCCCCTTGGGGTAGTAGGGGCACTAGGCAAATGCTTAGTTTGCATGCCTCTAAAGCCAGCCCTGCTGGATGGTGACTATGTGTCTCAGATGACTAGTCCAAGGATAAGAGGAGGATCTCTAACATCTTTTCCCTCACCATACACTGATCCCTAACATTGACAGGTCTGCCCCTATATACATATAGGGGCAGACCCGTCAGTCATAGGGAACAATTCAAGGAGAAACTGCGTCTATGATGCTGATACATTTGAATTTGCGATGAGGGGAATGCAGGAGCCGGCGACAGCACTGGGCGCCCCTGACTCACGGGCCCCATAGCGACTGCGTGGTGTGCCACTATTAGCGGCATGCCACTGGCTGGGAGCCCTTGAAATAGTGTGAGCCCTAGGCAATGACTAGTTTGCCTGCCCCTAATGCCGGCCCTGACAGATGGTGACTATATGTCTCACATGACTAGTCCAAGAGGAGAACAAGAGGAGGATCTCAAACAAGTTTTCCCTCACCCTATCCTGATCCCTACCATTGACAGGTCTCCCACTAAATAATACACATAGGTAGAGTAGACAATAATACAGCAAGTGTCTGTTTAATGCTTCCTGTGGTTTGGCAGCTTCTCATGACAGGATGCCTTTAAAGTGTACATGTCATTTCAGGTGATTTTTCAGAATGAGCTGTTGTGTGTCTACATATGGATAATCATTAATTCTGGCATTTACATGACTTGTATCTTACAGTTTTCACTAGTTTTCCCTCTTCAGACTCTCTCAATACTTTCCTCTTGCCTTTAAGCTAGTTCCAAATTAGCAGCTATAATGTGTGCCATACACAGCACACACAGACACCTGGGATTCTTGCTCTCCTGTCAGTATGCAGTACATGTCCACAAGTAGCAGCAGCATGGAGGATTATACAACAGTACTAAGCAGTATAGCTGTGAATCCAGCACTGGGATTAAGTAAAACACTTGAAAAAAGCAGCACAATCTATGTGTGTCTCTATCTGCCTGATCTCCCCTGTTGCTCATGTCTCCACTATCCTCCTGCTTGTCCATAGAGAACAAAAAGCAGCTGTAATCTGATCCCTCAGTGAGCCGGCAGCCAATGTTGTATTGAGTAAAATTAATTTTAGCAATTTTTCATAGTGAATGGTGAGTTTAGGAAGTGGAGGTGAAGGACAAAAGTGTCTCATACATGGAGAACTAATCATATTTCTCTGATAAAATATATAACAACGTTTCTTACATTTGTGTGTGTTAATGATTTATTAAAAGTTTGTTGAAATGACAGTGACTATTTAAAGGATATTCACTACATAGTGTTGTGTTGAGCATGGTCGTTTGGTTTATACTCAACGTCCTGTCCACTGTCACCTCATTCAGCAATTTAACAAGCCAATTCATACAGCATAAGGCATCATGCCTTGTAAAGCAGCTCTGCTCTGACAATGCAATAATAATAATGTCACCTGTAATAATTCTGTATCATTCTCTCAGAACATCTGTGTGAACAGCTGTATGTTCTAGGAGAAGATACAGAAGGTCACAGTGACAACAGTGAAACCTGAACTGTTCACCTTTGCGCACAGATTGGTCGTCATCGCGGGAGCTTTATGTATATTTGACAGTTTTAGACAAAAATGTACTGGTCATTTGGTCGATGAAGCATGAGCATGAGTTTCTAATCCATTACTATTTAAGTCTTCCTTTGAGGCTAGTATGTGGAGGGTTAATCATTCTATATTAATGATCAATTTGACAGATGGCAAACTAAAATCTAATTTACCACATTACTTAATGCGACTGGGTTAATATAAAACATTATTTTTTATTTACTTTGTAAGGTCTAAAGGAATTAGTTATTAAAATCGACAAGATAGGAACCTACATCTCTATTTCACCTGATTTAGTGATTGTGCTGAGATCCTGCACCAGAATAGAATTAAAATTGGCTTTTTATTTAGTTTTGTAAAAGATCCTAAGTCCTGATTATAAAATTGTTATTTTATGTATCACAGGTAAAGGTCCAGCTTCATCAGGGGAAATGGTGTGTCCCATTTTCCCCTGATGAAGCTGGATCTTTACCAGCGAAACATAAAATAATAATTTTATAATAAGGACTTAGGATCTTTTACAAAACTAAATAACTAGCCAATTCTAGTGAAAGGTGAAACTGTAGGAGCCAGCTCAAAAATATATAACTATTATCTATTTTAGTTCAGGATCCAAGAACAATTACTAAATCATGTTAAATAGAGATGTAGGTTCCTATCCTGTTAATTTGAATAACTATTTACTACATTTTATATTTTAACTTACAAAATTTGTCATTAAAGTACAATCCACTGCTAAACACATCCTTAAGAAGAAGAATGTTAGATAGCTCCAAAGAGATGATGTCGGAGATCTCTTAGATCATCTGATTTTTCAGTACCACCTGGACACCAGGCGTTGACCTCTTGCTCGGTGCAGTAGAGAGGGAATGGCCTTCAGACGACAGGCAGCCTTTCTTCCATCTGGTCAGTGTCCAGACTGCCTGAGGTGTGTCGGGGACAAAGTTCAAGTCCTTGCTCCTGTCAGGGTCAGATTTACTGTTCATATGGTAGCCAGTACCAGAAGGTGAATGGCCAACGTAAAGGATTGGGTATTCAAAGGTCAAGACTTAGAGTCATTAGACTTGGCATGTGGCTGAAGATAAAAAATGCCAAGGGGAAGGGTCATGAACATTAACCTGAACATTTCCTATCCATTCAGCCAGAGACGCCCCTCCCCAGTGATATCCGCTGGTGAGACCCTATAGTCCAAAATTACTTAACTGTCAAAGGAAAGACTTTTCGCGGAGAATATTCTGTATACATGTATCCTATTCAGCATAAAGGAGTGAACCAAGGTTACACTCATGTAGGTCATAAATACAAAGAGAGGTATGACTGGTGCCCAATCCTTAGAATAACTAAGAAACAGCAGCGATTCGATTCTTGGCATGACCACCAGCTTTGAATTTAGTATGAAGGGTCGGTCAATGGATTAGACTGCAGCCTTGCAGCGCTGAGGTCCTGGGTTCACATCCCCCAAAGACAACATCTGCAAGGAGTCTGTATGTTCTTTCCTGTGTTTACGATGGTTTGCTTTGGGTGCTCTGGTTTAATCCCACACTTTAAAGACATACTGTTAGGGGATTTGGATTGTGAGTCCCAATGGGGACAGCGATGATGATTAGAGCTGTGCCTGGTAAATAATGAAAAAGCTGAAAAGCTTAACGGAAGCTACTCCTCCATTCCATCAGCTTACCGAAAATGGAGCAGCCACTGAATAAGTCGTCAAATCGCTTTAAAGTAAGAGTTGTCTTATCTAAGACAGCCGCTGCCAAAAGGTGTCCTCCGGTGGGATCAGCTGATCATACCGGGTCTTGCTCCGGTACCCCCTGCTGTAGATCAGTTCACCATTTTGGCTCACAGAAAGGGGGACCCTATGTAAGTCAAATTTGCATTCAACTCTTTTAAGTTAAAGAGTTTTTCTTACTAACTAGCGCCTTTTAATTTTATTCCCCTGAATGTATCTCCTTATTTGTATAAATGTTGCACCTGATTGTGTCTCCGTATTTCTTTAAATGTTGCATTATATCATTTCTATGCTTTCTATGTACAACATACGGATACTACATAATAACATCTCATTGCTGGATGCTAATGCTAATAATCAGATTGTGTCTTATTTCGGTCTTCATCGTGGCGGAGCTGGCAGTATTTATTACCCACTACTGTTCCTTTTTACAAGCAGACGAGAATCTTTTATCCACACGTGGAGCCTAGCATCTGTCTAGGGCACTTTTGCTGTAATTGACTTTAAACATAAGTTCTGTTTGTGGCAGTTTTAAAACACATCATTAAATCCAAGATGGCTGAATTATTGTCTGTCGTCCTGCCAAGAGAAGCGTGTGTAGGGAATCGCTCCTCGGGTTCGGGAATATAAATACATTATTATTTGCAAATTCTTTGCAATTTCTCGGTCGTATTGCCCCCATCTCTCCTTCTGCCCGCACATGCTGTAATATTACGTATTTGTATCCAGCTGTCAGACAGATGTTATAATAAAGGTACTACGTTTAAATAAAGACCATCTGGTTATAGATGAATCATGTACTTTGTTTTGTAGGACATTTTTAAATTATTTAATATGTATATTGTACTTTGGGCATGGAAAAAAAAACTTATCCAGCCCAACAGAAGATATGGCTGGAACCAAGATAATATTCCTTCACTACTCTAGACTACCAGGGAAAAAGAACACTTCCATAACTCTAGACCACCAGGGAAGCAGACATGAACACTTCCATGACTCAAGACAACCAGGGAAGCAGACATGAACACTTCCATGACTCAAGACAACCAGGGAAGCAGACATGAACACTTCCATAGCTCTAGAACACGAGGGAAACAGACATGAACACCTCCATAACTCTAGACAACCAGGGAAACAGACATGAACATTTCCATAGCTCTAGATTACCAGGGAAGCAGACATGAACACTTCCATGACTCAAGACAACCAGGGAAGCAGCCATAGTAACATCTAATATATAATTACCTTGTAATGTCTTCACTTCCTGCTCCGTCCAGATGTGTCCGGATCCCAGAATTCTAAGCTGCGGAAGTTCACTGACCACCATATTTGGACACCCAAGTGATGGGTGTCTCAATATGGAAACTATTGGTGGTACCAGAATCATTCGGCTGATCCCGGTGGCAGATGCGTGACGTGTCTACAGGTAGAGGAAGCCGGTCACATTAAAGAGGTTTTCCCACGACCGAAAGTTCATTTTAAAAATTGTCTGTGTCTGACCGTGTACGGAGCATAACACATCTCCTGGGCAGGGGAGGAGGCAAAAGACAATACTGACATTACAGCAGGGGATCACAGAGGATTCATTTGTGAGGTAAAATATTTCACTGACTGTTTTTAAACAATATTTTACCTCACAACATGTATCCTCTTAGATCTCCTGCTATAATGCCAGTATTGTCTTTTGCTTCTCCCCCTGCCCAGGAGCTGTGGTATGTTCTGTACACGGTCAGACACAGACAATTTTTAAAATGAACTTTCGTTCATGAGAAAACCCCTTTAAAAAGCAAATATCAACGCCATCATCAAAAAATACCAAGAATATACCAAAGAAAAGGATGGCTATCCAAGTTACCGCAGAAACATGACAAGGGGGATAGCACATGGGGTAGACAGGTCAAAGAAGAGAGCACAGATGGGAGAAGTCAGCACATGGGGAAGGGGAGAGTGGATAGGTGAGTGAGCACATGGGGGGGGATTCTCAACGGTGCAAAGCCTGCCCTCATTGTGACATTACCGCCCTCCCGATGCAATACCATCGGGCATCCATCTAGTAGTAACATAGTTAGCAAGGTTGAAAAAATACATTTTTTTCCATCCAGTTCAGCCTATAATGCATCAGAATAAATCCCCAGATCTACGTCCTTACAAAGAACCTAATCACTGTAAGATACATTATTGTTACGCTCCACGAAGACATCCAGGTCTCTCTTGAACCCTTCGACTGAGTTTGCCATCACCACCTCCTCAGGCAGGGAATTCCAGATTCTCACTGTCCTAACAGTAAAGAATCCTCTTCTATGTTGGTGGAAAAATCTTCTCTCCTCCAGATGCAGAGAGTGCCCCCTTGTGACCGTCACATTCCTTGGTATAAACAGATCCTCGGAGAGATATTTGTATTCTCCCCTTATATACTTATAAATGGTTATTAGATCGCCTCTCAGCCGTCTTTATTCTAGACTAAATAATCCTAATTTTGCTAATCTCTCTGGGTATTGTAGTTCCCCCATCCCCTTTATTAATTTTGTTGCCCTCCTTTGTACTCGCTCTAGTTCCATTATATCCTTCCTGAGCACCGGTGCCCAAAACTGTACACAGTACTCAATGTGTGGTCTAACCAGGGATTTGTACAGAGGCAGTATAATGCTCTCATCATGTTTATTCAGACCTCTTTTAATGCACCTCATGATCCTGTTTGCCTTGGCAGCCGCTGCCTCTCACTGGCTGCTCCAGGTAAGTTTATTATTGACTAGGATCCCAAAGTCCTTCTCCATGTCAGATTTACCCATTGGTTTCCCGTTTAGTGTGTAATGGTGATATTGATTCCTTCTTCCCATCTGTATAACCTTACATTTATCATTGTTAAACCACATCTGCCACCTTTCGGCCCAAGTTTCCAACTTATCCAGATCCATCTGTAGCAGAATACTATCTTCTCTTATATTGACTGCTTTACATAGTTTTCTATCATCTGCAAATATCAATATTTTACTGTGCAAACCTTCTACCAGATCGTTAATAAATATGTTGAAGAGAACAGGTCCCAACACCAACCCCTGCGGCACCCCACTGGTCACAGCGACCCAGTTAAATTATACCATTTATAACCACCCTCTGCTTTCTATCACTAAGCCAGTTACTTACCCATTTACACACATTTTCGCCCAGGCTCAGAATTCTCATTTTGTGTACCAACCTTTTGTGTGGCACGGTATCAAACGCTTTGGAAAAATCAAGATATATCACATCCAATAACTCACCTTGGTCCAGTCTATAGCTTACCTCTTCATGAAAACTGATGAGATTGGTTTGACAGGAGCGATTCCTCATATACCCATGCTGATGTGGAGTTAGGCAGTTATTCTAATTGAGATAATCCAGAGTAACATCCCTCAGAAACCCTTCAAATATTTTACCAACAATAGAGGTTAGACCTCTGTAAAGGCCTATAATTACCAGCGTCACTTTTAGAGCCCTTTTTGAATATTGGTACCACATTTGCTATGCGCCAGTCTTAATATATAATATTATTATTATTATATATAAATACCTCCAGTTAGAAATGTAGTATAGTTCTTCCGATTCACTTTCTCGCTCATGTACAGGGCATTGTAGTAGAATCATAGAATCGTAGAGTTGGAAGGGACCTCCTGGGCCATCTGGTCCAACCCCCTGCTCAAAGCAGGATTCACTAAATCATTCCAGTCAGATGTTTGTCCAGCCTCTGCTTGAAGACTTCTATTGAAGGAGAACTCACCACTTCTCGTGGCAGTCTGTTCCACTCATTGATCACTCTATCAAAAAGTTTTTTCTAATATCTAATCTGTGTCTCCTCCCATACAGTTTCATCCCATTGCTTCTAGTCTTTCCTTGTGCAAATGAGAATAAAGAAGACCCTTCTACAATGTGACAGCCCTTCAGATATTTGTAGACAGCTATTAAGTCTCCTCTCAGTCTTCTCTTTTGCAATCTAAACATTCCCAAATTCTGCAACCTTTCCTCATAAGACAGGGTTTGCAGACCGGTCACCATTCTGGTCGCTCTTTTCTGAACTTGCTCCAGTTTGTTGATGTCTTTTTAAAATGTGGCGCCCAAAACTGTACACAGTATTCCAGATGAGGTCTGACCAAAGAGGAGTAAAGGGCAATAATGACTTCACGTGATCTAGACTGTATGCTTCTGTTAATGCATCCTAGAATTGCATTTGCCTTTTTTGCTGCTGCATCACACGGTTGACTCATATTCAGTCTGTGATCTATTAGTATACCCAAGTCTTTTTCACATGTGCTGTTGCTTAGGTATCCATGCTTACAACCACTCATATAGTGACAGTTACCTGTTAGTGGTCATAACCTTGGATACCTAAGCTACTGCAATGTCCTGCACATGGAGTAAGCGAGATAGTGAATCAGAAGGACTGTACTACATTTATAATTGGAGGTATTTGCTAATATTATTATTATTTCACCTACTACATATTTGGATAGGATCTTGGAAATGGGAATACCCATTCAACGTCTTTTTATTTTTCTATTGTCTTACGCACCTTACAGCCTTGCAAATCTTATGGCCCGAAGGATATTTTCGCGTCCAAAACTAGACGTAAGTCATACCGCACATATTTTTTCATGTGAGCTCGAGCTAAGAAACCAAAAGTGTATCTTTATTGTATTGAAGTGTTCCATCCAGTGCTATATTGTTGCACTGTTCCAGTCTGTTCTGCGAAGAATCTGACTTGTCATTGTGCCATCCATAGATGTCAATGAGCGCAGAAGGGTTCTCCAGCTCTGCCCCGAATAGCAGTATAAATGTGCTCTGCAGCGACGTGACACCGCGCCCCGCAGAGTTGTATAGGTATCCTGCAGGCCCGCCGCTGAGTGCAGCATTTCCAGCAGCTGTGCTCTTTATGTTGCAAGTTCTGTTAATATAGAAGCCACAGATTCTGAAGAGTTCCCCAGAGATCCTCCAGATGTGTTTTATTCTAATAGGGACATTACACGCTAAATTAAAATGAGACAGTAAAACCACAATGACTCTCAGAGCACTGGCTTCTCAGCTCCGAGCTTCATGTGTGACGTCAGGTCCCAATAAATGGGAATTAACTCGATGCAATAACTGTTCATCATTCCTATAATAAATAGTGATGAGCGGAGGGAGCGAGAGGGAGAGAGGCAGACAGCGAGAGAGCGCGTGTGAAGAGAGACAGGCAGGCGGGAAGAGATTGCATGTATGTGCGAGACAGATAAATCGCTGCTACTCTGCAATGAACATTAAGCCATACAATATACAGACAATGGAAAGAAGATAAAAGAGCGTGAACTTAAAGGGAATGCGTCATTCAAAAATAACCTGTTTAAAGATTCAGATTTTTATGATAAAATTGTATTTTTCAAAAAATTTTCATAATATTTCACGGCATTAGAATTTTCACATTTGTCACTAAGTTTAATACCAGGCTCGTACCTCCGACTCTAGGAAACACAGGATCCTGCAGTCATAGGTGATGTCACTTCCTCTTCTTTTTACAATGACCTTTGCTCAGGTCAGAAAATGCTCAGAAAACTCTCCTGTAGAAGTCAATGAGTCACAATCAGTCTGTTGCAGCCTATGTCTATGTGGCTGGCTGTACAACACAAAAAATGGGAACCTAGTATTAGCAGGGGTGTAATGATTGAGGTTACAGAGGGTTCAACCTCGAACAGGCCCTTGCGGGAGGGGGGCCCTCCGATACCAGCACCAATTTCAACTGGATGTGTGCTCTCAGACACAAATTCAAGTGATATGTACCGCAGTGCAGATACCCACTGGCTCCCTGCACTGCAATACACGCTTGCCCTTGTGCTAGACGTCAGCTTGCCGGTGATGGGCGGCACATGGCAGGCTTCATCCCCGACTATAGGAGGATGATGCTGCACGTCATGAGCTCCAAGGAAGAATAAACATTTGCTTCTTTTTAAAATGTGCTGGTCAAGAATGGAAGGGGCCCAGGATACGGGGCTTTATACAAGAAAGGAGCCCAGAAGGGGGGGCATTGTACCAGGATGGGGGCATTATACAAAAAAGGGGCCCAGGATGGGGATTTGTACCAGGATGGGGGCATTATACAAGAAAGGGGTGCAGGATGGGGGGCATTGTACCAGGATGGGGAGTAGTATACAAGAAAGGGGCCCAGGATGAAGGGGGGCATTGTACCAGGATGGGCAGCATTATATAAGAAGGGGGCCCAGGATGGGGTAATGTACCACTATGGGCAGCATTATACAAGAAAGGGACCCAGGATGAAGGGGGGCATTGTACCAGGAGGGGCAGCATTATACAAGAAGGGGTCCCAGGATGGGATAATGTACCACTATGGGCAGCATTATACAAGGAAGGGGTCCAGGATGGGGGGGCATTGTACCAGGATGGGGAGTAGTATACAAGAAAGGGGCCCAGGATGGCGGAGGACATTGTATTTGGGTGGGGCCCAGGATGGGGTCATTACTACTGGTAGGGTACAGAATGGGGGACATTACTAGTAGAAGGGGACAAGATGGGACATTATTCCTTGAAGTTGCCCAGGATGAAGGACATTATTATAAGAAGGGGCCAATGATGTAGAACATTATTACTTAATGGAGAAGATTATACCAGGAAGGAGCCCAGAATGGTAGACATTGTTATAGCGTGGGAAGAAATCCAAGATTGGGAACATTATACCTGGAAGGGGCCAAGGCTGGGGGAAATTATTACAAGAAACAGCCAGGATGGGGGACATTACATGGGGGACGAACATGCATGTCTTTATAGGATCTAGAACACTTCAAAGGCCCAAGTCTAAATGCTGTTGGGGGCTCAGGTCTTGCACCGGGGCCCACTGGACTCCAGTTATACCACTGAGTATTAGATTTAGTGGACACTAGAGTTAAGCAAAAGATTTGCAGGACCTTGAGCCTGCACCCAAGTCTGTACTCTGTGGCAGTCGTAACAGGGCAAGGCAAACTTCCTTCCTGGCATCCTCTTGTAATTACTAGGCCCCAGTGACATGATGACATCGCAGCACAACACACTTCGTAATGTCACAATAGCCTGTTAATTACAAGGATGCCGGCATTCAAGTGTTGGCAGAGGAAGGTCACGCTCCCTGGTCTGGCCGCCATAGAGAATTGACAAGAGTTTTAGTGGCAGTGTGAAAAATTGCAAGATTTTTATTTTTTTCTAACATAGTAATCTGAAAAAGACAGAGAAGTGTTCACATCAGTTCACCAGATCCAGGCAATCCACAAAGGGTGTTGGCGCATGGAAGAAACCTTTGGCTGGCTCTCAGGTGAATAATGATGATACTTGTAGAGAGAAAATATCCAGCTCCTGCAGAAAAAAAAAAATTTTTTGTTTTACAAAAACATTATTTTATTGATATACTTTGAAAACATAGGGGTAAAAATATCAAACACTTGCAGACACGTTCCGAGCGTTGAATGCTCTTAATCATAGAGTTTGATCAGAGTGTAAATATAGCTTGATCCAATTTTAGCAGATGAGAAGATGGAAAAAAAATATGTCTCCATCTTCTCCACTGTGTCAGTTGAACGAAAATCGAACCACACTCAGGTGTCACCTGAGTGCGGTCCGATGTTTTCCACAGACTCATTGACTTGCATGGCCGAGTACGATATGAATATCGGATGCAAATCGTACATGCTGAGATTCTTTCTCTTGGACAGACTCGGCCGGAGGAAAAAATTGAACGTGTGCAAGGCCCCTTAGAACACCATCGGTTTGAGTGCGATCTAATGTTTGGCTGAATTGCATTCGGACCGAAAATACCATCGTCTGCACCTGCCCTATAGCAAGTTTAAAAAAAAAAAAAAGTGAAATAAAGTAAACGCTTCAATATTTCCTATTTTTATAATCATCATTTTCTCTCACTTGTGAACAGAGGGACAAAGATAAAATGAAAAGTATACACAAGGAGCTCAGGTTCCTTTGGCCTCAGGGATCATTTGCTTTTTTTCAGCCTCCACAAGAAAAATGGGGACAGTTGTGAAGTTGCAGGGAAAAGTTTTAAAGGACACATGAAGACATCTGTTAGAGGCAGTGAGAACAAGGAGACACAGACAGATATACACATAGATAGCGAGGAGCCTCTGCTTCAGAATAAGCTGAAGGAGCCCAGAGGACGGACTCAGGGACACCGTCTAGTAGCCAGTTATCCAAAATCTGCTGACCTTTGGCTATAGATTTCGGTGGACCTAACCTTTAACCCTTATCAAGCTTCTCTTTTCTTAAGAAATCTGTAACCTCTTTTTTTCTGGCTAAGGCTATGTTCACACAGAGGGTTTTTTTTTTTTTTTGTTATCCAGAAACAACAAGTTTTTTCAAGTCGAAAACCACATCACAAAATGCTCCTTTTTGAGAGAGTTTTTGTAGTCATTTTTCTTTTCCTGGAGCATTAGGTTATTTATACACAATAAATCTAAGGCCGGGGTCACACTAACCAACGCAAAATACGGTCAGTATTTTACATGCCTAATACGGATGAATGGCCCCTAAACAGTGCTCCGTATGTCATCCGTAATCAAGGTGTGGTCGCGTATTTTGCGCATCTAAGCATCCGTATGTAATCCGTATGGCGAGATTTTCTCGCAGGCTTGCAAAATGGACATATAATGGAGCCCTATGACAGGGTTTCTAACAGAAACCAAAGAATAGATATAGACACATAGAATGCATATATATATATATATTTATATATATATGTATTCTATGTGTCTATATCTATTCATTCGTTTCTTTATTAACCCCTTCACCCCCAAGGGTGGTTTGCACGTTCATGACCGGGCCAATTTTTACAATTCTGACCACTGTACCTTTATGAGGTCATAACTCTGGAACGCTTCCATTGATCCCGGTGATTCTGACATTGTTTTCTCGTGACATATTGTACTTCATGTTAGTGGTAAAATTTCATTCAAATAACTTGCGTTTATTTGTGAAAAAAATGGAAATTTGGCAAAAATTTTGAAAATTTTGCAATTTTCCAACTTTGAATTTTTATGCCCTTAAATCACAGAGATACGGCACACAAAAAACTTGATAAGTAACATTTCCCACATGTTTACTTTACATCAGCACAATTTTGGAACCAAAATTTTTTTTTGTTAGGAAGTTATAAGGGTTAAAAGTTGACCAGCGATTTCTCATTTTTACAACACCATTTTATTTTTTGGACCACATCACATTTGAAGCCACTTTGAGGGGTCTATATGATAGAAAATACCCAAAAGTGACACCATTCTAAAAACTGAACCCCTTAAGGTGCTCAAAACCACATTCAAGAAGTTTATTAACCCATTAGGTGCGTCACAGGAATTTTTTTGAATATTTAAAAAGAAATGAACATCTAACTTTTTTTCACAAAAAAAATACTTCAGGTTCAATTTTTTTTATTTTACCAAGGGTAACAGGAGAAATTGGACTGCAAAAGTTATTGTGCAATTTGTCCTGAGTATGCTGATACCTGATTTGTGGGGGGGAACGACTGTTTCGGCGCATGGCAGAGCTCAGAATGGAAGGAGCGCCGTTTGACTTTTTCAATGCAAAATTGGCTGGAATTCAGATCGGACGCCATGTCACGTTTGGAGAGTCCCTGATGTACCTAAACAGTGGAAACCCCCTACAAGTGACCCCATTTTGGAAACTAGACCCCCCAAGGAACTTATCTAGATATGTGGTGAGAACTTTGAACCCACAAGGGCTTTACAAAAGTTTATAACGTACAGCGGTACAATTAAAAAATCATATTTTTTCCACAAAAATGATCTTTTCACCCCAATTTTTATTTTCCCAAGGGTAACAGGACCCTAAAAGTTATTGTGCAATTTGTCATGAGTACGCTGATACCCCACATGTGGGGGTAAACCACTATTTGGGCGCATGGCAGAGCTCGGAAGGGAAGCAGCGCCATTTGACGTTTTTGGCTGGAATTGAGATCGGACACCATGTCGCGTTTGGAAAACCCCTGATGTACCAAAACAGTGGAAATCCCCCACAAATGACACCATTTTGGAAACTAGACCCCCTAAGGAACTTATCTAGATGTGTGGTGAGAACTTTGAACCCCCATGGGCTTCACAGAAGTTTATAACATAAAGCCATACAATTAAAAAGTCATATTTTTTCCACAAAAATGATCTTTTCACCCTCAATTCTTATTTTTCCAAGGGTAACAGGACCCTAAAAGTTATTGTGCAATTTGTCCTGAGTACGCCGATACCCCACATGTGGGGGTAAACCACTATTTGGGCGCATGGCAGAGCTCGGAAGGGAAGCAGCGCCATTTGACGTTTTTGGCTGGAATTGAGATCGGACACCATGTCGCGTTTGGAAAACCCCTGATGTACCAAAACAGTGGAAATCCCCCACAAATGACACCATTTTGGAAACTAGACCCCCTAAGGAACTTATCTAGATGTGTGGTGAGAACTTTGAACCCCCATGGGCTTCACAGAAGTTTATAATGCCCGGGCGTGAAAATAAATAATTCGTATTTTTTCCACAAACATGATCTTTTAGTCACCATTTTTTTATTTTCCCAAGGGTACCAGGAGAAATTGGACCCCAAAAGTTGTTGTCCAATTTGTCCTGAGTATGCTGATACCCCATATGTGGGAGAAAACTACTGTATGGGCACACGTCGGGGCTCGGAAGGGAAGTAGTGACGTTTTGGAATGCAGACTTTGATGGAATGGTCTGCGGGTGTCATGTTGCCTTTTGAGAGCCCCTAATGTACCTAAACAGTGGAAACCCCCCACAAATGACCCCATTTTGAAAACTAGACTCACTAAGGAACTTATCTAGATGTGAGGTGAGCACTTTGAACCCCCAAGGGCTTCACTGAAGTTTATAATGCCAGGGCATGAAAATAAAAAAATCGTATTTTTTCCAGAAACATGATCAATTAGTCCCCAATTTTTTCATTTTCCCAAGGGTAACAGGAGAAATTGGACCCCCAAAAGTTGTTGTCCAATTTGGCCTGAGTACGCTGACACCCCATATGTGGGAGAAAACTACTGTATGGACACACGTCGGGGCTCGGAAGGGAAGCAGTGACGTTTTGGAATGCAGACTTTGATTGAATGGTCTGCGGGTGTCATGTGCGTTTGGAGAGCCCCTGATGTACCTAAACTATTGAAACTCCCCACAAGTGACCCCATTTTGGACACTAGACACCCCACGGAACTTATCTAGATGTGTGGTGAGCACTTTGAACCCCCAAGTGCTTCACAGAAGTTTATAACACTCGGACGTGAAAATAAAAAAATCATTTTTTTCCACAAAAATGATATTTTTGCCCCCAATTTTTTATTTTCCTAAGGGTAACAGGAGAAATTGGACCCCAAAAATTGTTTTGCAATTTGTCCTGAGTAGGCTGATACCCTACATGTAGGGGGTAAAACACTGTTTGGGCGCATGGCAGAGCTTGGAAGGGAAGGAGCACCATTTGACTTTTTCAACTCAGAATTGGCTGGAATTGAGATCAGACGCCATGTTGCATTTGGAGAGCCCCTGATGTGCCCAAACAGTGGAAACCCCCAATTATAACTCCAACCCTAACCCCAACACACCCCTAACCCTAATCTGAGCCCTAACCCTAGCCCTAACCCTAACCCTAGCCCTAACCCTAGCCCTAACCCTAGCCCTAACCCTGTGTGCACACGCTGCGGATTTTGCTGCGGTTCCGTGTTCAGTGTACAGTACCATGATTCCCTATGGGAATCAAAAACCGCAGTGCAGACGGTGCGGAATTTTCCGCGTGGATTATCTGCGGTTTTCAATCCGCAGAAAGAATTGACATGTCAATTCTTTCTGCGGATTCTCCTGCGGTTTGCCATCTCCTCTATTGAGGAGATGAAAAACCGCAGGACAAAACCGCAGAGCAATCCGCAGGTCTTTTGACCTGCAGTTTCACCTGCGGATTTTACAAAATCCGCGCGGATGAATCCGCACCTAATCCGCAGCGTGTGCACACAGCCTTTCCCTAACGGGAAAATGGAGATAAATACTTTTTTTTTAGTTTTATTACTTTTCCCTAACTAAGGGGGTGATAACGGGGGGTTTGACTTACTATTTATGGCGGTTTTTATGTTTGGCGACTGTCACACGCTAAAGGACGCTTTTTATTGTAAAATAGTTTTTGCATCACCACATTTTGAGAGCTATAATTTTTCCGTCTTTTGACCCACTGAGTCATGTGAGGTCTTATTTTTTGCGGGACGAGTTGACGTTTTTATTGGTACCATTTTCGGGCACGTGACATTTTTTGATCGCTTTTTATTCTGATTTTTGGGACGCAGAATGAAGAAAAACCAGCGTTTCATGAATTTCTTTTGGGGGGGTGCGTTTACACCGTTCCGCTTGCGGTAAAATTGATAAAACGGTTTTATTCTTCGGGTCAGTACGGTTACAGCGATACCTCATTTAGGTCTTTTTTTATGTTTTTGTCGGTTTTATGCAATGAAAACTATTTTATATAAAAAATAATTATTTTTGCATCGCTTTATTCTGCGAGCTATAACTTTTTTATTTTTTCGCTGATGCTGTGTGGCTGCTCGTTTTTTGCGGGACAAGATGACGTTTTCAGCGGTACCATGGATATTTATATGCGTCTTTTTGATCGCGCGTTATTACACTTTTTGTTTGGCGGTATGATAATAAATCATTATTTTTTGCTTCGTTTTTTATTTTTATTTTTTTAAGGGGTTCGCTAAAAGGGTTAACTAATGGGACAGTTTTATAGGGCGGGTCATTACGGACGCGGCGATACCTAATATGTGTACTTTTATTGTTTTTTTTTTTTATTATTTCCAAAAAATGGATTTATTGAGGGAATACTTTTTTTTTTTTCTAATTTATTTGGCGATTTTTTAAAATTTATTTTTACATTTTTTTTTAATTTTTTTTTTACTTTATTACATAGTCCCAGGTGGGACATCACTGTCCTGTAACAGATCGCTGATCTGTCACATCACTGTGACAGATCAGCAATCTGTCACAGGCATTGAAGAAGACTTCCTCTTGCCTGCGCTTTGCAGGCACTGAGGAAGCCAGCTTCCTCAGGTCCCCGAAGGCCCCCGTCGCCATCTTGGATCCGGGGGCCTGGAGGATAGGAGCCCCCGGCAGCAGCGCTGCACATTGCGCTGCCGTGGGGGGCTCAGGGAAGCACGGAGGGAGCCCCCTCCCTCCCGATGCTTCCCTTTAACTCCTGGTACACCGCGATCATGTTTGATCGCGGTGTGCAAGGGGTTAACGTGTCGGGGGCGGTCCGTGACCGCCCCTGACACATAGTGCCGGGTGTCAGCTGTGATAATCAGCTGACACCCGGCCGCGATCAGCGGCGCTCACCACGTGGGCGCCGCTGATCGCAGTAGACGTACTATCCCGTCCACGGTCATACGGGCCCGGGTACCGTGGACGGGATAGTACGTCGGATGTCAGGAAGGGGTTAAACCTGTCAGTGTGAGTTTACTGTATAGCGCACTGAATTGCCGGCTTTGCTAAAAGACACCGGGTGCGTATTTCTCGCAAGTCACATGTGTGGTCCGTGTGTAATCCGTATTTTTTGCGCACCCATAGACTTGCATTGGCGTACTACGGGCGTAGTACGCTGACAATCGCAGCATGCTGCGAGTGGCACGGAGCGTAGAATACGGATGAGAAATATACGGCTGGTGCGAGGGACCCCATAGAGAATCATTGGTCCGTGTCTAATGCGTGCTTTTTGCGCCTCTCACTCGGCCATATTCCTCGCCAGTGTGACCCCGGCCTTATAATCAAAATTGTTGTGTAAACCTTAATTCAATAGAAACCAAAAACATGATACGCAACGCATATTTGTAAAAAAAAACAAAACAATTTTATTAATGATGAAATAACAAAACAAAAATGATACAGAAAAAAAGACTCAGCAAGACAATATATTAAAATAGCACAGGAGGAGGGTTAAGACTAAAATAAAGGGCCAAATAATGATAACAGTAGTGCAGAAATGGCCCAAACAGGTCTTAAAATTTATATTGAAAAATTCATCATATGGTAAATAGGACCTGAAATAATAGACCAAGAACAGTAAAATATGATAAAAAATTCATAAAAGGGGAGATCAAAAATTTCCCTATAAATATACCAAAATTGTTTGTTATATGTGAAAAAACATGATACAAGTGTGTGAGAAGCAGCCAAAATCAATGGTGCAACAAGTGGGCAAAAAAATTATTATTAATAAATAATGGCATGTGCCAGTCCAATAAATATGCAAGAAAAGTCTAGATACAAATAATGATAATGACAAGATACAGAAAGTGAAAAGTGTGCATGATTACAAAAAGGCCCCTATAAATAGTTAAAGTGCAATGCTGCAGACAAAATATAAGAAGACTTCTTGTTCAAGCTACTAACCCAACGCTCACTGCGTGTGCCCAAAGCGCGTTTCGCCTCTGCTTTAACAAGGGAATAAGGGAATAGAAACACGTCACCACTTCTGCATTTATCACCCACTCCTGGTTTTGGCTTACAAATACTGAGGTAAAATACTGAGCAAACACTGAATGTGGCCTTATTGGGAAAAATAAAGTGCATGTCATTTCTTTAACCGGAACCTGTCACCAGGTTCAGCTGATATGAGATGCAGCCACCTCCTTTCAGGGCTAGTATACGGCATTCTGTAATGCTGTATATCTTCCCCCAACCCAACCTAAAAGAGAAGACAAACAGCTTTTATTATCCTCACCTGTGGGGCGGTCCTGTCTCAGGGGCATCAATGTTCTTGGTCCAGTCATCCTCCTTCTTGCTTCATGTGGATGATCCACACAGTCTACCCGATGACGCGCTCCTGCTCAGGCGTACTTCTCTGTCCTGTTGAGGGCAGAGCAAAGTAATGCAGTGCGCAGGCGTTTGGGCTCTTTGACCTTTTCCGGCACATGCACACTGCAGTACTTTGCTCTGCCATACGCCTGTACTGTACAGGAGCGTGATGCTGAGGAGACTGTGTGGATTAAGTAAGGATGCATCATTCACATGAAGGAGGACAGCATCACAAGAAGAAGGGAGGCGCCGGACCAAGAACATCGACACCCCAGGATCAGACCGCCCCGCAGGTGAGTATAATAAAAGCTCTTTTCCTTGTCTTTCAAGTCGGTTTGGAGCAGAAATACAGCATTACAGAATGCTGTATACCGGGCCACTAAGGTTCCCTTTAAAGCAGCTGATGGAATCAACTCCAAACTAGGTTTTGTCCTATCAGGAGGCTGCAAAAAAACTCTTAAAAAAAATTGTTTAAAAAACTTCTTTGAAATATGCTTTAGGAAAAGAACAATTACTGCAAGTACTCCATCAAAAAAGGAGCATTTCGTGATGCGGTTTTCCACTTGAAAAAACAAATACTGATGTAAAATACTGACCAAATACTGAACGTGTGAATACGGCCTAAGGCTGTATGCCAACAATGCTGCCTATTTTTCCTGCTGTGTCAAAAAAGCAGCGTCTTAAAGTTCCAGCAAAGTGGATGGGATTTATATAAATCTCATATTATATGCGGAAAATACGCAGGTAAAAAACACACATGTTGTTTCAGAGCATTTCCGTGGCATGTAATCCGCACATGGCTATATCAATAAAGTTTTGTGAAAGCCAAATATCAAGAAGCATCAAAAACGAAGCAGCTGTATTTAAAACAGCACACACCAAAAACAGACAAGAAAACCCCCATAAAAATGCCAGGTGTTGGCACTATTGGACTCAGGATGGTTTTCAGCATACTGAGGTCAATAGTTTGAACATAGGGCCTGGTAAGCAAAGATATGAAGTGGATTTGGTCCATGCAGACTGTATTTGTGAACTGGTGATCAACTAAGTTTTTTTTTTGTTTTTTTTTTGGGTTTTTACATTTAAATAGGTGATCACCATTTCACATGTGGAGGGCACTTTCAACAGGTGTTAGGAAACATTAAATGGACATTTTAATAGTCAAAAAAGGTTTTTTTTTATTGTCTGCAGCATTACAAGAATACAGGTACTGCGTGTTTCATTTAAAGCAAAGGAAAGTTATTAACAGCCAAAATGAAAGGTACATTATAACATTACATCACATTACATAAACACTAAACCATTTCATCTTGCCATGACAAACGGCCAATATCAGAAACAAAATAGGCCGCAAATCTATCCCTCATTTGTCCAATTTCCACTGTTGTCCTCAGAGGGTGTTGCTGGTAATCTGGCAATGGGTTACAAACTGGTTCATCAAGTTCAACGTTGGGTCGCTCTTTAGCCATGACATAATTATGGAGAACCACACACGCCTTGACCACCTCATCAACTGTCTCAATTTTAAGATTAGTTGCTGTCCCCAAAATGCGCCATTTCGAGACAAGGATACCAAAGGCGCTCTCCACAGTTCTTCGTGCCCTGATCAGTCTGTAGTTAAAAATCCCCTTTAGTATGGTCCAAGTCCCGACTGGAGTATGGTTTAAGGAGGTTGGCACACATCTGAAACGCCTCATGCCCAACCACAACAAACGGCATTGCAGGTCCTTCAGTGTTGGGAAGAGGTCGTGGCTGTGGGAAATTGAAATTATTACGATATAAGCGTTGGCCCATGTCGGAGTCTTTAAATGTCCTGGAATCATTAGCACGTCAAAATGATCCGATGTCCACGGCGACAAAGCTGCAGTTCGTACCTTCAATGTCCATGAGCACTGTTGAAAAATATTTTTTATAATTGAATAATTGAAGTACTCAGATCAAGTTCTTGCCGGTTTGGTAATACGGATATGTTTCCCATCCACCGCTCCAATACAGTTGGGAAAATCACCAAGTTCCTGGAATTTTTCAGCTGTGGCCTTCCATAATTCCGTGGTGGGTAGAGGTAAAAATTCCTCCCGAAGAACGTCCCACAAAGCCCGGCAGGTGTCTACAACAATCCCAGAAAGTGTTGAAATTTCAATCCGGAACTGAAAATGGAGCGATGTTAAGGTCTCTCCGGTAGCCAGGAACCTTATAAACAAAGAAATAAAAAAAAATAAAAATAAGTACATTGTGGAACAATAATTATAAGAGGCGTTTAATTTGAAATATTACTTACCATAGTGTCACCAACAGGCGTTCCTCAGCAGGAATCGCTCTCTGGAGCTGGGTGTCCTGCCTGCTGATGGATCCTTCAATGCGTCGAAGCAAATACCAGAAACTGTCTTGATACATCCTCGTGTAGTCGTAATATTTGTCCGGGTTGTCATTTAGCTCATTGAATAAAGAGTGGTAGGCTCCACGGCTCTCCCGGACTTCCACAATAGGGTGTCACCAAAATCGCCGACGCCATCTTCTCCATCTTTCTCTCTTCTGTTCTTCATCACACGCAACAGCAAAAGCAAGAGGCAAGCCGAGATCCAAATCCATATTGCGGTAAAGCCTGTCCATTTGAAGATCCATCTTGATGCAGGATACAGGAGCAAAATAGGAGGATTTCATCTCTGCAAGGGTATATAAACAGAAATCCCATGAGACAAGCCCACTTGTGTCCCATTGGTGGTGTTGTTATCATTGAATTTAATCTGGAATCTTTTTTTTCCTTTTGGAATGCACGCGCTTAAAAACGCAAACGCATGCAAAAACGCATACAAACGCATGTAAACGCAGAGCTTTTAGGAACATGCGTTAAGCGCATGGGTAGAAAAAAGGGTGCGTTATCAGGCGGTTTTGCATGCGTTTTGAGGTGCACTTGAAATGCTGCGCACAAGATCGCTAATGTGAAACCGGCCTAAAAGGTGCACTAAAAACCCCATGTAAAAAAAATGTCTGTAATTTACATAATAGGTGCAAAAATGGAGGAGAAAATCTGCAACGTCAAAAACTAACCAAAAGCTCATGGTGGGAATGTAGCTTTAGGCTATGTGCCCACGTTGCGTGTTAAAACGCACACCAAAAACCGGACTCCTTCCCAGGATTTCACCGCGATTTTACCACGATTATGATCACGATTTTGCCGCGATTTTCGTGTGCGATATTCAAGCACTTTCCAAGCGATTGACAGGTTGGTCACACTCGTCAAACATAGTGTTTGACAAGTGTGACCAGGTTTTTACTATTGAGGCCGCCTATGCAGCATCAATAGTAAAAGATAGAATGTTAAAATGCTAAAAAAAAAAAAAAAAATAAAAATCGGGGTATATTTACCTTCCGGTGTCCCGCGCTGCCATCCCGGGCCTCAGCGTTCCCAGCGATGCCTTGCGAGACCTGTGATGACGTAGTCTCGCGTTGCTATAGCGATCTCGCGAGACCGCTAGAGTCACGCGAGACTACGTCATCACAGGACCGTGCCGCAAGGCATTACTGGGAACGCTAGGCCGGGAATGCAGCGTGGGACGCCGGAAGGTAAATATACCCCGATTTTTTATTTTTTATTCTTTTTTTTACAGGGGTATGGTACCCAGGGCCTGGAGGACAGTCTCCTCTCCTCCACACCGTGGGTACCAACCGCACATGAGACGCTTAACTTCCGCATGGTGGGCATAGCCACATGCGGGAAGTAAGCGATTCTCATGCATTCCTATGGGTGCGGAATCGCGGCAATTCTTCGCGATTCCGCACAAAAGAATGAGCATGCTGCGATTTTTTCCGCAATGCGATTCCGCCGCGGAAAAAAGCGCAGCATTAGCACAGCATGTGCGGAATGCCATAGGAATGCATAGGGGGCATTCTGTACACGACTTTTAAATGTTTTCGCTGCGTTTTCGAGCCGAAAATCGCGGCAAAAAAAGCTTAAAAATCGCTACGTGGGCACACAGCCTTAAGGTTTCTCATATAAATGGATTTTTCATACAAATGAACAAGAAGAGTATTCCAGCTGGTTTTGAAGCTATTGTAAAGTGTGTGACCGCCCGAAAAAGCGAAGAGATTGTGCGAAAAAGAGTGAACATACCTGTTCCTATATAAAAATCATTTTATATTCTTTTAATTAATTCAAGTTTTACCAACAGATTAAAAGAAGCGACACCATTCTTCAGTTTTCTGCTCTGAAGACGTTCCATAGTATACAATAATAGGCAATGGGGAAACTCAAAAGATTTACAGCCTAAACTTACTTCTCAGGGCTCTTAGGCTATGTTTGCTTGTTGCGTTTTTGCAGCATATTTTTAATACAAATTTTCAGCTGCGTTTCACAGTACCAGCAAAGTCTATAACATTTCAAAAGTCTCATGCACACATGACTGTTTTGTCAAAAAAGAAAGAAAATCCATCTGTCCCACTTAAACTCCACTGAAAGTGGAAGTGGACAGAATAAACACAAAAATTCCAAATAAATATCTTAGATATTAGACAAAATTTATTTAACAAAAATCTATCAATTACAATCAATAGTAACCTCAAAGTTCTGGGGGACATGAAATGCTACTGGCTCCTTTAAACACACTCATAAATAGGTGGGGCAAATATTGCTAATATTAGAGCGAATTATACAGTACTTGTTAAAGTGCACGATGCAATAAGGGGAACAATAGTATAATACAAATAGCGCTAAAAAAAGTGTCTAACCAGAGACAATACAATTTAAGCAGCTCTTTATTTTCACCTCCTTTGCAAGTAATGCCACAATTTAAATAGTACAAAAAAGGCTCCACATAACATTACCTGCTTGAGTGTGTGGAGTTCGGGCCGTGTCCCTCCACCCCGACGCATGTTTCGCCCACACTTCTTCAGCATGCCACTTCTTTCAGCGTTTTTGCGTCAGGTATCAGCTTTTGCTGCGTTTTTGGTGCCAAAACTTGGTGAAGTTGAATCAGATTTTTTTTATGCACTAAACCTTATCAGCATGCACAAAAGACAAATGTACCCTGAAAAAAACACAGTAAAAAAGCACCAATAAGGCAGCAAACACTAAGCAAAACCTTCTTTTTGTAAGCAGCTAAAATGCAGCTTAAAATTGGCACCTCTCCTGACCTGCAAGATGGCATGATATATTACTATGCAGCTGTCAAGCTCAGGTCAGGAGAGCCGCCAGTCAGTGCGAGTTTTACTATGCGATTCTCGCACGAGAAATACGGCAGTCTGTCTCTGCCCTATATCCGATTGTGGTTGTCATTCTTCCAGTAAGCGCAGATCACTTCCATTTTTCCTTGGCAATCTCAATCATGATACTTTTCATGGCTGTCTTACACAACATTGTAAGGTGAGTGCATCTTCCTTATCTTGTTTTATTTATATTGGGATAAGACTTTATTGCGCTCTTGTATTTTATCCTGATCAGCAGTCTAGGTCTCCATATAAATCTACAAACCTTTCCTTTGTTTTATGGCATTACTGCAATTTTTTTTTAGGAAAAAACCCAAAAACCTAATTTTGCTTTTTTTTTTTTTTTTTTTTTTAAATCAGAGTTACTTGGCGAGTTCCCAATGGGCAGATAGCGGGATAAGAGCAGTTTGTTATGGATACTTACTACATAGATCGAAATTATAACTTCAAAATTGTATTTACTGAAAAAAACCCCAATAATGTTTTCGGAGCTCTTCCTATAGACTCAGATACACGTAAATAAAACAAACAAACTGAGTTTTTCTTATGCGCCCGGGTCCAGAACTGTGCCTCTGCCGCTGCCCCGCCGCTGCAGCCAATCACTGAGCTCAGCCAATGTAAAAGGCACAAGCTGCTGAGCTCATTGGTTGGCTGTTGCACTGTCAACGTGATATCACAGAGAGTGGGGCAGCGGCGGTGACAGTGAGGATAAGGTTTTTTATTTTTTTACAGTTATCTGAGCTTATTTATCAAGTCTTTTATTTATTGCATTACATTTTCTGATGTCAGATTCATTTATTAAACTGTCTCAATAGTTGTTTTTTTATTTTTATATTTTGTTCTCAATCCCCCCCCCCCCATCCACATATAACACTATAAACCATTTTTTCCGAGTCTCCCGGTTTGGCGGCACTAATTACAATAATGGGTCAGTTTACTGGTGGTGCCTCCACTGCATTAAGCAACTCACTTAAGACTATAGGCAGGTTAATGGGAATTGGTTAATTCAGTAAATTATCGCCGCCGCTAATCACTTTCTTTCTGCAGATAAAATGCAGCAATTTCAATTGTGCAGAACTGTCTTGCGCTTTTGCTTCTCTCTTTTTTTTAAAAAATTTTTATTATAATCACAGAAACCTTTTAAAATGTTAATTGCTGCGCCGGCCTCTCGCTCAGGTCCCTTTCATCTGAGACACTTTTGTAAGTGATCCTCTCCTTCCGTTTCTGCTCTGTTACTTTATTTTTACATCCCTGTTTTTTTTTTTATATCCCCCCCATCTCGACTGATCTATTTATCTGAATTTAGCGTTCATCTTCCTCGTCTTTGATCTGGCGGCCGCAGCTTCTCCTCCATCTTCTGCTTGTTTGTTTGCATTCACAATAAGTTTATTACCAGGTTCCCGGTAAACTTGGTCATCCATTTTTTTTTTTTCAAAGCCAGAGTTTTTAATGGCTTGTCATATTTTTCCAGCTTGGGCGAAGATTAAAGTATATTACAATGTATTCTTGTCTCTATTTTCTACATTTTAAAAGTGGTCAGGTTTTATTTTATTATTTTTTTTTTTTTTTAAAGTCTTTCCTCCTGTCTTTCATCTCCTGTAGGCGATAAATTGTCCAAGCCTTTCATAAGATGGTTTGAGCAAATTGAGATGTGTATTAGAGCTCTGAGCATTGCTTAGCCCATTATCAAGGGGATAAAACCCGATGTGCTACATCAAAAGCACAAGTATATCTCCCAAGTGGGGAAAAGTGGCGCTGAGTCACAGATTCTGCGCTGTTAATTGTTAATGATTATTTTAATAGCCTCAGGTGGGCCACAATCACAGATCTGTGTGTTTTTTTTTCATCAGGATAAAAGTGACTGCTAATATGCCAGCTAGCGGTAAAGAACGTCCCCCCCCCCTCTCCGCGATACACCACTTCCCCGAATACTTCTGATCCAGACTGCTTGGCTCTTCTCTCTATAGCAGAAGTCATTTATGGTCCGATTCATCATCTGCATTAATTTTTTTTATTTAAATCACTTTTTTTTTGGCTTTTGGCATTTCTTTACTTTGTTTCGCGCCAAATTCGTCAAAACGGCGCACATGAATTTTGAATAAAACAATAAAAAAAAAATTTGCAATTTTTTTAAAATTATTTTATTCAAAATTCATGTGCGCCATTTGGAAGAAATTCCAAAAAGTCAAAAAAAAGTGATTTAAAAAAAAAAATTATGCAGATGATGAATCGGACCATAAATGACTTCTGCTATACTTTTGCCTTTAACCCAATTTGTGATGGGTGAAAAAAAAGTTGCAAAATTAAGGTGTACAAAAAATTACTCCTGATTAAGACTGGAAATAAATTATATGCAAAAAAAAATTGCAACTTTTTAAAAAACTCATAACTGAAGAAATAGCTGAAAATATTTGGAAACTTTGCCTGCAATGGCAAACATAAAAATAGCCAAAATACATATATTAGGCCCCCTTAACACGTCCGTGTTTCCAGTGCGAGTGGCATGCGTTTTTTCCACGGATACAACAGGTCCTCATTATAACTTATGCAGCTATTCACATGTCCATTTTTTTCGTCAGCATGAATGACAAAGGCCAATACAAGTGTTATGGGTCGTGAACAACACATATAGCCCATGTATGGCATCCGTGTGCCATCCATTGTAAAGTGTAGGAGAAGCTTTGCAATTTATTTCTTCCTTTATCCATCTGTGAAAAACGATGATGACTGATGGTAAAAACAGACACACTGACAACACACGGATGACACACTGATGGAGAACACTGATGACACCGTGACTGTTTTTTTACATAAGTATTTTATATGCACATGAGAAGGGGACCTAAAATGGACTTTAAAAAAAGAAGAAAATTAAAAGAATAAGGCACAAATGAAGAACATGAAAACTGCTTCAAAAGAGTCAAAAATGAGAAGCTAATGCAATAATGAATGGAACTCATGGACTTTTACACTAGTGAAGCTATAGTCACACAAGAGTGTCTGATTTTGCTTCTGCAAAAAACGGATGGAAAAACCAGATGTGTTAAAAAAACAGTAGTTTAATAGAGGGCTAACAATGAACCTCCCAAGGTTATGGAGTATAGCAGATAAACTTACATAGTAATAAAGTGGACTCGCCCCCTACCGAAGATTGGTGAAACGCGCGTTAACGCGCGTTGGGGCACAGAGCTACACACCTAACAGAGCTCCACATTATTACTGGGTAAATTTGCCTCCTGTTCTCTTCTATCTGATGTGTATTGTAACCATTAGATAATGTACTGCAATAGATATGTGGGCGTACTAGCTATATACTGTTTATAGCCTTGGGAGGTTTGCTGTTAGCCCTCCATTGAGTTGATCTATATTTTTTTTAACAAAATCTTTTATATTTTATATTTAATAAAGTTGATATATTTGTGAGATATTTTATAGCACCATTTTTATTGTTGGTTTTTCTTGCAGCATGGACAGAGCAGTGTGAGATATTGGCAGAAGCAAAGGGGGAGGTACACTGAGGAGCTGTCAATCAGACGAGGTGTCCAGCAGGTCAGCTGTAGCAGAAGGGATGAATACTGAGGAGCTGTCAATCAGGCTAGGTGGGCGGAGATTGAGAATAAACTTTCAGATAGGAATACAGGAAATATGTATATCTTTGTACCGTGTTAGCCAGTAGATAGAAAAATATTCAGAATTGAGAGACCTCAGTGGTTGATACCTTTTAATGGCTAACTGAAAAGATGGTAACAAATTGCAATCTTTCGAGACTACTCAGGTCTCTTCATCAGGCATTGACTAATACAAAATCTGAAGAGTCACATATTTATACACAACACAGCACAGAAAAATGCAATAGATAAGACAAGTGACGTGAAGCAGAACTATCATTATGGGGGAGTGATAGACAGTTATGGCCATAAATATTGGACCAGTTCATAGATAAGGAGTGAAAGGTAGATTGTCCTCTGATTGGGGTCTCGTAATGTGTTGTGATGCCCCCGCAAGGTCTTAGGAGCAAATTCCTTAATTGATGTAAAAATAGGAAAGATAGGAACAGGGTCGGACTGGGGTGTCTGGGGCCCACCAGGGGAATGGACTCTAGGGGCCCACCCTACAGTTATATGCAAATATCTGTCAGTTGTTATCCCCATTGTAGTGGAGCATCGGCTGTAAAACACAGGCGGCGCCTGCACATCTACTGTGTGCCCCCATAACTGAAATGTATAATTACAGTAGCTTACATTAATGGGGTTCTTTGGTTAAAACAAGTTATCACCGATCCATGTGCTCCACAGGATAAGTGTTCGCTTAGGTCCGACCATTGGAAACTGCACCGATTGGAAGAATGAGGAAGTTTTATCCTTGATAGGACACATATCCCCATTTTAAAATCGAGCGGCAGGTGGGATATCTGACCGAAGCTCCATTCATTCTCTTTGGGGCTTCTATAAAAAACAAGTGCAGCCACGGAGGGATTGAATGGATCAGTGATCAAGTCAGACATGCCACTCCAGTCTAATGGGGATAAAAGCTCCACATTCTGCCGATTGGGTCCACATAGTCCGCCATACAATATTATGGGCAACCACATAGTCCGGCATACAATATTATGGGCAATCACATAGTCCACCATACAGTATTATGGGCAACCACATAGTCCGCCATACAGTATTATGGGCACCACATAGCCCATCATGCAGTATTATGAGCACCCACATAGTCCACCATACAGTATTATGGCCACCTCATAGTCCGCCATACAGTATTATGGGCACCTCATAGTCCACCATACAGTATTATGGGCACCACATAGTCCGCCATACAGTATTATGAGCACCCACATAGTCCACTATATAGTATTATGGGCACCTCATAGTCCGCCTTACAGTATTATGGGCACCACATAGTCCACCATACAGTATTATGAGCACCCACATAGTCCACTATATAGTATTATGGGCACCTCATAGTCCGCCTTACAGTATTATGGGCACCACATAGTCCACCATACAGTATTATGAGCACCCACATAGTCCACTATACAGCATTATGGGCACCTCATACTCCGCCATACAGTATTATGGGCAACCACATTGTCCGCCATACAGTATTATGGGCAACCACATAGTCCGCCATACAGTATTATGAGCACCCACATAGTCCGCCATACAGTATTATAGGCACCTCATAATCCGCCATACAGTATTATGGGCACCACATAGTCCGCCATACAGTATTATGGGCACCTCATAGTCCGCCATACAGTATTATGGGCAACCACATTGTCCACTATACAGTATTATGGGCAACCACATAGTCTGCCATACAGTATTATGAGCACCCACATAGTCCGCCTTACAGTATTATGGGAAACCACATAGTCCGCCATACAGTATTATGAGCACCCACATAGTCCGCCATACAATATTATGGGCACCTCATAGTCCGCCATACAATATTATGGGCCCCATAAAATGCTCCTACAGTATTATGGGGCACCTGCTCCTTCATACCTTATTATGGGCCCCCTGCTCCTCCATGCAGCACATTATGGCCCCGCTGCTCCTCACTGCAGCACATTATGGCCTCCCCTGCTCCTCCATGCAGTACATTATGGACCCCCGCCCCCCCTGCTCCTCCATGCAGCATACAATGGCCTCCCCTGCTCCTCCATGCAGCACATTATGGACTCCCCTGCACCTCCATGCAGCACATTATGGCCTCCCCTGCCCCTCCATGCAGCACATTATGGCCTCCCCTGCTCCTCCATGCAGCACATTATGGCCTCCCCTGCTCCTCCATGCAGCACATTATGGCCTCCTCTGCTCCTCCATGCAGCACATTATGGCATCTCCTGCTCCTCCATGCAGCACATTATGGCCTCCCCTGCTCCTCCATGCAGCATACTATGGCCTCCTCTGCTCCTCCATGCAGCACATTATGGCATCCCCTGCTCCTCCTTGCAGCACATTATGGCCTCACCTGCTCCTCCATGCAGCATACTATGGCCTCCTCTGCTCCTCCATGCAGCACATTATGGCCTCCTCTGCTCCTTCATGCAGCACATTATGGGCCCCCCCGCATACATGAAGAAAAAAAAAATCAAGTACTCACCTCTCCCGTTCCCACCGCAGGTCCTGTTCACTCAGTGTCTCTCCAGACTCTGCAACGCTCAGGACAGAGAGGCTGAGCATGCAGTGATGACGTCATAGCTCCCTCTGCCCTGAGACGTCGCAGAGTCACAGGGCACTGAAGACACTGCAGCTGCCGGAACGAGGAGAGGTGAGTATTAGAGGGGGCCCCAATGCCAGCGCTGACCCCATGCTTTCTGTCCCACTCCCGTTCGCCCAGGGCCCCCAGCGCCTACCTGGTTCTTTTGGTGGTGGTGCCGCCGGCCCTCGTCCTAGCAGTGGATCGGGACAGCGTGCATGCGCCCGCGCGCCTCTACCTCCTTCAGTTTTAAAGGGTCTGCATCCTTTTTTTTTTTTTTTCTTCCTCCTCCTCTCTGGGGCCCAGGGGCCTACCGGGCATTTCCCCGGTATCCCGGTTGGCCAGTCCGACCCTGGATAGGAATATACAGCCATCCTGAAACTTGAATTGTAACAAATACACAAATCTCATCAAGCCTAACAGATCACATTCCTCAACAATGAAATTGCAACACCAAGTAAGAAAGTCATAGAATTATGGAAATCACAGGATCAATAGATGTTAATGATGAAAAAAAATATGTTCAAAATGTCTTGATTTATTCAGTACTGAATATGAGCGACATGCACAAACATATAAGCACTTACATGTCTTGACATCCTATCAACGAGGATATTCATGACACTGAAAACACTTGGGCTGCAAATCATCCAGATCCACTGCTGGCAGCTCCCTGTGTAGTTGTCGGCCACTGATGTACCAGATGTGGCTAATGGCATTCAAGTTCAGAGATGCTGCAGGCCATGGTTGCATTTTTAGGATACACAGGCTACTCACTGTAACACAAGAAATATGTAGCCTGATGTTGTGTCAAAAAACAGTTCCTTTAACAATTTCCCTTGTGAGCTGTCTGTGTGGCCTAAACATGCTACTATGGCCTACGGCTTCTACAGACTTGTCTCTCATTGAGCACATCTGGCATGTTATTAGTCAGGAATTGAAAAGGGAGCTGCCAGCAGTGGATCTTGATGATTTTCCCAAGTGCATTCAGTGCGACAGAACATTCCTAAGACGACCATTAACAATTTAATTGATAGCAGCCAAGTCTGTTAGTGTGGGGATTTCTGCATGTGGTGCTCATACTCCATTCTGAATAAATTCAGATGTTTTGAAAAACTTGATCCCATTTTTTTAATCATTTGCATATCATTATCATGTCTATCCATCCTGTGACTTCCATAATTCCAAGACCTTTTCTTCTTGGTGTTGTAATTTCAATATTGAGGAATGTAGATAATAAAGTATCTATGTATAGCGGATATGGAAAGTGTTCAGACCCCTTTAAATTTTTCACTTATTGTTTAATTGCAGCCATTTGGTAAATTCAAAAAAGTTAATTTTTTTCTCATTAATGTACCTTCTGCTCCCCATCTTGACTGATAACGAAACAGAAATGTAGAATTTTTTGCAAATTTATTAAAAAGGAAAAACTGAAATATCAGATGGTCATAAGTATTCAGACCCTTTGCTCAGACACTCATATTTAAGTCACATGCTGTCCATTTCCTTCTGATCCTCCTTGAGATGGTTCTACTCCTCCATTGGAGTCCAGCTGTGTTTAATTAAACTGATAAGACTTGATTTGTAAAGGCACACACGTGTTTATATATGACCTCACAGCGCATGTCAGACCAAATGAGAATCATGAGGTCAAAGGAACTGGCCACGGAGCTCAGAGACAGAATTGTGGCAAGGCACAGATCTGGCCAAGGATACAAAAGAATTTCTGCAGTACTCAAGGTTCCTAAGAGCACAGTGGCCTCCATAATCCTTAATTGGAAGAAGTTTGGGACCACCAGAAGTCTTCCTAGACCTGGCCGTCCAGCCAAACTGAGCTATCGTGGGAGAAGAGCCTTGGTGAGAGTGGTAAAGAAGAACCTCAAGATCACTGTGGCTGAGCTCCACAGATGGAGTAGGGAGATAGAAGAAAGTTCCACAAAGTCAACTATCACTGCAGCCCTCCACCAGTTGGGCCTTTATGGCAGAATGGCCAAACGGAACCTTCTCCTCAGTGCAAGACATATGAAAGCCCGCATAGCATTTGCTAAAAAACACATGAAGGACTCCCAGACTATGAGAAATAAGATTCTCTGTTCTGATGAGACAGATAGAACTTTTTGGTGATAATTCTAAGCAGTATATGTGGAGAAAACCAGTCGCTGCTCATCACCTGCCCAGTACAATCCCAACAGTGAAACATGGTGGTGGCAGCATCATGCTATGGGGGTGTTTTTCAGCTGCAGGGACTGGACAACTGGTTGCAATTGAAGGAAACATGAATGCGGCCAAGTACAGATATCCTGGATGAAAACCTCTTCGAGAGTGCTCTGGACCTCAGACTCGGCCGAATGTTTACCTTCCAACAAGACAATGACCCTAAGCACACAGGTAAAATAACAAAGGAGTGGCTTCAGAACAACTCTGTGACCTTTCTTGACTGGCCCAGCCAGAGCCCTGACTTAAACCCAATTGAGCATCTCTGGAGAGACCTGAAAATGGCTGTCCACTAACGTTCACCATCCAACCTGACGAAACTGGAGGGGATCTACAAGAAACCTTGGTGGAGGATCCCCAAATCCAGGTGTGAAAAACTAATGGCTGTACTAGCTCTAAAGGGGGCTTCTACTCAATACCGAGCAAAGGGTCTGAATACTTATGACTGTGTTATATTTCAGTTTTTCTTTTTTTTAATAAATTTGCAAACATTTCTACATTTCTGTTTTTTTCAGTCAAAATGGGGAGCAGAGTGTACATTAATGAGAAAAAAAATGAACTTTTTTAAATTTACCAAATGGCTGCAATGAAACAAAAAGTGACAAATTTAAAGGGGTATGAATACTTTCTGTACCCACTGTATGTATAAAGTTTGTATTGTGACATCTGGTGACCATACTGTTGCTGATTTATTAATTTAGACATTTCATCTCTTAATCCCACCGGAAGGGGCCCATTCCTACCATTGAGCTTGTAACGTCCCACACTATCTGTGGAGGGGGATTACTCGCTTTGCTGGTCACTGAGGCATACGCTGGGACACTCAGGGTTTAAAAAGTCCATTCGGTTTATTAGAAAAACAGCATAAGCTGCTCCTCAGGAATATGCAGCCACCAGTACAATGTCCATGAAGACAATTAGCTCTATAGGGAAAAACAGAGTCTCTTTCTGACCCCGGTCAGCATAACACGGATTCCTTTCCATTACCTGTAGGTGTCGGCCACACAGGTTCCCGGATGCCTCTTATCCTCAAAGGTATCCCACAAACGTTTCTCACTGACCCTAGTCAGTATCACTCACGGTTAACACACTGTCCACTCCGGAGGTATCTCACAGGCCTCATTCCTCTGGCTCAGACTAGCCAGCACTGCTCACAGGTGCCAAAAACACCTCCATTAAATAGCCTTAACCACTCCCAGGTACCCATCACATGGCTAGTCAGGTGATCGTGACATCACCACAGGTCCTCAAACACACAATCACATACAGACTTGATCTTGGGTATTCAGACACACCTCCTTGGGTGGGTTTGTAGGTGACTGGACCCCCCATCTCTCCAAGTCACCTGGAAGCCTCCCAATGTATAGCAAAAACCCTCAGCAGTAGATCTGCTGAGCAAAACATGCCCAGACTTCCATCACAGGGCCACCCATCTGTGATACATACCACCCATCAATCACATGACCAGTCGCCATGCCACAGGCCGTACAACTTTCTTTCTACTATTGAACCATACAGTGATTTATATTAGCAGCAGCTTCATATATCCATGTTGGGATCTCATTATCACAGAATGTTAGAGTTGGAAGGGACCTCCTGGGTCATCGTGTCCAAAACCCCTTCTCAATGCAGGATTCACTAAATCATCTCAGACAGATGTCTCTCCAGCCTCTGTTTGAATACTGCCATTGAAGTAGAACTCACCACCTCCAGTGGCAGCCTGTTCCACTCATTGATCACCCTCACTGTCTAAAAGTTTTTTCTAATATCTAATCTGTATCTTCTCTCTTTCAGTTTCATTCCATTGCTTCTCATGTTTCCCTGTGCAAATGAGAATAATGATGATCCCTCTACTCTGTGACAGCCCTTCAGATATTCAGCTATCAAGTCTCCTCTTCTTAGCCTTCTTTACTCCAAGCTAAACATTCCAAGATCATTTAACCATTCCTCGTAGGACATACTTTGCAGTCCGCTCACCATCCTGGTAGCTCTTCTCTGAACTTGCTCCAGTTTTTTAAGGTCTTTTTTAAAATGTGGTGCCCAGAACTGGATACAGTATTCCTGATGAGGTCTGACCAAGGAGGAGTAGAGGGGGATAATTATGTCACATGATCCATAGTCTATGCTTCTCTTAATACGTCCCAGAACTGTGTTTGCCTTTTTTGCTGCTGCATCACATTGTTGACTCATGTGCAGTCTGTGATCTATTAGGGTTATGAGTTCATTTTTCCCTTCACCATTGAGGTCTGATGAACTCCCTCCTCTAGTGAAGGAAGGTAGTGAGACTGATTACCAAACACCTGGGCAGCTAGATGATGACTGGGTGGCTGGAATTGAGGACTGGATATAAGGCTGCCGACGCTGTTGTGAGTTCATTTTTCCCTTCACCATTGAGGTCTGATGAACTCCCTCCTCACCGAAGGAGGAAAAAACAAAATACCAGCTAAGTCCAGAAAAACCAGAGAGGTTGGCAGCTATCAGATTGCAGACCCCTGAACCTATCCACAACAACTAGCAGTAGCCGTGGGGGGTTACTACGGTGCCCTAGACCCCTCGATCACAGCCGGAGAACTATATAGCCTAAAGACAGAAAGGGGAAATCTAAACTGCCCCAGAGCAGACCCCAAAGCAATAGGCAGCCCCCAACATATAATGACGGTGAAGCAAGATGAAAACACTAACACAGATAGAAAGATAGGTTGAGCAAATGATGGGGCCCAAGCTAACTACAAAGGACAGGATAGGAAAGCTGCTGTCTGCTATCCGCAAAAACCCTATCAAAATGAGCCAACCTACTGATAGGAAAAACAGGCCCTGAAGTCGCTAGGCTTCAAAAGACTATATCAGCACTCAGGTATATTCTGAAGACAGAGCAAAATATCAACAGATCAGAGACAAAAATGGAATTCAGCTCACCCCCGGCCGGGGATGGCAGAACTCCCAAAAAACAAGGCAAACATCTCAAAGCTAAGTTTTTCTGCTCTGCTTTGTACTCTTCAGTTTTGTTTTTGTTTTGCCTTGTTTTTTTGGGAGTTCTGCCATCCCCGGCCGGGGGTGAGCTGAATTCCATTTTTTGTCTCTGATCTGTTGATATTTTGCTCTGTCTTCAGAATATACCTGAGTGCTGATATAGTCTTTTGAAGCCTAGCGACTTCAGGGCCTGTTTTTCCAATCAGTCGGTTGGCTCATTTTGATAGGGTTTTTGCGGATGGCAGACAGCAGCTTTCCTATCCTGTCCTATGTAGTTAGCTTGGGCCCATCATTTGCTCAACCTATCTTTCTATCTGTGTTAGTGTTTTCATCTTGCTTCACAGTCATTATATGTTGGGGGCTGCCTATTGCTTTGGGGTCTGCTCTGGGGCAGTTTAGTTTTTCCCCTGTCTTCAGGCTATGTAGTTCTCCGGCTGTGATCGAGGGGTCTAGGGCACCGTAGGAACCCCCCACGGCTACTGCTAGTTGTTGTGGATAGGTTCAGGGGTTGTGCAATCCGATAGCTGCCACCTCTCTGGTTTTTCTGGACTTAGCTGGTATTTTGTTTTTTCCTCCTTCGGTGACTCATCATAACAGAATCACCAGCCATACCGCAGATTCTAGGGTACTCAATAGCAGGAGAGAATTGAAAGAAAAAAAAAAAAAAAAAAAGTGTCAGAATTTTTTTTTTTGTGTGCATATTTTTTCCTCTATATCTCTGAGGCCGTAGGGGGAATTTTTCTCTCAATGGAGATGAAGCAATTGTCTGATCGTGTGGAGCCGCTCGCTGCTGAAGTGCGGGGAATTTCCGCCTATCTTGCTCATTCACATGCTGCTGAACCAAAGATTCCTTCTCCTGATGTATTTTTGGGGGATCGGTCTAAATTCTTGAATTTCAAGAATAATTGTAAATTATTTTTTGCCTTGAAGCCTAACTCGTCGGGGAACTCAGCGCAGCAGGTTAAAATTGTCATCTCTTTGCTGCGCGGCGATCCCCAGGATTGGGCGTTTTCTTTGAAACCTGATGATTAGTGTTGAGCATTCCGATACCGCAAGTATCGGGTATCGGCCGATACTTGCTGTATCGGAATTCCGATACCGACTTCCGATATTTTTTCAATATCGGAATTCGGCATCGGAATCGGAAGTTCAGTTGATTGACGGCCTGACGTCATCATGATGCGCGGTGTGTGCGCATCATGATGCGCCGTCATTTCGGGCCTTCCGGGGGTCTCTGCCGGCCTGCCGGGGGGCTGTGCCGGCCTGCCGGGGGGCTGTGTGGACTGCCCGGGGTCTGTACCGGCCTGCCGGGGGGCTGTGCCGGCCTGCCGGGGGGCTGTGCACCCTGTGGGGGTCTGTACCGGCCTGCCGGGGGGCTGTGCCGGCCTGCCGGGGGGCTGTGCTGATGTCCGGGGGTCTGTGCAAGCATCGTCCGATGGGACTACAAGTCCCATCGGGCGATGCCTGCTACCATGACAGTGATTGACACATTAGCCAATGATGGGACAGTAGTAGTCCCATCATCCGGCTAATGTGTTAAATGTTAAAAAAAAAAAAAAAAAAAAAAAATACTACATACATACTACATGCTACATACATACTACATATATACTACATACATACTACATACATGCTACATACATACTACATGCATGCTACATACATACTACATATATACTACATACATACTACATACATACTGCATGCTACATACATACTACATACATACTACATACATACTACATGCATGCTACATATATACTACATGCTACATACATACCACATACATACTACATGCATGCTACATATATACTACATGCTACATACATACCACATACATACTACATACATGCTACATACATACTACATACATACTACATGCATGCTACATACATACTACATGCTACATACATACTACATATATACTACATACATACCACATATATACTACATGCATGCTACATACATACTACATGCTACATACATACCACATACATGCTACATATATACTACATGCATACTACATGCATGCTACATACATACTACATGCTACATGCATGCTACATACTACATACATACTACATACATACCACATATATACTACATACATACAATACATTCATACAATACATACATAGACATACAGTACATATAACATAGAGTAACATACTTACCAATACTTGTCACATTGTTCCCCGAAGCCATTGTCTTTCCGGAATAAATATTAACATAACAAACCACAAAAATACTCACCCACGATCCGAAGCAGTCCACGAGTGTGTTCCACGACGATCTTGGGTAGAGAACTGCAGCATCAGATGATGCTGCCGTTCTCTACGGGCTGCAGGAATCCAATGACGGAAGGTAGGTATCCTTCCGCACTGTATTCCTCCGCCACTTAAAAAAAAAAAGTCCCTAGTCTCACTTTATGCCATTGCTGTGTGGGAAATTCCCACACAGCAATGGCATAAAGTGAGACTAGGGACTTTTTTTTTTTTTAAGTGGCGGAGGAATACAGTGCGGAAGGATACCTACCTTCCGTCATTGGATTCCTGCAGCCCGTAGAGAACGGCAGCAACAGCTGATGCTGCAGTTCTCTACCCAAGATCGTCGTGGGACACACTCGTGGACTGCTTCGGATCGTGGGTGAGTATTTTTGTGGTTTGTTATGTTAATATTTATTCCGTAGACGACAATGGCTTCGGGGAACAATGTGACAAGTATTGGTAAGTATGTTACTCTATGTTATATGTACTGTATGTCTATGTATGTATTGTATGAATGTATTGTATGTATGTAGTATATATGTGGTATGTATGTAGCATGTAGTATGTATGTAGCATGCATGTAGCATGCAGTATGTATGTAGCATGCAGTATGTATGTAGCATGCATGTAGTATATGTAGTATGTATGTAGCATGCGTGTAGTATATATGTAGCATGTATGTGGTATGTATGTAGCATGTAGTATGTATGTAGCATGCATGTAGTATATATGTAGTATGTATGTAGCATGTAGTATGTATGTAGCATGCATGTAGTATGTATGTAGCATGTATGTAGTATGTATGTAGTATGTAGTATGTATGTAGCATGCATGTAGTATGTATGTAGCATGTATGTAGTATATATGTAGTATGTATGTGGTATGTATGTAGCATGTAGTATGTATGTAGCATGCATGTAGTATATATGTAGTATGTATGTTGCATGTAGTATGAATGTAGCATGTATGTAGTATGTAGTATGAATGTAGCATGTATGTAGTATGCATGTTGTATGTATGTAGCATGTAATTTTTTTTTTTTTTTTTTTACATTTAACACATTAGCCGGATGATGGGACTACTACTGTCCCATCATTGGCTAATGTGTCAATCACTGTCATGGTAGCAGGCATCGCCCGATGGGACTTGTAGTCCCATCGGACGATGCCTGCACAGACCCCCGGAGCCTGCACAGACCACCGGCAGGCCGGCACAGCCCCCCGGCAGGCCGGCACAGACCACCGGAGCCTGCACAGACCCCCTGGCAGGCCGGCACAGCCCCCCGAAAGGCCCGTACAGACCCCAGAGAGGCTGTACAAGGGCAGGAAAGGGTTTTTCTTATTCCGATACCGGAAGTCCCATAGACTTGAATGGGACTTCCGGTATCGGAATCGGCGATACCGATACTTTTTTTAAAGATCGGCCGATACCATCCGATACGATACTTTGAAGTATCGGATGGTATCGCTCAACTCTACTGATGATCCTATTCTGAATAATGTGAACGCATTTTTTCAAGCCTTGGGGTTGTTGTATGATGAACCTAATGCTATTGATCAGGCTGAAAAGACCCTGTTGGCATTAAGCCAGGGTCGGGATTCGGCAGAGTTGTACTGTCAAAAATTCCGAAAGTGGGCGGTCCTTACTACCTGGAATGATGGTGCCTTGGCAGCCCTCTTTCGGAAGGGCTTGTCAGAAACTGTAAAAGATACTATGGTGGGATTTCCTGTTCCCTCTGGTCTTGATGATTCTATGTCATTAGCCATTCAGGTGGATCGGCGTTTACGTGAACGCAAAACTACACGAGAGATGTTACCACCTGTTGAACAAATGTCTGAACCTATGCAATGTGATAGAGTTTTGTCTAGGGCGCAACGCCAGGAGTTCAGAAGGCGTAATAAGCTATGTTTTTTTTGTAGAGATGCCTCGCATATTATTTCTGTCTGCCCTAAACGAGAGAAACGTTGTGCACACACGTTTTCTGTGGGTGGTGTTCAACCTAAGTTTCTTCTGGCAATTACTCTGATCTGCTCCCTGTCCACATTTTCCGCCAAGGCTTTTGTGGATTCAGGAGCAGCTCTGAACCTGATGGACTTGGATTTTGCTAAACGTTGTGGATTTCCTATGACACCTCTGCGGACGCCTATCCCTTTGAGGGGTATTGATGCTACTCCTTTGGCGAAGAATAAACCTCAGTTTTGGACCCAGGTGGTAATGCGGGTCGCCTCAGACCATCAAGAAAATTGCAGATTTTTGGTGTTGCATAATTTGCATGATAACATTGTTCTGGGGTTTCCCTGGTTGCAAATCCATAATCCAGTTCTGGATTGGAAATCTTTGTCTGTGGTGAGTTGGGGTTGTCGGTGTGCCCTTAGTGATGCTCCTGTTTTCTCCACCTCTCCCCAGTCACATGATGTTCCTGACTATTTGGCTGACTTTTATGATGTATTTAGTGAGAATGAGTCTGCGTCTTTGCCTCCTCATAGGAGTTATGACTGTGCTATTGAGCTGAACCCGGGGTGTAAATTCCCCAAGGGTCGGCTTTTCAATTTATCTGTACCCGAGCATGAGGCTATGCGATCCTATATTAAGGAGGCATTGGAGAAGGGTCATATTAGACCATCCTCTTCACCCTTAGGTGCTGTTTTTTTTTTCGTGGCTAAAAAGGATGGTTCATTAAGGCCTTGTGTTGACTATCGTGCCCTCAACAAAATTACTGTTAAATATCAGTATCCGTTACCCCTGATTTCTGATCTATTCTCCAGAGTTAAAGGTGCTTGCTGGTTTACCAAGCTTGACCTCAGGGTGGCGTATAATCTTATTCGCACTAAGCATGGGTATGAATGGAAGACGGCGTTTAATACTCCGGAGGGACATTTTGAGTACCTGGTGATGCCTTTTGGGCTCACTAATGCCCCTTCTGTCTTCCAGTGCTTCATGAACGATATATTCCGAGACTTTGTGGATACATTTTTGATTATCTATCTGGATAATATTTTGATATTCTCCAAGAATTGGGACTCTCATGTGGAACATGTTCGGACTGTGTTCCGGATTTTGAGGGAGAATTCCCTGTATGTCAAGGGATCGAAATGCCTTTTTGGGGTACAGAGGATTTCATTTTTGGGATTTATTTTGTCTCCGTCAACTATTGAAATGGACCCGGCCAATGTACAGGCCATTTATGATTGGGTTCAGCCCACTTCTTTGAAGGCCCTCCAGAAGTTTTTGGGTTTTGCTAATTTTTATCGGAAATTTATAGCTAATTTTTCTGGTATTGCCAAGCCATTGACGGATTTGACTAGGAAGGGTGCTGATGTGCTGAATTGGTCTCCGGAGGCTGTTTCTTCCTTTCATGAGCTGAAGCGAAGATTCACTTCTGCTCCAGTTTTGCGGCAACCTGATGTCTCACTCCCGTTTCTGGTGGAGGTGGACGCTTCTGAGATTGGTGCAGGAGCGGTGTTGTCCCAAAAAGATCCTGTGACTAGAGTTGAGCGACTTTTGTTTTTTTATGCTCGAGTTTCGTTTCGTGAAACACGACTTTTCCAAAAGTCGGGTCGAGCAAGATCGGCCGATTATAGGGAAAAGTCGGGGTCGTCCCGAAACACGAAACCCAATGTAAGTCAATGGGGAATAAAAGTCGGCAGTGAGAGGAGGACAGGAAACACACCTACAGTGCTCATTTGAATGCCAAAAGCATCGATTCTTCTTACTTAAGCTGGTCAACCTTAATTAACTTCATAATACAAGTTACGCACTGAAAAATGGGGGTTATTTGGCTAAAGTTGTGGGGGGGGTAGGGCTGGCTCCAGGTTTTCATGTGCCCTGGGCGAAAGAGCGCCCCTTTAACACATACCACAACTCATCATGCTCCGATACGGCAGAGAAATAGCGGTATAGTACAATGAAAAATACCTCACTTTTTACATCTCATGACGAGGCCCATCTATTTCTCCATACAGAATCATTGGTCCCATATAATGTTTGAAACAGTATATGATGAGCTCCACATAATGCTACATTATATGTTGGTCCCCATGGATGAAGCTCCACTGTCTTATGGGCCCAAATAAGGCTCCAAACATAATGGGCCCCATTTCTAATGCTCTAGTGTATAATGGGCCCTGTAAATGCTGCTCCAGTGTCTGATGTCCACCTTTGGAATGTTCTAGTGTATGGTGGGCCCCATCTATCATTCTCCAGAGTATAGTGCTCCCCAAAAATTGCTGTCCCAACATTGAAAACAATTAAATAAGTCTCCTCGCTAGGGAATCCCTGTACTAGTCTGGACTCCTCGTCGTCCCCATCTTCCATCTCACTGCACAGTATTTCAACCTTGCAAGTGCTGTGATCCTGAGCAAGCAGGGGGGGCCCACTCGTTGGCGACGGCACTGGCACAGGGCCCCTGATAGTACGGTGGTGTGTCTGATGGGTGGGCCGAACCTGCACTTTCATCTGCAGCTTCCTCTTTGTCACCGTGTAAGATGGAACTGTATATGGGAAGGGTAACCTGAGTTTCATCAGGGTCAGATTCAGGCCGGGTAGCGTGCGAGGGGAATGTAGTGGTCTGGGTCAATGTACCAGCAGATTCATCGAGCAGTGGCTGGGCATCAGTGCACTTGTGTTGCCCCCAGGAGTACGGTCGCCACAGTGGCATTACCTTCCTCCTAGGGAGTGTGATGTCATGCTTGGGAGCAACGAAGGATCTCTCTAGCAGGTTAACTGATTGGGCGGCGTTATTCCCACGAGTCATGACCCTCCAAACAGCGTTCATGAAGGCAAAGTGTTTGTTTTACGTGGGCAGTATGGTTGTAAAGCTGAACCTTAAAGGAATGTCCAGAAGGGCACCACCAGGAGTGGAGCCTACGGCGTAATTTGACTCAACACGGGCAACCTCAACCATGCCAGCTACAGAACAGATGCACACATTGCAAGCTTAATTCCGTTAACGAACGAGACTCCGTCATGCCCCGCGGTCCGAGTCCGGCTTACTAGAGGGACACGTGAGGCTCTGGCACATGAGATTGGCCAATAACTGGTGTGTCATGCCCTTACATGTCCGTGGCTGCATGTGTGCTAAACTGAAAAGGCCAGCGTTTGTCACTTACAGGTGCAGATAACCCGCTGAACAACGTTAGTGATGGGGATCACTGATTACAATTATTACTCGCGAACGATGATTTCCCAGTAAGTGCAGGTCAACCGCAGTTCCGGAATTAGGCCTAACCGTCATTCCTGAAAAAAAATGAAAAACTTACGTGTGCAAACCACAGGTGCTGTAGCTTGCTTAACAGCTCGCCAGCCGTTCTCACGCCCAGTATGGGTTACACGTGATTGCACAAAGGTGAGAAAGGGTACCGTATCCCCGGATAACATGTATGGATAGCGTACACATTCAAAAGATATGTCTATACATCAGGAGGCAGGCTCAGACGGTGTAAGGCCCAGTATGGCTTGCAAGTGATTGCACAAAGGTGAGAAAGGGTACCGTATCCCCGGATAACATGTATGGATAGCGTACACATTCAAAAGATATGTCTATACATCAGGAGGCAGGCTCAGACGGTGTAAGGCCCAGTATGGCTTGCAAGTGATTGCACAAAGGTGAGAAAGGGTACCGTATTCCCGGATAACATGTATGGATAGCGTACACATTCAAAAGATATGTCTATACATCAGGAGGCAGGCTCAGACGGTGTCAGGCACAGTATGGATTTGACGGCCCAGACTACACAGCGGAGGAGCAGGGAGAGGTAAAGATTGCAAATGCTGGGGCCCTGCCCAAGCAAGGGGGGCCCACTCGTGGGCGTCGGTACTGGCACTGGGCCCCTCATCGTACGGCGGTGTGTCTGACGGCGGGTGTGCACCACCACCGTCAGAGACACTTGATTGCACTATGAGGGACCCTGTGCCAGTGCCCACGCCCAAGAGTCGGCCTACCCACCTGTCCAGGGCAACGGCACTCGCACGGTGTCGTGCGCTAGGTGGTGACCCCGGCCATGGGGGGGGGGAGGCAGCACAGTTAGGGAGTTTTAGAAAGTGGCATATGTTGATGTTGGACATTCAGCTGATGCAAAAGGCGAAATAGGTCAAGTCCCAGGAAGAGGTGGACCAAAGCAAGCCATTTTTCTGTCACCCTATGTGTCATCAGGGGAAGGTGGGACAAAATCCTTGGAAACCCATGTGTCAAATTGGTACTATAGGTTCTATGGAACTCGGTAGCATGGGTCAGAGAAGACAGACACAGTATATGTTCAAAGGTTCAGTATTGTATTGTAGCAACAGGTCACAGTACTATGCAAAGATAGTTCAGGGGTATTGCAGGAAGCAGGCTTCAGTATTACACGGTAAGCAGATATAAGTTCTGGCAACAGGTAGAGTCTGTACGAACCAACTGGCGAGAGTCTGAGGTCCGGGAGCACACAGTCCTAAAGTCCTGAGCCTGGACCAGGCTTCAAGCGGAGAGCAGGCCGCAGAGATGAATGAAGCAGAGCAGATCCGGACAGGAGAGGCGGTCAGGCAGGACGGCAGGTAAGTAACAAACGGGGAATCCCAAGGTATAGAAGAAGCAGGCACAATGCGAGTTCTCCAAGCTTGGCAGCAGGTGAAGATCCAGATACACAAGCACAGGTATAATGTGCTGAGTCCCTTTTGTACACAGCAGGCAGGAAACAGGAAGAGTCAAACAGGAACAAGATGGCCCCTTGTGAAGCTACTTACTCCATCTTTGATAAGGGCAAAAGTAAGGGCAAAGTCAAACAGGAACAAGATGGCCCCTTGTGAAGCTACTTACTCCATCTTTGATAAGGGCAAAAGTAAGGGCAAAGTCAAACAGAACAGAAACATGGCTCAGAGCCTCACACTATTCCCTCCTTCAAGGATGTCCTCCGGACGACCTTAGATCAGGTTTATTGGGGTATCGGCTGTGGAACCGTTGGATCAGACGGGGAGCTCGAATGTTCTCCTGAGGTTCCCAGGAATTCTCCTCCGATGGGTAACCCTGCCATTTCACCAAGTACTGAAGTTTCCCCCTATGGATCCGAGAGTCGATGATCCCTTCCACGATAAATTCTTCTTGCCCGTCAATGAGAACCGGACCAGGTGGAACAGGTGTATGTCCAGGAAAAGGATTCGGTACTACCGGTTTAAGCAAGGAGACATGAAAAACAGGGTGTATTTTCAAAGATGTAGGCAACTTAAGACGGCAGGCTACAGGACTCACTATGTTGTCGATTTTGTATGGGCCAACATATTTCTGTCCCAACTTAGATGTCGGAATCCTTAATTTCAAATTTCTTGTCGAAAGCCAGACCATGTCTCCTACCTTGTATGTTGGTGCTGGTTTACGGAACCTGTCTGCAGCTCTCTTGTATCTCTCTTGAGCTGTAGCCAGCGTTTGTTTTAAAGACTCTAAATTCTGTTGTAAACACGTAATTCGGTCAGCTGCTGCGGGTACAGACGTGTCTATCGGGAGTCGAGGGAGGATGCTGGGATGATACCCCTTATTGGCGAAGAAAGGAGACTGCTTGGTGGAGGCACTCTGCGAGTTGTTATATGTAAATTCGGCCATCGGGAGTAAGTTTACCCAATCATCTTGCAAGTGGCATACGTAGCAACGTAAATACTGCTCCAAGGTTTGATTAGTCCGTTCCGTTTGTCCGTTAGACTGCGGATGAAAAGCAGATGATAGATTTACCTTGATGTCCAGGGCGGCACAGAAGCTTTGCCAAAATTTTGAGGTAAATTGGACCCCTCGATCTGATATCACTTCGTCAGGAACTCCATGTAGCCGAAAAACATTTTGTACGATGAGGTCCGCTGTCTGTTTGGCTGTCGGAAGACCGATACAGGGAATGAAATGGGCAGCCTTGGTCAAACGGTCGACCACTACTAGGATAGTGTTTTTCCCCTTAGAAGTAGGCAATTCTACAATGAAATCCATTGAAACAGACCCCCAAGGGCGAGATGGAATAGGGAGGGGTTGTAACAGTCCCGTAGGTGAGGAGCGGGGAACCTTTGATCTTGCACATACCTCACATGACAATACGTAATGCTGAACGTCTCTCCGGTAGGTCGGCCACCAAAAGAAGCGAGACAAGAATTCCTGAGTCTTCTGGACTCCTCTATGACCGGCGATCTTTGAGTCATGCATTAATTTTAGTACACTTAGTCTGACCGTTTCTGGAATATACAGGCGTTGCCCCTGAAACCAAAGTCTGTTTTTCAAGGTTAGGTTTACCTGATTGGGGGGTCGGATCAGTAGTGGGTCTCCAGCGTAGGCTTCCTTAATACCTGTTAATAGATCTTGATTGTGTAACACTCCTATGAAGTTTCTTTCTGAGTGTATAGTCCTCGGAGGTAATGCTGGAGTTACGTTTCCTGAGTGAATCCTAGATAGTGCATCGGCATTCCCATTACGAGAGCCTGGCCTGTAGGAAACAATGAAGTCAAACTGATTAAGAAATAAAGTCCATCGGGCCTGTCTAGGTTTTAGACACCTTGCCGATCTCATGAATTCGAGGTTCCGATGATCCGTAAATACAACAATCTGGTGAGATGCTCCCTGTAGTAGATGCCTCCATTCCTTGAATGCGGTTATAATGGCCAATAGCTCTTTATTCCCGACATCGTAATTTCTCTCTGCGGGCGACAATTTCTGGGAAAGAAAGGCACAAGGGTGTAAAAGATCTTTCTCACCTGTTCTTTGCGAGAGTATGGCCCCTATCGCACAGTCGGAAGCGTCTACTTCCATTATGAAAGCTCGATCCGGATCCGGGTGTACGAGGATCGGTGCTGATGTGAATTTAGCTTTTAACTTGGAAAATGCTGTCTGTGCTTGCGGTGACCAGACAAATGGTATCTTCTTCCGGGTCAATTGGGTGATGGGTATGACGATCTCCGAAAATTTTTTAATGAATCGTCTGTAAAAATTGGCGAATCCAATAAATCGTTGTACTTCTTTCACAGACTTGGGAATTGGCCACTCCTGAATGGCTTGAGTTTTACTGGCATCCATGCTGAGACCCTGAGGAGAGATAACATACCCCAAGAATTGGATTTCCGTCTTGTGAAATTCGCATTTCTCCAACTTGATATACAAGTGATTCTGCCGTAGACGATCCAAGACTACTCTCACGTGCTGCTGATGCTCCTCGATGTTGCTGGAAAAGATCAAAATGTCATCCAAATAAACAACAACAAAAATATCGAGTATGTCTCTGAAAATGTCATTCACCAAGTGTTGAAATGTAGCCGGCGCATTACGGAGACCAAAAGACATGACGAGGTACTCAAAATGCCCATAGCGTGACCGGAAGGCTGTTTTCCACTCGTCACCGGGGCGGATCTGTACTAGATTGTATGCTCCACGGAGATCTAATTTCGTGAAGATTTTAGAGTGTCGCACCCTTTCAAGTAGTTCAGGAATTAATGGAAGTGGATAGGAGTTCCTGATTGTAATTTTGTTGAGTTCTCGGTAATCAATACATGGGCGGAGTGAACCATCCTTTTTTTTTACGAAGAAGATTGGGGCACCCGCTGGAGAGGAAGATGGTTGTATAAATCCCTTGGCTAGGTTCTCATCGATATACTCCTTGAGGGCTTTTAGTTCTGGCCCAGCCAAAGGGTAAATGTTACCGAACGGAATCGCGGCACCAGGTAGCAGTTCCACGGGGCAATCGTACGGCCGATGTGGAGGTAATTTGTCTGCATTTTTTTTGTCACATACATCGATGAAATCCTGATACTCTATTGGTAGATTTAGGTCAACTGAGCATGCTGACCCAACTAAAGCTGGTTCTTTAGATGATATCTGTCTTCTTGGAAACTGTATTTCTTTCGTCTCCCAATTGATAGTAGGGTTTTGCAGTCGTAGCCATGGTAATCCTAGGATTATGGGAAAATGAGGGGAAGAAATTAACAAGAAGGACAGTCTTTCTGAGTGATCCGCCCCCATACGAACTTTCAGTGACGTTGTTTCAAGGTCTACGGGCCCGGATACCAGTGGGGAACCATCCACAGTTTCCATCAATACCGGAGAAATCCTCCTTTGTGAACATATACTGTGTTTTTTAGCAAATGTAATGTCCATAAAATTGCCGCTGGCCCCTGAGTCAACCATAGTGAAACTAGTAATCCACTGGGACTGGGTCCATATCTTGATGGGGATATAACAGTGCGAGTCCTTCCTTGAGCTGTCCAAGGTCGAAGTAGTGGAACTTACTGATGAGATGGCTGCATTCACCGGTGAGAATATTTCTGAAGTACAGTCGGAGAAGTCGTGATTCCAGTCGACTATTTCCTTCCTAGGAGGGTTTGAGTGGGAAACTACTGAAGATACATCCGAAAAGTCACATTCTATTACCGCAGCCGTGGTCTTGCGATTCTTACCGGGACAATTTGAAATATAGTGACCTGATTTTCCACAATAGAAGCATAAATTTTCTCTAAAACGGTGCTCCTTGCGTGGGTCAGGAGGACTTCTCCGGAGTGCATCGACCTGCATAGGTTCTAACTCAGCCGGGAGGAAAGACTTGTTCTGAGCTTCCCTGAAGGGAGACGGCAAGGTTAAAAAATTACTGCGGTTAGCATCTGCCCATCTCTCTTGCCGGCGTTCTGCAAGACGAATATCAATACGAATGCAATGGTTTATGAAGTCTCCCAGGGCAGTAGGTGACTCGCCTCTAGCCAATTCGTCTTTAATTGCGGCAGATAACCCCCTCCTAAACACTGCGTATTTTGCTGAGTCGCACCATGTGGTATCCAACACCCACCTCCGAAATTCCATCGCGTATTCTACGACAGGACGTTTCCCTGATGGAGGGCCAGCAATGCGGTTTCTGCTGTGGCACTTCGGTTGGGGTCATCAAACATCTGACACATTGCGGAAATAAAGTCATTTAAAGAATTCAAACAGACATCATTAGTTTCAATCAGGGGATCTGCCCAAGCAAGAGCCTTGTTGGTTAACAGCATTATCATAGCTAACACCTTGTCTCGTCCTGTTGGAAACTGAGCCGCATGCGCAGCAAAATACAGCTGACACTGATTTAGGAACCCTCGGAACTTTTCTCTTTCGCCACCGAACCTGAATGGCGGGAATTTAGGGAAAGCTGGAATCGAAGGTGGGGTTGCGGCTGGGGCTGAAACTGTAGTCTCTAGTTTTGAGAGACGAGTAGCTAACGCCTGAATGGACGTATCGGCTATGGTAGCATTATGGTTAGCTTGAGTCTCTAGTGCCGACAATTTTGTTTTGGTAGCCTGAAGCTCCCCTTGAAGTCCTGAGATAAATGTGCATATCTTTTTAAGGCGTACTTCCACAGAATCTGACCCAGCGAGCTCCATATTATTGGCTTGTGTATCCTGTCAAATTGGTACTATAGGTTCTATGGAACTCGGTAACATGGCTCAGAGCCTCACAACTTTCTGGCAAATCCACATCCCTCCAGTCACGCACAAACCCTGTACCAGACCTTGCCACGCCAACATTTTCACTTGCCCCACGAGATGCATCCTCCTCCCCTAAGTAATCATCCCCATCATCATCCTCCTCCTCCTCTTCTTCCTCCAACTCGTCCAGGAGAGGTCCCTGAGCAGACAATGGCTGAATGTCATCAAGGATTCCCTCCACCTCTTCCTCCTCGTCAACATTGGCTGCAGACGCCTGCTCCTTAAGGTGCGTCAAAGTTTGCATGAGCAGACGCATAAGTGGGATGCTCATGCTTAGGATGGCGTCGTCTGCGCTTACCAGCCGTGTGCATTCCTCAAAACACTGAAGGACTTTACAGAGGTCTTTCAGCTTCGACCACTGCACACCTGTCAACTCCATGTCTGCTCTCAAAGTGCCTGGCCGTGTATCCTCCCACAAATGCATTATGGCCTGCCTCTGCTCGCACAGCTGCTCCACCATGTGCAGGGTGGAGTTCCACCTTGTTGCAATGTCGATAATGAGGCGGTGGTTGGGAAGGTGGAGCAATCGCTGCAGCTTCTGCATACGAATGGAGTGTACAGGCGACCGGCGGATGTGCGCGCACAGTCTTCGCACCTTATGGAGCAGGGCTGTTAACTCCGGATAATTTTTGAGGAAGCACTGCACCACCAGGTTCAAGGTGTGAGCCAAGCAAGGTATGTGGCTGAGTTTTGAAAAGGCTATGGCTGCCACAAAATTACGGCCGTTATCACTAACTACCTTGCCTGCCTCAAGATGTACACTGCCCAGCCATGACTCAATTTGTCGCTTCAAGTACTCGGCCAGCACCTCGGCGGTGTGTCTGTCGCCCAAACACATCATCTGCAACACAGCCTGCTGACGCTTTCCACTAGCTGCTTGATAGGGGGACACCTCGTGTGCAACAGTGGCAGCTGCAGATGGAGTGCTCGTACGACTGCGCTCTGTGGACGAGCTTTCGCTTCTGGAGGAGGAGGAGGAGGGTGGAAAGCCTACAGCCAACTGTTTCCTATACCGTGGGCTAGGCAGCACTGTCCCACCACCGCTGTCCCCTGTGGACCCTGCATCCACCACATTAACCCAGTGCGCAGTGATGGACACGTAACGGCCCTGGCCATGCCGACTGGACCAGGCATCAGTTGTGAGGTGCACCTTTCCACTCACTGACTGCTTGAGTGCATGGACAATGCGGTCTTTCACATGATGGTGGAGGGCTGGGATGGCTTTGCGAGAGAAGAAGTGGCGACTGGGTAGGTCATAGCGTGGTACTGCATAGGCCATGAGTTCGCGGAAAGCTGCGCTTTCCACCAACCGATAGGGCATCATCTCAAACAAGATTAGTTTGGCAATGTGGGCGTTCAAACCCAGTGTACGCGGATGAGAGATTGAGTACTTTCTTGACCTACTCATAGTGTCTGGGAGGGTGAGCTGGACTTGAGAGCTGCATATGGTGGAAGTAGCGGTGGACAGGGCGGACTGAGAGAGGGTTGATGATGGTGATGGAGTTGGTGTTCTTTCTGATGGCCTAGATTCAGTATTTCGTTGATATAACAGTGGGATTCCCTGACTGCTGTGGCCTTGCAACGACACCTCAACATTTGCTGCTGTGCTAACCGGTGGGCTTACAGTGGGGGAAACAATGTAGCGTTGCTGACTACCTTCTTTGTGATCAGTTGCACATGTGGCACTTGAGGTTTTGTGTTGTGTCCACGCTTGCAAGTGCATGCTGGTTAAATGTCTAAGCATGCAACTGGTATTCAAATTTTTCAGATTTTTCCCTCGGCTAAAGGTCTTTGCGCACTTCTTACAGATAACCTTGGCCTGATCATGAGGATTTTGTTCAAAAAAGTGCCACACTGCACTCTTCCTACTTTGGCAGACATTTTGCGGCCTAGCACGCTGTGATGTTTTGACCCTCTGGACAAGCTGTCCAGCAACTCTTTTGATTTTTGGAACCTGTCTTTGGAGTGCTCCGGGCCTGCCAGATAACAGCTGTTGCGATGTTGATGTCTGCTGTGGATGCTCCTCATCTGAGCTATTGGAAGCAGCACCCTCTTCCCCCAATGGATGCCAATCTGGGTCAACAACTGGGTCATCCATCACCTCCTCTTCAATGTCATGTGCACCTTCCTCTGTGTCACCGTGTATGGTGGTATAGTGTGCGGGAAGGGGCACCTGAGTCTCATCAGGGTCAGAATCTGGCTCTGTACACTGCGAGGACAATGTAGTGCTCTGAGTGAATGTACCAGCAGAATCATCTATCAGCGGCTGTGCATCAGTGCACTCCATGTCAGATTCATCTTGGCCTGGGTAATTCACCATTTCACTTGATAATCCAGGCATGGTATGTGAAAACAGCACAGCGCTATGTCACAGGCTCGATGCAGCAGGTGTGAAAAAAGTGACTACAGGATAAGGGAAATTTTGAATTTCTGGGAGATTTTGAATTTCTGCAGACACTTGTGGACACTGGACACTTGGATTGTGTGAGGCCCACTGAATATCACAGCGCTATGTCACAGGCTCGATGGCACAGGTGTGAAAAAAGTGACTACAGGATAAGGGAGATTTAGATTTTCTGCAGACACTTGTGGACACTGGACACTTGGATTGTGTGAGGCCCACCGAATATCACAGCGCTATGTCACAGGCTCGATGGCACAGGTGTGAAAAAAGTGACTACAGGATAAGGGAGATTTTGAATTTCTGCAGACACTTGTGGACACTGGACACTTGGATTGTGTGAGGCCCACTGAATATCACAGCGCTATGTCACAGGCTCGATGGCACAGGTGTGAAAAAAGTGACTACAGGATAAGGGAGATTTAGATTTTCTGCAGACACTTGTGGACACTGGACACTTGGATTGTGTGAGGCCCACTGAATATCACAGCGCTATGTCACAGGCTCGATGGCACAGGTGTGAAAAAAGTGACTACAGGATAAGGGAGATTTTGAATTTCTGGGAGATTTTGAATTTCTGCAGACACTTGTGGACACTGGACACTTGGATTGTGTGAGGCCCACTGAATATCACAGCGCTATGTCACAGGCTCGATGGCACAGGTGTGAAAAAAGTGACTACAGGATAAGGGAGATTTAGATTTTCTGCAGACACTTGTGGACACTGGACACTTGGATTGTGTGAGGCCCACTGAATATCACAGCGCTATGTCACAGGCTCGATGCAGCAGTTGTGAAAAAAGTGACTACAGGATAAGGGAAATTTTGAATTTCTGGGAGATTTTGAATTTCTGCAGACACTTGTGGACACTGGACACTTGGATTGTGTGAGGCCCACTGAATATCACAGCGCTATGTCACAGGCTCGATGGCACAGGTGTGAAAAAAGTGACTACAGGATAAGGGAGATTTAGATTTTCTGCAGACACTTGTGGACACTGGACACTTGGATTGTGTGAGGCCCACTGAATATCACAGCGCTATGTCACAGGCTCGATGGCACAGGTGTGAAAAAAGTGACTACAGGATAAGGGAGATTTTGAATTTCTGCAGACACTTGTGGACACTGGACACTTGGATTGTGTGAGGCCCACTGAATATCACAGTGCTATGTCACAGGCTCGATGGCACAGGTGTGAAAAAAGTGACTACAGGATAAGGGAGATTTTGAATTTCTGCAGACACTTGTGGACACTGGACACTTGGATTGTGTGAGGCCCACTGAATATCACAGCGCTATGTCACAGGCTCGATGGCACAGGTGTGAAAAAAGTGACTACAGGATAAGGGAGATTTTAAATTTCTGCAGACACTTGTGGACACTGGACACTTGGATTGTGTGAGGCCCACTGAATATCACAGCGCTATGTCACAGGCTCGATGCAGCAGGTGTGAAAAAAGTGACTACAGGATAAGGGAGATTTTGAATTTCTGCAGACACTTGTGGACACTGGACACTTGGATTGTGTGAGGCCCACTGAATATCACAGTGCTATGTCACAGGCTCGATGGCACAGGTGTGAAAAAAGTGACTACAGGATAAGGGAGATTTTGAATTTCTGCAGACACTTGTGGACACTGGACACTTGGATTGTGTGAGGCCCACTGAATATCACAGTGCTATGTCACAGGCTCGATGGCACAGGTGTGAAAAAAGTGACTACAGGATAAGGGAGATTTTGAATTTCTGGGAGATTTTGAATTTCCTGCAGACACTTGTGGACACTGGACACTTGGATTGTGTGAGGCCCACTGAATATCACAGCGCTATGTCACAGGCTCGATGGCACAGGTGTGAAAAAAGTGACTACAGGATAAGGGAGATTTTGAATTTCTGCAGACACTTGTGGACACTGGACACTTGGATTGTGTGAGGCCCACTGAATATCACAGCGCTATGTCACAGGCTCGATGGCACAGGTGTGAAAAAAGTGACTACAGGATAAGGGAGATTTTGAATTTCTGGGAGATTTTGAATTTCTGCAGACACTTGTGGACACTGGACACTTGGATTGTGTGAGGCCCACTGAATATCACAGCGCTATGTCACAGGCTCGATGGCACAGGTGTGAAAAAAGTGACTACAGGATAAGGGAGATTTTGAATTTCTGCAGACACTTGTGGACACTGGACACTTGGATTGTGTGAGGCCCACTGAATATCACAGTGCTATGTCACAGGCTCGATGGCACAGGTGTGAAAAAAGTGACTACAGGATAAGGGAAATTTTGAATTTCTGGGAGATTTTGAATTTCTGCAGACACTTGTGGACACTGGACGCTTGGATTGTGTGAGGCCCACTGAATATCACAGCGCTATGTCACAGGCTCGATGGCACAGGTGTGAAAAAAGTGACTACAGGATAAGGGAGATTTTGAATTTCTGCAGACACTTGTGGACACTGGACACTTTTGGATTGTGTGAGGCCCAATGAATATCAGAGCGCTATGTCACAGGCTCGATGCAGCAGGTGTGAAAAAAGTGACTACAGGATAAGGGAGATTTTGAATTTCTGCAGACACTGGACACTTTTGGATTGTGTGAGGCCCAATGAATATCAGAGCGCTATGTCACAGGCTCGATGCAGCAGGTGTGAAAAAAGTGACTACAGGATAAGGGAGATTTTGCATTTCTGCAGACACTTGTGGACACTGGACACTTTTGGATTGTGTGAGGCCCACTGAATATCAGAGCGCTATGTCACAGGCTCGATGGCACAGGTGTGAAAAAAGTGAATTATAGAATTGGGCAGAATAGGAATCTCCCTAGATTGTAGGTCTGTAAGAACGGAACAAGTCCTCCACTTATCCTTCCACAGTGACACACAGATAGCTTCACTGTGGCTGTGATAACAGCCGTTACACGGTACTGTGTGAGGAGCAAACACCGCTGTATGGTGTGAATAAATGCACGCTCAGTACCTTAGCAGGACAAAAAAAAAATTGGGATTGCTTTTAAAAAAGCAGTTTGCAGAGCAGTGGGGAAACAGCAATGCATCTGTCAGGAAGCCTTAGAAGGCAGCCTAACAACCAACACCGCTGATCCACCACAATATAGCCTCCCCTTGCACTGCACATACAGTGACTGGTGTGTTGCACAGGCAAAATCGCTAGCAGCAGAAGCAGTTTTTTTGTCTTCTTCCCTGCCTAACGCTCTCCCTACAGAATCAGCATCCTCTCCCTATGCTAAGATCGGCAGAAGTAAGATGGCGGTCGGCGTGCACGCCCTTTTATAACCCCTGTGACGCCCACCAAAGCAAGCCAATCACTTGCATGCCCTTCTGAAAGATGGTGGCGACCCCTGCCTATGTCATCACGTTGCCCACAGTGTCCGTGGATCCTGATTGGCTGAAAAAGAGCGCTAAACAAACTTTTGAAACGCGACTTTGGCGCGTAAGTCGCCGACCTCATCCTAGGGTCGGGTTTCGTTTCATGAAACCCGACTTTGCCAAAAGTCGGCGACTTTTGAAATTGTTCGACCCGTTTCGCTCAACTCTACCTGTGACATCTAAAATGAATCCTTGTGCTTTCTTTTCCCGAAAGTTCTCCCCATCCGAACTTAACTATGATGTGGGGAATCGGGAACTGCTGGCCATGAAATGGGCATTTGAGGAGTGGAGACATTGGTTGGAGGGAGCCAAACACCAAGTCGTGGTCCTTACTGACCACAAGAATTTGATTTACCTGGAGTCGGCCAAGCGCTTGAATCCTAGACAGGCTAGGTGGGCCTTGTTTTTCACACGCTTTGATTTTGTGGTCTCTTTTCTTCCGGGCACTAAGAATGTCAAGGCAGACGCCCTCTCTAGGAGTTTCCTTGCTGATTCTCCTGTTGTGACTAAGCCTGCTACCATCTTAGGCGAGGGGGTAGTTCTTTCTGCCATCTCGCCCGATTTGAGACGTGCTCTGGAAGAGTTTCAGGAGGACAAACCTGAGCGTTGTCCCAATGGAAAGTTGTATGTTCCTGACCAGTGGAGGAAGAGAGTGATGTCTGAAGTTCATTGCTCTGCATTGGCTGGTCATCCAGGTATTTTTGGTACTAGAGATCTGGTGAGTCGATCTTTTTGGTGGCCCGCCTTGTCTCGTGATGTCAGGAATTTTGTGCAGTCCTGTGGGACTTGCTCCCGGTCTAAACCTTGTTCTCGTTCTAGTGGCTTGTTGATGCCTTTGCCGGTGCCCAGGAGGCCATGGACCCATATTTCAATGGATTTTATCTCTGATATGCCTGTCTCTCAGAGAATGACTGTTATTTGGGTGATTTGTGATAGATTCTCTAAGATGGTCCATCTTGTACCACTCCCTAAGTTGCCATCTTCCTCTGAGTTGGTGCCCTTGTTTTTGCAACAGGTGGTTCACTTGCACGGGATTCCTGAGAACATTGTATCTGACAGAGGAGTTCAGTTTGTGTCTAGATTTTGGAGGACTTTCTGTTCCAAGCTGGGAATTCAGTTGTCCTTCTCCTCTGCGTTTCACCCTCAGACCAATGGGCAGACGGAGAGAACAAACCAGACTTTGGAGTCGTATTTGAGATGTTTTATTTCTGCCGATCAGGATGATTGGGTTTCATTTTTGCCCTTGGCCGAATTTGCTTTAAATAATAGAGCTAGTTCTGCCACTTTGATGTCACCTTTTTTTTTGTAACTTTGGTTTTCACCCTTGATTTTCTTCAGGGCAGGTGGAGCCTTCTGCCTGCCCAGGTGTTGACACTGTGGTGGAGAGAATGCACCAGATCTGGGACCAAGTAGTGGATAAGTTGTCTCTCTCCCAGGAAAAGGCCCAGCGGTTTTCCAACCGGCGTAGGACCGTTGGTCCCCAGTTTAAGGTGGGTGATATGGTTTGGTTGTCATAAAAAAATATCGCTATGAAGGTGGCTTTCCTAAGTTTAAGCCTAGATTTATTGGACCTTACAAGATTTTGGAGATTATTAATCCGGTCTCTTTTCGGTTGGCTCTTCCTGTCACATTTAAAATTCATAATGTGTTTCATAAGTCCTTGTTGAAGAGGTTTGTTGAGCCAGTAGTTCCTGTGGTGGCACCTCCTGACCCTATATTGGTTGAAGGTAACATGGAATATGAGGTAGAGAAGATACTGGATTCCCGTCTGGCTAGACGGAGACTCCAGTATTTGGTTAAGTGGAAGGGTTATGGTCAGGAGGATAATTCCTGGGTCTCTGCCTCTGATATTCATGCCGAAAGATTGGTGCGTGCCTTTCATCGGGCTCACCTGGATCGCCCTGATGGCATGGATGAGGGTTCGGTGACCCCTCCTCAAGAGGGAGGTACTGTTGTGAGTTCATTTTTCCCTTCACAATTGAGGTCTGATGAACTCCTCTAGTGAAGGAAGGTAGTGAGACTGATTACCAAACACCTGGGCAGCTAGATGATGACTGGGTGGCTGGAATTGAGGACTGGATATAAGGCTGCCGATGCCCTTCTTCCTGGCTGGTGATTTTCCTGCTGGATTCTTGGAGACCAGTCTGATTCCTGCATCTCAAAGCTAAGTTTTTCTGCTCTGCTTTGTACTCTTCAGTTTTGTTTTTGTTTTGCCTTGTTTTTTTGGGAGTTCTGCCATCCCCGGCCGGGGGTGAGCTGAATTCCATTTTTTGTCTCTGATCTGTTGATATTTTGCTATGTCTTCAGAATATACCTGAGTGCTGATATAGTCTTTTTGAAGCCTAGCGACTTCAGGGCCTGTTTTTCCTATCAGTCGGTTGGCTCATTTTGATAGGGTTTTTGCGGATGGCAGACAGCAGCTTTCCTATCCTGTCCTATGTAGTTAGCTTGGGCCCCATCATTTCCTCAACCTATCTTTCTATCTGTGTTAGTGTTTTCATCTTGCTTCACCGTCATTATATGTTGGGGGCTGCCTATTGCTTTGGGGTCTGCTCTGGGGCAGTTTAGTTTTTCCCCTTTCTGTCTTTAGGCTATATAGTTCTCCGGCTGTGATCGAGAGGTCTAGGGCACCGTAGGAACCCCCCACGGCTACTGCTAGTTGTTGTGGATAGGTTCAGGGGTCTGCAATCCGATAGCTGCCACCTCTCTGGTTTTTCTGGACTTAGATGGTATTTTGTTTTTTCCTCCTTCGGTGACTCATCATAACATATTAGTATACCCAAGTCTTTTTCACACGTGCTGTTGCTTAATTCTATTTCTTTCATTCTGTAGAAGTAATTTTCATTTTTCTTGCCCAAATATAGAATCTTGCATTTCTCCCTGTTAAACACCATTCTGTTAGTTGCTACCCATTGTTGTGGTGCCCAGAACCGGACACAGCCTGACTAAGGAAGAGTAAAGGGGGATCATTGCTGGAGCAGGAGTGAAAGAGACTGGTAGTGCACTAAGAAGTGATGGAATAATAGCTGTGTTTTTAACTTTACAACCCTTTAAACTTTGGCTATAATTACATACTTGCCACATGAAGGACTAGCCACCTTGGATCTGTATGTAATGCAATCATAAGATTTTGTTTCCACCAACGCAATTTGTAAGGGCAAGATTAATTATTTCTCTACTATTCTGTTCCACTAAAGTCCAAAAAGTCTTCTACAATTGGCTTCCCACCCCCTGGATCAGTATTGATGAGTAAAGATCATATCACGGTTGCCTAGTGAGAGGGTAGTGAAGGAAATTGCTTTTCTATTAGCATATATAGGCAGATGTCTAACGTGGCAATTAAACAAAACGTTGTTCACTATACAAATGCAAAGAGATGTGATAATTGTATTTATATATCTGTTGTAGATAATCTGATAAGACAGGTCAATGCAAAACGTCATATCATGTGAATGTGAAAATCTGATGCCACATTCTGAGCACAAAGCTCCTGATTAAAAAGGATCTTTGCTTCAATTTCTGTACAAGATTTCCCTAATTTAAATTCTTATCCTAAACAATCCCAAATCTAATAATTTTAGAAATTAGTCATGGCTTGGTTTCACCAATGTGATCTTCCTACATGGCATCAAAATATCCCTTTGACTGGTCTAGAGTAGTAGAAGGGTTAATGGCTACTCCTTTGGTCGTCTATGGCAGTAGAAGAGGTAATGACTTCCTTTCTTGTAGTCTAGGGTAGTATAAGAGTTAATGGCTGTATCCCTGGTAGTCTAGGGTAGTAGAAGTCTTAATGGATGCTTAATTGCTTGTTTAGAGCAGTAGAAAGGTTGTTGGTGAGCTTACTTGTGGTCGAGGGTAACAGAAGAGTTAATTTCCTAATTCAGGATAGTATAAGGTGTAATGATTGCTTCCTGGATGGTCTAGAGTAGTATAAGAGTTGAATGTTGCTTTCCTTGTGGTCTTGACTCTAGTAGAAGACTTAATGGCTGCACTCCTGGTGGCCTGGTGGAAAAGAGTAGGGTGGTATAGGGCAGTATATGGTGTAATAACTGCTTCCATGGTGGTCTAGGTCAGAAAAAGAGGTAATGGTTGCTTTTCTGGTGATTAAGGGTAGTATAAGGAGTAATGGCTGCTTCCCTATTGATCTACGGTAGTATAAAGGTTGCTTTCTTTGTGATCTAGGGTAGTATAAGGAGTAATTACTAATTCATTGGTGGCCTAATGTTGTATATGCTGTAATGACTGCTTCCCTGGTCGTCTAGGCCAATAAAAGGGGTAATGGCTGTTTCCCTGATGGTGTAGGGTAGTGTAGGGTTTGATCGCTGCTTTCTTTGTGGTAGAGTATAGTAGTTTCCTTGTCTAGAGTAGTCGATGAATTAATGGCTGCTTCCTTAGTGATCTAGGGTAGTCGATGAATTAATGGCTGCTTCCCTGGTGGTATAAGGTAGTAAAAATTTAAGAGGGTTGTCTGGTCTAAAATGATAAGACTGCAGTCACCTCTCTGTGACTTTGGACTTATGAACCCCCTCCCAGTGCACACACTGTGCACTGTGGGGATTCGCCGGTTTCTGAGATGGGACCAGAGGGTATGTATGAGTTATACATATTCCTAGCCAGTTGGCGCGGTCTCGCTCTCCTTACACTTGTATTAAGCGTGGCCGCGCCCGTCTAGTGACGCACCCGTCTAGTGGGCATGGCTGGCTAGAGGGCGTGGCGGCACTCTCCTTACACTTGTTGGAGCTAGGCCCTGCCCTTTTGTCAGCCACGCCAACTAGACATTTATGAAGAGCGGAGCTGCGCCCACTGGCCGGGAGTATGTAGATCTCATACATACCATCCGGTCTCGTTTCGGAAACCGGTGAATCCCCGCAGCGCACAGAGTGACTGCAGACTTATCTGTTTAGACTGGACAACCCCTTCAAAGGTCACTTCCCTAGCTGTGAAGCATGGTGGAGAGGGTAATGTCTGCCTCCTTATGCTCCAGCAGTGTGAATAGGTTTCTCCCTGTTTCCCTGGTGGGCTAGGGTAGGGTTGGAGTTATCACCTAGTGTTCAACAATGCCTCTTTCAGCTCCTTTGACTCTTCCAAAAACGTTGCATCTTGGCAATGGATAAACTCTTATTAATATTCATTTTAGGATTGGAGTGTTGCATATTTTTGGAATTATCCAATTAACCCTACGCAGGCGGATTAACTATTTCCAGTAGTTAAAGGAACGGTTAGGTGATATAAATTGCAGCATACGCTCCCCGTTCTCAGAAACATAAAAACTCCAATTCTGGAAGTTATAGGTCTCTGCAGGAGCGTCAATGGAACTAAAGCTTTTTAAGTAAGAAAACTCCTTTTTGTCCGGAGGGTTCTGTCACCGCCTCCTAATGAATGGGGCTCTTTCCATACAAATGCGCTGTTTGCCGCTCTGCGTCAGCTCCCAAGAAATAGAACCTTTTATGATTTATGAGCCGGGCTGGGAGGAGGGAGATATATTTTTTCCCATATTCTCTGTATCGGTTCCACGTCAAGAAGAAAAAATTAGACAACAACATAGAAGTATGGCTGGAAAACAAGCAAAGAGCTGAAGGAGGAAACCTGTGATCGTAAGGGAGATCTATTCACTGCGGAGAGCCAGGAACTTTCTGTCTCATCTTCTTTTCTAATTGAGATAAACTCTGCAGTCGATAAGTAAAAGGAAATTCGAAGTGAAATGGAAGAGAAGGACGGATGATAATTAGCAACACAGCACAGGATACGCCGTTAGTCGTCCATTTCTTCCATGTTCTAAGAGAACGCAAATAAAAATACTGTAAAGTTTTAATCTGACATTGATCGGTTAAGTAGGTGACGGATTATGAAGTATTATAGATTATCGGATGCAGGAACCCTGAAGAGCCCCTGTGCAGGACGTGCGTCTGGGCCCTCATGTGTCATACCTCACCGGTGTATACACTGCAGATTTACATGCATATTCATGTTAGGCACCCATATATAAAATATACATTTATCCATTACACACATACAGTATACATACTGCACACATACATGTACAAAATACACACATAACAGCCATAATTTTTGTTTTTACTTTTACACAAGCTTCACTATATGAGGTCTTACTGTTTTGTGAGACGAGCTGTAGTTTTTTTTTTATGTGCCATTTTACCAAACATATTGGTAAGCTTCACATTTAGATCAACGCTTTTTCTGATTTGGATAAATTATTTTTTTCTGCCATTGACTGACCACTGTCAAGCAGCGGCGTCCACGCTGTGCAGAGATGTGTTTAATGTCCACAAAACAAACCTCACAGTGCACAACACGCTGTATCCTCCGGATCGCAGCAGGTAAGCAACAAAACAGTCCGTGGCCAGTTGCCGTGAGCGACCGTGCTGCCTGGGTAAGGCCGGTTTCACATTTGCATTACAGGCCGCAGCGCCGGCCTGCGCACGGCCGCCGCTAAGGCCCGCCCCCTGCCACGCCTCCGGCGGTAGCTCCGCCTCCGGGCACATGACGCTTCATGTTGCAACCTGTTGCAATTTGGTTGCGCTCGGCGCACCGTCAAAAGGACGCAGGCACTGCCATACGCATACTGCGCACGGCCTGCGTCCACAGTGATAAAGATAGGGGACGCATGACGCCGTGCGCAGGCCGGCGCTGCGGCCTGTAACGCAAATGTGAAACCGGCCTAAGAAAGGGGTGCCAGACCTCTTGGCTCAGTTTGGCCCTGTGTTGCCTCACACAGGGAACGCTCTGCAGACCTCTGTTCTGTGTCTCTGCAAGTCAGAACTGACACACCCAAAAGCCTTTCTGCAGGGTTTTTTTTTCCTTTCTCCAATCTGTGGCCATAGGCCACATATAAGAAATGGGCTGGAGGAAACGGACCAGACCCCACTACCTTCCTGCAGTCCGTTTAAAAAATAAAAGCCCATACCGGGTTTTCCTGAATAAACTCCTTGGTCCAAATAACTTGACCAGGCTCAAACTCACTTTTATTCTGCCCTGTGAGTCACAGGCACACTGCTGTGATGACAGGGCACTCCAGCAGTTCTAATATGCTTCTGACCACATTCTGGGGAACACATAGCCACCCTCACATATGACTCCAGTCGCTGCCTCACACCACCGTAACTAATCAGTTCATTTTATTGTATGGGTTGTTATGATTATAGGGATACCATGTATGTCCGTGTTATTTTCTGATTTGTGATGGTTATTTTTAAAAAGTGTAAAAAAAAGTGATTATTGTCATTGTTGGCTTTTGTTTTTTTTTTTAGTAATTTTATAGGGAAAAAAAATCGGCGACTTATTTTATCTCTAAAAAAAATACAATTTAGATCTTTGGGCAGAAAAAATCCTTTAATACAATGGTAGTAAAGGCTGGGGTTCACTGATAAAGTGTCTGCCTAAAATGCTACAGATTGTCAGCTTGAATTCTGGGACAGACCACACTGCAAAAAAAGCAAAGGAGCCTGCTGAGCACAGGTGGGTATCAGTCCTGCCGACATTATAACAGATTATGGTATAATTATACCCAGTGGCTAGTAGTTGGTGATCTTTCTGATATGAATCGTTCACTTTTCCCATCTTTTCTTTCTGGCCCAGACCATCATGACGGCTTCTTCAAGCTACAACTCGTCTGTAGAGGTTGTAACACAGACACATTTCACTCATCACATTTCTAGCACCATCTCCCATCTATTCTCAATCAAAGCAAAGTCCACAACCAGCTAATACCCCAATGCTGAGCCACCGCTTATCCCCATTACTGAATCTGCTGTGAGATAGGGTAACAATGTTCCTCTTAGTGCCCCACATAGTCATGGCCACCTCTGTGCCTCTTACACAGCATTAACACCACCTTAGTGTTCAAAGTATTTTGAAATTGCCTCTAGAAAATATTAAAGGGTTTCTCCATTGAAGATACGTTAACACCTATTCCCAGGATAGTTGGTAACTGATGGGTCAGTGGGAGTCTGATTGCTGGGATCTGCACTTATTGGCACAATGGGGCACTTTTATACCTGTAAGGCAGGTCATACACATTAGATGGCTGTCAGCCGAAAAATCATATGGTATACAGCCATCTCGGCCAACAACTCAAATAAACACAGGAGCGCTCGTTCGCTGGGTTCTGTATGAGAAAGCCGCCAACTGACATGTCAGCTGGCGGCTTATTTGAAGGAGAACAATACGCAGTCCGATATTGGACATGCTGGATCGATATCTTTCTTGACCATCAGACGACCAATACCCCCATACACATTAGACCATTGGCTTATACTGTCGATATTGGTGGGTTCATCCAATGTACAGTAAGTCTAATATCGAGAGTGTAGTGGTAGCGCACATGCTCTACCGCAGCTCCTTTCATTCTCTGTGGCACAGCACTCGGGAGCCCCAAAGGGTACGTATGGCAGTTGGGCACGTGCAGTGCCACTCAATACTATCACGGACAAATTTCCCCCTTAAGGATAAAAGTGCCCTATTCTACCAATCGGTGTGGCACTTAGCTGTCGATCACCCTCTCATATGCCTATCTTCACCGAACAACACCACTCATGCCCCCTATGATTGACCTAGAAAGTAATCGTGCTCTCTTTTTGCTCCCTCGAAAGTAATAATACAACTGATTGTCCCTAAAAAGTAACAATAGCCCTTAAATGCTCATTTAAAGGGGTTGTACCTTTCAACAAATTTTAGGCTGTACAGCATATTCAGTTACTTGTAAAAAAAAAAACAAAACTAAATGAGTTTTATTTAACCTTCCCGGGTTCTGCTCTATGTCTCCACCAATGCCCGGGTCTCTGTTGTTTGACTGCAGTGGTGTTGTCACGTCAACAGCGCTGCAGCCATTCACTAAGTTCAGTGGTGAGATAGAAAAATATTCAAAAATAGAAAATATTGAAGTCATAGGTTTACAGGAAAGTTTAGAGAATTGAGAGGAGTTTTGTCCAAGTGTCTGGGGATTGGAAGACAAATCATTGGAGATATTGTATCCGAGTATAAATACTACATGGTAATTACTGTAAATTCTATAAAACTGTAGAAAAAAAAACAAGTTTTTTGATGTTCACATAGAAAGTGACAGGTGAGCTGACGTTCTGGTGAGCGAGTATGTTCCACTGGTTTGTAAAAACGCTGTATACGTGTCATGGATGGGACATTACGCAGAGACAGTCCTGACAAGTGACTCATTTTTTCCAAGGGGGAAATCATTCACCTAATTAGAAGTCTAAGTATTGCACTAGCCCGGATCTGACGGTAAGACGACAGCAACCATGAAAAAGATGCGCAAATGAAAATGCACTGACAAAAGGTTTTATTTTCAAGAATTTCCTGAATTGCTGTCATTGTCTAATGGGACTGTATCAGCTATATTTTTAAATATTAAAACCAGATAGTGATACGTATTCTCAATTTGTAATCTGTCATTTTTGGAATTCTATTTTCTCTCCACGATTATGGAAGCAGCTGTTTTACCTGAGCTTCTGTTAAGTTGGGGTCTGGCCGGGGTCCGCACCATTACATCATGACTGCGCTGTACAAGTTCTTCCAAAATGAATGGTGAAGAATTATCAATACTAAACAAAAAGAGAAAGAAATAGGCCACAAACAGGGGATCACCCTAGATAGAAAATAGCATATATAATACAAAATTTATTTGAACACAGCAAACAAACACAAAAAGGTTAAAACTGTTAAAAATGGTCACACATGTGACACATACAAACATTGCACAGTGCTCATAATAGAGCGACCCACCAGCTACCAACAAACACCTTCACCGGGGATAATGCCTTTAACCCTAGGTCCATGTAAACGAAGTACCTAAATGAGTGGTAAATACTTTATACCCACAAAATAGAAACAATGAACCATACATGAGTCAGAGGAAACGGCAACAATGCTTGATTACAATGGAAGGTACTTTTGTAACCCAGACTGGAAGAAAAAAACAGCTCATAGAGTAATATAGCCCCAAAGAAACAGTTTGGGTATGTGCACACGCTGCGGATTGTAGTGCGGATTTGGCCGGGCGGATTTTGTAAATTCCGCAGGTAAATCTGCAGGTCAAAAGACCTGCGGTTTTACCTGCAGATTGCTCTGCGGTTTTTCATCTCCACAATGGAGGAGATGGCAAACCGCAGCGGAATCCACAGAAAGAATTGACATGTCAATTCTTTCTGCGGTTTCAAAACCGCAGGAAAACCGCGCGGAAAAATCTGCACCGTCTGCACTGCGTTTTTTTATTCCCATTGGGAATAATGGTACTGTACACCGCAGAATCCGCAGCGTGTGCACACACCCTTTAGATCAAAATGAGGTGCACAGACAGAATAATAAAGCAAGCTAAATAGCCCTCATATAAAAATATACAGATACCTCAGCCAAAGGTCAGGCATAAGGACAAAAAATAGCCAGATCATCCAAACCATTAAGGGCTAGAGGGGGTTAAATACACAGAGAAATTCTCTGTAACCACCCTCAGTATTGGTACACATGCATATAGGCATGTGTAGTGAATTGGAACAGGCAGGGTCAAGAACCCGACGCGTGACGCCACTCTAGGTGACTTCGTCAATTGTCAATACTGGAACGCGGCATATGTCATATTGCTGTGTTGGATTTACCAATGGGGTACAGATCCATCCAGATATCTCATTGTTCACCTCCTGGGTCCTATTATTTTAGTTTGCAATTATAAGAGACTTTTCCTTTTGCTGTGATACAGTGCAAAACTGTAAAATCATATCGTCATCAGCTTCAATACTGAAAACACTAGAAAAAATTCAGACTAGTTTCCTTTAACCGCCTACAGACTAAGGCTATGTGCACACGGTGCGGATTCTGCTGCGGATCCGCAGCGTTTCAGGCTCTGCGGGTCCGCAGCAGATTTTGCTGCGTTGTACAGTACCATTGTTGTCAATGGTAAACTGAAAAACGCTGTGCACATGCTGCGGATTTTTCCGCGGGTTCAAATCCGCAGCATGTCAATTCTTTGTGCGGATTCCGCTGCGGTTTCATACCTTCTCCATTGTAGAGATGTGAAACCGCAGGGCTAAACCGCAGGCTAATCCGCTGGTCTTTTGACCTGCAGATTTACCTGCTGATTTTCCCAAATCCGCGCGGACAAAACCGCAGCACCTAAATCTACGTGTGCACATAGCCTTAGGCATTTATGGAACTAATTTTTATTTTCTATTTTTGCATGAGCAAAAAAATTTACTTTTTTATTATTTTTGGAACAGTTTACATGTTCATACTACTTATTGTGCTTTATGTTATGCTGCTGTATGTTACTATGCTTTTACAAGATAATACAATGCTTATATATGTCAGTGCCTGTTCCTAGATTCTGTAAAGGCATAGGCACACATTTAGGCCGGGGTCACACTGGCGAGGAATACGGCCGAGTGAGAGGCGCAAAAAGCACGCATTAGACACGGACCAATGATTCTCTATGGGGTCCCTCGCACCAGCCGTATATTTCTCATCCGTATCCTACGCTCCGTGCCAATCGCAGCATGCTGCGATTGTCAGTGTACTACGGCCGTAGTACGCCAATGCAAGTCTATGGGTGCGCAAAAAATACGGATTACACACGGACCACACATGTGACTTGCGAGAAATACGCACCCGGTGTCTTTTAGCAAAGCCGGTAATTCAGTGCGCTATACAGTAAACTCACACTGACAGGTTTAAGAAAGAAAGAAAGAAAGAATAGATATATACACATAGAATACATATATATATATATATATATATAATATATATATATATATATGCATTCTATGTGTCTATATCTATTCTTTGGCTTCTGTTCTAAGCCCTGTCATAGGGCTCCATTATATGTCCATTTTGCAAGCCTACGAGAAAATCTCGCCATACGGATTACATACGGAGGCTTACATGCGCAAAATACGCGACCACACCTTGATTACGGATGACATACGGAGCACTATTTAGGGGCCATTCATCCGTATTACGCATGTAAAATACTGACCGCATTTTGCGTCGGTTAGTGTGACCCCGGCCTTAGGCTAATGTCACATAATTGTTTTGATTTCACATGAGAAATTCAATCCGATTATGCTAATCACATTCTTTGATGAGAATGTGATTTGACTTTCTTCGATGTGGACGAAAAAAAAAAGTTTCTCCATCTTCTCCATTCAGTCTGCCAAGTGTGGTCCGATTTTATCAACAGACTTGAATGGCCGAGTGCCATCCGATTATCGGAGACAAATCGAGCATGCGGCGATCCTTTTCCTCGGACTACTCAGTCCAAGGAAAATAAAAAATTGGATGTGCACCGCCACATTGAATAACATGGCGACGAATGCTATCAGCCAAAACCACAGCTAGCACTCGTCCGATCTTTATGGACGTGTATACACTATATAGAGAAAAATGGAGGGGAAAAAAAATGTGGAATAGCAACTTTTGAATGAAGGCAGGAGACCCTAGATGGGTTTAGCAGGATATGTTGCACTAAAGAATCCCCTCCCTACACCTTCAGATGTACGTAGAGCACACCTTATTGCGTACGACATTGCTACAGCACCTCCGAAGGGTATGTGCACATGATGTCCTTTTCAGGCAGGTCGGCTCCAAAACCCTTCTTAAAAAGCAGCCAGAAAACACTCAAAAGAATGATCCCATGCAAAAATACTTGTCCAAATCTTTAGTCTTTCAAGCGTTTTTTAATTGCTCCAGGTTTCCAAAGACATCAGTTGATTGAAAGAAGTGACGTGTCCATTATTCTGGCATTTTCCGCAATGACGTTCCTCTATGCTATATAATCCAAGTCAATGGGAAGGCTCAGAGGACACCTGGACAAAACTTTTTGAGCAATTTGCCAACTTTTTATTTTTAACCACTAGCTGTTTGTTCAGTGTTGAATGAAATTTTAAAGTGACGAAAGTGCTGTAAAAAAAGGCTTAAAAAAATGCTGACGATAGGAACTTTCATAAAAGAAAATGTAAAAGAAGAATGCTAAAGAAAAAAACCTCTGGTGCTTCTTGGAGCATCGTCCTCTTGAAAAACGCAGCGGGTTCGCCCGCCTGAAAAAAGATGTTGTGTGTACTTACCCTAAAAGGTGCTGGGTGTGTAGGAAAGTGATTTGATCCTAGTTCCGTCTGAATAGTCACCTTGATGTAATAGTCGTAGCTACCCGAAGCCCCTGTTACTATTACATCACAGGGCCAAGAGTTTCAAAATAAACCACCCGTCCATCAATTTCCAAAGTAAAAATCCGTTCAGCTTTCCGCTGCCGATGGTCATTTACTAGACGAGCTGTTTGTTCTGTTTTTGTGCATTTTGTTTCCCTATTGATAAACGTGTAGAGATTCACTTTTTAGACCTTGTCGGTCCATAGTCTCCGGCACCATTGTGCGACGACCGGCCGTGAACAATGCACATAAAAGCCTACACATTTTACATCCTAATGGCCTCTCGGAAAAAGCATTCTCTATCTCTATGAGTAATTTTATACATCTATGCACTGCCTTTATAAAAGGTTAATGTCATCATCACATAAGTAAAACTCGTGCTCTTACGAGGCATAATAGTTAATGGACAAGTATAAAACATACGTATGATTGTTGCAAACTCTACAAGTCAGACTATTCCAGATAATATTGTAGTAAGAGTTGGCAAAAAAGACCTATTAAATTGGCACTGACTGTCAAATTAGAAAAAAAAAAAAATCTTCATTTTTTATAAACTATAATTTATAATAATAAGCTAGGGAGGAGAGCAGTATACATAGCCTGATCTGTGTATATTACATAGCGTTTTGATCCTGCCTTATCTAGACTCCTAGCAGAACAGTCATCTGTTTTTCAATCCCTACCCTCTATTAAAAATGAGATGACTCTGCTAATTCTGTCCTAGTCTACACAGAAAAGCTGTCAAATGAGCTTTAGAAGGGCTTTTGTATACAAAGAAGAATTGTTAGAGCCATAAACCAGGTTTTCTTTATTGCACAGTTGCAAAATAAAAATTACAAGTCTAAAAAGAAAAGAAAAATAGATATTACAAATACTTTCCCAAGTTTTCCAGTTAGTTTCACTGGTGGTAACAAGAGTCCAAGTGCACAACCGATATATTATTGGAGCACCATCCTACACAGTAAAAGAAGCGGATATGGATCCTAAAATAGCAAAAACACACATTTAGTAATTTTTAGGCCCATATCAGGAAGATGTGTAGATGAGAATTACCTCTGTTGTTGGCAGTAGCTCTCATCTAACAAGGAAAAAAATAGACTTAATGTAAATACCATGTGGTTTTCTTAACATTGGTAAAATGTAATTGATCGGCTGCCAAAATAAAATGAACTTCTTGGTAAATATATTTTTTTAAATGGCATAGGTAGGGAGAGAGACCAATCAGTGTTTGGAAGGTTGCTTTGTATTCTGCTGCTAAGCTACAGAAGTAATGTTATTTGTGCTGTGGTCACACAAGGCTGGGTTCAAAAGTTCTGTATTCGGTGCGGATTTTGCGCAAGGAAAATACTAAGCATTTTACAGTATCTGAAAGTTGGATGAGTTTTAACTTAATTTCATTCATATCTTACATTTTTTTGTGGTATCCATGGGCTTTTGTTGCATCATTAAATTCCACATCATGTCAGTTTCTGTTGCAGAAATCTATTTTTTGTTGCAGATTTTACCCACTCATTCATTTCATTGGAGGACCGCAAATCCGCAGGTTGAATTGCTGGCCTAGAATTGCTTTGCTCTTTGGTGCATTTCTACAATAAAAAGACCACAAACAAAACGTATGTATAAGCGCAGAAGATAGGTGCGGATTTTAGATGCAGAAAAGCGGAGGCATTCAGTTTAGAAATGTGCAACAAATAGGCAAAGAGTGAATCCCCAGCCTTAGTACTCATTCAGACGTCAGTTGTTCTGATGCAAGGATCCATAGACTTTCATTGCCAAGTTTGATCCAACACTTGGATCAATATTGGTTATCAATATCAGGTTCATGGGAGCCCCTGAGGGTCCAGTCGCCACAGAGGTACTGCACCTCACCCAGAGGTGTGGTGCCCCACAACCAGGTAAGGTGAGTGCACCCCACCAAATTCCAACACCCACACCCCACACACACCAGTAGTGTGGCAGAGCACCCTTTATGGCTCCCTGTTTGGAGCACTAAGAGTGCTGGGAGGTGGGCAGAGCATAGTTTGGGAGGGAGAATCTAGGCTGAAGTTAGGTTGCGTCCCCTCAGAGGGAGGGAAGGTGAAGGACGTGGTCTAAGTAGCTCCTGATTTGAATGAGGAGTTGCCGGACGGATTGGACTAAAAACAGCAGATTCTTCATAGGAAAGATTGGTTCTTCCAGAGACACGATTGGAAAGTCATCCCGTGGGTCTTGTTCCACACTGACCGCCGTCAGGTGGAGGAAGGAACCAGACTGGTCGCAAAGGGGAAGAGCCCCTAGTCTAGATCGCATTCCTTTGGGTGCCACTAGCAAGCCGATAGCTTTGGTTATTTTACGGACCATCGCCCCTACCACAGTTAGTCCGACTGGAAAGCCGGCTATATAGAGTCACAGAAACGGTGAGGCATTATCTGAACAGGATTCACAGCTGCTGGCCCAGAACGATAACTGTGAAGTGCTGGAGTAGAAGTCAGGCGGGAAAAGCAGCAATTTTCTGGAGATGGCCAGGAAAGGCACACACTGACAGGGAATGCTGGAAAGGTGCAATTCATCTTGTCTGGAAGTTGGCTGGACCCCTCACCTGGAGGACGCAGCACTGAATCGGGCATCTGTATCGTGAGCAGAACTGTGAGTAAAGCCAATTGAACTACATGCACTGTGTCCTCCGCATTCTTTCTGCGCCACTCGTCCAGCACTGCTACACCTTCCTTCTACATCACCTCAATATCTACCAACTCATCACTACTGCCCTGGGACTACAGCTCTACCTGTGGAGAGCTCAACGTCATTGCTGCACCACAACATCCCAGAGAAGCAACACTGCAGCGCTGGTCATTCTGACCACAAACCACAGGTGGTGTCACATATCACTACATAAACTTTATTCCTAATCAATACTCCCCTTTTACATGACTGCCTGGGGACACGGACCAGGTCACTGCCACTGTGACACATTCCTTTAAGACGACCGGCCCAGTACTGAGTATCCCACGGCTTCTAGGGTGCGTCAGATCCATAGACTTTCATTGCCAAGTTTGATCCAACACTTGGATCAATATTGGTTATCAATATCAGGTTCATGGAAATTATTGATGGGCGAACCCGAACAGTAAAGTTCGGGGTCCGTACCAAATATACCTACTGTTTGGACATGTACTCCGGACATGGACATCACCAGGTGAAACATTGGGTGTTTCTTTGCATGACAGCGTGAGAAATACTTGTGACTCTGATCGGCGGTAATGATCTTACTGCCGATTAGAATGCTGTGGCTCCCTCGCTGTCAGATGACAGCGTGAGCCCACAGCTGTGACCGGAGGTAAAAGGCGTCGGCTGATGGAACTACTACCCTCATCAGCCTATTCCTGCAGCCACTGCTAACAGCAAGAGCAGGCTCCACTGATGGGAATATTCATCACCTGGCACCTGCACTATAAATAAATAATAATAGAAAATGACTTAGGTTCCCCTGTATTTTTGATAACCAGCCAGACAAAACTGACAGCTGCAGGCTGCAACCCTCAGCTGTCAGCTTTACCAAGGCTGGTTATTAAGAATAGAGGGGTCCCTGCACCATTTTTTAAAACTGAACTAAACTTTTTTTAACTGCTTGGCTGAATCCGCCAGACCTGAACATCCGGGGGTTTGCCCATCACGAATGGAAATTTAAAACCCATAGCATAGACCAAAAACCCCTTAACAATAAATAACACTGTACACCAGAATGGATTGAAATTTTCCGTGATTCTTATTAAAAGTTACAGAAATTTAATAAATGACCATAAACCATGAATATGAGACCAATCACCAATGACCGAATCCACCCAGGGAATATTGGGTGATTATCCCACTAATAAACATCACGACAGAGAGTAACAGAAGAGTAACAGAAGATGGGGGAGGGTGGACAGGTACTACACTCTTTTGCTCAGCAATAATGACAGCTGACCCAGGATAGCCGGTGCTTAAATATTGTTCTTCCCATGCCTACTATGTGTGCACCGAATTTTTGAATTTTTAATATGTTAGCTGTTTTGATATTAGTGTTAGGGACCAGCAAATATGAGGAGCCTTGATGTGGCTTGCAGGCTCGATCTATTTTGGACAAAATATTAATCAATACCTCATTTAATGTACTCATTGTATGCATTCATTTTTTGCACTTATCATATCATCTTTTGCAGGATGCAGCCAGGCCTCTTTTTGTTGGCTTGGTCTATTGGGGCGTCTGTCACTGTGTGTTGCATATTATGGTGCTGCAGCAGCCCGCCTGATAATACTATGGGCGTCATTAATAGGTTGCAAGCCAGACACGTTGCATCACACTTGCCTGTGTGACTGGCGTCCTATGCAAGCCTTATCTATGTGCATTTTCTCTACTAGGCAACCAACCCCTCCATGGTCTGGAAGGTGTGGGGTGGTTGTTTTATCAGTAGTTTGCACCTGTGCTGCTCCTTGCCTTTATTAGTAGAGGCCTGCTGAATCCTGCAGTATGTGCATTTGTCATCAGACAGGGTTTTGGGAAGGCCGTATCTTGTGGTATGACTTTTTTTGAATTTTTTCTGTGCTAGCTATGTGTGCACCGACGCCAGAGGATCACCCATGGAGACTGACCGCAGCATGTCAATTTATCTTGCGGAGACGCGAGTCTCCGCAAGATAAATCTCACCCATACAATGTATAGGAAACGGTGATTCAGCACGGTTCAATGAACACATGCAGATTCAATAGCCGTCAGCGGACATGTGCTGCGTCCAAATGCTGCCGAGTCCCGACTACTGACCATGTGCACTGGGTCTGATGAACTGGCTAAATGACAGGAAACAAAGCGTTGTCATAAATGGTATGTTCTCTAAATGGGATATAGTCAGCAGTGGGGTACTGCAGGGATCTGTGCTAGGAATAGTGGGGACGGCAGGGATCTGTACTGGGAGCAGTGTGAACTGCAGGGATCTGTTCTAGGGCTGATTCTTTTTAACCTTTTTATTAATGACCTTGTGGATGGGATTGAGAGTAAAGTGTCAGTCTTTGCTGACTACATCAAATTATGTAGGACACTAAAATCTGGCATTGACATTTCAATATTACAAATTGATCTGAATAAAATGACTGAATGGGAAAACACTTGGCAAATGAGGATTAATGTAGATAAATGTACGGTAATGCACCTAGGACGGAGTAATCCTATTGCTGCATATACATTAGATGGGATTATACGCAGGACTACAGAAGAGGAAAAGGACTTGGGTATTCTCGTTACAAGTAAGCTGAGCAGCAGTCCTCAATGTCAAGCAGCAGCATAAAAAGCAAACAGGATTTTAAGGGTGTTTAAAAAGAGGTAAAATCCTGCAATCCCAATGTATTATTACCCCTTTATAAATCACTGATGAGTAGTGTTGAGCTTTCCGATACCGCAAGTATTGGGTATCGGCCGATATTTGCCGTATCGGAAATCCGATACCGATTCCGATATTTTTTTTTTATATCGGATACCGGAATCGGAAGTCCCAAATTGAACAGAGCCACTTTTGTGGCTCTGATTGGCTGCCGAAATGACGTCATCATGATGCGCGGTTTGTGCGCATCATGATGCGCCGTCACTTCGGGCCTTCCGGGTGGTCTGTACCTGCCTGCCGGGGGGCTGTGCAGGCTCCGGGGGGTCGGTGCCGGCCTGCCGGGGGGCTGTGCAGGCTCCGGGGGGTCGGTGCCGGCCTGCCGGGGGGCTGTGCAGGCTCCGGGGGTCTGTGCAGGCATCGTCTGATGGGACTACAAGTCCCATCGGGCGATGCCTGCTACCATGACGGTGATTGACACATTTGCCAATGATGGGAAAGTAGTAGTAAAAAATTACATACATACTACATACATACATGCTACATACATACTACATACATGCTACATACTACATACATACTACATACATGCTACATGCTACATACATACTACATACATAATACATATATACTACATGCATGCAACATACATACTACATACATAATACATATATACTACATACATGCTACATACATGCTACATACATACTACATACATGCTACATACATGCTACATACATGCTACATACTACATACATGCTACATACATACTACATGCATGCAACATACATATATACTACATACAATACATTCATACAATACATACATATAGACATACAGTACATATAACATAGAGTACATACTTACCATCACTTGTCACATTGTTCGCTGAAGCCATTGTCGTCTGAGGATTAAAAATTAAAATAACAAACCACAAATATACTCACCCTTGATCCGCAGAATTCCACGTATGTCCCACGACGATTTTGTGTGGAGAACAGCAGCATCAGCTGATGCTACCGTTCTCTACGAGCGCCAGGAATCCAATGATGGAAGTTAGATATCCTTCCGCACTGTATTCCTCCGCCACTGTAAAAAAAAGGCCCTAGACTCACTTTATGGCACTTTGCCATAAAGTGAGACTCGGGCCTTTTTTTTACAGTGGATTCCTGGCGCTCGTAGAGAACGGCAGCATCAGCTGATGCTGCTGTTCTCCACACAAAATCGTCGTGGGACATACGTGGAATTCTGCGGATCAAGGGTGAGTATATTTGTGGTTTGTTATTTTAATTTTTAATCCTCAGACGACAATGGCTTCGGGGAACAATGTGACAAGTGATGGTGAGTATGTACTCTATGTTATATGTACTGTATGTCTATATGTATGTATTGTATGAATGTATTGTATGTAGTATATATGTATGTTGCATGCATGTAGTATGTATGTAGCATGTATGTATTATGTAGCATGTATGTAGCATGTATGTAGTATGTAGCATATATGTAGCATGTATGTAGTATGTATGTAGCATGTATGTAGTATGTATGTAGCATGCATGTAGTATGTAGCATGCATGTAGTATGTAGCATGTATGTAGCAGGTATGTAGCATGTATGTAGTATGTAGCATGTATGTAGTATGCATGTAGTATGCATGTAGTATGTATGTAGCATGTATGTAGTATGTATGTAGTATATATGTAGCATGTATGTAGTATGTAGCATGCATGTAGTATGTAGCATGTATGTAGTATGTAGCATGTATGTAGTATGTATGTAGCATGTATGTAGTATGTAGCATGCATGTAGTATGTAGCATGTATGTAGTATGTAGCATGTATGTAGCATGTATGTAGTATGTATGTAGCATGTATGTAATATGTAGCATGCATGTAGTATGTAGCATGTATGTAGTATGTAGCATGTATGTAGCATGTATGTAGTATGTAGCATGTATGTAGTATGTAGTATGTAGCATGTATGTAGTATGTATGTAGTATGTATGTAGTATGTAGCATGTATGCAGCATGTATGTAGTATGTATGTAGCATGTATTTATGTAATTTTTTTTTTTTTTTTTTTTTTTACATTCAACACATTAGCCGGATGATGGGACTACTACTGTCCCATCATTGGCAAATGTGTCAATCACCATCATGGTAGCAGGCATCGCCCGATGGGACTTGTAGTCCCATCGGACGATGCCTGCACAGACCCCCGGAGCCTGCACAGCCCCCCGGCAGGCCGGCACCGACCCCCGGAGCCTGCACAGACCCCCGGGGAGTCAGCACAACCCCCGGCAGGCCGGCACCGACCCCCGGAGCCGGCACAGACCCCCGGGGAGTCGGCACAGACACCCGGCAGGCCGGCACAGCCCCCCGGCAGGCCGGCACCGACCCCCGGAAGGCCCGTACAGACCCTCGAAAGGCTGTACGTGGGAAAAAAAGGGTATTTCTAATTCCGATACCGGAAGTCCCATAGACTTGAATGAGACTTCCGGTATCGGAATCGGCGATACCGATACTTTTTTTAAGATTGGCCGATCCATTCCGATCCGATATTTTCAAGTATCGGCTGGTATCGCTCAACTCTACTGATGAGGTCTAGTGTATGGGATTCAGTTTTGGGTTCCACATTTTAAAAAGGATATTCAGAAGTTAGAGTCAGTTCAAAGGCGGAAACTAGTTTATTACAAGGGATGGAAGGCCTCTCATATGAGGAGAGGTTGGAAAAGTTGGGCTTGTTTAGCTTAGAAATAAGACGTCTTAGAGGAGAGCTCATTTACATGCATATATGTCTAGTCAGTACATAGGACTGGTAAATGACTTATTCCTTCCAAAGACCACACTGAGGACTAGGGGGCATTCATTACGGGTGGAAAAAAGGCCATTCTGGCAGCTAAATAGGAAAGGGTTGTTTACAGTTAGAGCAGTCAGAATTAATGCCGACCACAAGAGGTAGTAATGGCAGACACGATAATAGCTTTTAAAAAAGGGCCGGATGATTTCCTCAATACACACAACATTGTGGGTTATAGTAAATTTCGTGACAAAATGTTTAATTGGTGGAGAAAGGTTGAACTTGATGGATGAGGTCTTTTTCCAACCTAAGTAGCTATGAATGGAGTTTAAAAAAAAATGGCTGGAAATCGCAAATTAAAAAGATACCCAAACAAATTGGAAAAAATGCTCAAAAAGCCATCAAAGGACAAAATCGTCTAAAAAGCAATCAGGACACAACCAAGAAATACTAAACAAAGATGCTTCAGGTTTACCAGAAAAAGGTGCGAAGCCAGGAGCGCCTTCTGCTTGAGAAAGCCACAATGAGCACACGCCCTTCAGATGCTACTAAACCTTTTCTTAGGCTACATATTATAAAGGTCTCTCCAATCAAACACAGAAGATGAAATCTGCTTTTTTTTTTTCTCTCTTCAGTTCTGTCTTTTAACCCGCTATATTGCGTTATAGTAAATTGATAAAATTGCAGCAGCCCATTGACATAATTGCTGGCGGAATAGGTGAAAATAAAAGTTTAGTAGCTGGAAAAAAAAGAGCATCGTTCTTCCCTTATTTAAGCTGATAAGGATGATGTTGGTACAAAATAATAATAATAATAATAATAATAATAATAATAATAAAAAAAGCAGTCTTTTTATTTACTATTTTTATTATTTATTTTTGGTTTGGGTGGCAGAGTTTCAGTGTTGCCACCTTTTCCGCTGGCTGATACCACTTGATGTGACCTCACTGTTTGCTGCGTTGCCGTGCCAGAGCACACAGGAAGCCATTAGCACAGCTGCAATTACATAGCACATCCATCCACCAACCGCCCTATTTTACTTTAATCTGCTTAAGTGCATTTTCTGCACGAGGTTAAAATCTAACTCCCAGCAGCCCCCCGAACTCTCGGCTGCGTCTCCGGCCGACAAGAGAGGCCAATTTAGAGCTGATTCAATTTGTTCTTCACAAACATGTGTAAGGGCTCTGCCTCGCTCCCTGACCTGCCTCTTATCACATTAACTCCCAAATCTTGTTAAAGACCATATTGATGCGAGTCGTTATTAAGGGTGATTATGGGAACAACAGACAATGCGCCAAAGTGTTTACTAACTGGCTTATATATAATTTTGGTAATATCTCGTCCAGATGGGAGGGTTTCAGACAATAAATCCAGCTTTTCAGCATTGCAATGAATTGGCTTCCTGCACTGTACAGAAATACTGCATGGTGAGAGGAACAGAGGAGGAAAGTGTAGCAGAAAGTCTCCGCCGCCCGCCTGACAGACACTTTTTAGTGATTGCTCGGCAGGATTTGCTCTTCTGTACTTCAGAAGATTTCACTCCGCAGAGTAAAGATGAAGATAAATGCCTGCCGACTTGGACCGGTTGGATACGTTACGTTGGTCCCCTTTCATTGTGTTGCACGTATGCTGTTGCAATTTTTGTGGTTGTTTTTAGTTGCAAATTTTTGAGCTAAAACCAATAATGACTTTTAAGGTTATGTTTACACATATAGCATTTTTGCAGTGTTTTTTTTTTTTTTTTGGAAACCAAAACCTGCTTTCTTGGCACTGACATTTTTCTGTATTTTTGTCGCTTTTTTTGGTGCGGAATACATGTGTGATTTGTCTACAGTATATGTTTAATAAAGTTAGTTATATTCACCAAAAATGCAGCAAAAATACAACAAAAAGCACCTGTTTGCCTTTTGCATGATTTTTATACTTTCTTATTGCTTTCTATGGGTGAAAAACACTGCAAAAATGCTAATATAAATGACATGCTGTGGTGCTCAAATTCATTTGGAAAAAAACAAACAAACAAACAAACAAACAAGCATAAGTACCAGATTTCTGAAAACTCATAGATGTTGCTGGTACTGTAAATAGCAGCTTTTTACAGTTGCCAGCAAAGTGGATGGGATTTATAGGAATCTCGTGCCCACTGTGCTTTTTTTATTACTCAGTGTAAACTGATATGCGGTATAGTAACATAGTTAACAATATACGGTAGTTAGCAAGGCCGAAAAAAGACATATGTCCATCCAGTTCAGCCTACATTCCGTCAGAATAAATCCCCAGATCTACCTCCTTATAAAGAACATAATCACTGTAAGATACAACATTGTTACACTCCAGAAAGACATCCAGGCCTCTCTTGAACCCTTCGACTGAGTTCGCCATCACCACCTCCTCAGGCAAGTAATTTCAGATTCTCACTGCCATAACAGTAAAGAATCCTCTTCTATTTTGGTGGAAAAACCTTCACTCCTCCAGACGCAGAGAATGCCCCCTTGTGACCGTCACCTTCCTTGGTATAAACAGATCCTTGGAGAGATATTTGTATTGTCCCCTTATATACTTATACATGGTTATTAGATCACCCCTAATTCGTTTTTTTTAGACTAAATAATCCTAATTTTGCTACTCTCTTTGGGTATTGTAGTTCCCCCATCCCCTTTAATAATTCTGTTGCCCTCACTCTAGTTCCATTATATCCTCCCTGAGCACCGGTGCCCAAAACTGTGCACGGTACTCCATGGGCGGTCTAACAACCAGGGATTTGTACAGAGGCAGTATAATGCTCTCATCATGTGTATCTAGACCTCTTTTAATGCATCCTATGATCCTGTTTGCCTTGGCAGCCGCTGCCTGGCACTGGCTGCTCCAGGTAAGTTTATCATTAACTAGGAACCCCAAGTCCTTCTCAATGTCAGATTTACCCAGTGGTTTACCGTTCAGTGTGTAATGGTGATATTGATTCCTTCTTCCCATGTGTATAACCTTACATTTATCATTGTTAAACCACATCTGCCACCTTTCGGCCCAAGCTTCCAACTTATCCAAATCCATCTTTAGCAGAATACTATCTTCTCTTGTATTGACTGCTTTACATAGTTTTGTATCATCTGCAAATATCCATATTTTACTGTGTAAACCTTCTACCAGATCGTTAATAAATATGTTGAAGAGAACAGGTCCCAACACCGACCCCTGCGGCACCCCACTGGTCACAGTGACCCAGTTAGAGAATATACCATTTATAATCACCCTCTGATTTTTATCTCTAAGCCACTTACTTACCCATTTACACACATTTTCCCCCAGACCCAGCATTCTCATTTTGTGTACCAACCTCTTGTGTAGTACGGTATCAAACGCTTTGGAAAAATCAAGATATACCACATCCAATGACTCACCTTGGTCCAGTCTATAGCTTACCTCTTCATAAAAACTGATTGGATTGGTTTGACAGGAGCGATTCCTCATAAACCCATGCTGATATGGAGAAAAACAGTTATTTTCATTGAGATAATCCAGAATAACATCCCTCATAAACCCTTCAAATATTTTACCAACAATAGAGGTTAGACTTACTGCCCTATAATGTCCAGGTTCACTTTTAGAGCCCTTTTTGAATATTGGTACCACATTTGCTATGCGCCAGTCCTGTGGAACAGACCCCGTTGCTATACAGTCCCTAAATATAAGAAATAATGGTTTGTCTATTACATTACTTAGTTCTCTTAGTACTCGTGGGTGTATGCCATCCGGACCTGGAGATTTATCTATTTTAATCTTATTTAGCCGGTTTTGCACCTCTTCTTGGGTTAGATTGGTGACCCTTAATATAGGGTTTTCTTTGTTTCTCAACATTTCACCTAGCATTTCATTTTCCACCGTGAATACCGTGGAGAAGAAGGTGTTTAATATATTAGCTTTTTCCTCATCATCTACAACCATACTTTCCTTTTTTAATGGGCCTACACTTTCACTTATAATTCTTTTACTATTGATATAGTGGAAGAACAGTTTGGGATAAGTTTTAATCTCCTTAGCAATATGCTTCTCTGTTTCCTTTTTGGCAGCTTTAATTAGTTTTTTAGATAAAGTATTTTTCTCCCTATAGTTTTTTAGAGCTTCAACGGTGCCATCCTGCTTTAGCAGTTTAAATGCTTTCTTTTTACAGTTAATTGCCCCTCTTATTTCTTTGTTTAGCTACATTGGGATTTTCCTATTTCTTGTCCTTTTATTCCCACAAGGTATAAATTTAGGTATAGCTATTTAGGTAAAGGTATAGGTTTCAAATTCAGGTAAAGGTATAAGTTTTAACCCCTTAGGGACGGGGCCAATTTTTTAAATTCTGACCAATGTCACTTTAGGTGGTGATAACTCTGGAACGCTTCAACAAATCCCAGTTATTTTGAGATGGTTTTTTCGTGACACATTATAATTTCTGATAATGGTAAATTTAGGTTGACATGTTTTTAGTTTATTTATAAAAAAAATCAGAAACTTGACAAAAATGTAAAAAAAATTGCAATTTTCAAACTTTGAATGATTATCCCTTTAATCCATATAGTCATACCACAGAAAAACATTAATAAATAACATTTCCCACATGTCTGCCTTACATCAGCACCATTTTTAAAACTCTAATTTATTTTGTTAGCCTTTTAGAAGGTTTAAAAATGTAGCAGTAATTTTTCATTTTTTCAAGGAAATTTACAAAATCTATTTTTTTTTGAGGGACCTATGCAGATTTGAAGTGACTTTTGGGGTGCTATATATTGGAAAACCCCAAACGTGACACCATTTTAAAAACCGCACCCCCTGACATATTGAAATCTGCTGTCAGGTAGTTTATTAACCCTTCAGGTGATTTTCAGGAAATAATGCAAAGTGGTATAGCAGGAATGAAAAACTGTTTGTTTACCACCTAAATATCGCTAACTTCTGAACTGACCGCTATAGCCGGGAGACTCTAAGGCCGCTATTTGGCCTTGAACTGCTATGGCAATCATCAGGACCACACAATCATGATCTCGGTGTGACAATTAGATTAAAGCGGAAACCCCCACAAACTATTAACCATTTATTTGATGTAGTCACTTTTGACAGCAGAAACTAAGGGGTTAAACAGATATGGATGGTGACAACATTGATCGTTTATGACACAGCAAGTTGTCAGCTATAGTGGACAGCTGACAGCTGTTGGATTGTCACTTGTGTGGGGATGATATTCCCTTATATCTCAGGTCAGGTAAAAGATGTATTGGCTGTCATTAAGGGGTTAAATCCGTAACATGTCAAGTTCTCTTGTGGGTCTGCTGAGTTTTATGTGCGGATTTTTCCTATAGACTTGCATTAGGTGCAGAAAAAAAGGTAAAAAAAACGCAATTGCATTTGAAAGGCAAATACCAGAAGGTATAAAAAAAAAGCAGAATTATTTAAAACATGACAAAAAGAGACAAAACAGTGAGTCAAAAGAAGACTCAAAATACTATGAAAAAAACAGAAGTAACCTAATTTACCTAATAGGTACAGAAAATCTACATGAAAAACTCATCAAAATCTCATTGTTGGAAGTAGCCTACAGGGAAAGAATAAGGCCCCCATCACACATAGCGATGCACCAGCGATCCCGACAACGATAGGACCTTGTCAGGATCGCTGGTGTGTCGCTACATGATCGCCAAACAGGCAGATCTCAGCAACGATCAGGACCAGCGAAACCCGCTGTTTACCTTGGATACCAGCTCCCTGCACCAGCACGCTGGTATCTAAGGTACACAGCAGGTAACTAAGTGATGCGGACGCTTAGTTACCCGCGGTTTACCTTGGATACCAGCTCCAGCTCGCTGATCGCTGCTCTCCCGCAACGATGCGTGCTGGCCATTGGGAGACCAATGATCAAAAAAATGTCCAGGGCTTTCGAGCACGATCAGTGATACCCGGCGGGGGGCTGGTCGCTGATACATGTGTAGGGAGGAGGGTACCCGCAGAGTGTCGGGGCAGGAACCAAGGGGACCGCCATCTACGTTCCTAAGGGAACTGTACCCGGGGAACGGAGAAGGAGAGTGGACTGCTGGGAGTGACAGGACAGCAAGTGGAGGGGCGAGTATAAAAGGGACAGGGAGAGCGGAGGGGAGTCAGTTGGCGGAACGGCAGACATGACGCAAGAGACTGTGGGACTTTGAGGGAGCCAGAGTGACAGACGGTGACCAGAGAGGAGACCAGTGGCAGAGGGGTGACTTACAGTGGCCTGCGGAGAGTAAGTGCCGAACCTACCAACAAGAGACTGTCACTTCACTCCCTGCCCACGGTCGTCCGCAGCTGTTACCGCTGTGCTCCAGCCTGTTGCCGCTGGTCCACCGCCCCTCGCAGCCGCTGCCGCTTCACTCCAGCCCGCGGCTGCGGCCTACCCGCTGCCACCCCGCTTCAGCCCGCGACTGTGGCTTCTTCATCATCGGCCACAGTGGATGCAAAAGTACGGGTTGAAGGTAAAACCCCAAAAATGCCACCTGTTTCGCACCCAGATCGAATATCTGGACCATGTCTTCTCGGCAGAGGGCATAAGGCCGTCCCGGGAAAAGGTTGCTGTCATTCAGGGATGGCCTACCCCCGAGACGATAAGACATGCGGGCCTTCCTGGGGTTGGCCGGAAACTACCGTCGTTTCGTAAAGAATTTTGCATGTCGAGCTGGAGCCCTGCACGACCTGCTGAAGGGGGCACCCGCTGGGGCAAATGGATGAAAAATCGAGTGGCTACAACCTCAAGAAGAGGCCTTCCAAGACCGTAAGGCTGCGCTCTCGGATGCTCTGGTGTTAGCTTATGCGGATTTCTCACAACCGTTCATCCTGCACACTGACAGGAGTCTTCACGGGCTGGGGGCTGTGTTGTCACAAGTTCAAGACGGCCGGGAGAGAGTGATCGCGTATGGAAGCCGCTCACTTCATGATTCCGAGCGCAACCCTGACAATTACAGTTCCTTTAAGCTCGAGCTCCTCGCAGTAGTGTGGGCCATGACGGAGCGGTTCGCAGAGTACCTGGCGGGCTCCGAAGTAGTGGTGCGGACCGACAATAACCCGCTGGCTCATTTGGAAAACACCAAACTAGGGACTCTGGAACAAAGATGGGTGGCCTGGATGGCGAAATTCAACTATAAAATCATCTATAAAAGGGGGGCCGAGAATGTACACGCTGACGCCCTCTCCAGGATTGGACATACAACTCCAGGGAAGAGTCGAGACGACGAACTAGAAGGGGAAGAGATACCGTTCGCCCTCACCGCTGCCGTGCTCACAGCTGCCACCCAGAAAGTACTCCCGTCGGAGACCCTAAGGGGCATGCTGGAGCAATCCCGTGATAAATGGATCCAACAGCAGCAAGAAGACAAAGAAATTGGACTTCTCCGGACATGGGTCGCCGCTGGCAAACTGCCCACTGACTCCCAAAGACAGACTTTGACTCAGGACATGTCGCTGATGTTACGACAATGCGAGAGGCTGGTTATCCAAAAGGGACTATTGTATCGTAAAATGACATCAAGAGCAACATCTATGACGATTTGGCAGGTAGTTGCGCCCGGAGCCCAACTTAACGAACTGGCTCGAGAAGCCCACGAAAAAGGGAGTCATTTCGGAGCTCAAAAGACTTTGCAATGGTTACAACAGATAATTTACCATCCACGCTTGCATGCTGTTGTGGACGACACTTGCCGGGCCTGCCGCCTATGCGAATTAGCCTAACCGCCCGCTCAGAGAGCCTCGGTACAAACAATCGTGACCTCAGCGCCCCTCTAGCTTCTGACGGTGGATTATCTGACCATTGGTCCCGCATTCCAGGGGTACGAACACTGCCTCGTCATGGTAGACCATTTCACTAAGTTTGCTGTGGTCACTCCCCCTCGAGACCAGACCGCGGAGTCGGCCGCCTCCGCAATTTGTAGAAACTTTATATAAGTTTACTGCTGCCCTCAACGGATACATTCCGATCAAGGAGCATGTTTTTTGGGAAAGATTATGGAGGAACTACACCGTCTCTACGGTATTGACAAATCCCAGACCACGCCATACCACCCGCAGGGAAACGGGGCCTGCGAACGATTTAATCCGACATTAATTTAAATGATGCATGCCCTGGAGAGTGACAAGAAGGCCCGTTGGCCCGAATATGTCCCTGAATTAGTATGGGTTTATAACAACCGAGTACATCAAGTTACCGGCTATACTCCCTGTAATTTGGATGAGAAGGCAAAGGGATCATGGAGGTAGGGCTGGACCCAGAGGAACCTCAGCCCTGGACCGGGGTATCATCATTGTCACGCCGTGCCGACATACTCACCCAGCCTCCACTCCCACGCCGTCTCTGCATACTCACCCGGCCATCGCTCCCACACCGCAGACCCTCGCCGCCCGACGGCCACGGCGGTCACCTCTGACAGGCGCGCGGCCGACGGCGTCTCTGCATGCAATGCGTAAGCGCCATAGGCCGCGGCCGCGCCTCCCTTCTGCTTCTTGTGCTCCGGCTATGCCCTGACCCGGAAGCACCCCCTGACCAATGGCAGACCAGACAGGGGCATATCAGGCCGCGTCCCCCTGAGGGAGGTGCCTGATCGTTGTGCTTCCTAGCACACTGGGCCCCGCTTCTTCGTGTGCTCTCTGCAGTCTCACAGTCCCGTTCTCGTGTGCTTCCTGCAGCAGCCTCGCAGTCCTGCTATCCGTGTCTCCTGCTGTACTCCGTCCTACTCCAGTCCTGCCTCCAGTGTTCCTGTTCCATCCTGCTCCAGTCCTTCCATCCTACTCCAGTCCTGCCTCTTGTGTTCCTGTTCCATCTGGCTCCAGTCCCTCCATCCTACTCCAGTCCTGCCTCCAGTGTTCCTGTTCCATCCTGCTCCAGTCCTTCCGTCCTACTCCAGTCCTGCCTCCGGTGTTCCTGTTCAATCCTGCTCCAGTCCTTCCGTCCTACTCCAATCCTGTCTCCTGTGTTCCTGCTCCAGTCATGACCTCTCTGTCATTTCTGGGATACATTATCTCCGACGCTGGACTGAGGATGGACCCCGAAAAGTTGTCTGCCATTCTCAAACGGCCTCGCCCCATCGGAGTAAGGGCGATACAACGATTTCTCGGATTCGCCAATTATTACCGGCAATTCATCTCTCACTTTTCCACAATCACAAGACCTATTTCTGCTCTCACCCGTAAAGGGACTACTCCCAAAGATTGGCCTCCGGAGGCTGAAGAGGCCTTTCTGACCCTAAAACGGGCTTTCTCCATGGCTCTGGTCCTGCATCTCCCGGAGAGCAACCGACCTTTTGTACTCGAGGTGGACGCTTCCTCGACAGGTGCTGGGGCAGTATTGTCCCAGAGATCCGCCTCCGGTAGTCTGCACCCTTGTGGCTTCTTCTCGAAGGTCTTTTCTCCATCCGAGTGTAACTACTCGATCGGCGACCGAGAGCTTCTGGCCATCAAGTTGGCCTTGGAGGAATGGCGTCACCGTCACCTCCTGGAGATAGCTGTCCATCCCTTTGTCATCTTCTCGGATCACAAGAATCTGGCCTATCTCTTGTCTGCCCAGAGACTCAACCCTCGTCAGGCCAGATGGTCCTTATTTTTCACCCGATTTGACTTCGAGCTCCGTTTCCGTCCCGGCAACAAAAATACCAAAGCCGACGTTCTGTCCAGGGTCTTCCAGCCACACAAAACCACGGAGGAACCCTCGCATATCATTGACCCCACTAGGATCATCACAGTGGCTCCAGTGAACTGGCTTGCTCCTCCTCCTGGCAAAACGCTTGTGCTTGAGAGCCTCAAGCGAAAAGTCCTCCTATGGGGGCACTCCTCCAAACTGGCCGGCCATGCTGGGACTAAGAAGACCCTGGATCTTGTCATGCGTCACTACTGGTGGCCCACGCTTTGCCAAGATGTACTCAATTTTGTGGCTTCTTGTCCATCCTGTGCAAAAAACAAAGTGCCATGAAGACCTCCATCCGGCTTGTTGCTGCCGTTGCCAGTCCCTGCGGTCCCTTGGGAAAACATCGCCATGGATTTCATCACCGACCTACCCTGTTCTTCTGGCTGCACAGTCATCTTTGTGGTGGTGGATCATTTTTCCAAGATGGCCCACTTCGTTCCTCTGCCCGGTCTCCCCTCGGCTCCGGAGCTGGCCAAAGTCTTCATCCATCAAATCTTCAGACTCCATGGACTACCTCAACGCATTGTGTCTGACCGAGGGGTTCAGTTCACCTCCAAGTTCTGGCGATCACTTTGTAAGCTCATAAACATTTCCCTTGACTTCTCTTCGGCCTACCATCCACAGTCCAATGGGCAGGTGGAGCGTACCAACCAGACATTGACTGGATACCTTCGTCATTTCTCCAACGCCCACCAGAACGATTTGGTTGACTTACTTCCCTGGGCGGAGTTCGCTTACAACAACCATGCTGGCGAGTACTCGGCCAAGTGTCCGTTTTTCATTGTGTTTGACAGACATCCTGGTGTTCCCCTTCCGATAACCCCTGCCTCCGAGGTACCAAAGGCCTATGCTTTGTCTTCCGAATTTCCAAGATTTGGGCCGAGATCAACACGTCACTCAAGAGGTCCGCTGATCGGATGAAGAATTATGCCGACAAGAAGAGATAGGATCCTCCACCCTATCATGTTGGGGACAAGCTCTGGCTCTCGTCCAAATTCATCCGGTTGAAACTGCCCTCCTACAAGTTGGGGCCACGCTATATCGGTCCGCTTGAAATTCTTGGACGTATCAACGAAGTCGCCTACAAATTGAGGTTGCCTGCTTCACTCCATGTCCCGAACACCTTCCACGTCTCTCTCCTGAAACCTGTGGTGCTGAATCGCTTCCATTCCTTGCCTGATTTCGGTCCTCAGCCGGTGGGTGCCGATGATGTCTTTGAAGTGGAAGACATTATCGCCATGAAAAAGGTTAGAGGTAGGACATTTTTTCTTGTTGACTGGAAGGGCTTTGGTCCTGTGGAGAGATCCTGGGAACCTCGGGAGAATATCAATGCTCCCCGTATCCTCAAAAGATTTCTTGCTAATCTCCGAGGAGGGAAGCTTAGGGGAGGGGTTACTGTCACGCCGTGCCGACATACTCACCCAGTCTCCGCTCCCATGCCATCTCTGCATACTCACCCGGCCATCGCTCCCACGCTACAGACCCTCGCCGCCCGACGGCCACGGCGGTCACCTCTGACAGGCGCGCGGCCGACGGCATCTCTGCATGCAATGCGCATGCGCCATAGGCCGCGCCTCCCTTCTGCTTCTTGTGCTCCAGCTATGCCCTGACCCGGAAGCATCCCCTGACCAATGGCAGACCAGACAGGGGCATATCAGGCCGCTTCCCCCTGAGGGAGGTGCCTGATCGTTGTGTTTCCTAGCACACTGGGCCCCGCTTCTTCGTATGCTCTCTGCAGTCTCACAATCCCGTTCTCGTGTGCTTCCTGCAGCAGCCTCGCAGTCCTGCAATCCGTGTCTCCTGCTGTACTCCGTCCTATTCCAGTCCTGCCTACGATGCTCCTGTTCCATCCTGCTCTAGTCCTTCCGTCCTACTCCAGTCCTGCCTCCGGTGTTCCTGTTCCATCCTGCTCCAGTCCTTCCGTCCTACTCCAGTCCTGCCTCCGGTGTTCCTGTTCCATCCTGCTCCAGTCCTTCCGTCCTACTCCAGTCCTGCTTCCGGTGTTCCTGTTCCATCCTGCTCCAGTCCTTCTGTCCTACTCCAATCCTGTCTCCTGTGTTCCTGCTCCAGCCATCCCTCCACGCTCCAGTCTACAGTCTTACTCCACTCCTGTCTCCTGTGTTCCAGCTCTGTCCGGTCATCTACACTTCAGTCCCACACTCCTACTCCAGTCCATCCTGAGCCGCCCCTCTCGGTACCGGCTACCGTGGTACTCGAACCCCCGGGCCTGCTCCTAACGGTCCCTGTATAAGGGTCGGTTCCACCTGGCAGCTCGCCCGGGGCCCCCTCGGTGCCACGGCCCAGAGGGTCCACTCCTGGAGATTCCGGCTCCAGACCAGCCACGCTAACAATCATGGGTCCGAAATTACCGGCACCGGCTGCAAACTCTTCATCGAATCGTACATACCAAACTCCAAGACTTAGAACACCCAGGAAAGAATCTATCTCCACCTCCCAACCTCCAAAGGGGAGACCGAGTACTCGTACTTGACCAACGCCCACAGAACAAATTAGAGCCACGCTGGGAAGAGAGTCCCTATCGGGTCCTGCGCCATATAAACCCTGAAGGACCTGTGTACGAGATATGACCCGAGAAAGACGAAACGCTGCCTACTCGCATTGTGCACCGTAATATGTTACGCCCATGTACTTCCACCGACCCGAAACAACCTGAACCTACTCCTCAGGTCTCCGAACCATTGCCCGTGTCCTGGGACCCGGACGACGAAGGAGACTTCCCCACAATATCCAGGGGCTCTCTACTCAATGACAAACCCACTGACACAATTAGCCTGCCCGAACCAGCTAGCCCGGCACCGTCCACCACCCCAGAAGACTCCACCCTAGTTGAACTAAGACGCTCCGAGCGGTCAACAGCCAGCAAACCCCCCGAACGATACGAACAGGACCAGTTCATATGGCAACAAAAACTGACATCTCCGCAGACCAACCCAAGTATACTGAGGCCCTCGCCCAAGGACTGGCGAGCATACAGGATGGGGGAGTGTAGGGAGGAGAGCCCCCACAGAGTGTCCAGGCCGGAACCAAGGGGACCGCCATCTAGGCTCCTAAGGGAACTGTTATGATTGAGTCACCGTAGGAGGCAAAAATAGAAATGCTAGCTAAGTCCAGAAAACCAGAGAAGTTGGCAGCTATCGGATTGCAGACCCCTGAACCTATCAACACAACTAGCAGTAGCCGTGGGGGGCTCCTACGATGCCCTAGGCCCCTCGATCACAGCCGGAGGACTACATAGCCTAAAGACAGAAAGGGAAATCTAAACTGCCCCAGAGCAGACCCCAAAGCAAAAGGCAGCCCCCCACATATAATGACGGTGAAGCAAGAAGAAAGAACAAAACACAGACAGAAAGATAGACTGAGCAAAGATGGGGCCCAAGCTAGCTTAGATAGAAAAGGACAGGAAGGCTGCTGTCTGCAATCCGTGAAAAACCCTATGAAAATAAGAGCCAACAAACTGACAGTAAAAAAAGCCCTGAAGACGCTAGGCTTCAAAAAAAGGCTATGTCAGTACTCAGGAATATTCTGAAGACAGAGCAACAGGCAAAAGGAGATTCAGCTCACCCCAGCAGGGAATGGCAGAATCCAGAAAAGCAAGGAAAACAAAACACAATGCAAAAAGGCAAAGCAGAAATCTTAGCTTTAGATGAGCAGGAATCAGACTGGTTTCCTAGAAGTCCACAGAGAAATCACCCGCAGGCCAGAAGGGCGTCGGCAGCCTTATATCCAGTCACTAACTCCACTCAGCCAGTCATCATCATCAGCCCCAGGTGTTTGACAATCAGGCTCACTACCTTTCTTCACCAGAAGAGGGAGTTCCTCGGGCCTCAGTAGTGAAGGGGAAAAAGAACTCACAACAGTACCTCCCCCTTGAGGAGGGGTCACCGAACCCTCAACCACGCCACCAGGGCGATCAGGGTGAGCCCGATGAAAGGCACGCACCAATCTTTTGGCATGAATATCAGAGGCAGAGACCCAGGAATTATCCTCCTGACCATAACCCTTCCACTTAACCAAATACTGGAGTCTCCGTCTAGCCAGACGGGAATCCAGTACTTTCTCCACCTCATATTCCATGTTACCTTCAACCAATACAGGGTCTGGAGGTGCAACCCCCGGAACAACAGGTTCAACAAACCTCTTCAACAAAGATTTATGGAACACATTATGGATTTTAAATGTGACAGGAAGAGCCAAACGAAAAGAGACCGGATTAATAATCTCCAAAATCTTGTAAGGTCCTATAAATCTAGGCTTAAACTTAGGAGAAGCCACCTTCATAGCAATATTTTTTGATGATAACCACACCATATCACCAACCTTAAACTGGGGACCAATGGTCCTATGTCGGTTGGAAAACCGCTGGGCCTTTTCCTGGGAGAGAGATAACTTATCCACCACTTGATCCCAGATCTGGTGCATTCTCTCCACCACAGTGTCAACACCTGGGCAGGCAGAGGGCTCCACATGCCCTGAAGAAAATCGAGGATGAAACCCAAAGTTACAAAAAAAAAGGAGACATCAAAGTGGCAGAACTAGCTCTATTATTTAAGGCAAATTCAGCCAAGGGCAAAATTGAAACCCAATCATCCTGATCAGCAGAAATAAAACATCTCAAATATGACTCCAAGGTCTGGTTTGTTCTCTCTGTCTGCCCATTTGTCTGAGGGTGAAAAGCAGAGGAGAAGGACAACTGAATTCCCAGCTTGGAACAGAAAGTTCTCCAAAATCTAGACACAAACTGGACTCCTCTGTCAGACACAATGTTCTCAGGAATCCCGTGCAAGCGAACCACCTGTTGTAAAAACAGGGGCACCAATTCAGAGGAAGACGGCAACTTAGGGAGTGGTACAAGATGAACCATCTTAGAGAACCTATCACAAATCACCCAAATAACAGTCATCCTTTGAGAGACAGGCATATCAGAGATGAAATCCATTGAAATATGGGTCCATGGCCTCTTGGGGACAGGCAAAGGCATCAACAACCCACTAGAGCGAGAACACGATTTAGACCGGGAGCACGTCCCACAGGACTGCACAAAATTCCTGACATCACGAGACAAGGAGGGCCACCAAAAAGACCGACTCACCAGATCTCTAGTACCAAAAATACCTGGATGACCAGCCAAAGCAGAGCAATGAACTTCAGACATCACTCTCTTCTTCCACTGGTCAGGAACATACAACTTTCCACTGGGACAACGCTCAGGTTTGTCCTCCTGGAACTCTTCCAGAGCACGTCTCAAATCGGGTGAGATGGCAGAAAGAACTACCCCTTCGCCTAAGATGGTAGCAGGCTTGGTCACCACAGGAGAATCAGCAAAGAAGCTCCTAGAGACTGCGTCAGCCTTGACATTCTTAGTTCCAGGAAGAAAAGAAACCACAAAATCAAAACGTGTAAAAAACAAGGCCCACCTAGCCTGTCTATGGTTCAAGCGCTTAGCCGACTCTAGGTAAATCAAATTCTTGTGGTCAGTGAGGACCATGACTTGATGCTTAGCTCCCTCCAACCAATGTCTCCACTCCTCAAATGCCCATTTCATGGCTAACAGTTCCTGATTCCCCACATCATAGTTACGTTCAGATGGAGAGAACTTTTGGGAAAAGAAAGCACAGGGATTCATTTTAGATGTTACAGGATCCTTTTGGGACAAAACAGCTCCTGCACCAATCTCAGAAGCATCCACCTCTACCTGGAACGGAAGTGAGACATCAGGTTGCCGCAAAACCGGGGCGGAGGTGAATCTTCGCTTCAGCTCCTGAAAGGAAGAAACAGCCTCCGGAGACCAATTTAACACATCAGCACCCTTCTTAGTCAAATCAGTCAATGGCTTGGCAATACTAGAAAATTTTGCTATAAATTTCTGATAAAAATTAGCAAAACCCAAAAACTTCTGGAGGGCCTTCAAAGAAGTGGGCTGAACCCAATCGTAAATGGCCTGTACCTTGGCCGGGTCCATTTCAATAGTTGACGGGGACAAAATAAATCCCAATAAAGAAATCCTCTGTACTCCAAAAAGGCATTTAGATCCTTTGACATGCAGGGAATTCTCCCTCAAGATCCGGAACACAGTCCGAATATGTTCCACATGAGAATCCCAATCCTTGGAGAAGATCAAAATATCATCCAGATAGATAATCAAAAATTTATTGACAAAATCTCGGAAAATATCGTTCATGAAGCACTGGAAGACAGAAGGGGCATTAGTGAGCCCAAAAGGCATCACCAGGTACTCAAAATGTCCCTCCGGAGTATTAAACGCCATCTTCCATTCATCCCCATGCTTAATGCGAATAAGATTATACGCCCCCCTGAGGTCAAGCTTGGTAAACCAGCAAGCACCTTTAACTCTGGAGAATAGATCCGAAATCAGGGGTAACGGATACTGATATTTAACAGTAATTTTGTTGAGAGCACGATAATCAATACAAGGTCTTAATGATCCATCCTTTTTGGCTACAAAAAAAAAAACGGCACCTAAGGGTGACGAGGATGGTCTAATATGACCCTTCTCCAACGCCTCCTTAATATAGGATCACATAGCCTCGTGCTCGGGTACAGATAAATTGAAGAGCCGACCCTTGGGAAATTTACACCCCAGGCTCAGTTCAATTGCACAGTCATAACTCCTATGAGGAGGCAGAGACGCAGACTCATTCTCACTAAATACATCATAAAAGTCCGCCAAATAATCAGGAACATCATGCGACTGAGGAGAGGTGGAAAACATCGGAGCCTCACTAAAGGCACACCGACAACCCCAACTCACCACAGACACAGATTTCCAATCCAAGACTGGATTATGAATTTGTAACCAGGGAAACCCCAGAACAATAGTATCATGCAGATTATGTAACACCAAAAACCTGCAATTTTCTTGATGGTCTGGGGCGACCTGCATTACCACCTGGGTCCAAAACTGAGGTTTATTTTTAGCCAAAGGAGTAGCATCAATCCCCCTCAAAGGGATAGGCGTCTGCAGAGGTGTCATCGGAAATCCACAACGTTTAGCAAAATCCAAGTCCATTAGGTTTAGAGCTGCTCCCGAATCCACAAAAGCCTTGGCGGAAAATGTGGACAGGGAGCAGATCAGAGTAATAGCCAGAAGAAACTTAGGTTGAACACCACCAACAGAAAACGTGTGTGCAAAGCGTTTCTCGCGTTTAGGACAGACAGAAATAATATGCGAGGCATCTCCACAGAAAAAACACAACTTATTACGCCTTCTGAACTCCTGACGCTGCTCTCTGGAGAAAACTCTATCACATTGCATAGGTTCAGACATCTGTTCAACAGGTGGCAACACCTCTCGTGCAGCTCTGCGTTCGCGCAAACGCCGATCAACCTGAATGGCTAAAGACATAGAATCGTCAAGACCAGAGGGAACAGGAAATCCCACCATAGTATCTTTTACGGCTTCTGACAACCCCTTCCGAAAGAGAGCAGCCAAGGCATTATCATTCCAGGTAGTAAGTACTGCCCACTTTCGGAATTTTTGACAGTACAATTCTGCAGAATCACGACCCTGGTTCAATGCCAGCAGGGTCTTTTCAGCCTGATCAATGGCATTAGGTTCATCATACAACAACCCCAAGGCCTGAAAAAATGCGTTCACATTAGTCAGAATAGGATCATCTGGTTTCAAAGAAAACGCCCAATCCTGGGGATCGCCACGCAGCAAAGAGATGACAATTTTAACCTGCTGCGCGGAGCTCCCTGATGAGTTAGGCTTCAAGGCAAAAAATAATTTACAATTATTTTTGAAATTCAAAAATTTAGACCGATCCCCAAAAAATACATCAGGTGTAGGAATCTTTGGTTCAGCAGCATGTGAATGAGCAAGGTAGGCAGAAATTCCCCGCACTTCCGCAGCGAGCTGCTCCACACGATCAGACAATTGCTTTATCTCCATTGAGAGAAAAAAAAAATTCCCCCTACGGCCTCAGAGATATAGAGGAAAAAATATACAACACTTTTTTTTTTTTTTTTATACAATTCTTTCCTGCTATTGAGTACCCTAGGATCTGCGGTATGGCGGGTGATTCTGTTATGATTGAGTCACCGTAGGAGGCAAAAATAGAAATGCTAGCTAAGTCCAGAAAACCAGAGAAGTTGGCAGCTATCGGATTGCAGACCCCTGAACCTATCAACACAACTAGCAGTAGCCGTGGGGGGCTCCTACGATGCCCTAGGCCCCTCGATCACAGCCGGAGGACTACATAGCCTAAAGACAGAAAGGGAAATCTAAACTGCCCCAGAGCAGACCCCAAAGCAAAAGGCAGCCCCCCACATATAATGACGGTGAAGCAAGAAGAAAGAACAAAACACAGACAGAAAGATAGACTGAGCAAAGATGGGGCCCAAGCTAGCTTAAATAGGAAAGGACAGGAAGGCTGCTGTCTGCAATCCATGAAAAACCCTATGAAAATAAGAGCCAACAAACTGACAGTAAAAAAAGCCCTGAAGACGCTAGGCTTCAAAAAAAGGCTATGTCAGTACTCAGGAATATTCTGAAGACAGAGCAACAGGCAAAAGGAGATTCAGCTCACCCCAGCAGGGAATGGCAGAATCCAGAAAAGCAAGGAAAACAAAACACAATGCAAAAAGGCAAAACAGAAATCTTAGCTTTAAATGAGCAGGAATCAGACTGGTTTCCTAGAAGTCCACAGAGAAATCACCCGCAGGCCAGAAGGGCGTCGGCAGCCTTATATCCAGTCACTAACTCCACTCAGCCAGTCATCATCATCAGCCCCAGGTGTTTGACAATCAGGCTCACTACCTTTCTTCACCAGAAGAGGGAGTTCCTCGGGCCTCAGTAGTGAAGGGGAAAATGAACTCACAACAGGGAACTGTACCCGGGGAACGGAGAAGGAGAGTGGACTGCTGGGAGTGACAGGACAGCAAGTGGAGGGGCGAGTATAAAAGGGACAGGGAGCGCGGAGGGGAGTCAGTTGGCGGAACGGCAGACACGACGCAAGAGACTGTGGGACTTTGAGAGAGCCAGAGTGACAGACGGTGACCAGAGAGGAGACCAGCGGCAGAGGGGAGACTTACAGTGGCCTGCGGAGAGTAAGCGCCGAGCCTACCAACAAGAGACTGTCGCTGCGACACAACCCTGCTTGGGGACTGGAGTCTCCTTGTACTCGCTTACAAGCCGAACCCCACTGTTTCTACAGGGGATTACCTCATCAATGGACTCCTTCAGGGCCTGTTGTGCCCCCACTCCTCCTGGGCGCTGGGGTGCCCGAAGACTACGATAGATCTTCAGCAGCTGGGCCCAGCGGCAGTGACGCCAATGCAGCCTCATCAGAGACGTTGAGGGGTGTCAGGATGGATAAGTGACACTATAGGAAATAAGGACCCGTAGTCGGCCATATCGCGGCCCTATAGCAACCGGCTGTTGCCGGATTAGTCGTGTTCTCTTTTAAAGTGTTTGTTTGTGCAGAGTCCCTGCGAAGACAATAGCTGTTATTGTTTTGGTTGCTTAGCATAGCCCTAGCGGCTTAAATTTATAAAAGTTCTCAAGCCAAAGTTCAACTCAGTCTCGCGTCTCGGCACTGCATCCTGCGTACATGCTGTTACCTACACATGTCACACACAGCGATACCGATGGTGAGATCGCTGTTGCGTCACAAAACTTGTGACTCAGCAGCGATCTCGCTGTGTGTGACAGGGGCGTAACACATTTAAAAACTCCAAGAGGATGTTTCATTATATCCTGGATTGTGTTATCAGGATCTGGGTACAATTAAAGATTACACAGTTGTGAGACAATAGGTGTCAGGCAGGAGTGGACACAGACAGAACAGGCCCCTGTGCAATAACAATATATGGTTCCTTTGCAGTCCTATAGCTCATTATAATGCACAATTCCACCTGATTTGGAGGTGGTAGTGGTTCTCTTACCTCTTGGGCCCCTGGGAGACTGCACAGGTTGCACCAATGGTATGGCCACCCATGGCAATTATGAACAGATACAGATCACATATAGGATATTTTTTATTACAAAAGTGGTAGTGTTGAATAAAGACCCATGTCTAAGTTCAACCAAGGGATGTAATGGGTTATGGATATATCAATGACCTAGTGTGCCCAAAAACTGCTAGGTTTTTCCCTTCAGATCCTGAGCGCCAATCGATCTGAGCAACATTCAAAACACATGTGCATAATTATGAATTGTTAAGGGATCACTTTGTGAGGTAGATGAGGTGGATCCTCTAAGCCCACTGAAATGTGGTGTTGATGTGTAAGTTTACTGTATTGTTGGAAATAATACAGAGATCAAAGTTGGAGCGTGTGGGGTTTTGGCGGTTGGCAGGATTCAAAGGAGAGTCCAAGTGAAAGTGAAGCTTGGAGAAAGTCTGGATAAGGTGTGCAGCTCTGGACCTGTTGTTGGTGACTCTGGGACGCCTTGTTTGGCTTGACATGGGCCGACTCCTTAAGGACAACCAAGTACACAGCATCTTGGACTAGACCACGTGAGGCCTCATCTTTAAGGACTTAGGGATAGGGAGGAAACATCAGCATGCCGTAATCGCTTCAAGACAGCGTTTCCATCTCTAAGGACTTAGGGAAGCCGTGCGTTGGAGAGATCAGCATTCCGTAAGAGCTTCAAGATGGAATTTCTGATTATTTGGGATTCAGCCCTGCAAGGACCCTTCTATTTCAGTTTCAGGACGCACCCATACCATCTAACATCTGAATATATATACACATATATAAATAGCCTTATAGAGCTTCCAGTTAGTTAGGAAAAAAGGCCTCTTCTGTAAGAGACACTTCGAAAACTGCTCAGAGAAGGGTATTGCTAAATTATTGGCACAATACTGTTGCTTTATTGATTTATGCATAGAAAGGGTTAATCGCGTTGTATTTTGCTCACATATAATTTTGTTTAAGTGTACCTGCGTATAATCTTAGTCGGTGTTATTGAGAAAAACTGCTGTCATTGTATTTGTTACTTATATACTGTTTACCTACCATCCTTGCCTATGTTTTATAAATGGGTTAGTAAATATTCCTATTATATTATCTAATCTTTATGCATGCCTGCTGATCGTTGCTGTACCCCTCGTCCTGTGGCTGTCCCTTGTCCATTTCATTTGGCGCTGTGAACAGGGTACAGCATCACAATGCAGAACGCGACCGGGGATGGTAGTGCGGTACAGGCAGCAGGGTCTGCGGGAGCACCTGTCCTAGTCGCTCTCTTGCTGACTCTAAATCTCCGAGCCTGAGCTTGTCAGCAGGGTCCATACTGAGACAGCTTGCAAAATTTCACAGCGATAACATGCTAATTGAAGAATGGGCTGATCTTATGTGAAGTACATGCAGACTGTACAATCTAGCTGAGGAGCTGCATTTTGATGGAGAAGCCCAGGAAACGGTGACAAAAAACTCTAGAAGACATTGTGGTCATTGTGAGACAATGGGGAAAATTATATGTGAGAGACGTTATGTATCCCACAAAATGTGCTTGTAAGCATACTGTACCACTGGAGTGAATTGTATTCACAGCCACAGCTGTGGTTACCATGCAAAATAAAAGTATGTGTGGACTGGGTCAAGTTATTTGACCAAGCCAGTTTAGGAAAACTTGTCTGTGGCTTTGATTTTTGTAGAGATCTATACTATGCTACGATAGTGGCATGGGTCTCTCCCTCCAGTCCGGGCCTTACAAGTGGCCCATAGCCACAATTTTCATTTAAACCTTCATTAAAGGTTTGGGTGTGTCAGTTTTGTGATTGGTTTCACTTACAGCAAATACTAGCACAGAGTCACCAATCATTGGCCTACACAGAAGGCATTCCAGAGATTGATGTCGGGTATGTGGTATTCTCTAAAGTGTTTCCAAAGATGAAGTGGTGGAGATTTCAACCTTCTCACCAGGGCGTAAAAATATTATCTCACCATGTCAGGAGCAGATCACATACTGTAAATGGGTGTGGGAAGCCACCAAAGACTCAACGGAATAGAGGTGAATACTGAGCCCCAGAAGCTAACAGGAACAGGACAAGACCTGATGATGTGTACTAATGTACTTGATTCTCCTGGCGTGCTTCGTGCAAGCGAAATAATTGCGGAGTTGTAGGTGTATGGAGAAGAGACAGTCCCCGAAATCCAACAGGTTCATATTGCTGAAGAACAGGAGCCGTGGACTGTGTGTCTGAAGTTCAGAGGACAGAGCCAACTCCGTAATGGAATGGAAAGATCCTCAAATTCATTTGACTGGACTCCAGTCAGTTCTCGTCTGAACAAACTCAGCTGATAGAAGACCTGTTATGGGAGTTTCAAGCTGCTTTCTCCAAAAATGAAGATGATTTTGGATGTTCAACCTGCATTGAACATGAGATTCTGATGGGAGACACACCTCTGATCCGTGAGAGTTATTGACAAATTCCTCCTAACCTGTACCAGGAAGTAAAAGCCATGCTATTGTAGGGGGAGCCAGGACCATAGTCGTGGCCCGCAAGGGAGTCTGCATCAGCACACTCTGGCCTCCCGCTCCATACACATAGAGTCCCTTTGAAAGCGTACCTTTCATCTCATTTTCCTGTCCCTCACAGTCCTCCCTGATCCGGCGAGGGTTCCTTTCTTCCATTACTTGACAAAGACAAGCAGAGTTCAAGTTCAACTTTAAACAGTTAACTTTACTCAATACTAGACACAGCTTGTCCAGTTGACACACAGGTACAGCACACAGTTCCTTACATAGTATGACATTCCCTGTCCCTGTTGCGGTCCATCACTTTCGTCTTCCCCGATACCGCAGCATTCTGTCTGACCAGTATGACTAGCTTTAGAAGTTCCCGGTCCATTTCGCCCCAGACACTCAGGCGTCTGCCTATATAGCTGACTGTCACCATGATGAAGCTGCCCTGTATTCCTTTCTTCACCTTTGCGGTGATCCGTTACACCTATCCTTTTCAACGTTGTGTGGCCAACTGCCCTGCCTGTGCTCTCAGGCCCGACTGACTCATATGCAGGAAATTTTCTCCCTTACCCCAGTCAGCCCCTCCTAATTTAACTATTTCCTGTCTTAGAAATATTTGGTCCTAATGTGCCCCTTCTAGTGGGCCAAACCAATCACTACCTCTCCCTGTATACATCATATAAATAGCAGCACACAGATACACAACAATATATCACAGTAAGACATTCGGCATTTACCAACTGTTAACTGGGACGTGTTTCGGGCATAAGACAGTCTCTGTAACCCCCTTAAACTATCACAGATGCTGGATAGTGGAGTAGTGCGGGAAAGTCAGAGTACATGGGCTGCACTGATAGATAGAAAGAAGGACGGAAGCTTGAGATTCTGTGTCGACTATCGCAATATGAATAGTGTTACCGTAAGAGGCGCTTACCCTTTGCCTAGAGTGGAAGAGTCCCCGATGATGCTTCGACAGGCCAAGTATTTCTCCACCTTACTGGCAGGTTGCGGTGGTTGAAAAAGACAAGCCCAAGACAGCTTTCATTTTACTAATGGGTCTGTACAAGTTCAATAGAATGACTTTTGGACTCACCAATGCGCCTGGGGCGTTTCAGCGCTTAATGGAACACTGGGAGAGCTGAATTTTGATTTCATCTTGATGTAACTGGAAAATGTCATTGTTCATGCATCCACCTTAGAGCAACACCTAAAAAAACTATGACATGTGCTGATCCATCTACAGGCCCACGTTATGAAGTTTAAGCCCCATAAGTGTCATTTGTTTCAGACAGAAATTGAATATCTAGGACACGTGGTGTCTTCTGGTGGAGTGAGCCTGACAAAGTGGGAGCTGTAAGGAACTGGCCTCCCCCACGGATTCAACAAGAGCTGCGAACCTTTCTGGGATGAACAGGATATTATCGTTGTTTCATCTCGAATTTCACTAAAATAGCTGAGGCACTTCACAAGTTACTGAAAGGGACCTCAAAAGGACCAAAGAATCGGCCCATTGCCTGGGGACCTTCGCAACAATGAGCTCTGGATCAACTGAAAGAAACCTTGACAAATGCCCGGTGTTGCCATACGCTCAATATGATTGTCCATTCATTTTATATACAGATGGAAGTCTTCACGGATTGGGAAGCAGTGCTGGCCCTGGAGCAAAGGGGCCAGGAATGAGTAATAGCGTATGGCAGTTGGTCTTTGAGAAACTATGAAGGAAACTCAGATAACTATAGTTCCTTTAATCCTTTTACGCTGGAGTTGTTGCTATTTGTTTGTGACATGACCGAGAAGTTAGCTGAATACCTCACTGGAGCATAGTTCTTAGTCCATACTGACAATAATACATTGGCTTATCTGCAAAGTACAAAGCTGGGGGCCCTGAAACAGAGATGAGCCGCCCCAATGGCAAAATTTATTTACCTCATTAAGTACTGTTCAGGCAAAGAGAATGTTAATGCTGATGCTTTGTTTTGAGTCACCCTTCCTGTTTCCTCTGGAGAGATGGATGAAGAAGAAGAGACGCAGATCCCGAACTTAGGTCGAGTGAAACCCATGGCTTCTGTAGCCAAGACTAATGGAGTTACAGCCTGCTAGATGGTGTTGCAGCAGGACACCGGTCAAATGGGCCTAGAGCCAAGATGATGACCCTATACTCCAGACATTCAAGAGCAGGGTACCAGAAGGGGAATGGCCTTCAGTGATGGCTCGGGCCGAATTGTCTTCAGATGGATGGAAGATTCTGCAGCAGTGCAAAAGAATTTGTGCTAAAGATGGGTAATGTATTGGGCAGTGTATTTGCTATCAGAGAGAGAAAAGAAGTGGCAAGAGTTGATTCCTAGCAGCTTGGAGTGTAACAAAGGAGGACCTTGAGAAAAGTGCCCATTTCGGTCCAGAGAACACTTACAAATGGATTCAACAATTTATGTACTGTCCTCAGTTGGAGCAGATCGTCAGAGAAGTTTGCCAGCAACGCAGAGTTTTAGAGCTGGTGAAAACACAGGAGCAGAGGGTGCCGACTCAAGTCTTCTGGTCAACTGCACCCCTGGAGATCTTGATGATCGATTATCTACTGGTTGGGTCTAACTTTTCAAAGTTTGTGGTGGCCGTACCGACCCGCGACTAAACTGCAGAAATGGTGGCTAGGGTCGCGTGTAGACACTTCATTCAGGTATACGGATGTTCGAGGATGATTCACTCTGATCAAGGAGCATGCTTTAAAAAAAAAAGTAATGGAAAAGCTCTTTGAGATCTATGGGATGTGGAGGTCCCAAACAACACCATATCACCCACAGAGAAATGGTGCCTGTGAGCGAGTATATCATAACAGGCATCCCTCCACCAAAGTGCCTAGAAAGCAACTTTGAATGGGCCAGATCTTGGTGGGTGCTGATTTTACCGAGACGTCAAAAGGTTACTGGAGTGGAATGTAAAGGTTAAGCAGTTTACTGTACTGTTAGAGATTTGTGATGTATTATATGACCTGGCTAGTAGAGGGCAGCGGTGAGAGTTGGAGCGTGGGGGTTTTGGGCGGTTGATGGGTGGTTGGGTGAAGTCAAAGGAGAGTCCGGGTGAAAGTGAAGCTGCGGATGTAAAGTGCTATGGAATATGTCGGCGCTATTGAAATAAAATTTATTATTATTATTATTATTATTATTATCCTTGAAGAAAGTCTGGTAAGGACAGTGCATCTCTTGATCTATTGTTGGTGACTCTGGGAAGCGTTGTTGGGTTTGACATGAGCCGACTCGGCGAGGACAACCAAGTACACAACATCTTGGGCTAGGCCACATGAGGCCCTATTTCTAACGACTTTGGGAATCACTGCGTTGGAGACATCGGCATTCCCTAAGGGCTTCAAGATGGCATTCTTATCTCTAAAGACTTAAGGTACTGTCACACTTAGCGATGTACCAGCGATCCCGACCAGCGATATGACGCGGTCAGGATCGCTGGTACATCGCTAAGTGGTCGCTAGTGAGCTGCCAAACAGGCAGATCTCACCAGCGACATCGCTGGGGACGGGGATCGCTACTTACCTGTCAAACGCGGCGATCCTGCGTCCTCCCGCCCGGCTCCATGCGTCGCTCGTCGTCACAGCAGGAAGCGCCGCAGGAAGCACACGACGAGAAACGGTCCAGGACGTTCTCGCGCGATCAGCGATAATCAGCGGGGGAGCCGGTCGGAGGTAAGTATCAGACACAGCGATATCGCTAGCAATATCGCTATAACGTCACAAGTTATAGCGATATTGCTAGCGATATCGCTTAGTGTGACATGCCCTTTAGTAAAGCCCTGCATTGTACAGACTGGCATTCCCTAAGAGCTTCAAGATGGCGTTTCTGATTATTTGGGACTCAGCCAAGCAAGGACCCTTCTCTTTCAGCTTCAGGACGTACCAGTGCCATCTTACAGCGGAATATATATGTGCATATATAAATAGCCTTATAGAGGTCCAGTTAGATAAGAAAAAGGGCTCTTTTGTAAAAGACACTTCAAAAACTGCTCCGAGTAGGCGATTACTAAAGTACTTTAATATAATTTGCGCACAGTCTGTAAACACGAGACTTGTGGCCAGTATGTATGATACGTAATAAATAGCGGCTTCTCTGATTTTTTTTAAATTGATGCATCTTGTGCAGGATTTTATGACAGTAATTATCATCATTTCACAATTTTCTGTAAATGCTGCTAATGTCTTTATAATAGTGAGCTAAAGACATCTATTACCTTTAATCTTTCTTAATCTTTATGATTCATCTCTGATTTTTTCAATTCGTTCCTGGTAATTTTTTTTTCTTTCAGTGATTTTTAAGTAAGATTTTGCAAAAAAAGCAGTAGGATATGTTGAATTAAAGGGGTTTTACCAATTTTTAAAGGGAATCTGTCAGTAGGATAAACCTCCTTAGGCAATTTACACAGGCATGGAGGTCATAGAAAGCTGATTAAAAGTATACCTTGATATCTGTGATCCGATGTCTTATTCCAGAGAAATCCACATTTTTCTTAATATTTAAAGGAGCTGTTAAAATCTATGGGGCGCACATAGATCAACCTGAGAATCTGCCTCTGCCCCTGATTTTAAATGAAAGGGGATGCTACCAGTGTGAAACATGTAATGACTGACAGTCTGCTCTCCTGATCAACACGTCTTACCTTGGTAACACCCCCTTTTCATGTAATATAAGCTCTGGTGATAAAGTCTCAGAGAGATCTATGTCCCACCCATAGATCTTAACAGCTGATTTGCATAATAAGAAAAAATGTGGATTTCTATGGAATAAGACAGATATTAAAGTATCATTTTATTTGACTTTCTATGACCTACGTGAACATGTAGACGGCTTAGGAGGGTTGATCCTACTAACAGATTCCCTTTAAGTTAGGCTGAGTTCCAGTTGCTAGGATTTCAACTTCTGGGTCCTCAGCAGTCAGAGTTCAGTTTGAATGAAACACAGATCAATCATGGGCAACTCTGCCTTATTCATATTCTACCGGAGTGCCGGACTGCAGTCCCAAGCCACTTCCTTTTAGGGCCTTATTTGGGGGGGATGTTGCTTGGAAGAACAGGGTGGGGCTTAAAATGCTACAAAATGTTGCAAATTACACCAAACTTTATGATAAAAAAAGTGTTGCCAAGCAATAGATGGTATAAAGTTAGACAAAACATTCAACTATATCATTCACCATGAAGCATTGTTGGCGCATATTCAGTCTGAAGTACCCAGAGGTAATCTAAGCAAACAGAAGAACATATAAACTACATAGACATTCTTCCTTTCGTCAGATGGGATCAGAGGATTCCAGCGCCAGACAAAAGTGCCTCCAAAAACACTTATGAGATGTAGCAATGAAACAATGGGTCCCAACAAGAAAATCAAACTAAATAAACTAAAAAAACATAAAATTCATATGACAATTATAATAAAGTTTATTTATACTTTATTTTTTTTATATGTAGTTTGTTTTGCAACACATCGGTGACAATCATCGTGGTGCAATATAAAGGTGAAAAATAATACAAGCAAAACGATATACAGTATGCACAAAAGGTCTAATGCTATAAATACTTCACTAAATAAATGATACACAAATGTTTCAACCGCACAAGTGCGAGACTTTGAGCACTGTGTTGGTGATGTAGGAGATGTCATCCGCTTCCATCAGGATAGGAGAGATGGCATTTGCCGGGACTGAGGAGGCGTCGAGCACGATCCAGAGACAACCATCTGCAATTTGCATGCAGCGTGGGGCACCTATGAAGCAATAAAGGAGTTGTAGGAACTCCATTTACATGCTTTGAAAGGTGATGGGCAGGGTTTATAAGGTATAAAGCTGGTGACAGGTTCCATTTAACTACTTCCAGACCATCCATAGATAATAAAAGTTTCAGTAATCCACATTTTGCTCTACAGTGACGTTCTAAAATGCCAGAAGAGCTGGTTGTCAGACACACCTGGACTCTTCATAGAGAAGGCAAGAACGGTTTATTGCCGTTTCTACCTTCCCAATCGCAGTATACAAAGCACTGAACAAGAAGATAAACAAATAAAAAAGCAGGAAAAAATAAAAAAATAATTGCCATTACTAATTGTTGCTTTTAGCTCTGCTCACGTTGAAAAAACCCCCATATGTTCAATATATAAAAATAATAGTTATGGAAAAAAACATTTTTAAATGTGTTTTAGTGACCCTTTGTGGTCATTGAAATAATTCCTTTTTTCCCCCATCAATATCTCCAGTTGCAGCAAAAAAAAAAAAGAAGAAATGAAAATATAAAAATTAGGCTCCCTGTACAGCAAAAAAAAAGTTTCAAAACTTATTTGAACTTCCAAGAGAATTTTTTTTTTTTAAATTACATGTATGAAAAAACCTGAAAATGTGCATTGCCAGGAATGGGGGCAAATGGCCAAGTCTTGAACTGGATAAGGGACCTCAGTGACAAGTAAATGATAAAAAAAGAAGGGTCTTTCTATAATACTGTGATGTTCACATAAAATAATAAAAAATAAAAACTAACTAGACCGCAACAAATAAATGAATAAATCCAGTGAATGGAGCGCTTTGCTGGGATACGCCTGGTTTCCACCCAAGTCTACGGAATGTTTGTGGCTATACTCGTATAATTAACCAAAAAGCTGCAAATTATCTCATTGTGCAGCTCCTCGCAGGGAGGAAGAAAGATGGAAGAGAGAGGAAAAAAAGGCAATGGCAGATTCTAAAGAATCTTTAATTAGAATCTGATAATAGCTGCTCTCTGATTCCTAGATAATTACCTCCCCACATTCTCTTTCTGTGTCAGGACCTCACAAAGCTGGGGAAGATTTCAAGAGCCTGGACAATATGTGAACACAGGCAGACTCCCAACCCCTGCTCATTCACTCTCTTTATTCTTTCCAATTTAAGCAAATGCTACTGAAACTGTAATTAAGAAAGCGGTGTGACCCTGATCGCTGCAGCATTAATGAGGGACTATTGATTCTTCTATTATTCCTAATGACCGTACACAGAAATCGTAGAAAAACAAATGAAAAGAGCAAAGTGTGTGCGAAGGAGAACACGGGAGAGCGGATAGGAGAGAAGCGAGAACAATAAAATTGGGAGAGAAAGAAAACAACTTAAGAGATAGAAGCCGGAACAAGAACCTGGCAGATGAGAAAAGCAAAGAAGAAAAAAAAGAATAAAAAGCTCAACATGATCCATTGTATGTATTAAGGCTGCAAACACGTTGACTACAGATGAGACTCACTTTCTTCTTAGTTTTGTTTGGCTCGTTTTGAAAAATTTGTTTTTCTGTTATAAAGAAAAGGAAACCTGTATAAGATTTATCTATTAATGATCCGTGAGTTTTTATATATTGCATCAAAAAACATGTACTATTTCATAGAGCTGAGCAAATCTTTTGAAATTCCGATTTGTCAGCTTCAACTTATTTATTTTTTAATTTGAGACACAGCGAACTGATTCGACGGAAATCACAATTATTACAAAGCCTCCAATTATTCTGGAAAGACACGTGTAACACTCTGAGGTCTCCTAGGACTGAATCCAACCCCTTTCAAGTTCTTTAATGCTAACACAGCGTTAGTAATATCAAAGTGACCTCTACAAATATGACTGTGGCCAAACGGAAGTAAACTCATGATGATCAAGAAGCTGTTTCTCTCACACACTTATCTGTGCTGTCATTCTGTATGATTTCTTTAAACTAATTCATGGTTTTCTCTCACTATCTCTATGGCTAAGCTGAGAGCTGTGACGTCCTCTCACTATCTAGATTCACCACAAAATAACTGTTATTTTCCCTGCCTCAGCTTTTATATAGTCTATGATAGTTTCTTCTGATTGATTGGGCTATGCCATGTGATGTGATAAGTGCATGGCATTACAGGTAAGCCCGCCATCCACGTCCGACATGATGTGAGCCTTCTCTGGCTGATGTCATCTTCTTCATTGTGTAAAATGGTGGCAGTTAAGCTAGGCAATTCGAAAATTGGTTGAATACGCAGGGTTCAGCAAAATCCTAAAATTTTGACCCGAATTCAATTTTCATCATATTGAATCTCTCATCTATACCATTTCCTCATACGTGATTTTTTAATTTTCTAAAATTAAGATGAATGGTCTTCAAAATCTAAAAAAAAATCTTAAATTCCAACAACTGGTTTCAGTAAATCATGGACTTGAGTTCCGATCAATGTAAGGAAGTCAAGATTTGGGTAAAAGTGTTTTTCCAATGGATATGAAACTTCTGGAATAGCAAGAAATACTTAGTATTGCAGCCTGTAGATCATAGCTGTTGCTGCTGCATTCAATGCTACAGGGTGGGAGTTCGAGTCCTGGGAAAGACCAGAGTTCAAGAAAAGAAAAGCATGAGTTATTTAAATAAATGTAAGAGCACAGAGTCTCCCCAAAGGAGGAGGAACTACTGATCAGTGACACATGTAGTAACTACACAGCAGGAGATGAGACATTGCAGAACAACGTGAGTGAAAGTCGGGATACAGCCCTTACCCTAAGGGGCAGCCCCCAATTGGGACTGTCCTGCTGGATCCTCCTGGGCTGGGAGCTATGCTGCTGCTAGTCTTCTACCACCAACTCCCAGTGGATTTCAAATGAGAAATTCTTAGTTACTGCACAGGGTAAACCTGGTGGAAATGCAGAATGTTAGTCATATAACGGCCAATAATTGCATCATTTTCTCATATACAGACACAGGACACCTATTTTTTTTCCAAACAGTTACTTGACAGTAAGGTTACCCGTTAAGTTATTTAACCAATGCCAGAAGTGTATGCAGCAGGAAAAAAGATAAGTCCTTACTTTATAGTTCCTATTCCCTTTGAATCCACGCTTGGCTTTGGGTAAAAAATTTGCATCAAGAACTGCAAAGTTTTTCCAAAAACTGTAGTGAAGCAGTACTAAAAATTCAGCCAAGACTAAAGCAGATAGGCAGATTGGTGTTAAAAAATGGTAGTGTTAAAGTGGAGACGTACAATCTTATAAGTTCATAACAGGTGGTGTGTAGTGATGGGCTAATTTGCTGAAATTCACATTCAGCAGTTTGCTCAAATTTGTCCAGGAAAAATGATAAAAGAAACAATTAGAATTCAGATACCTAATATCTCCAATAACTTCACCGATAAATATACTCAAGATATCTTTTTTGACTTTAAAACAAATAAAAAAATTATATCTAAAATTTACAAATTACTTTGTGATACGAGAGAACCTCCTAACTTCATTAGCAAATGGAAGAAAGAATTAAATATATCATTATCACCAGAGGAAATTTCTAGACTTTGGAAGGAGATTCACTCCATTTCTCCTTCAACGAGATGCAAGGAGCTAAATTATAAGATTATTTCTCGCTGGTATAAAACCCCAGATACTCTCTCTAGGATTGACAAGTCTTACTCTTCTTATTGTTGGAGATGCAATTTACTGCCAGGTACGCCTGCCCATATGTGGTATGAATGCACTAAAATTATACCATTCTGGAAAATGATATATAGTCACATAAAGAAGGTCTTTCGAACAATGCCCCCTCTGACATCCAAACAAATCCTCTTAAATGTCCGTCATGGGCTCAAATGTGTAAGTGATTATATTGTAAGCTCTCACTTACTTAACGCAACTAAAATCCTCATCGCTAGACATTGGAAGGATACTGATCCACCTTCCTTAGCAGAATGGGTAAACGAAGCTAACAATATATATTCTCTTGAAAAAAATCGACTGGCTCACCGCAAACAAGACAATTTAAATGGAAGATGGCACCAATGGTTTATATATCAAAACAATATTAAGCTCTAACGGAAAGAATTTTAATGCAGTGTACTATTTATGCTTTATATGATGATATATACTTCGTTTTCTACAATTGTGAGTAAAAAGATAGAGGCTTTCATCCAATGGGACTACCATCCCCCACCCCTTCCATTCTTTCCCAATTTTACCTGAATCCATGTGTTTCCCCTTCCCACCTCTTCTCCCATTCCTTCCCTGAATTCCTTCATTAAAGAAAATTTGAATGTTGATTATATTGACTTGTATTCTGATAATATTTCTGTAACAGCATTCTTAAATAAAGAATTTATAAAAAATTTTTTTCCAGGAAATCGGACTGGCATTGAATTTATTGAATGTGAATTGAATGTATATCACTATGCTCCATGTCTCTCCAGGCCTGCTCAGGTCCATCAGTCTTCTTTGGTTTAGTCACCGGTGTCGTCTTCACTGGACCATTTTCGACATCTTCCGATGCCAGCTATTTTTGGTGTCTCCTGTGCTGAGTAGGCCGTGATGTTATAAATTTGCATGACGCACATCATGATGTCATATGGCATGCATCACAGCATAGTCAACTAAGGAGACTCCAAAATGCCAGGTGCTAGAAGAACACTGATCATACCACAAGGTGAGTGGGGTACCTTGGTGAGGGACTGATCATCTAAGTATTGGGTTTCCCGAAATTCTAAGAAGAAATGTCCAAAGTTGTTGAATATGTAAAGCTATTTTTTAAGATATGGAACTTTGCTGTAATGAACAGTTTTCCATAAGTTCTGGACAATCAGACATGATGTCAGGAACAGATAAATATTTGGTTGGATTTCAAGTCAGGGTGAATTTCTATAGTCATTTATTGGTGGCAGTGGCTGCTTTTGATGGGTGATGAAAGTGATTATTATATGGATGTATGATATGTGGACTATTTGCGGGAACACATTGGTCAATATTTCCAATTGTGCATGGCACTCTAAGATGACCTCAATAGTCATTGCAAGTTTTCATTAAAATTAGCTATGTCCTCACAGATATTGTATAAATGGCTTTTGGAGCCTGCCCTAAGCAAACAGGCTTTATGGTATTTTCTTTGGTGTAGTAATAGTTTTGGGAAATTCATAATTTCGACAATACTTTTCCTTGCTCGTAAGGAATATCTAATTGCTATTATTTTTCTTTATTATAATTTGTTGTGCTAACATTGGTTGCTATGTTCAATTTTTCACACTGTTAAAAACTTCCATTCCATTATATAAACTGACCTCAGCCAGCTTTATGATTCATTGACAAGGTCTGCACCTTACCTAGGCTTTCTGGGAACTAACACAAACCCCTCATTGGTGAGAGGGATTGACGAGTCCCTATGCCACCCTTTCTGTCACTTCATAAAATGCCAGGCCCAGTTTACCAAAGACTTAATATCAAAAGGAATTTCATCTGATCAGAAAATAGTAATTTTGTACCACATTATTAATATGAAGTCCAAATGTCTGATACGCCAAGCACTATATTTTCATAGTAAACCCATAAAAGATATAAGGCCCCAGAATCTTTGACTCCCGGTAAATTTGGAAACCAGTTTCTTGCAAAAAAAGACCTGTGATACCAAGTGTCAGGACAGGAATCTCGGAAGGTTTCTTGTGAAGATCTAGTAATAGGTTAACATGATTATTGTCATCAACAAAACTGGAAAAAAAGATGAGTGTCAATGGGCTGAGTTTGTCTTTGACGGAATAACTGTAATGCTCATGGATGATTGGCAAATCCCTGAGTGTAAGATGTTGGTAGAGGTGGCTTTCAAAGGCTATAACTCAAAGAGATTGGTAGATATCATGATTTCAGACAAGCGAATCTTTAGAGATTCAATTTTGCCAGCTTTGTTGATTTTTTTAATTTGATTTGATTCAACAGAAATCGAAATCTCTAATTACCCTCAAAACACACGTGCAACACTCTAAAGTCTCATGGAACTGCATCCAATGCTTTCAAGTTATTTAGCGGAAACACAGCCTTAGAAATATCAATGTGACCTCTCCATACTTCGCTATTTGTAAACTGATGGTAACAACGGCCTGGTCTTCACAGATTAATCTTCTTCATTGCATTGGTGTCACACACTATTTGTAAAATTTCTTCAGTAGTTTATGGCTTTCCTTTACTATCTCTAGGGCTAAGTAAGTCACTATTCAGATTTAAAGAACAGTGGCTGCTGAATTCCTTGCCTTGACTTTTTTACAGGCTGTGATAGTTTCTCCTATTTGGTGCGAGTATATCATGCGATGGTCTAATAGAGAAGCCTAGATAGCCATATATCTGAGGTCATGTGAACCTTCTCTGGCTGATGCAATCGTCTGCAATCTGTAAAATGGCAGGGGACAGTTTAGGTGATGTGTTAAGTGAATTGCAAATTGTTGGTATTCACGGTGTTCGGGGAATAAATAAAAATGCGGTAAAAAATTCTATTTGTGTCAAATTGATTTGTTCATCTTTAATCTTGATACATTGGGATAAAATACACCTGTCATGTTTTAAATAAGTCTTTGAATATAAATTACTCTGAGTCCTGATATAATAATTTCTATGCAAAGAAATGTCTATATTTCTATGTCCTATGTTATTCAGGGTAATGTTTTGCTACCTTGTTCATCAATGTAATGGTGGCAGCCACTAACCAAAATTTTAATATTTTAATATTCTTCAATAACATACTTATTAATTGCATATTTTTGTTCTTCTCTAGCTCTTTCTTTTTCTTCCTCTTCAAGATACTCAACATTTTTCCTTCATATACGATAGCTTCTTCTTGTAGAGAGAATAGTATTGACATATTGGTGAAATTTTATCATTCAGCTCGAAAAGAGGAAGAGCCTGAGCTCCGGAGAAATGGGTGTCTGCAGGTTATGCCCCACGGATTCAATGCCGAATTAAAATCCCATTTCTGAGGCCGACAGCAGCCTGAGCAGTTAAATGCAGATTTTAAGAAAATTGAAGTCATATTGGAGCGAGACCTGCAGGTTGCAAAAAAACGAGCCCGAGCTGAAATGTGTGCGGAAATATACCAAAATTGCCTTCTAATCAGCTATTGAATAATATTGTCATCTAATGGATTATAATAAAATAAAAGCCGTTATTAGAGGAAAACATTATCTAAAAAAAAAAGCGGAAAAGGGAAGAAAAAAAAGCTGTTTTTATTCGTCTCTACCTCCCCCCCACCCATTCGATGTAAGTGTGTGTATATGGGGGGGTGCGGGGAAGAGTAGAAAAAGGAGCAGATTTAAACAGGTACATTGTGTGCTTATGTGAAAGTGATTCATAGCAGAGGCTGCTGGAAATGGCTTTAAACATCGAGGCGAACAAAAGCTTCCTAATAAAAGATCAAAAAAAGCAACCGTCCCCCGAATATGAAGAGGAAAGAAACTGAAGGAGCACGGTAAAAGGCGCCCCCTCCTCTCTTCTCTCCTGGAGTAATTAGGTGCATGCTGCAGTTAATGTATTTGCTGCTGAGAATGCCTGGGTGTCCCATTCTCCCGCTGTTACCTTTGCACCCATAGCAATGCAATGAGTACAGTACAAGAAATTAGCCATCTTGCTCTCTCTTTTACCTTCTGCTAGTCTGTGCCAACTTTTAATTCTTCTTTTTCCTTTCACCACCTAATCATATTCTGTTCTTTGGGGTATATTTATCTAATACTTCATTTAACAAGCCTGCTCAAATACCAAGGAAAATATGATCCACGGTTGGATAAACTTCAACTAGTAATGTGGCAATCTGCTAATTTTATTGTAATGCTGCTTAGAGCGATACTTTTTCAATAGATGCAGCCTATATTAGAAATATTTATCAGTAGGTTTGGTGCGAATCGATTCACAGGACCCAATTCGATGGCCAAGTCGGTCATCTCTGGTCAATGGATGGACCGGAGCCGTGAGAATAGTTTGCCACCTGACAGCATCAGTTTCTTTTGATTAGCTGGTCTGGCGCAACTTGACATATGCATCATGCCTCAATAATGATGTAAAAATCAAAGAAAGAACCTCGGATAGCAGGATATAGGAAGCGGGTTCTAAGGGCTAATGTCCAGTGGCCAGAGATTACTCATCTGGACTCGATCCAACAAATTGATTTGCACCGGCTGCATTTGTTAGCATACGTTAAATGACAATCAACTATGAAGTTACTGAACAAGGTATTCAAATCGAAACCAGGACGATAAAGAAACAAGACAGAAGAATAAGAAATATTTTCAAAATGTGGTCTTGGAGAAAGATACCATGGATGGCAAGAAGAGCAAACAAATCTGTTTTGGAACAAATCAAGCCAGACATGTCACTCAAAGCATGGATCACCAAGCTACGACTTGCCTACTTTAGACAAATCGTACAAAGGGAAAACTCACTGGAGAAGGACATCATAGTCAGAAGGATAGAAGGAACAAGGTGAAGAGCAAGACCAGCAACTCAATGACTTAACAATATTAAGATAACAGCATTGAAGACCCTCATGGACCCATTTAGGCATTCTTAAGATCGATCTTCCAACAGATCATTCATCCATCAATTCACCATGATTCGAGATGGATCCGAAGGCTGTTAAAAAAATTACAATGGTTTATCTTAAAAAGATAGAGACATTTGTTTTTATTTAAATTAATGTATTTTTGTCTAAAAATCAGTTTTACAATAGGTTTTCTTTAAACATTTTGGACCATTTTGATTCTACAGCCTTTAGGTGTCATCGTACAGAGCTGGAATGTTAACAGCGAATCCATCTGTGAGTTCGTCTGAAAACACGCTGCATTGTTTTGTCCTGTAACAGGATGGACAGTTTGACGTAAAACCAACAGACCCCAGTATAGCTGACGGGATTTGTCATGCGCTTCTAGTAGCCATCATGTACTGGATCCTGCACTTCCATTAATTTCATTGTTCTGTTCCTAAGCAGAACAAAATAAAAAAATGCTCATTGTGCCGTCAGCTACATACAGCGATCCATAGAAGTTGTAGAAGCCAAACCCGCCATCATTTTTCATGAAACTCCATAGCAAAAATGTCTTTCTGAGTAAAAAAACAAACAAAAACCATGTCCACATCCTTTAAACGTATTTAAGTAACACATGTAACGTTAGAGAAAAATTCACCATTCCCAGTCAAATATAAACCCCCTCCAATCTGTTGTATATTTTTGCATATATGTGTCAGTATGATCATAGATATTATAGGTCATAGTAATTGGTGTCTTATTTCACTTAGTCTTCAGGAACACTACTGCATTACACATTTCACAATACACATCTGACCAACGCAGATTTCAAAGGAAAGGCGCCCCGGAATGGATATTTAACAGGAAACACAAGTACTTACTAACATAGACACCACAGGAGAGGTGACAGGTTGTCTTGTTATTTTATTCACGCGTACAACAAGTTTTATTCAGTTCACTGCTATAGACAATGGTAATCAGAAGATGATGGCACTGTCCAATGCCGGATTCTGTTTAAGAAGCAATTACCAAAGAAGAGGGCACAATTTTGAAGGACTCTCAATAAACTCATTGGTTATGGCTGAGTGTTAATACGTAGCACTGTGCAGAAGTTTTCGTCAGGTGTGGAAAAAAGTAAGATGTTTTAATAGCAGCGGTAATTATTGTTATTGAATAACAAAATGCAAAGTGAATGAACAAAAGAGAAATCTAAATCCAATCAATATTTGGTGTGACCGCCCTTTGTCTTCAAAACCGTCAATTCTTCTAGATATACTTACACAGTTTTTGAAGGATCTCGGCTGAGAGGTTGTTCCAAACACTTTAAAGAACTCACCCCATATCTGTGGTTGTCACTTGCACAAAACCTTCTGTCTCTTTATGTAATCTCACACAGACTGGATGAGGATCAGAGATCTGTGGGGTCATATCGTCACTTCAGGACTTCTTGTTCTCCACCATGCCTCACTGTTGCCTGTAGATACTCATTACTGTGCCACTCTTCAGCCCTTTTGCTACAAATGGCCTGCTGTTACAGCCAAATATTTTACATTTGAACTCATCAGTCCAGAGCACTTGCTGCCATTTTTCTGTTCCCCCTTTACTATGTTTTTTTGCATAGTTGAGTCACTTAGCTTTGTTTCCATGTCAAAGGTATGGCTTTTTGGCTGCAATTCTTCCATGTAAACCAATTCTGGACAGACTTCTCCAAACAGTAGATGGATTTAGTTGGGTCCCACTGGTTGTTTCCAATTCTAAGCTGATGGCACTGCCGGACATCTTCCGATTTTGAAAAGAAGTACGATGTGTTTCTCACCTGCTGCACTAAGTTTCCTTGGTTGACTATGGGTCGCCCTCCCAGGGCTGTGGGGTACTCGTTACCGGGCCGGTGTCGGCAGGATGTGTCACAGCAGCAGCGACCCGTTCCATGGCCCTGGGCGCCCAATTAATGGGGAGAGTTTGAATGGTGGAATGTAGTTAATGGAATGGTTCGTGACGCCACCTGTGGTATTCGGCAAGTGAGATGTTAAGCCGACGCTGCTAGCAGGTCCTCTGGGGCTGGTGGTGTGCTGCAGCCAAGATGGTGAAGCTCCCCACAGGTGAAGCTATAGCCCCAGGGCAGTGTAGATGTGGAGTTAGAGGAGAGGCACAAGCGGTGTGGAAGTTTGTACCCAGATGTAGCAGTGCTGGGTGTGTTGACGCAAGAATCAATGGAGGACACCAGGGCTTGTAGTTCCAAAGCTTTACTCACAGTCTGTAGTACACACAGGTGCCTGCCTCCGTACTGTGTCCTCCGGGCAGAGGCTCAATCAACCTCCAGGTCAGATGGAATGCTCCCTTCCAATGCTCCGCCAACATGTACCTTTCTAAACGTCTCCTCTTATAGCGCCTTTAAGTGTGAAGATCTCCTAGTACTGAGTTACACTGGAGTTCCTCCTGACAGATGTTCCCAAGAACTCTACTTGTACGGCAGACAGCTGTAGCCTGCTTCGAGGACTCCTCACTCCTGAGTCCCAGCTCACTATCCAAGTTGCTCTTGTGCCCCCAAGTCTTAGATGGGAGTAGTGCATTTACAGCCCACTTCTCCACCGGTGTCTGCTGCAGGACCATTAGCATCCATAAAACCTCGGGGACCGGGCCCCGACCTTGCGCTTAGAACTTCTAGGCAGGTTTCTCTCCTAACCCACGTACTCTGTTCCCTTTTACTCCTTCGTTCCGTACTAATCTCTCTCTCTTGTGGAAGATCAGGTTTCAGTTCAATGTCTTTCTCCTTCTTTCCCTTCCTGTGCCAGCTGACCCAGGTCACTGAGGTCTGCTGCAGCACCTCCTTCCTCCATCCCTCTCTCAGGAATCTCCTTTCCTCACTCCTCTCTCAGTGGCTTCCTCTCCCAGACTGACCTGTAATCCTAAACATTCCCGCTCTTTTATGTATTCTCAAGTCCACCCGCCTCCCAGCACGTTTCGTGTTCCAAGCAGGGAGCCACCAAAGGTGCTCTGCTACTCTCTAATCAAGGAACCACAATGTGGCTTTGCTGAACTACTCTGTTGTGTGGGGTGCGAGTGTTGGAGCGTGGTCAAGAGCCTCCAACTTACCTGGATGGTGGGGCACCACACCTCAGGAGGAGGTGCAGTACCTCTGTGGCGACTGAGCCTCAGGGGCGCCACAACTACATCATCTAAAATCCTCAGCGATGTCCTCATCAATGTCCAAAAGACCTTGAACAAACATCTTGAAACCCAACTCTGCTTTGCAATCTTTGCCTGAGAGAGACCTTGCTGATGCAGTATAACTGCCTTGTATATTTTTTTCTGTGCTGTGTTCAGCCTTGCCAGGGTGTATGACCTGTGAAATAATACTGTTTTCTGTAACATCACCTTTGTAGCAGAGTTTGGCTGTTCCTCACCCTGTTTTAAGATTATTCCTATTTCAGTTAATGACTGTATTTCAGCCTATCCAAGAAAATAATGATCATCGACACGTTTGGTATAACTGGTTACTCATACACCTGACTATAATCCTACAAAACCCTGACTTTGTGCACATGCACCTAGAAGATTAATCTTGCTTTGAAGACAAAGGGCAGTCACACCAAATTCTAATTGGATTTAGATTTCTTTTTATCCTTTCACTTTTCAATTTAATATTAATTGATAAAAAATAAACTATTAACACTTCTATTTTCGAAAGAAACATTTTTTCCCACACCTGCAAAGTACTTTATATATATATAAATGTATATAAAATAAAAACAGTCAAGACTTTTAATCCACTGCTGAGCCATCTTTTCCCGAGTCTTGTGTGCTGGCGTGTATTAGTAGCGCACGTGTGTGTATGTCTGTTACATTTCTCATGGGAGAGGCAAGGCTCCTCTCTGGCTGTTTTCACGCAGTTGATAAAAATGATCTCTTCACTTCTAAGACTGAAAGGAGCCTTGGGACAGATCAGTTTATCTCCCTCGACCTCCCAGGGCATCTGCTGCCTACAAGATCTAGTCATGTAATGCACAACTAACAAGCCTCACTTAATGCATTATTAAGTAATAGAGTGCAGTCTGTAACCACACAAACCCGATGACCTGTCAGCCACTCTCCCTGGCTCACCACAATAATGCCGGAGCAGAAGCCATTGTCTTCTTCTTGCTGCTGACCTCTGATCTGCAAACCATAATGTGTCCTATAGACTGAGCTTCTCTTGGCCTCTATGTCATTAGCAGATTCTTAGACTTAAGGGTCTAAGACTGCGGTGTCTTATTATTTTAAGTGATACCTTCCAAAATCTAATTCATCTACACTTCTAGATACCCTTCGAGGCAGACGATATATTGTGTTAGACAATAGGTGAGTACAGCTGATAAAGACCAAGACGATGGATCTTCTTTCAGTAATGACTCCTACAGGCACAGAGAGATTTATTTCAATATCCATAGGGCAAGGCATTCCCAGAATATTGAATTGTAATTGAACCTACCCCACAACTTTTTAAAGGTAGGTCTAAACTTTTTTTTATAAGGATTTTGAAGGATATCTACTCCAAAATGCATGTCATAGAGAATTTGATGAGTATTTGAAGCGGTTTTTGATGTGGATTTTGAAGCAGTCTATATAAAAAAAAGCTCAGTGTGAACATACCTTTATAATATAGAACATTTTGGAAGAAGTTTTTTTTGGCCCTTTGATATTTATGATCTAATCTGACGATTCCTTGTTAATGTCAGATTGGTTGGGGTCTGACTGCTAAAATTAAGCTGACGGGGCTGTGTGCTTTACCTGACACAGCTCCGTATACATCGCAGTGGCAGTCCCTGGCACTCACTGATGCTCAGTCCAAGTGAATGGGACTGAAGTACAATGCCAAGGACAGCCACTAAAAATGTAGAGAATTTTGCATAGTAAATAATCAAAATGCTGAGGCACAGCAGAACCTTCAATCAGTGGACAATGGGGTGCCGGCAGTCTAACTCTTAAGGCCCCTTTACATTTAGCAATGCACCAGCGATCCCGATCGCGATACGACCCGGTCAGGATCGCTGGTGCATCGCTAAATGGTTGCTAGTGAGCTGCCGAACAGGCAGATCTCACTAATGATGCAGCAGTGGTCGGCGGTCGTACTTACCTTTCAGACGCAGCGATGATGTCCCCCATACATATTAGACTAATGGCGGCCAAGCTTGTCGATAACAGTGGGATCAGCTGACAGTCCAATGTGTATGGGTTGGCACTAACTCTCTCAAAACATGATGTCAGGGGAGATAATGATCCAACTTTTCCAATTTCGGACTGCCAATCCTTTTGCTCTTTAGAGATAAGCTGCCATCAGAGGAGTCAGCAGAGGAAAGCGAGGATTCCTGTGTAAGAAGGAGTCAGGAGAGATAGCTGTTGGCCAAATGATCGGCAGAACCGTAGTTCGGACGACAGCTTTCTATTATGCAAGGGGCCCCTAAGTCGTCAAAAGCAAAGTTCAAAAATACATTAACGGCCTTTCCGCAAGATGTGTCATCATGGTATTATTTATGGAGATGCAATCTACTGGACTCTTGGTGAACAATACATTGAAAGAGTGACATTGTTTGAACTGTGGTTTGTCCCATTAGTGACCACCAATACACCTAAAATAGTGACCACCAATACGATCTAAAACTGACCCAAGATATAAGTAAAAAGTATCTCCCCGATGGGTCAAAATGCAACAAATGTCAGCTGTACCCTACAGCTAACGCCATGCTGCATCAGTCACGATCAGTCTTGGCACCGACCATGGCCGTTTATTCCCTTTGATGCTGCTGTCAATAGTGATTATGGCATCTAGATGGTTATTCACTGTGCAGTGAATATTCATTTCTCTTTAGCAGCATGCATAACGGGCTGATGGCTCCTGCCTCCTGTGACCCGCTGCTCTGCCGCTCCCCCTATTTGTGGGGCTACAGTAAATAAAAAAAAATGAACATTGTCAAGATTTGATACCTAATAGTCTGGACTGTCTGCTGGCCATGTCACCATGTTGTTTCTGGAGAAAATTTTAGACGAGTTGTTTTATTTATATTGGTGGAAACCTCAGTCTACTATGTCTGGAGCCTCCTGACTCTTCCTTGACAGATGAGAACAACACAACTGCTGAGTCTGCTGAGTGCATTATCCAAGTGCAGCATCTAAGTGTACTGCAAAGAATTAGACTAGAATTGAACCAGAAGGGAACTGAAGGTAATCACAGTAAACAATGTTTCTGTTTGTTTCCACTCTCACCCCTAAAGTTCTTCATTTCCTACTAACCCCTCTAACACCCAGTAAGGATCTGGCTATTTCACCCTCCATCCTGTCCACCCATCTCACCTCCTCCTCAGAACTGTTCCTCAACATAAAACCCTGTGTCTCCAAACACAGACAGCCACCTCATGCCCTCTCCTGCTCTCACCTACTAACACTTTCTCTGCTCCTCCTCACTGCCGGTGATATCTCTCCAAATCCTGGTCCTTCTCATCACATACTCATAGTCATGTCTAATCCCCATTCCACAATCTATCACAAATTTCCACAAGCTTTTCTAACCTCACACCCATTCGCTCAGCCCCAACTTCCTCAGTCCCTCTAACAGAAGCTCTATGGAATGCTCCCACTGTCTGCAACAAACTTTCATACATCCATGATCTTTTCTTCACTAACAAGCTGTTCTTCCTTGACACCACAGAAAACTGGCTCACACCCTCTGACAGAGCCTATTTAGCTGCCCTTTCTTATGGGGGACCCCATCTTTCTCATGGGGTGCATCAAGCATGGTAGGAGGAGTTGGTTTTCTCCTGTCAGATAACTGCTTCTTCCCCCAAATTCCTCTGCCACCCTAATACTCTCCCTTCTTTTAAGGTGCACTCTGTGCACATCTACTCCACCTCCAACCGGCTGCCATTTACCCCCCCCAGGGTCAGTCACTACTTTTTTTGGCCATTTCACCACCTGCCTTCTTCATATCCTTTCTGCTGACACCCTCATTGAAATCATGGTCAACTTCAACATCCCCATTGACATTTCCCATTCAGCTATCTTTAAGCTTCTAACTCTCAATTCCTCCTTCGGTCTCGCTCAATGGTTCTCCGCAGCCACACACTGGACCTCATTTTCACCCGCTTCTGTTCCCTATCTAACATCTCTAACCTCTCCTTCTGTCTGACCACAGCCCACTCACATTCTCTTTTCTCTCCTCTCCAGGTGCACAGTCCCCACAAACTTGCACACCCTCGCAGAAATCTCAAATACCTTGATTTACAATCACTTTCTTAGTCCCTTCTCTCTCAGGCAGAGATAGGTTCCTTACACAATGCAGATGATGTTGATGCTTTTTACAACACCACAACAGCTACAGCTCTTGAATTGGCCCCCCCTTCACACATGCCAAAGCTCGCACAATCAGCAGGCAACCCGAGAATACTAGTCTGACTAAAGAACTGAGGCAGGCTTCCAGGGTTTCTGAGCGGAGATGGAAAATATCTCACTCCAACGAGCACTTCATCTCATTCAAACAGTCCCTTACCACTTTCAAGTCTACACTCGCTGCAGCAAAGCAAACCTATTTCTCATCTCTCATATCCTCCCTGTCACACAACCCTATACAGCTGTTCAACACTTTTAATTCTCTCCTCTGTCCCCAGTACATCCTCCCTCTCCTGTCTTCTCAGATGAAGACTTTGCCTCATTCTTCAAGCAGAACATAGTAACATAGTTATTAAGGTTGAAGGGAGACTTTAAGTCCATCTAGTTCAACCCATATCCTATCCTATCTTGCCCTAACATGTTGATCCAGAGGAAGGCAAAAAAAACCCCATGTGGCAACAAGCTTCACATTGGGGAAAAAAATTCCTTCCTGACTCCACATACGGCAATCAGACTTGCTCCCTGGATCAACGCAATATTAAGGAAACTAGTGTATATACCCTGTAATATTATACTTTTCAAGAAAGGCATCCAGTCCCTACTTAAATTTTAGTAGAGAATCACTCATTGCAACATCATATGGCAGAGAGTTCCATAGTCTCACTGCTCTTACAGTAAAGAATCCGCGTCTGTGAGTATGCTTAAACCTTCTTTCCTCCAGACGTAGAGGATGCCCCCTTGTCCCCGTCACAGGTCTAAGAGTAAAAAGATCATTAGAAAGCTCTTGGTATTGTCCCCGCATATATTTATACATTGTAATAAGATCACCCCTAAGCCTTCGATTCTCCAAACTAAATAACCCCAAATGTAATAACCTGTCTTGGTATTGCAGACCCCCTAGTTCCCTAATAACCTTGGTCGCTCTTCTCTGCACCCGCTCCAGTTCAGCTATGTCTTTCTTATACACCGGAGACCAGAACTGTACACAGTATTCTAAGTGTGGTCGCACTAGTGACTTATATAGAGGTAAAATTATGTTCTCCTCATGAGCATCTATGCCTCTTTTAATGCATCCCATTATTTTATTTGCCTTTGCAGCAGCTGCCTGACACTGGCCGCTAAATGTGAGTTTGTCGTCCACCCATTCACCCAGGTCTTTTTCAGTGACTGTTTTGCCCAGTGTTTTACAATTAAGCACATAATTATACATCTTGTTCGTTCTACCCAAGTGCATGACCTTACATTTATCCCCATTAAAGCTCATTTGCCATTTATCAGCCCAAGCTTCTAGTTTACATAAATCCTCCTGTAATATAAAATTGTCCTCCTCTGTATTGATTACCCTGCAGAGTTTAGTGTCATCTGCAAATATTGAAATTCTACTCTCTATGCCCCATACAAGGTCATTAATAAATATGTTAAAAAGAAGCGGGCCCAAAACTGACCCCTGTGGTACCCCACTGCTAACCGTGACCCAGTCTGAGTGTGCTCCATTAATAACCACCCTTTGTTTCCTATCCCTGAGCCAGCTCTTAACCCACCTACACATATTTTCCCCTATCCCCATTGTTCTCATTTTATGTATCAACCTTTTGTGTGGCACCGTATCAAAAGCTTTTGAAAAGTCCATGTACACCACATCCACTGCATTCCCTTGGTCCAGTCCGGAACTTACCTCTTCATAAAAGCTTATCAGATTAGTCTGACAGGAACGGTCCCTTGTAAACCCATGTTGATATTGGGTCATGAGGTTATTCTTCTCCAGATACTCCAGTATAGTATCTCTTAGAAAACCCTCCAGGATTTTACCCACAGTTGAGGTTAAACTTACTGGCCTATAATTTCCAAGTTCAGTTTTTGTCCCCTTTTTGAATATTGGCACCACATTTGCTATACGCCAGTCCTGTGGTACAGATCCTGTAATTATGGAATCTTTAAAGATTAAAAATAATGGTCTATCTATGACTGTGCTTAATTCCTGCAGTACTCGGGGGTGTATCCCATCCGGGCCCGGGGATTTGTCAATTTTAGTGATTTTTAGACGCCGCCGTACTTCCTGCTGGGTTAAGCAGGTGACATTTAACAGAGAATTTTTATCCCTGATCATGTTATCCGTCATGGGATTTTCTTGTGTAAACACTGTTGAAAAAAAGATTGATAACATCAGAGATAGCTTTGGCCTACAGTCTCCACATCCCCTCCTCATAACTACTCAGTCCTCCCCCTTCAAACCAGCTTCTCTGCCATTACAGAAGGCCAACTTTCCTCTCTACTCTCCAGATCATATCTCAACACCTGTGCACTTGACCCAATCTCATCCCACCTCATCTCAATCCTCACTACAATCTTCATCCCAACTCTAATTCATCTCTTCAACCTATCACTAACAGCTGGTGTCTTCCCCTCATTTTTCAAACATGCCTCGATCACACCCATCCTCAAAAATCCCTCCATTGACCCATCCTCTGCGTCTAGCTGTCACCCCATATCACTTCTCCCCTGTGCCTAAAACCTACTGGATCAGCAATTCCACCCTGAACTGTCTTCTCACCTCTCCTCCTGCTCCCTCATTGACTGCTTACAATCTGGATTCCAACGGTATCATACCACTGAAACTGCCCTGACTAAAGTCACCAGTGTCCTACTAACCGCCAAATCCAAGCAACACTACTCCGTCCCCCTCCTGGACTTATCCTCTGCCTTTGTCACAGTGAACCATTCCCTCTTACTACAGATTCTCTCATCTCTTAGCATCATGGACTTGGCCCTATCTTCGATTTCTTCATACCTAACAGATCAGACTTTCAACGTCCACCACTCACACACCAGCTCCTCATCTCGCCCCCTATCTGTCAATGTCTCACAAGGTTCAGTTCTAGGACTCCAGGTCTTCTCCATCTATGCCATTGGCCTGGGACAGCTCATGGAGTCCCACGGCATTCAGTATCATCTCTATGCTGATGACACACAGCATAGAGATGTCCGCTATTTTATCCTTCTTCTCTGCAAGATTTCTAAAACTTAACATGGACAAAACAGCAAAACAGAACTCATCATCTTTACCTCATCTCCCTCAACCCCTCCCAAAAGATCTATCCATCAAAGTGAATGGCTGCTCAATCTCCACAGTCCCACAAGCTTGCTGCCTCAGGGAAACCCTTGACTCTGATCGCTCGTTCAAACCACTTATCTAACCCTTTACATTCCCTGCTGACTCCAACTCAAAAATATTTCCCGGATCTGTAGATTTCTTAATCAAAAATCTGCAAAAACTCTAGTGCATGCCCTTATCATTTCCTGCCTCAATTACTGCACCCTCATGCTCTGTGGCCTCCCTTCTAACACTCTCACACCCCTCCAATCTATCCTAAACTCTGCCCCACTAATCCACCTGTCCCCCGCTATTCCCGGGCTCTCCTCTTTGTCAATCTCTTTATTGGCTTCTCATTGCACAGAGACTCCAGTTCTAAACCTTAACAATGGCATACAAAGCCATCCACAACATGTCTCCTCCATACATCTGTGACCTAGTCTCCAGGTACTTACCTACACACATCCTTCGATCACAAGATCACCTTCTCTACTCCCCTCTTATCTCCTCTCCCCACAATCACATACAAGACATCTCCCATGCAACTCCTCTACACTGGAACTCTCTACTCCAACATATCAGACTCTCGCCTACCGTGGAAATCTTCAAAAGGAACCTGAAGATCTACCTCTTCCGACAAGCCTATAACCTGCAGTAACCCTTATATCATCATACTGCTGCATGACCAGCTCTACCCTCACCCTATCTTCACCCAACCCTTATAGACTGTGGGCCCTCGTGGGTAGGGTCATCTCTCCTCCTGTACTAGTCGGTGACCTATATTGTTCTAGATTATTGTACCTCTTTTTTATTATGTCTACCCCTTTTCACATGTAAAGCACCATGGAATAAATAGCGGTATAATAATAAATAATAATAATTCAAGGAGAACAAAAGGATTTTCCAATAAAATTCAGAAGGCCAGATCCTTCTCAACCCCAATATCATCTGTTGGGAAGTCACCACACTCAGTAGATTGTCAGCAGATTCCTACAATATCAGTGGGTTTGACTAACTTTAGATTAATGTGTATGGGGACCTTAAGCTGACCATATCCAGTAGATAACTCTCGGCCTAATAATGCTTCAGCCGATCATTTAACCAACAGCCATCTCAGCCGATTATCCCATATAAAGGAGCAGTCCCTTCAGTCAAGCGCTCCTGTGTTCTCTATGAAAAAGCCACCATCTGATATGTCGTCTGGCAGCTTATCTCAGGGAGAACAATGCGATTGGCAGTCCAAAATCGGACATGCATGATCAACATGTCTCCCAACATTCTGTTGATCGGCTCCCCAATACACATTAGACCGTCTGTGGAACCCGTCAATATCGGCAGGTTCAGCCCCCCTTAGTCTAATGTGTAATCTGTGGGAGATTGACCACTGGGACTCACAGTGCTCCTGAACCACATGTGACTAGAGCTGTGTTCGATCATGTGAATTGTTGCTCCATTCATTATTAATATAGAGACAGCTCGGATGGTCTTCCGCACTCGCATAGGAATGAAGGGCGCATCAGTGCGAATGATTGACCAAAGCCCCATTAGCTAAAGAGCTCTAGTTCTTGGTATCAGTGGGGTCCCATCAATTTGACCCCGGATTAACTTCCAAACATGAGAATAACCATTTATGACATACAGTATTCAGGAATGAAAAATTCCTTTAAAAAATAACAGTCACAGATGTCCTAAACTTCTAGTTTCTAGAGCAGTCAAGATTTCCATATCAAACATCAGTGGTCAAAATGTGCTCCTTTATGAAGATTTCAATTGTTAGAATTTACATTTAGAATTTTTAAATACAGATATAAGCGAATGTGTTATATTATGGTGCAAGGTACCAAAGTAGCACATTCATATGTTTCACAAAATTCCATACAAAAAATTTGGAGGACAGTGACTCCATTGTCAAATAAACCCATTTTATCTTTTATATATTTTTTTTGATGTTATCATGTCCTCTGAAAGCTCAGTGTCCAGCCCCGCGGTGACCTTGCCGTATGCCTTGTGCTGTTCTTCCCATTGTCCTGACAGCCTCCCTTCCATTTACAAATATTTTTTGTAAATAACATATCATGTTTTAACAAAGAGAGCTCCCTGCGCACCCTTTAGCCCTCCCCAGAGTGGTGTCCCTGGCAGGCTCCGGCTGGAATTGAGCAGCTGTCCCTATGACTTGCAGTCACCAGGGGGGATTCCTGTGCAGGAGCTGACACTTTAATGGACAGATGATTGTTCCCTCCAGGTTTGGGAACCACGATCTCTGGTTACAGGATTGCTGTTCTCACTGGACTTCGAGATGGTTTTGAACTTAACGAGTCAATGCACAGCAGGTTGAGAGCATCATTATGCATTGACCACATCATATTAATTATTGCTTTGCATTAGTATCATATTTAAAGCCATAAGGCTTGGAAGTTGTGGCATTTCTGACTATTATTTGAGCCGTATGGTGAACTATTACTTAATGACCTCTAGACTCAACTCTAGTAAATGTCTGAAAATCTAAAATGCCGAGTAATGCCGCGTGTGGCCACCACTTTCTAACAAGTACTTGTCAGATTAGGCTCATTTATTACATTAACTCATCTGAACAGTGTAATCAGATTGTAAGAAGGGAAATTTGTTGGATTCCAAACAAGTCAAAAGGTGTTTCTAAAGCCCCCGTTACACACTGCGATATCGCTAGCAATATCGCTGCAACGTCACCGATTTTGTGACGTTGCAGCGATATTGCTAGCGATATCGCTGCATGTGATACTTACCTCCAACCGGCTCCCCCGCTGGTTATCGCTGATCGCGCGAGAAGCTCCTGGACCATTCCTCATCGGCCACTTCCTGCTGGGCTTCCTGTGGCGCCGACGAGCGATGCGTGGACGCGGGCGGGAGGGCGCAGGATCGCCGCATCTGACAGGTAAGTAGCGATCCCCGACCCCAGCGATGTCGCTGGTGAGATCTGTCTGTGTGGCAGCTCCCTAGCGACCACCTAGCGATGCACCAGCGATCCTGACCGCATCATATCGCTAGTCGGGATCGCTGGTGCATTGCTAGGTGTAACGGTACCCTAAATCTGACTCACTCAGGCTAATTTGGTAAGGTTCAGTTGTATGTATTTAGTAATACATAAAAAAGCCTTGACCCCCTATGGAGACTACAAGAACTACATTGCATTAGGGGGAATAGTAGGACAGGCAATGCTGCAAGGGAAAAGATTAGTAGGGATGAGCGATCCCAAACGGTAAAGATTGGAGTAGGTACCAAACACCTAGTGTCCGTGCACCGACCCCGAATACACTGACTTCTCCCTGAAGTCCATAATACTGTTTGGGTTTGGCAGCCCGAACGTCCAATGTTTCCCACACTGTCATCTGTATGCCAGCACAAGAGACACCAGCTCTGATCAGTGATAAGTTTGTTACTGCCGGTTCGAGCGCTGTGGCTCCCACGTTGTCATACAAATGACAGTGTGTGAACCAGTGAACCAACAGCTGTGACCATCGGTTAAGGTACTGTCACACTTAGCGATGTACCAGCGATCCCGACCAGCGATATGACGCGGTCAGGATCGCTGGTACATCGCTAAGTGGTCGCTAGTGAGCTGCCACACAGGCAGATCTCACCAGCGACATCGCTGGGGACGGGGGTCGCTACTTATCTGTCAGACGCGGCGATCCTGACGTCCTCCCGCCCGGCTCCACGCGTCGCTCGTCGTCACAGCAGGAAGCGCCGCAGGAAGCTGACGACGAGAAACAGTCCAGCCTGTTCTCGCGCGATCAGCGATAACCAGCGGGGGAGCCGGTCGGAGGTAAGTATCACATGCAGTGATATCGCTAGCAATATCGCTATAACGTCACAAGTTATAGCGATATTGCTAGCGATATCTCTTAGTGTGACAGGCCCTTAAGAAGGCTACTGCCAGTCATAGGTGTCAGGTGATAAAAGTACAACTCTCATCATCGTACGCCTGGCCTCACTGATAGCAGCGAGTGAAGGCATGCAATGACAAGAGTATTCATGAGCCGGTACCTATGCAATAAATAAATAAATAAAAAAAAATGGTTCCCATCTATTTTTGCTAACCAGCGAAGGTACAGTTGACAGCTGTGGGCTGCAGCCCCCAGCTCTCAGTTGGTTATCAAAAATAAAGAGGTCACCACTCTGTTTTTTTAATTATTTAAATAAATAATTAAAAAAGGCATGGGATCCTCCCCATTTTTGACAAGCAGATAAACTAAAGCAGACAGCCGGGGGCTGATATTCTCAGACTGTGAAGGGGCCATGGATTTTGTCCCCCTGCCAAACTTATAACAACAGTTCTCAGCCACCCCAGAAATGATGCATCCATATGATGCATCAATTCTGTCACTTAACCTCACTCTACCCACTTGCACTGATGGGGTGGCAAGTAGAGTAATATATTTAGGGATGATGTCACCTTTGTAATGTCAGTTGACATCAAGCCCACAGGTTAGTAATGGAGAGGCGTCCGTAAGACACTAGCCCTATAGTCATATTGTAATAAAGAAGACACAGCCAGATTAAAGTCCTTTGTTTTAAATAAAACTCCCCACTCTCTTTTACCCATTTATTTTCAAAAACTAAAAGTAAAAAAAATACTATATTCCTCACCTGTCCGACGATAAGATAATCCATGTGTCCCATGATGCGCTCCAACTCTGCAACATCTGGATTTCATGGCTGAGTATTGGCATCATGTGACTGCTCAGCTATGAATACATGAGACGTTGAGCTAAGCCTGAGAATTCAGTGCACCACCAAGCGATGACGTCAATAAAGTGAGCGGAGTTCATAGTCGAGTGACCTCACTGATGTCAGCACTGGCTGCATGAGAGCTTAGCCTCGCTCTTCCTATTTGCCCTGGTGATGTGGCAAGTTAGGTTATAGGATGGGGAGCTGAAAGCACACAAGTTAAATGGTCAGCCTTTTTTATAAGAGGGATATGAAGAACCTTCAAGAATTCAATGCTATCTGTGGAGGACTCTGGAGCACCACTGCAGGGGTTATAAAGCATTAAACAAATTTCTTTAATGAAGCACTTCCATTAAGTTTTTTGTTTATCAAATGTGTGTATATGTGCATGTAAAGTAGTGTGATTGTATTAATATACTAACCTACCGCCGCTCTCGCCAATGTGCAGTGCTGTTGTTCTCCCCTTCTTAGTGATGTCACTGCTCTTCACACTCTCTGGGTAATGCTATGCTCATTGTGTGAGCCGGAAATCTGTTTTCCAATGTATGTCTATGGAGTCTTGTTCTGTGTATTATTTCAAACTTACTATAGGATTAATATTGGGCTTGATATCAGCTGATGTTACAAAGCTGACATTAACCTCAACCCTATTACCCCACTTTCCACCTCATTAGTGCAAGTGGGAAGAGCAAGGCTAAGCACCAGATTTGGCAGATCTTATGGATGCATCTTTTCTGGGGCTGACTGAGGGATGATGTTGGTAGCCTGGGAGGGGGGGCAATACCTTTGGCCTCTTTCTAGGTATTAATATGAGCCCACAGCTGTCTGTTTAGCCTTTGCTGGCTTGAATTTATAGGGGGACCCTACATCATTTTTTTCTGGAGTTTCCTGTAAACTCACCAGTAAAGGCTAAGCAAACACCTGGGAGCCCATGTAATTTTTTTAAAATTTAATTCTTAATTTTACACAGGATTTGTGCTGAATACAACTCCTGTCATTGTCTCCTGGTCATGCTAATCTCAGGGAGACCACGCAACAATGATGAGAGCTGCCTTCAGCAGCCGGCACCAGGGAATAGCTACTGTACTGGTACATATCACATAGACACACGGACAGCGCACAGATGTGACACACAGACAGCAAGCGGATACACGGATGTCACATACGTAAATACGGATGGCACACCAACACGGTCCACGGATCTCATCAGTACTGCTACGGTATATGTTTCGTACCTTTCTTCCTATGTATATATATTATTTAAATTACAAAATGTAGTGTTTAATTTGCTAGTTTTTGTCTTTTTGATTGACAGTTTTTCACAGGTTCTGATCTTCATAGATCTTGGTTGAAGCTCCTAAATGTTGATGCAAATTTACTTCTTAGTTTTATATCCAACCAGTCCAACCTCAATTGCTCGTATCCATAATTAATGGAGGTTTTCTGCACTGATCTGAAATTTCTACTACATTCAGAATTCAGAATATGCACTACCACCAGTGATAAATTGCTCCTGTCTGCACAGGCCAAATGTGAGTGATGCCTTCTCAGCAGCTCTGATCAATGTTTCCATTAGATAAAGTCCCTGGTATACATGCAAATCCTTCCCTTTTGAGTCAAGGAACTCTGCACCCCCGCAGGGCATGCTATACACTGACAGACAGCTCATGTGGAACCTAAGTAGGGCTACAGAAAATGACACGCAGTTGGGGGCAACCTCTTCCATTGGTCTTAACACGTACACTTCTTGTCAAAGTAGATCGTGGCTGAAATATCTGCATGCAGTGGTATGCTTTATATCTTCATCTACAGCATATTGTCTAAATAATATAGGATAAAAGGAATAAAAATGTGACTAATTTGATATTGAGCTAAAGCTCCTCCGTACACATTCCATACATTTTAATGGACCTTATTGGAGGAACCTGTATATCTGCCATGTTTGATTTTCATGGTCAGTCACTTAGAAATATAAATGGTGGGATTGGAAACATCCTTAGAAAATAACTTGTCTAATACATGTATAGGGCTTTAGGGTCACCAAGATACTTGCACTTCTAAGATGGATCACTGAGAAAATCAACTTTGAATCTTTGTGTAAATGAGGCGCGCCGAGGGAGGGGTGATTTCATACACTGTAGGTTTAGTTCATGTCAGTTCAGTTTTCTCAGAAATGGAAAATCCATTGAAAGGAAGTTATAATTAAACTTTTACTACCCTAACCACAAATGTGATTAGTTTGGTGACCTAAACGCTATGTTCAGGTGGAGTTTTTTTAGGCGCTTTTCAAACAGAAGTGGAATTTTCACAAAATTTTTTCTTTTTCTGAAGTGGTTTTGGATGATTCTTTTTCCTTAAACGTATTTTGCAGCCTTTTGATTAGTCAGCGACTAGTTTGGAGTGGACTCCATGAAATGATGTGCACTTTATTTATTTATTTTTTTTACCAGGAATTTCTCAAAATCTGAAGTGGGGAAAAAAACTCCTCATATGAACAGCAAAATTAAATGCTCTTATAAATAAAGTCTTTTAAACATTTTTCTAGACGATTTTTTTATGGCATTTTTGGAGTGAAGCTACTCAAAAAAAAATCCTCAAAAAACTCAGTATGCACATAACCTAAAGCTCCTAACAAAATAAATCCTTCTGAGTATCAAGTTCCAGTGCATGAAAGAGCAAGAAGTTCTTACCTACCACTAAATTCAAGACATATATTGGGGTTGGGAAACGCACTGATCATTTGCATTACTTTTTTCTTTAATAGCTTTAGCTCTAGTTTCCCAAGGGCTTGTAGACCTTCTGTAGCTAAGGGAGAAGCTATACTGAGTGCGTAGGGAGCACTCATGCCAAGGCACTGGTGCCTCAAGTAGTCTAAAGATGCCGGTGTCACTCAAAATTAACAGATATTATAATGGCTACAAGTTAGGAGGGGGATGGTTTTAGATTTTGCATTCAAGACCAGAAGCATCAAACTACGATTGTGTCTCTAGTTTGGACCTTTGGTCCAAATTGTTAGTGTACCTCTTGTGCTTCAGAAAAAAAGTGTCAGTTGGCTTGATAATGCCTTTTTAAGTGCAATTTGGCTGGAACATTGACATCATTGTATCACTTGATTCTGCAAGTCTCTATGTCTGTAAATAATGATTTACCTAATATATCAAGAAAGGTGACCACACTGCATCCCACTTTTGTGTACCTTAGTGTCTTCTAAGTTGTGGGACACACAATATATCTCATCATGACCACTGCCAACATGTAGCTCTACCCTATTTGCTCTGGCCTGTTACTGTCCTAAAAGTGCTAATTAGAGGTGAGTGGATTGATCCGAGGAGGATCAAGTTCATGTCAAATTTTCTGAAATTTGAGGTTTCATGCGATTTGGAAGAGTATGAGAATCGATTCAGGGTTCAATAAAAAAAATACTTGCCCGGCACCATTTTCCACACTGCTGAAGCAAGAGAGAGCAGGCTGTTTTTTTTTGCATTGCCACGTGGGTCTCCCCATAATCGTCTGCAGCTCTGACATCTAACGGATTACCACACCTTGTACAGTGGTGATCAGTACTTAGGCCATCACAAATCAGCGGTTCCTAACTAAGTGTTTTGAGGTGGTGACAGAAACTGTGGGGAGGCAATGCTGTCACTCACCTGGCTTCTCACTACCTCGATCACCGCTATTGATTCTGGACATCATCAGGGGACAGCGGGCACAGAGGCTGTGGTAAATGACCTAAATATCTTCCACTTAAGACATTGTTGCTGCTCGGAGGAGTGGGGCCCAAACACATTTTTTGCACAGGGCCCCTTGGCAGTTTGCATCTGTCCCTGATCAGCGGGGTTTTCTCTCTCCTTTCTCAAAGTGTATTTTCTGAGCAATATTGAGCTTTCCAGCATTGAGATGTGTGCAAATTTATTCTCCGCAAATCAAATTGTTTTGGAAAAATTCGGCAAAGTCGGTGAATTCGAATATCATAAGATCGTGCTCATCTCTAGCGCTAATTCAATCTGTACAGTATTATAACCTGTGACAAAATAGTAGGCCGCATGAAAGTTGGACAATAAAGTGCCATGGGTAAGTTTTCATTACCAATTTGTTCTTATTTTTTTCCAAAGAACGTAAACACAAAAGAAAAAAGGAGAGATTAGAGGGCAGACGTCTCATAATGGGATCTATCAGCTTTAACACCTGAGGTACCAATGGTTTATTTCGTTTTCATCCGAGCTGAACACCTCTCAGCCCATAGATTGGCATCTATTGTACAGAACTAGATGGAGAAGTTTATTCCATTATTCCAGCTATTAGATGCACTTTCTGAGATCTTGCTATGTGACCCCCCAAAGTTCCATCTACAAAGCACTGTTAGGTTTTCCTATCATTTTTAAAGCAAGTATTTCATCGGAGGTCTAATACCTATTACATTTGTGAAAGAATCACAAAGAAATGGAATAAAGAAGAAAAAAAAAGAAATCTGTCAAATATACAAGCAGCCAAAGATACAGAATAAATGAACAGTAAAATGAGTATTTCATACAGAAAATCCACCATCTGGTCAGGAAGCTGCCAGGTATATAGACTGAAATAGGTCATTTACTGATTTTTATTTCTTAAAATATGGTTTATTAACTATCTAATCATGAATGCACATAAAATACATGCATCCTGTGAACTTATCTGTGTCTAATACCATTCAATTTCTTTTTTTTTATGTATAAATCTTTATATTTTTAAGAAAAGGGAACATTTGTACAACATACAATATCAAGGTTCAATTCTCTGACTATCAGAGCAAATGCAAATAACACCAAACTTTAAAAGGTTGTTTCTAGAGATGACTAGATCTGATAAGATTTGCATTTGTGTGGATTTTATCGGGAACGGTTATTTGCATCAAATTTATTCTCCGCGACTTGAATGTCCTTACCCCAGGACATAATAAACATGAGGTGTAGAAGAAAAAACAACAACTGATACTCAGCTCACTACTCACCTCTGCTGCTCACTCTCCGCCATATGGTCCTTGGCGCATCTTTCTATCACCTCCGTCTGCTGCACCTCCACACTGGGTTAAGACTTCCAGCTAGGCCTGGGACAACCTTCAAGGCTGGACAACCCCTTTCAAGATTTCTTTCTGGGAGAAAAATTACGGTACTTTTTTTTTTCAAAAAGTTTGTCTTTATTAGGTTACCATATCTCCACTTCTCTGCTTGATAATGAAGCATCATGCTCAATAAACCTTTGAGAACTGTTTCTTTCAAAGAGGTTTTAGGAAGTTTTGGTAGCACTAAACATTTGTTGACTATTCTGGGTGTACGGGAAGTGTTTTCTTTTCTTTCCCAGAAGTTTTTCCTCTTTTCCAGGAGATTTTATTCTTTCTAAAGAACCTGGAAGAAATTCCAGGAGAGATGGCAAGTATATTAAAGATACTTTCATCTTTTCATAGTTTCGTACTTTTTAGAGTTGAAGGTAGATATAAGTTTATCGAGTTCAACCTGTAACCTAACATGACAGAGTAATGAACAATACATAATGGAAAAGGCAAGGAGTGCATGTTTATTTCAATGGCATCGTGCCCAAGTCACTGCTAGACTACAAGCAGTTTTTTCCTGGCATCACACAAAAGGACCAAGCATATTGAAATCCAAGATCACCAATCCTTGTTTTCCCTCACATGTGCCATCAGGGTACAGTCTGAAGGACCGCATATGGAGAAATTGTTGGTGGTTCCACCTTCATTAACCTAAAGCCTGTGAATAATGTAATACTGTAAGAATGGTGGACTGTCCTGTCGCTTTCCTACCACTGAAGGCAACAGCCGGGTTATGGGAATGATGTAATGCATTTATATATATAATGTGGTATGGTAGTGTATAATGTATAATATGGGATAAGTATTCCTAGTATAATAGGCTTAGTGTATAGCAGGGATACAGAGCATGTACAGTATAAAAAAAAGTGTAATCCGGTTAAAGTATGTAAATCTAATACATAGTGTTGTGAGGGAGATCTGCCCAGCTACATACTGTAGGGACAGACAGAGTTAAAGTTTGGGACTAGCCCACAGTGGAAGGTGCGATCCCTAGTAAAAGAGGATTACTTTCTGATAGGTAGTCAGATAGGGAAGTACAGTAAACAATGCCAAGTTCAAGTCACAGCGGGTGAGCAGCTATCATTCAATGCAATAGGAAGCCTTACTGGAATCTCTTGCGGACATTCCTGCAACGTCCGGAGCATAGGGCTCGGTACAGGTACTACGGAAAGTGCCTTATCCTCTGATGTACAGAGGAAGTTGGACGTGAAACCGTGTTAAGGGAATGTAACGGATCCCAGGTGCACTGCGAGACTGGATGGGAAATCCCTGGGGGTAACAGAACCAGTAAACGTGGGGATACTCCAAGAGGGACGGATTGTAATGCTAGAAATGTACTGTACTTAAGAAACAAGGAATAAGAAGTGTTGCTCCAAAAACTGCATGTTGGATTCTGAAGAACTTGAAATGTCTAGTACATGTTTGCTTGTTACAGTGAACTGTGTCACCCCTGAGTTATGTGACGCGGCTCCTGAGGATGGAAGCCTGGAGACAGTGGAAGGTCTGTGGTCTACAAGTGAGTGTGATGCACCCCACACTTGACAACACATTGGGACTGAGACACTATTTTCCTGCTATGAAGCTGCAGCTCGGCCATGACTTCCGCCCTCGGTCACTTTATGTGGCGCCCCTGAGGCTCAGTCGCCACAGAGGTACTGCACCTTCTCCTAAGGTGTAGTGCCCCACCATCCTGGTAGGTTGGGAACTCCTTTCCACGCTCCAACACCCGCACCCCACAATCACTCAGGGTAGTTCTGCACAACCACGGTGCACTTCCTCCTATATATTAGGAGCACCTTTGGTGGTTCCATGCATGGAACACTGGATGGGCTGGGAGGTGGGTGGAGTTTAGATTCATATAAAAGATTGGGAAGGTTTAGAATTACAGGTCAGTCCCTTAGGGGGCCGTCTGACAGAAGGTCGGCGGAGTAGGAAGTCACTCAGATAGAGAGGAGTGAGGATCCCTGGAAGAAGGGAGGAAGGAATGAGTGCTGCAGCGGCCTCAGTGACCTGAGCCAGCTGGCACAGGAAAGTAAGAAAGGTGGAGAGACGTAGACCTGTAACCTAAGCATCCATACGAAGGAGAGACAAGTACGGAGCGAAGGAGTAGAGAACAGAGAGGAGGAGTGGGTTGGATAGGAACCCTGCCTATAGGTTCTCAGTGCCAGGCCGGGGCCCGGTCCCCGAGGTTGTATGGACACTTATGGTTCTGCAGCAGACACCGGTGGAGTAGTTGGCTGTAAATGCACTACTCCCATCCAAGACTTGGGACACAACAGCAACACGAATAGAGAGCCGGGATCCAGGAGAATCCCCGAGCAGGCTACAGCTGTCTGTCATACAAGTAGAGTTCTAGGAACATCTAGAACGGAGGTATCCCAGGGTAACTAAGTACTGGAGTGCTTCACACCACAAGGTGCATTGGAGGAGTCGTTCAGGAAAGGCACATGTTGGCGGAGTGTTGGAGAGGAGAGCCCTGACTTGCCCGGGAGGTTGATTGAGTCTCTACCCTGGATGACACGGCACGGAGGCAGGCACCAGTGTGTACCATGAACTGTGAGTAAAGCTTTGAAACTGCAAGCTCTGATGTCCTCCATTGATTTGTGCGCTAACACCTTCAGCACCACTACATCTGGGTAGCAGCTTCCATACCATCCTGCACCTCTCCTCATCCATAGCACCTACACTGCCCTGGGACTACAGCTCCACCTGTGGGGAGCTACACCACCTTTGCTGCACCACACCATCAGTCCCAGCAGATCTGAATGCAGCTTAACACCTCCCTTGCCGAACACCACAGGTGGCGTCACGAACTATTATTCCATTAACTACATTCCCTATTGCTTGGGCGCCCAGGGCCACGGACCGGATCACGCTGCTGTGACACATCCCCCTGACACCGGCCCGGTACCGAGTTCCCCACAGCCCTGGGAGGGCGACCCATTTACAATACATTCGCCACGCTAATATCATTGATGTCTGAGATATTTTGAGATTTCCGCTGTTCTACTGAATGAATTCAACAAATACTTGTTCAACCCGAATAATACGTGGATGGCTTGGTTCATTCTACATAGAAAAGGACACAGCTACAGGTTGGAGAAATAGCTGACTTTGGTCAACAAGTTATTTCTGCACAATGGGGGAATAGTTACTTCCTCGTCCATACGGTGTAAGAAATACTATGCAATGTTCCCTGGCAGCGGCACAGACATAGCCTATTTTAAGCTTAATACGCTCTTTATTTTTAAGGATGCTACATTGCAAAAACGTAGATGGTGAACAGGCAGCTGAAAAATATTGCAGATCTGTTCCATCAGAGATAATTACCTTCAGGACCTGAAGTGGCACTTCTACAGCCAGCATGTAGCGTGGTGGCTGGGTAAACATGTCTATGTGCGCTTTATTAATGGCACAGCTGCGTTCTATACTTATGTGACATCAAAGGCTCTACATGTTGGGGAACAATGGTTACATCATGAGGAATAAAATGCCGTAATGATCTTTGTAAATGTAGAATTGGTGAAAGATTCAGATGTTTGTCTTGACTTCATTATAAATGTGTTGTTTGTTACAGTGGGCAGAAGAAAATACAAGGAGTCTGACAGCGGCTTATCTCCTTGAAGGATCGATCCATCGTTCTTCAACTCTTTTGCCATAAACATTTGTCATCAGTGGAGATCCGGAATGTCTCCATACACATAGGATTGTTGGCCGATCCCACAGAAAACCAGTCTAGTGTGAACATATAAAAAAATATCATTAATGAACTAAATTAAGGCATACAATACTAATCTACTGCTTCTAAAGGTAAAAACAAATGCAATGAACTGGAACACAAGTTGGTATGCATGAGGTGTGTAGGAGCATGTTCATAATGGCCGCTAAATATACAAAACTTGAGCTAAAAACTAAATGATTCAAATACATTTCAGTAAATAAATATATAACAATAGTGCATGAAAATAATAAAAGGTACTTGGTTAACATAATTTTGATCAAAAAAAGTAAAAGCCACCACATCACATTAATGACTCCATTGGGGATGGTCCTAACCTCTAGTATTAAAACTATTGATGAACAAGTATACTCGCTACTCGAGATTTCCCGAGCATGCTCGGGTGATCTCTGAGTATTTGGATGTGCTTGGAGATTTAGTTTCTGTCGCCGTAGCTGCATGACTTGCGGCTGCTAGACAGCCTGAATACATGTGTGGATTTCCTAACAAATTGGCAAATACTTTACCCGAGCAATGAGTATACTCACTCATCACTAATTAAAACATGACCAAGTGTCTGCAGTCTGCTATGTACTGTGATACATAAAATCTGTAGAAGCCAAAAATGTTTTAACAAAACTCTAGTGCAAAATTATATTTTGTATTTTTTCTACCAAAAATACATACATTTAAGTTGAAAATAAGTTCCCCAAAAAATGTATTGGTATTTCCATCTCAGAAATTTATGGCATATCCAAGGGAGGAATAACAGAGGAATTGCACAAACTTGCCAAGTTTACAGAACAAATTCTCTGTTTTAGATTACAGCACTGGGAACTAAACATACTCCCTAAAATAAGGCTTCGCCATTTGCACTATATTCTAGTAATTTGCATTCTATTGTAGTTTTGCATATTATTTCTTATTAATAAATGTTTGATGTATATTAGGCTATTTTTATATATTGTTTTTTCTTAACGGTGTTTTTGCAGGCTCAAGAGAAATTTCTGCAATCACTGTATGTGACGGCAGATTGCCAAATTGTGACAGTGCGCAATGTGCAAACTAGCAGGATTCCCCTCTATTTCCAGTGCAAGTGGACTATGCGATTTGCAGACTTACAGTCACATGCCGACTTGATTCTCATCCTCTTCTCTCAATGTTCTATACACCGTGTGCAGAATTATTAGGCAAGTTGTATTTGAGAGGATTCTTTTTATTATTGAATAACAACTATGTTCTCAGTCAACCCAAAAGACTCATAGATATCAAAGCTTAATATTTTTGGAAGTTGGAGTGGGTTTTTTTTAGATTTGGCTATCTTAGGAGGATATCTGTTTGTGCAGGTAACTAAAACAGTGCAGAATTATTAGGCAACTTAATAAAAACCAAATATATGCCCATCATACTTGTTTATTTTCACCAGGTAAACCAATAGAGCAACACAAAATTTAGAAATAAACATTTCTGACATTCAAAAGCAAAACAAAAAAAAAAATCAGTGACCAATATAGCCACCTTTCTTTACGATGACACTCAAAAGCCTTCCATCCATAGATTCTGTCAGTTGCTTGATCTGTTTACGATCAACATTGCATGCAGCAGCCACCACAGCCTCCCAGACACTGTTCGGAGAGAAGTAATGTTTTCACTCCCTGTAGATCTCACATTTTATGAAGGACCACAGGTTCTCTATGGGGTTCAAATCAGGTGAACAAGGGGGCCATGTCATTATTTTTTCTTCTTTTAGACCTTTACTGGCCAGCCACGCTGTGGAGTATTTGGATGCATGTGATGGAACGTTGTCCTGCATGAAAATCATGTTTTTATTGAACGATACCGACTTCTTTCTGTACCACTGCTTGAAGAAGGTGTCTTCGAGAAACTGGAAGTAGGTCTGGGAGTTGAGCTTCACTCCATCCTCAACCTGAAAAGGTCCCACAAGTTCATCTTTGATGATACCAGCCCATACCAGTACCCCACCTCCACCTTGCTGGCGTCTGAGTCGGAGTGGAGCTCTCTGCCCTTTACTGATCCAGCCTTGGGCCCATCCATCTGGCCCATCAAGAGTCACTTTCATTTCATCAGTCCATAAAACCTTAGAAACATCAGTCTTAACATATTTCTTGGCCCAGTCTTGACGTTTTATCTTATGTTTCTTGTTGAAAGGTGGTCGCTTTTCCTCCTTCCTTAGCTTGGCCATGTCCCTGAGAATGGCACACCTTGTGCTTTTTGATACTCCAGTAATGTTGCAGCTCTGAAATATGTCAAAACTGGTGGCAAATGGCATCTTAGCAGCTTCATGCTTGATTTTCCTCAATTCATGGGCAGTTATTTTGCACCTTTTTTTTATCAACACGCTTCTTGCGACCCTGTTGAATATTTGCCATGAAATGCTTGATTGTTCGGTGATCATGCTTCAAAAGTTTGGCAGTTTCAAGACTGCTGCATCCCTCTGCAAGACATCTCACAATTTTTGACTTTTCAGAGTCCGTCAAATCTTTCTTCGGACCCATTTTGCCATAGGAAAGGAAGTTGCCTAATAATTAAGCCACCTTATATAGGGTGTTGATGTCATTAGACCACACCCCTCCTCATTACAGAGATGCAAATCACCTGATATACATAATTGGCAGTTGGCTTTCAAGCCTACAGAGCTTGGAGTAGGACAACATGTATAAAAAGGATGATGTGATCAAAATACTCATTTGCCTAATAATTCTGCACCCAGTGTAGTGAAAAGCTGATGAGAACTAATCAGCACATAACTGCAAATATGCAAATACTTGCATGTTAGATGGTATTGATGATGTTGATGCTTGCAACTGATTTTTGTTTGCCTGGAGCACAGGAGACTCTTTTGCAATGATAAGTTGTTCCAAAGACAGAAGTATATTACACTGCAGGTCTCCCCACAGTGGGTAATTCATCATTGCTCACATTACATCAATAGAGTTCAAACATGGGTTGATCTGCTGTATACTGTAATGTCACGTGTGACTGGATACACCGCCTCCAGCAGGGTGAATTTCTATAACACTCGTGAACCTGGATACACCGCCTCCAGCAGGGCGAATTTAAACAGAGTTAAGGGAAACACCAGGGAAAGCATTACAATGGAGGGCCCTGCAATAGGGAACGGGGACGTGGAGACCTCCTGCACTCCCTGAGTCATTGTCCCTACACTCCTGACGATCCCTAGGCAGGTTCCGTACCTGGCGAGGAGTTGGATACCTCAAATCCCTAGCTCGCCCTGCACCTATCCCTTTCTAGTGAACTGGATGGTGCAGAAACTAATCCCACCACTGCACTAATACACACACAAGGAAAGTCACAAACAGGGAAAAACACCACTTAGCTTTGCTCTGTTGCTATTGCTCCCAGCAACAGAGTACAACACCAAAGTTCAGCATCACCCATGAAGCTCGACACCTGAATTCAGCTCCCGCCTGAAGCTATTACACCAGAGCTCCCCTGAGCTGCCAGGAACTCCTCTCTGTAGTTCCTTCCTTCACCAGACTTGGTTGGAAATGAGCAGTATCACCCACAGTGAGTGAGACCACCTGCTACTGGGACGCCCTCACACCCAGGGCTGTGGGGTACTCGGTACCGGGCCCGGTGGATCTCAATGGAAGTTGTCACGGTAGCTGTGACCCAGCCCGTGGCCCTGGGCGCCCATTGTAAATGTCCAGTGTGAATGAATAAGTCGTGACACCACCTGTGGTGTTCGGCAATGTAGATGTTAGGCCGACGCTGCAGACAGATCCTCTGGGACAGATGGTGTAGTGCAGCAGTGATGGTATAGCCCTCCACAGGCAGGGCTGTAGTCCCAGGGTAGAGTAGATATGGTGACACTTAGATGGTATAGTGTCAGGCGCAGGAGAGGTAGCAGTGCCGGGCAGGTTGACGCATCAATAAGTGGAGGACACCAGGGTATGTAGTTCCAAAGCTTTACTCATAGTCTGTCGTACAAACAGGTGCCTGCTTCTGGGTCATGTCCTCCCTTTCTGGGACTCAGTCAACCTCCAGGCAAGATGAAGCACTCCTTTCCAACACTCCGCCAACTTGTGCTTTTCTGAACGTCTCCTCTTATAGTGCCTTTAGATGAAGTACTCCTAGTACTGAGTTACACTGGAGTTCCTCTCGTCTGATGTTCCTATGAACTCTACTTGTACGGCAGACAGCTGTAGCCTGCTTCGGGGACTCCTTGCTACTGAGTCCCGGCTCACTATCCAGTTGCTGTTGTGCCCCCAAGTCTTGTGTGGGAATAAAGTGGTCACTACTTCTATTCTTCCGGTGTCTGCTGCAGGACCATTAGTATCCGTACAACCTCGGGGACCGGGCCCCGGCCTTGCACTTAGAATTTCTAGGAAGGGTTCTCTACTCACCCACGTCCTCTGTTCTATTTTACTCCTCACGTTCCATACTAATCCTTTCTTTCTATGGAGAGTCATGCTTTCAGTCTATGTTGCTCTCTCTTTCTCTCTTTCCCGTGCCAGCAGACCCAGATCACTGGGATCTGCTGCAGCACTTCCATCCATCTATCCCTCTCTCTAGGGATCTTCTCTCTCCAACCAACTACTGACTCCCTTAAACTCTTCCCGCTCCTTGCAATGTCATCTAACTCCACCCACCTCCCAGCATGTTTCGTGTTCCAAGCAGGGAGCCACCAATGGGTGCTTTGCTATACTCCAAGCAGGGAGCTTGGAGCATGGTCAGGAGTCTCCACCTTTCCGTAGATGGTGAGGCACCACACCTCAGGAGGAGGTGCAGTACCTCTGTGGTGACTGAGCCTCAGGGGCGCCACACTACTCCTTTATAGGTAGCAGCCAAGGAATCACACATGCTTCAATATCACGTGCAATAACACTAGCGGCCACCGGGGGCAACTAAACTAAAGTAACCAGAGTGCAATGACCCTAACGGCCACCGGGGGCAAAACTAGAACTAAAAAAACCACAGTGTAATGACCCTAATGGCCAACGGGGGCAAAACTAACTTTAAGCCAACAGCTTAAAGGAAAAAAAAGGTTACTTGTGCAAAATCTGTCATAATCCAACCTGGATCATGACAGTACCCTCCCTCAATGAGGGGCCTCTGGACCCTCAAGACCGCTCTTCACCAAAAAAACCCCACTTACAGTGGGGACGCCCAGATCCAGAGTTCACCCCAACAACTACCTGAACTTCAGGTTTATGACAAACGAGCACCACTGGTATTGGTAATGTATGTTCCGGAGGCACCACCCCTCTCCAAAGCGCCGATCTGGGGAACGAGTGGTGTATGGGCAAGTTTGTGGGTATCTCCAGCTGGTAAGTCTCCGGGCCGATGATGGCCGACACCAAATACGGCCGAATCACCTGAGATTTCCAGACTCCCGCAACACACTTCCACTGGATGTTTTTGGTGGCCACCTGTTGTGAAATCATTTTCTGGTCTGCCTCTGGTTTCTGGTGAGGGAGCTGGTTGTGCTGACAGAGGAGTTATGAGTTCTCCTTCCGGGCTCCCTCTGGTGGTGGCAGGAGGTAGTGAAGCTGATCTAATGAACAGAGACCTGCCACCTGATAATGAGGAAGAGGATTGGACATCTGGAGTCTCAGACTGGATTTAAGATAGCCGACTCCCTATTCCCATGCTGATGATTTTTTCCTGCCTCCTGAGGTCTTAGTTTCCAGCTCAGTTCCTGCCTTCTCAAGCTAAGTTGTCTTTGTTAATGTTCACATTTGATTTGGTTTGGTCTATTCAGTTTTTTGTGTGGTCAGCCAGCCCCGGCTGGGGCTGTGCTGAATTTCCACTCTTATGTCACTGTATATACCAGTTTGCTTTTTGTCCCTTATTAGATTGGCCTCTTTTTGCTCTGTTCTCAGAATATGCCAGAGTGCTGATATAGTGGGCGAAGTCTAGTAACTTCAGGGTATTTTTTGCTATCAGAAGTGCTGGACATTTTTGCAGGGTTTTTTGGTGTGATTGCAGACAGTATCTTTCCTTTCCTGTCCTTTCTAGATAGTGTGTGCCCCATCATTTGCTCAGCCTATTTTCCTACCTGTGTTCGTGTTTTCATCTTGTCTCACCGTCAATACATGTGTGGGGGCTGTCTATTCCTTTGGGGTCTGCTCTGGGGCAGTTTTAGATTTCCCCTTTCTTGCTTTAGGCTAATTTAGTCCTCCGGCTGTGACGATGCATCTAGAATCATCGTAGGTACGCTCCACGGCTGCTGTTAGATGTGTGGTTAGGATCAGGGGTCTGCAATCCGCGCAGTTACCGACCTCTCTGGTTTTCTGTGACTTGGCTTGGTCTTGTTTTCCTCCTCGGTGACCCATTCATAACAGAATTACCAGCCATACCGCAGATTCTAGGGTACTCAAAAACAGGAAAAAATTGTTTTTATATGTATCTTTTCCTCTTTATCTCTGGGGCTGTAGGAGGATTTTTTCTCTAATGGAGATTAAGCAATTGTCTGATCGTGAGGAGCAGCTCGCTGCTGAAGTGTGGGGAATTTCCGCCTATCTCGCTCAGTCACATGCTGTTGAACCAAAGATCCCTACTCCTGATGTGTTTTCTGAGGATCGGTCTAAATTTTTTGAATTTTAAGAATAATTGTAAATTATTTCTTGCCTTGAAGCCTAACTCATCGGGGAGCTCTGTGCAGCAGGTTAAAATTGTCATCTCCTTGCTGCTCAGCGATCCTCAGGATTGAGCTTTTTCTCTGACACTTGAAAATCCAATTCTGACTAATGTGGACGCATTTTTTCAAGCCTTGGGGTTGTTGCATGATGAACCTAATGCTATTGATCAAGCTGAGAAAACCCTATTGGCATTGAACCAGGGTCAGGATTCTTCAGAGTTATACTGTCAAAAATTTTGAAAGTGGGCAGTCCTTACTACATGGAATGATGGTGCATTGGCAGCTCTCTTTCGGAAGGGTTTATCAGAGACCGTAAAGGATATGATGGTGGGATTTCCTGTTCCCTCTGGTCTTGATGATTCTATGTCATTAGCCATTCAAGTTGATCGGCGTTTACGTGAACGTAAAAGTACACGAGAGGCGTTGCCACCTTTTGAACAAACGTCTGAACCTATGCAATGTGATAGTATTTTGTCTAGGACGCAACGCCAGGAGTTTAGAAGGCGTAATAAGCTGTGTTTTTTCTGTGGAGACGCCTCTCATACTATTTCTGTCTGCCCTAAACGAGAGAAACGATTTGCACACACATTTGCTGTGGGCAGTGTACAACCTACGTTTCTTTTGGCAATTACGCTGATCTGCTCCTTATCCACATTTTCCGCTAAGGCTTTTGTAGATTCAGGAGCAGCTTTGAATCTGTTGGATTTGGATTTTGCTAAACGTTGTGGTTTTCCTATGATACCTCTGCGGATGCCTATTCCTTTGAGGGGTATTGATGCTACTCCTTTGGCAGAGAATAAACCTCAGTTTTGGACCCAGGTGATAATGCGAGTTGCCCCACACCACCAAGAAAATTGTAAATTTTTGGTGCTGCACAATTTGCATGATACTATTGTTCTGTGTTTTCCCTGGTTGCAAACTCATAATCCATTTTTGGATTGGAAATCTGTGTCTGTGGTGAGTTGGGGTTGTCAGTGTGTTCTTAGGGACACTCCTGTTTTCTTCACCTCTCCTCAGTCTCATGAAATTCCTGATTATTTGGCTGATTTTTCTGATGTATTTAGTGAGAGTAAGTCTGCGTCTTTGCCTCCTCATAGGAGTTATGACTGTGCAATTGAGTTGATGCCTGGGTGTAAATTTCCCAAGGGTCGGCTTTTCAACTTATCAGTACCTGAACATGATGCTATGCGATCCTATATTAAGGAGTCATTGGAGAAGGGTCATATTAGACCATCCTCTTCACCCTTAGGTGCTGGGTTTTTTTTTGTGACCAAGAAAGATGGTTCATTAAGACCTTGTATTCACTATCGTTCCCTTAACAAGATGATGGTTAAATATCAGTACCTGTTATCCCTGATGTCTGATTTATTCTCCAGTGTTAAAAGTGCCTGCTGGTTTACTAAGCTTGACCTCAGGGGGGCGTATAATCTTATTCGCATCAAGCACGGGGATGAATGGAAGACGGCGTTTAATACTCCGGAGGGAGATTTTGAGTACCTGGTGATGCCTTTTGGGCTCACTAATGCCCCTTCTGTCTTCCAATCCTTTATGAATGGTATTTTCCGGGACTTTGTGGATAAGTTTTTGATCATCTATCTGGATGATATTTTAATCTTTACCAGTGATTGGGATTCTCATGTGGAACATGTCTGGACTGTGTTCTGGATTTTGAGTTAGAATTCCCTGTTTGTTAAGGGATCAAAATGCCTCTTTGGTGTACCGAGGATTTCATTTTTGGGATTTATTTTGTCTCCGTCGACTATTGAAATGGACCCAGCCAAGGTACAGGCCATTTATGATTGGGTTCAGCCCACTTCTTTGAAGGCTCTCCAGAAGTTTTTGGGTTTTGCGAATTTCTATCGTAAATTTATAGGTAATTTTTCTGGTATTGTCAAACCACTGACTGATCTGACCAAGAAGGGCGCTGATGTGCTGAATTGGTCTCCAGAGGCTGTCTCGGCATTTCAGGAGCTTGAGTGGAGATTCACTTCTGCTCCGGTTTTACGGCAACCTGATGTCTCACTTCCATTTCAGGTGGAGGTAGATGCTTCTGAGATTGGTGCGGGAGCTGTTTTGTCCCAAAAAGATCCTGTGACTTCTAAAATGAATCCCTGTGCCTTCTTTTCTCGAAAGTTCTCCCCATCTGAACGCAACTATGACGTGGGGAATCGGGAATTGTTGGCCATGAAATGGGCATTTGAAGAGTGGAGACATTGGTTGGAGGGAGCTAGACATCAAGTTGTGGTCCTCACCGACCACAAGAATTTGATTTATCTGGAGTCGGGCAAACGCTTGAATCCTAGACATGCTAGGTGGGCCTTGTTTTTCACGCATTTCAATTTTGTGGTCTCTTTTCTTCCTGGCACTTACAATGTTAAGGCAGATGCCCTTTCTAGGAGTTTCTTTGCTGATTCTCTTATTGTGACCGAGCCTACTACCAACCTAGGTGAGGGTGTAGTTCTTTCTGCCATTTTGCCCGATTTGAGACGCGCCCTGGAGGAATTTCAGGAGGATAAACCTGAGCGTTGTCCTATGGGAAAATTGTATGTTCCTGACCAGTGGAGGAAGAGAGTGATGTCTGAAGTTCATTGCTCCGCATTGGCTGGTCATCCAGGTATTTTTGGTACCAGAGATTTGGTGAGTTGGTCTTTTTGGTGGCCTGCCTTATCTGCTGATGTCAGGAATTTTGTGCAGTCCTGTGGGACTTGTTCTCGGTCTAAACCCTGTTATCGTTCTAGTGGGTTGTTGATGCCCCTGCCGGTGCCCAAGAGGCCATGGACCCATATCTCAATGGATTTTATTTTTGATCTTCCTGTCTCTCAGAGAATGACTGTTATCTGGGTGATTTGTGATAGATTTTCTAAGATGGTCCATCTTGTACCACTCCCAAGGTTGCCATCTTCCTCAGAGTTGGTGCCCTTGTTTTTACAACAGGTGGTTCGGTTGCATGGGATTCCTGAGAACATTGTGTCGGACAGAGGAGTCCAGTTTGTTTCCAGATTCTGGAAAGCCTTTTGTTCCAATCTGGGAATTCAGTTATCTTTCTCCTCTGCTTTTCATCCTCAGACCAATGCGCAGACTGAGAGAACAAACCAGACTTTGGAGTCCTATTTAAGATGTTTTATATCTGCTGATCAGGATGACTAGGTCTCATTTTTGCCCTTGGCCGAATTCACGCTAAACAATAGAGCTACTTCTGCCACTTTGATGTCGCCCTTTTTCTGTAACTTTGGGATTCATCCTCAATTTTCTTCAGGGCAAGTGGAACCTTCAGCCTGCCCAGGTGTGGACACTGTGGTAGAGAGAATGCAACAGATTTGGGACCAAGTGGTGGATAAGTTGTCACTCTCTCAGGAAAAGGCCCAGCGGTTTTCCAACCGGCATAAGACCATTGGTCCCCGGTTTAAAGTTGGTGATATGGTTTGGTTGTCGTCAAAGAATATCTCTATGAAGGTTGCGTCTCCAAAGTTCAAGCCAAGATTTATTGGACCTTATAAGATCTTGGAGATTCTTAATCCTGTTTCTTTTCGATTGGCTCTTCCAGTTACGTTTAAGATCCATAACGTATTTCACAAATCTCTGTTGAAGAGGTTTGTTGAGCCAGTAGTTCCTGTGGCGGTGCCTCCTGACCCTGTATTGGTTGAAGGCAATGTGGAATATGAGGTAGAGAAAATATTGGATTCTCGTTTGGCTAGACGGAGACTCCAGTATTTGATCAAATGGAAGGGTTATGGCCAGGAGGATAATTCTTGGGTCTCTGCCTCTGACATTCATGCCAATAGATTGGTTTGTGCTTTTCACCGGGCCCATCCTGATCGGCCTGGTGGCGTGGATGAGGGTTCGGTGACCCCCTCCTCAAGGGGGGGTACTGTTGTGAACTCATTTTCTGGTCTGCCTCTGGTTTCTGGTGAGGGAGCTGGTTGTGCTGACAGAGGAGTTGTGAGTTCTCTTTCTGGGCTCCCTCTGGTGGTGGCAGGAGGTAGTGAAGCTGATCTAATTAACAGAGACCTGCCACCTGATAATGAGGAAGAGGATTGGACATCTGGAGTCACAGACTGGATTTAAGACAGCCGACTCCCTATTCCCATGCTGGTGATTTTTTCCTGCCACATAAGGTCTTAGTTTCCAGCTCAGTTCCTGCCTTCTCAAGCTAAGTTGTCTTTGCTAATGTGCACATTTGATTTGGTTTGGTCTATTCAGTTTTTTGGGTGGTCAGCCAGCCCCGGCTGGGGCTGTGCTTAATTTCCACTCTTATGTCACTGTATGTACCAGTTTGCTTTTTGTCTCTTATTAGATTGGCCTCTTTTTGCTCTGTTCTCAGAATATGCCAGAGTACTGATATAGTGGACGAAGTCTAGTGACTTCAGGGTATTTTTTGCTATCAGAAGTGTTGGACATTTTTGCAGGGTTTTTTTGACGTGATTGCAGACAGTATCTTTGATTTCCTGTCCTTTCTAGCTAGTGTGGGCCCCATCGTTTGCTCAGCCTATTTTCCTACCTGTGTTCGTGTTTTCATCTTGTCTCACCGTCAATACATGTGTGGGGGCTGTCTATTCCTTTGGGGTCTGCTCTGGGGCAGTTTTAGATTTCCCCTTTCTTGCTTTAGGCTAATTTAGTCCTCCGGCTGTGACGCGGCGTCTAGAATCATTGTAGGTACGCTCCACGGCTGCTGTTAGTTGTGTGGTTAGGATCAGGGGTCTGCAATCAGCGTAGTTACCAACCTCTCTGGTTTTCTGTGACTTGGCTTGGGCTTGTTTTCCTCCTCGGTGACCCATTCATAACAGCCACCCATATATGCTCGTTCACACACAGGTCCGGATCTGAACGTTTATTGCCACACATTCGTTTGTCACAATACGGTGAACTCTTTCTGGAACTGACAACAGAGGCGTCCCCCTGTGTCACCACACTCACACCCCCGCATTTCACCAAGGGATGCAACCCTTCCCACTACGAGGTCTTTGCCTCTCAGGGTTGGCTAATGGTGATGGTTGAGCCTTGCCCCTACTCTCCTGCAGCACCTCAGCTGCTACCACTGGAGAGGAAGGGGACGTTTGTAGAGAGACGGCAGAGACAGTAGCCCCAACGCAGCAGCCCTCACACGACTGCTCCCAGCTGACTACTTCCCTTGTCCGCCAATCTAAGACCGGGTTGTGTTTTTTAGACCAAGGGGGCCCACAACGATAGGTGCTGGATTTCCCTCCAATACGTAGTATGACTGGGACTCATCATAATGTCCACTATGCAGCACAATGTCTTTTACGACTTGGTTTAACCCCCCTGGCTCAGTGGGACAGAGTCAATGGCTTGGACGCTTATGGGTTTGTCCGGCGTCTCACACCTCAGACCATGAGTCTGGACAAACTGAGCATCCAGCAGACTGACTTCTGCTCCACTGTTAACAAGCAACGGTATGCCCTCATGTACCTCGCCAACCATCACCTCTGCTGACATAGTACCTTCTGTGGGCGAGGATACCTGATATTACCGATACCTCTGATATTACTGAAGTTTCGGCGTGAGTGCCAAGGACTAAATCATTAGTCTGCTCAAGGCAGCACCATGGGGACACCAACTCCTCCCACCTTCCTGGGTACGTCCGCCTGTATAAGCAAGTCCTGCTCCCCAGCAGGGACTCCAAGGCGCATCTTCGCCAAAGCCGCAAATGGACCCTCTAGTTGAGGCAGAGGGTAGGCCTCAGACCCATAATTCCACTGCAGGTGCTGCTTAAACACATCATTCAGCTCCTCCCTCATCTCAGTGAGGACCAGCAGCAACTGCTCACCGGTCTGAACTTGGCCCATGGCTCACCAGCGAAAAATGTTAGGGTTGGTGATAATGTAATGTCATGTGTGACTGGATACACCGCCTCCAGCAGGGCGACTTTCTATAACACCCGTGAACCTGGGTACACCGCCTCCAGCAGGGCGAATTTAAACAAAGTTAAGGGAAACACCGGGGAAACCGTTACAATGGTGGGCCCTGCAATAGGGAACGGGGACGTGGAGACCTCCTGCACTCCCTGAGTCAGTGTCCCTACACTCCTGATGATCCCTAGGCAGGTTCCGCACCTGGCGACGAGCTGGATACCTCAAATCCCTAGCTCGCCCTGCACCTATCCCTTTCTAGTGAACTGGATGGTGCAGAAACTAATCCCACCACTGCACTAATACACACACAAGGAAAGTCACAAACAGGGAAAAACACCACTTAGCTTTGCTCTGCTGCTATTGCTCCCAGCAACAGAGTACAACACCAAAGTTCAGCTTCACCCCTGAAGCTCGACACCTGAATTCAGCTTCCCCCTGAAGCTATTACACCAGAGCTCCCCTGAGCTGCCAGGAACTCCTCTCTGTAGTTCCTTCCTTCACCAGACTTGGTTGGAAATGAGCAATATCACCCACAGTGAGTGAGACCACCTGCTACTCCTTTATAGGTAGCAGCCAAGGAATCACACCTGCGTCATTATCACATGCAATAACACTAGAGGCCACCGGGGCAACTAAACTAAAGTAACCAGAGTGCAATGACCCTAACGGCCACCAGGGGCAAATCTAGAACTGAAACAACCACAGTGTAATGGCCCTAATGGCCAATGGGGGCAAAACTAACTTTAAGCCAACAGCTTAAAGAAAAAAAAGGTTATTTGTGCAAAATCTGTCATAATCCAACCTGGATCATGACATACACTCACTGGCCACTTTATTAGGTACACCATGCTAGTAAGGGGTTGGACCCCCTTTTGCCTTCAGAACTGCCTCAATTCTTCGTGGCAGAGATTCAACAAGGTGCTGGAAGCATTCCTCAGAGATTTTGGACCATATTGACATGATGGCATCACACAGTTGGCGCAGATTTGTCGGCTGCACATCCCTGATGCGAATCTCCCGTTCCACCACATCCCAAAGATGCTCTATTGGATTGAGATCTGGTGACTGAGGAGGCCATTTGAGTACAGTAAACTCATTGTCATGTTCAAGAAACCAATCTGAGATGATTCGAGCTTTATGACATGGCGCATTATCCTGCTGAAAGTAGCCATCAGATGTTGGGTACATTGTGGTCATAAAGGGATGGACATGGTCAGCAACAATACTCAGGTAGGCTGTGGCGTTGCAACGATGCTCAATTGGTACCAAGGGGCCCAAAGAGTGCCCAGAAAAAATTCCCCACACCATGACACCACCACCACCAGCCTGAACCGTTGATACAAGGCAGGATGGATCCATGCTTTCATGTTGTTTACGCCAAATTCTGACCCTACCATCCGAATGTCGCAGCAGAAATCGAGACTCATCAGACCAGGCAACGTTTTTCCAATCTTCTACTGTCCAATTTCGATGAGCTTGTGCAAATTGTAGCCTCAGTTTCCTGTTCTTAGCTGAGAGGAGTGGTACCCAGTGTGGTCTTCTGCTGCTGTAGCCCATCTGCCTCAAAGTTCGACGCACTGTGCGTTCAGAGATGCTCTTCTGCCTACCTTGGTTGTAACGGGTGGCAATTTGAGTCACTGTTGCCTTTCTATCAGCTCGAACCAGTCTGCCCATTCTCCTCTGACCTCTGGCATCAACATGGCATTTCCGGCCACAGAACTGCCGCTCACTGGATTTTTTTTCTTTTTCGGACCATTCTCTGTAAACCCTAGAGATGGTTGTGCGTGAAAATCCCAGTAGATCAGCAGTTTCTGAAATTCTCAGACCAGCCCTTCTGGCACCAGCAATCATGCCACGTTCAAAGGCACTCAAATCACCTTTCTTCCCCATACTGATGCTCGGTTTGAACTGCAGGAGATTGTCTTGACCATGTCTACATGCCTAAATGCACTGAGTTGCCGCCATGTGATTGGCTGATTAGAAATTAAGTCTTAACACACAGTTGGACAGGTGTACCTAATAAAGTGGCCAGTGAGTGTATAGATTACATAGGAGACACTGCGGCTGCTGTATATACATCACATAGGAGACATAGACTGCTGTATACTTCACATGATGCATCATAACTGCTGTATACTTCACATAGGATACAAAGAGATTGCTGTCTACATCACATAGAATACACTGGGACTGCTGTATATACATCACACAGGACACACTTAAGCTGCTGTACATAGATCACATATGAGACACTGGAACTGATGTATAAAAATCACATAGGAGACACAGCATAATAATAATAACAATGACTGCTATATATACATCACATAAGAGACACCGTGACTGCTGTATACTTCACATAGGATACAGTGAGACTGCTGTATATACATCCCAAAGGATACACTCAGACTGCCGTATATATATCACACAGGAAACAGTGAAACTGCTGTATGCATCATATATAATACATTGGAACTGCTGTACATATATCACACAGGAGACACTGAGGCTCCTGTGTATACATCACATAGGAGACACTGAAGTTGCTTTATATACATCACATATGTATACAACATTCTCAGTGTATCCTAAAATAGAATACACAGATTGCTGTATATACATCCAATAGGAGGTACCATGGCTGCTATATATATACATCATGCAGGATGCATCGAGGCTGGTGTATACATACATCATATAGGAGACACTGGGGCTTGTGTATATACATCACGTAGGATACACTGAGACTGCTGTATATACATCACAAAGGATACAACAAGACTGCTGACTATACATCCCATTGGATACATATACATAGGAGACACTAGGACTGCTGTATATACATCAGAAAAGATACACTGAAGCATTAGTATATACACATTGGATAACCAGCAGTTGCAATGCATCCCATACCACAAAGGATACTCTGGGACTGCTGTATACATCCCATAGGAGACACTGGGGCTTTGACATATACATCAGACAGGACACAATGTTACTGATGTGTACATTACATAGGGATACTCCATCTGCTGCCTTCATCATTAGGAAAGGGAACGCAGATTGCGCTAATTCCACCCACAAAGAACTTGTTGAATTGACGCTGCCACTAGCCAGGGTCAGGACATAATCCTTTGCTGCATGCGCTGCAACATTTAGTTATGGGCTGTGTGTGCGTGCTCATTCGCTGTCTAAGATAGAAATGACAGGGCCCAAGGTTTGATGTCTGTAATTTAATACAGATGTCATACAGGCAGCTCTGTATTGCATATCATGCAAATTGTGACAATCAGAAGCAAGTATTGATCCCTCATACTTGCAATCTTTGATTTCATCAACGTTTCCAAAAATTTTAACTTCATACTTTTAGTGAGAGAATAATTCCTTACATGGAGCACTGCATACAAACATTGTTAATTACTAGAGATGAGCGACTTTTTTAGGGTCGAGTCGGGTTTCATGAAACCTGACTTTCTCAAAAGTCGGGTCGAACAAAGTCAGCCGACTACAGGGAAAAGTCGGAGGCCGACTGAAACACGAAACCCAATGCAAGTCAATGGGGAAGCAAAGTCGGCAGGGAGTGGAGGACAGTAAACACACCTACAGTGCCCATTTCAATGCTAATAACATCAATTCTTATAACTGAAGCTTGTCAACCTTAATTTACTTCATAATAATAAATACGCATTGAAAACAGGTGGTTATTTGGCTAAAGTTGTGGGGGGGTAGGGCTGGCTCCAGGTTTTCGTGTGCCCTGGGCCAAAGAGTGTCAGTGCGCCCCTTTAACACATACCACAACTCATGATGCTCCGATATGGCCCAGAAATATAGGTATAGTACAATGACAAATACTTCACTGCTTACATGACTGATCTATTTTAAATTGTACAAAAAAAGGACAGTATATTACTCCATACAGTATTATGGCCACCACAATATTTCTCTATACAGAATAATTGGCCACATATAATGTTCCATACAGTATATGATGACCTCCACATAATGCTACAGTATATGATGGTCCCCATGGATGATGCCCCAGTGTGTTATGGGCCCAAATAATGCTCCACATATAATGGGCTCCATTTCTAATGCTCCAGTGTATAAAGGGCCCCATAAATGCTGCTCCAGTGTCTGTTGTCCCCCATTTGGAATGCTCCAGTATATGATGGGCCTCATGGATGATGCTCCAGTGTCTTATGGGCCCTAATAATGCTCCATATATAATGGGCCCCATTTCTAATGCTCCAGTGTATCATGTGCCACATAGATGCTGCTCCAGTGTCTGATCTGCCCCATTTGGAATACTCCAGTATATGATGGGCCTCATGGATGATGCTCTAGTGTATGATGGGCCTTATGGATGATGCTCCAGTGTCTTATAGGCCCTAATAATGCTCCATATATAATGGGCCCCATTTCTAATGCTTCAGTGTATCATGTGCTCCATAGATGCTGCTCCAGTGTCTGATCTGCCCCATTTAGAATGCTCCAGTATATGATGGGCCTCATGGATGATGCTCCAGTGTCAGATGTCCCCCATTTTGAATGCTCCAGTATATGATGGGCCCCATCTTTAATTAACCCAGGCATGGTTAATTAAACGATTTAGATGAAGGAATTGAGGGTAAACTGATTAAATTTGCTGATGACACAAAGCTAGGAGGGATAGCTAATACTAGAGAAGAGAGAGAGAGAGGATTCAAAAAGATATAAATAAACTGGAGCAGTGGTCAGCAACAACTAACAGAATGGTTTTTAACAGGGAAAAATGCAAAGTACTACATCTGGGCAATAAAAATGAAAAAAGCATATACAGAATGTGAGGAATAGGGCTAAGCAACAGCACATGTGAAAAAGACTTGGGTATACTAATAGATCACAGACTGAATATGAGTCTACAGTGTGATGCAGCAGCAAAAAAGGCAAATTCAATTCTAGGATGTATTAACAGAAGCATACAGTCTAGATCACGTGAAGTCATTATTGCCCTCTACTCCTCTTTGGTCAGACCTCATCTGGAATATTGTGTCCAGTTTTGGGCACCACATTTTAAAAAAGACATCAACAAACTGGAGCAAGTTCAGAAAAGAGCGACCAGAATGGTGAACGGTCTGCAAACCCTGTCTTATGAGGAAAGGTTGCAGGATTTGGGAATGTTTAGTTTGCAAAAGAGAAGACTGAGAGGAGACTTAATAGCTGTCTACAAATATCTATAGGGTTGTCACATTGTAGCAGGATCATCTTTATTCTCATTTGCACAAGGAAAGACTAGAAGCAATGGGATGAAACTGAATGGGAGGAGACACAGATTAGATATTAGAAAAAACTTTTTTACAGTTAGAGTGATCAATGAGTTGAACAGGCTGCCGCGAGAAGTGGTGAGTTCTCCTTCAATGGAAGTCTTCAAACAGAGGCTGGACAGACATCTGACTGGGATGATTTAGCAAATCCTGCTTTGAGCAGGGGGTTGGACCAGATGGCCCAGGAGGTCCCTTCCAACTCTACGATTCTATGATTCTATGATTCTAAAAGAGCTCCATGGAGTAATCTGAAGTGTGTGCTGCCGCATCCTTCACTTTTGGTGTGGGTGAAGGCAGAGGCGTATCTAGGCTTTCTGGCACCCGGGGCAAGAATTTGGTTCGGCGCCCCCCCCCCCCCCAAGTGCATATGCGACTTGCACAGTTAGTCATGTACCCACGCGCTGCTCTCCCTAATGCTCTCAATGTTCAGTAAAAAACTGAAAGCAGGAAGAGAAGCTCGTTGTCACAGGACCATAACTATGAAAATCGCATATGAGTGAGGTGTCCATGTGATGAGTACTGGAACCTGCAGAGCTGAATCCTGACATTGCAGCTTCTGAATTCTCACAACTAATGCACTGCACACATTTAGGATTCTCCCTTGCCGATATACAGTCATGTCAACACAAGTATGTGATTTGTATACTTCTGGCCACATTCCAACTAGACGTGCCCGGCCTCGCTCCGTTCACTTTCATTGAGTGAGGCCACACATGTCTAGTCAGCATGTGACCGCATGTATGTAAATTACCAGCACGAGAGAATCCTGACAGCATTCAGTGAGCACTGTGAGAATTCAGAAGTCTGCAGTCACATAGAATGTCTGCAGACTCAGCACAGACCTGGACAACCCCTGTAATGCTCCTGACATAAATAAAAAACATGAGAATTAGTCAATATCACAAATAATATTTACATCCAGGTACCTTATAGATGACGTCATCTCTGGAGTCGTTCTCCTTTTCTTCTTCTTGTCCAGACCCCATGATAAGTTTTCTCATCCACATCTCGTCTCTGCAGACTTCCATCTTCTCCGGTCTTCTGCAGCAAATCCCCACACGATGCCCTTAAAGATAGAAGTGTCATTATAATGCCCCTAAATACAAATATCTGCAATATACTGTCTCCTTACACTATTCCCCTCCCTCCTCATACTGTCTCCTCATATATTTACCCCCTCACTCTCTATACTGTCTGCTCACACATATCCCCGACTCCCCATACTGTGTCCACATGCATTCACCCGTTCGCACCCCTTACTGTCTGCACCCATCCCCCATACTGTTTCCTCATACATGCCCTCATACATACTCTTCATTTTGTGTCCTCAAATCTCCCCACATACATTAAATACCATCCCCACTCCAAATCCCCCCATCCCCAATCCCCCACACACATTAAGTACCCCCCATCCCCACTAAATAACCCCTCGTCCCTACTCCAAAATCCCCCCCACACATTATGTACCCCCACTCCAAATCCCCCCACACATTATGTACCCCCACTCCAAATCCCCCCACACATTATGTCCCCCCACTCCAAATCCCCCCACACATTATGTACCCCCACTCCAAATCCCCCCCACACATTAACCCCCATCTCCGCTCATTAACCCCCACCCCCACATTAACCCCCCTCTCCACTCATTAACCCCCATCTCCACTCATTAACCCCCACCCCCACATTAACCCCCCTCTCCACTCATTAACCCCCATCTCCGCTCATTAACCCCCATCCCCATCTTCGGTGGTTCTTCAGCTCCACAGAGGAGCACACTTACCACCAGCGTTCGCTCTGGGCGCCGGGAGTGACGTCAGCAGCGTGATCACATGACCTGATCACGCTGCTGACATCGCTCTGACCCGGCGGTCAGAGCTTCAATTGTACTGGCGTCTATAGACGCCAAGTACAATTGCTGCCTGGGAATCGGCGCGGCCTCCTTCTCTGCGTCGGCTGTCAGCTTGACAGCCGACACAGAGAACCGCCGACTCCCAGGACTGGTAGCGGCAGAACACAGCCACCGGGGGGGAGGGAGATACTGGCATACTGCGGACCGCTGCATTAGGCGGCCGGGCGGCTCGACTGCGCCCCCCCTGCTGCCTGCACCCAGGGCAACTGCCCCGGCTGCCCCCCCCTGGATACGCCACTGGGTGAAGGACACAAGGAAAGTGGTTGCTCCTGACCAGAAGCCTGCACTTACGACTCAGTGCTTGCATTTTTTTAAACTTCAGAAGAGGAGGCGATAGAGCTGGAGGCTGTTTCAGCAGTTTAAGCCAAAAACAGTTCCTGATGCTCCGGCTTTAAAAGCAGTCTACCTACTCTCAGAAAATGGAGCCTTACAGGCCTTCCAGAGCTACACCATGACGCAGGCTCAACTCCTCCTGCCTTAGCTGCTATTGTGTTTTTGGCACTACCAGCAGATACACCACCACCATCAGTACCAGGTGGCCCCCCACGCCCACGTCCGTGTCCTCTTCCACCATACTTCCTCATGTTTTAGAAAATTGACCCAAAATACCAGCAGATATATGGTACTGTATCAGAAGCGTACAGCTCTATACAGTCTAGGGATAACAGTAAATCTCCGTATATATTTCATGAGTCATACACAGACGCTCACAGGCTCAGTATGGATTACCCAATAAAATAAAAAGGTGAAAAAGGGTACAGTATCACCAGATACAAGGTATATATAGTATAGTGTACACATTCTGAATCTCCGTATACATTTCAGGAGGCAGACACAAATGCTCTCAGGCCCAGTATGGATTACACAAGAATATGAAAAGCTGTAAATGGTTAATGTAACACAAGCGTACAGCTGTATACAGTGTTGGCCAAATTTGAAATCTCGGTATATACGGTATTTCCGGAGTCACCCTCATACGCTCATTCAGTCTGGGTTTGACCATAATAAAAAATGTTGTAAAAAAGGTACTGGATAACAAGATAGCAAGTATATACATTATAGGGTACAATTGAAATCTCTGTATACCTAGTCCCGTAGTCAGTCTCAGACACTTACTCAGTATGGATTTGACCGTAATACTAAATGTCGAACAAAGGTACTGTATAACAAGATACAAGCTGTATCGAGTGTAGGGTAAAAATTGGTATCTCCGATTCACCGTATATATAGAAGGCGTAAATCACACACGCTCACTCACTATAGATGATACCGTAATACAAAATTTTGAACAAAGGTACTGTATCAGCACATACCAGGTTTATCCAGTCTAGGGATAATTTTAAATTTCCGTCTATACTTCCGGAGTCAGACACAGACACTCACAGGCTCAGTATTTATTACACCAGTATTTAACAAGCAGAAAAAGGGAAAGGTAGTTGAAGCGTACAACAGTATACAGTGTTGTGGTACTTTTAAATCTTCGTATATATTTCAATCTCAGTAAGCCAGTCCAGACTCTCCGCTACTGGGAACTACATGGATACAAGTACAGATGGAAATTCGATTGTTGGCAGAAATTTGGGAATTACTCATCGCGGGAAAACCTCCCAGTAGAAGTTGCAGAGGCGACGCAGACCCTCAATTACGGTGTCTGTGGAGACAGTGAAAATGGTTCTTTGTGAAGAAAGGATTGCTTTATCGCAGTAGCGTGGATCACATCACCGTTACTCGTTTCCATCAAATTGTGATCACAGGGAGAGATGTACCCATGGTCCTCACTGCCTATCATGATATGTCTGGTCATTTTGGAGTGCAAAAGACAGAAGCCACAGACTGTAGGCGATTCTATTAGATTGGCATGAGAGGAGACATTGAAAAATGATGGCAGGAATGTCACACGTCTGTGACTATCATAACTGTGAAAGGTGATCATAAAGCACCACTGCATCCGCTTGTAAGTTGACGTCCATTATAAATGGTAGCCATTGATCATCTGAAGGTAGAGGCCAGCAGGACAGGGCATAGCTACATCTTAACCATCATCGATCAATACACCAAATTTCTAGTGGCCGTCCCTGTGAAGGATTTAACTGCCCAGACTACACAGCGGTGGAGCAGGGAGAGGTTAGTATTGCAACTTGCAAGTGCTGTGGCCATGACCAAGCAGGGGGGCACACTCGTGGTCGACGGTACTGGCACAAGGCCCCTCATAGTATGCTGGTGTGTCTGACTGCGAGTGGGCCCCCCCACTGTCAGAGACGCTGTATGAGGAGCCCTGTGCCAGTGCCGTCGGCCATCTGTGGGCCCATCCACCTGTTCAGAGCAACGGCACTTGCTCGGGTGCGCCAGGTGTTGACCCCAGCCATTGGGGGGGGGAGCCCACTTAGGGAGGTTTAAAAAATGGCATATGTTGATGTGTTGGCTGGACATTCAGCTGCTGCAAAGGGCAGAATTGGACAAGTCTGAGGAAGAGGAGGACAAAAGCGAGGCAGTTTTCTGGCAACCTATGTGTCATCAGGGGAAGGTGGGACAAAATCCTTTGAAAACCATGCATGGTTCATTTTAATGAAGGTTAGATCATCAACATTTTGGGTAGACAGATGGGTCCTTTTTTCTGTCAGGATTGATCCAGCAGCACTGAAGACTCTTTCAGATAACACACTAGCAGCAGGGCAAGCGAGCTCCTGTAAGGCATATTGTGCCAATTCAGGCCAGGTGTCCAGTTTAGAGGCCCAATAGTCAAAGGGGAATGACCTGTGAGGGAGAACATCGATATGGGAGGAGAAGTAGTTTGTAACCATAGTTGACAACTGCTGTCTCCTGTCACTTTTAATCGATGCAGTATTAGCAGTCGTGTGAGCGGTACTTGAGAAATCATTCCACAACGCGGTCATTAAACCCTTGTCTCCAACGCCACTTCGGCTGTGTGCATCATGAACACCTCTTCCATTGTGCCCACTACGGCTTGTGGGAGAACCAGCATCACTGCTGTGTGCTGGGAAAGCCTCAAACAAACGGTTTACCAGAGTTGCTTGTTTGTTAGCCAATATTATCTCTAGGTTCTCCTGTGGCATGATGTTGTGTAATTTGCCTTTGTAGCGTGGATCGAGGATGCTGGCCAGCCAGTAGTCGTCATCCCTCATCATTTTGGCAATGTGGGGGTTCCTTTTTAGGATCCGCAAGGCATAATTGCACATGTGGGCCAATGTTCCAAGTGTCAATGATGCACTGCCAGTGCTGGGTGGAGGAGCACTTTCTGGCAAATCCACATCCCTACAGTCACACACAAACACTGTACCTGACCTTGGAACGCCAACATTTTCTCTTGCCCCTGAGAAGCATCCTCCTGCCCAAAATAATCATCCCCCTCATCCTCCTCCTCTTTTTCCTCCACCTCGTCCAGGACAGTTCCCTGACCAGACAATGGCTGACTGTCATCAAGACTTCCTTCCTCCTCCTCCTCCGCTGCAGACGCCTGATCCTTAATGTGCATCAAACTTTTCATGAGCAGACGCATAAGTGGGATGCTCATGATTATGATGGCGTCGTCTGCGCTTACCAGCCGTGTGCATTCCTCAAAACACTGAAGGACTTTACAGATGTCTTTCAGCTTTGACCACTGCACACCCGACAATTCCATGTCTTCCCTCAAACTGCCTGCCCGTGTATCCTCCCACAAATGCATTACAGCCTGCCTCTGTTCGCACATCCTCTCAACCATGTGCAGGGTGGAGTTCCACCTTGTTGCAACGTCTATGATTAGGTAGTGATTGGGGAGGTGGAGCAATCGCTGCAGCTTCTGCATACGAGTGGAGTGGACGTTTGAGCGACGGATGTGCGAGCACAGTCTTCGCACCTTATGGAGCAGGGATGTTAACTCCGGATAATTATTAAGGAAGCACTGCACCACCAGGTTCAAAGTGTGAGCCAGGCAAGGTATGTGTGTGAGTTTTGCATGGGCTATGGCTGCCACAAAATTACAGCCGTTATCACTGACTACCTTGCCTGCCTCAAGATGTAGACTGCCCAGCCATGACTCTGTTTGTCGCTGCAAGTAGTCGGCCAGTACCTCCGCGGTGTGTCTGTTGTCGCCCAAAGACTTCATCTTTAACACAGCCTGCTGATGCTTACCACTAGCTGTTCGATAGTGGGACACCTCGTGTGCAACACTGGCAGCTGCGGATGGAGTGCTCGTGCGAATGCGCTCTGTGGACGAGCTTTCGCTAATAGAGGAGGATCGAAAGCCTACAGCCAACTGTTTCCTATACCGTGGGCTAGGCAGCACTGTTCCACCGCCGCTGTCCCCAGTGGAGCCTGCATCCACCACATTAACCCAGTGCGCAGTGATGGACACGTAACGGCCCTGGCCATGCCTACTGGTCCATGCATCTGTTGTGAGGTGCACCTTTCCACTCACTGACTGTTTTAGTGCATGGACAATGCGGTCTTTCACATGCCAGTGGAGGGCAGGGATGGCTTTTCGAGGAAAGAAGTGCCGACTGGGTAGGTCATAGCATGGGACAGTGAAGGCCATGAGGTCGCGGAAAGCTTCGCTTTCAACCAAACGGTAGGGCATCATCTCTAATGAGATTAGATTGGCAATGTAGGCGTTCAAACAAAATGTACGCGGATGAGAGGATGAGTACTTTCTTGTCCTACTCAGACTATCAGGTAGGGTGAGCTGGACTGGAGAGCTGCATATGGGGGAAGTAGCGGTGGACCGAACGGAGTGAGAGGGGGTTGGTGATGGTATTGGTGGTGATGGCCTAGATTCATTGTTGTGTTGCAAAACCATTGTGACTCCCTGAGTGCTTTGGCCTTGCGACGACACCTCCACATTTAGTGCTGGTGGTGTGCTTAACGGTGCCGGTGGTCTTACAGTGGGGGAAGCGATGGAGCGTTGCTGGCTACCATCAGTCGGACCAGGTGCACATGTGCTACCTGAGGTTTTGTAGTCCGTCCACGCTTGCAAGTGCATGTTGATTAAATGTCTAAGCATGCAACTGGTATTCAAATTTCTGAGTTGTTTACCTCGGCTAAAGGTCCTTCCGCACTTCTTACAGGTAACCTTTGCCTCATCGGTAGGATTTTGGACAAAGAAGTGCCACACTGCACTCTTCCTACTATGGTAAACATTTTCTGGCCTTGCACGCTGTGCTAAGTTGACCATCTGGCCAAGCTGTCCTGCAACTCTTTTAGTTTTTGTTCCACGTTTTTGGACAGCTACGGGCCTGGCAAATAACTGCTGCTGCGATGTCAATGCCTGCTGTGGATCCTTCTCCTTATCTGAACTATTGCCAGCGCCACCCTCCTCCCCCAATGGATGGCAATCCGGGTCAAGAACTGGGTCATCCATCACCTCCTCTTCAAAGTCATCTGCACCTTCCTTTTTACCTTCCTCTGTGTCACCATGTAAAGTGGTATAGTATGTGGGAAGGGGCTCCTGAGTTTCATCAGGGTCAGATTCTGGCTCAATAGACTGCGAGGGCAATGTAGTTCTCTGGGTCGATGTACCAGCAGAATCATCTAGCAGTGGCTGTGCATCAGTGCATTCCATGTCAGATTCATCTTGGACTGGGGAATTCTGGATTTGACTGGATAACCCAGGCATGGTATGTGAAAAGAGCTCCATAGAGTAATCTGAAGTGTGGGCTGCCGCATCCTTAACTTTTGGTGGGGGTGAAGGACACAAGGAAAGGTGTTTTTCCTGACCAGAACCCTGCACTGACGACTCCGTGCTTGCAGGTTTCGAACTTTCAGAAGAGGAGGCAATAGAGCTGGTGGCTGTTTCGGCAATGTACACCAAAACTTGTTCCTGATGCTCTGGCTTTAAAAGTGGTTTTCCTACTCCAAGAAAAGGCAACCTTACAGGCCTTCTTGGGCCAGACGATGACGCAGGCTCAACACCTCCTGCCTTAGCTGCTATTGTGCTTTTGCCAGAACCAGCCGATGGACCACCACCATCAGTACCAGCTGCGCCCCCCTGCCCACGTCCACGGCCTCTTCCACCATACTTCCTCATGTTTGGAAAAATGTACCAAAAATACCAGCAGAGAGATGGTACTGTATGAGGAGCGTCCAGCTGTGTAAGGTGTATCAAAAAATTAAATCTATGTATATATTTTGTTAGTCACAGACGCTCTCACAGTAAGTATTGGACCGTAATCCTACAAGCAGATATACGGAACTGTATCAGAAGTGTACAGCTGTATACGTTTTTTGTGTAACTAACAATCTCCATATATGTATTTACGGAGTGTCACACACACGCTGACTCTGTATAGATGTGACTGTAATGCGAATGGCAGATATACAATACTGTTTGAGAATCTACGTATATATTTTGTTAGTCACAGATGCTCTCACAGTAAGTATTGGACCGTAATCCTACAAGCAGGTATACGGAACTGTATCAGAAGTGTACAGCTGTATACGTTTTTTGTGTAACTAACAATCTCTGCATATGTATTTACGGAGTGTCACACACACACGCTGACTCTGTATAGATGTGACTGTAATGCAAATGGCAGATATACAATACTGTTTGAGAATCGTACAGCTCTATACGGTGTGTATGGAAAATTGTCAATCTCCGTCTATTTGTATAGGGACTGACACACGCTGTCTCTGTCTAGTTTTGACCGTTCTCAAACAGCAGATATACGAAACTGTTTGAAAAGCGGACAGCACTCTAAGGTGTAGGTCTGGAAAAATGGAAAAACTCCTCGGCTTTTTTTTCCAGAGTCACACACAGATAGCTTTTATTTGTCTGTGATACAAGGCGGTACACGGTAGGGTGAGGAGCGTACACCGCTATACGGTGTCTGTATGGAAAATTATCAATCTCCGTCTATTTGTGTACGGACTGACACGCTTTCTCTGTCTAGTTTTGACCGTTCTCAAACAGCAGATATACGGAACTGTTTAAAAAGCGGACAGCACTCTAAGGTGTAGGTCTGGAATAACAGAAAAACTCCTCGGCTTTTTTTACAGAGTCACACACAGATAGCTTCTATTTGTCCGTGATACAAGGCGGTACACGGTAGTGTGTGAGGAGCGTACACCGCTATACGGTTTCTGTATGGAAAATTGTCAATCTCTGTCTATTTGTATACGGCCTGACACGCTTTCTCTGTCTAGTTTTGACCGTTCTCAAACAGCAGATATATGAAACTGTCTGAAAAATGGACAGCTCTCTAAGGTGTAGGTCTGGAAAAACGGAAAAACTCCTCAGCTTTTTTTTCCCAGAGTCACACACAGATAGCTTCTATTTGTCTGTGATACAAGGCGGTACACGGTATTGTGTGAGGAGCGTACACCACTATACGGTGTCTAAAAAACAAATCTGAACTGAAAAAGTAAGTTAATGTGTATGCACAATGTAAGTGCATATTAACACATGACCATTAACCAGAGAAAACAAAAAGCAAAAAACACAAATATCACGGCAACCCTTGTGGGACAGTCCCTACTCTAGTATTTAAAACCTTTTCACTTGCCAAGTGACATGAATGTGAACAAGGATCGAGCGGCTGAACCACTAGTAAAAGCTTAGGCCAGACAGGATGGTTTTCCCAGCTCAGAAAGAGGGCGGTCACACCCATATATGCACTGAATGCACAATGAAATGAATAAAAAACAAATCTGAACTGAAAAAGTAAGTTAATGTATATGCACAATGTAAGTGCATATTAACACATGACCATTAACCAGAGAAAACAAAAAGCAAAAACCACAAATATCCTGAACTAAAAAGTAAAAAAATAAACTGCAAATAATGCATAAAGGTAATAATAATAAGGGTATTTAGTAAACATAATTTTGATCAAAATAATGTACAAGCCATCCCGCCACGTCACGGCAACCCTTGTGGGACAGTCCCTACTCAAGTATTTAAAACCTTTTCACTTGCCAAGTGACGTGAATGTGAACAAGGATCGAGTGACTGAACCACTAGTAAAAGCTTAGGCCAGACAGGATGGTTTTCCCATCTCAGAAAGAGGGCGGTCGCACCCATATCTGCACTGAATGCACAATGAAATGAATGAAAAACAAATCTGAACTGAAAAAGTAAGTTAATGTATATGCACAATGTAAGTGCATATTAACACATGACCATTAACCAGAGAAAACAAAAAACACAAATATCCTGAACTAAAAAGTAAAAAAATAAACTGCAAATAGTGCATAAAGGTAATAATAATAAGGGTATTTAGTAAACATAATTTTGATCAAAATAATGTACAAGCCATCCTGCCACGTCACGGCAACCCTTGTGGGACAGTCTCTACTCTATACGGTGTCTGTATGGAAAATTGTCAATCTCAGTCTATTTGTATAGACACACTGTCAGGAACACCGCACTGCACTTGCTCACTGAGCCAGGGCGCGTGTCCTGAGTACAAAGACTGTGCACAAAGATACCTGCGGAGCAAGCAGCAGTGGTGACAATGCATGCTCCAGGACCTGAATCACGTGACTGCTGGGGGCGTGGCCTAAGCTCCACAGAGCTAGGAGCTGCAGGGAAACTCCTAGAAGGGTAACTACAGGACAATGTTACCAAGGAGCATAGACAGAGACATACACCAGATCAAGCCGGGTCAAAGCACGAAATAGCAGGACAGTACCAAAGGGCTTAGACAGAAAGAATAGTCAGGACGTAGCAATAGATCAGAAAACCAGAACAGGTATTAGACAGTACAATAGGGGTAAACTGTAAAGGAGTAACGATAGCCAAGCCAGGAGGTCAGAACCAGAAAAGACAATGGTACCAAAAACGAGAGACGGAGTACAGAGTGAAGGAACAAGCCGGGTCATACACGGGAAGCAAACAAACAATGCAGAGTACACACACACCAGGGGTCAGACACACCAGAATAGCAGTATAACTGACAGAGAATGCCAGTATGGAGTGAGCATAAATACCCCTCCCAGATCCAAAGAGAGGCCGGCAATGTTAACCCTGTCAGAACAGGACATTAACCATGTCCTAACCATGACAGTACCCCCCTCTTAATGGGGGGCCACCGGACCCCCAGGTTTCTCAGGGTACCTGGCATGAAAAGCCCGCACCAGTCGATCAGCGTGCACCGAACTGGCCGGAACCCACGATCGATCCTCAACGGAATATCCCTTCCAATGGATAAGGTACTGAAGTCTCCGGCGCACCCACCGCGAATCAATGATGCGCCCTACCTCGTTCTCCAGTTGACCCTCTGCCAACACTGGTGGAGCCACGGATGAGGGATCTTCTCTAACTGTCCCTACAGGTTTTAATAGGGACCTGTGGAAGACGTTAGAGATTTTGAAGGAGGTGGGCAACTGTAATCTGTATGCCACCAGGTTGATCACCTCTACAATCTTGTATGGGCCAATAAATTTGGGGCCCAACTTCATAGAGGGTATTTTAAGTTTGATGTTACGAGTGGACAACCAGACTTTTTCTCCCACTGTCAACGCAGGAACCACCCCCCTCCTCCTGTCTGCAAAATGTTTGAACTTCTTCTGGGCTTTGGAGATGTTCCCCTGTACCTCCTTCCAGAGGGTTTTTAATAGTTGTACCATCCCTTCGGCACCAGGGCAATCCAAATCCATACGGGAAAATTCCCCAAACTGCGGAACAAACCCATAATTGACCAGAAAGGGAGGCTTTCCGGTAGACTGATTAACCCGACAGTTGAATGCAAATTCTGCCATGGGCAATACCTCACACCAGTCTTCCTGTCTGGAGGAGGCCAGGCATCTCAGAATCTGCTCCAATGACTGGTTGGTGCGTTCCGTTTGTCCGTTAGATTCCGGGTGATAGGCAGAGGAGAATGACAACGTGATCCCCAACTTCATACAAAACGCTCTCCAAAACCTGGCCACAAATTGCACACCCCTGTCCGACACCACGTTCACAGGCACTCCATGCAGTCGAACAATGTGCTGTATAAACAAACGAGCCAAGGTTTCAGCAGATGGTAAAGCAGGTAATGGCACAAAGTGGGCTTGCTTAGAAAATCTATCAACCACTACCCATACCACTGAGTTGCCCTTGGAAGGTGGAAGGTTAGTGATAAAGTCCATGGACAGGTGTGTCCATGGTTTATCCGGAATTGGCAAAGGCACCAATTCCCTGGCCGGCCGGACCTGAGAGCTTTTAGAACGCGCGCACACCCCACAAGTATTCACAAACCTTTTTATATCAGTACTCATAGAGGGCCACCGAAAACCCCTAGCTACTGCCCCCCGGGTAGCTGCAATACCAGGGTGTGCACTTAACATAGAGTCATGAAATTCTTGGAGGAGTGTGGGACGGAATTGTTCGGGTACAAACAATTTACCTGGGGGTTTATTCCTGGGAGCTTGTGCTTGTGCTTCCAGAATCTCTCTCTGTAACTCAGAGGAGATTTCGGCTACAACCACTCCCGGTTGAAGAATGGAGGAAGGAGGTTCTGGAGGGGACACAGAATCAAAACTTCGGGATAAGGCATCTGCCTTTACATTTTTAGACCCTGGTCGGAACGTGATGGTAAATTGAAATCGAGAAAAAAAAAAAGTGCCCACCGAGCCTGTCTGGGGGTCAATCTCTTAGCAGACTCGATATATGCCAGATTTTTATGATCAGTGATGACCGTAATGGGATGAGCGGCCCCCTCCAAAAAATGCCTCCATTCTTCAAAGGCCAATTTAACTGCTAACAGTTCCCTGTTACCAACATCATAGTTTCTCTCGGCCGACGAGAACTTCTTAGAGAAAAAGGCACAGGGTTTGAGGTTAGTCAGGGTAGAGGGACCCTGTGACAATACTGCCCCCACCCCCACCTCCGAAGCGTCGACCTCGACGATAAAAGGTCTTGACGAATCGGGTTGTACCAACACAGGGGCTGTAGTAAAACACTTCTTTAATGCCAGAAAGGAATTTTTTGCGGCCACAGACCAACTTTTTACATCTGCCCCTTTAAGAGTGAGGTCCGTCAAGGGTTTTACCACCTGCGAGAACCCTTTAATGAACTTCCTATAATAATTAGCGAAGCCCAGAAATCGCTGCAACCCCTTCAGGTCATGAGGCCGAACCCAATCTGTAATGGCCTGAACCTTCCCTGGATCCATGCGGAATCCCTCCCCGGATACAATTACACCCAGAAAAGACAGTTCTTACATAAAAAATGAGCACTTCTCCAGCTTAGCATACAAATGGTTCTCCTGGAGTCTCATAAGCACCATACGCAGATGATGCAAGTGTGACTGACTGTCCTCAGAGTAAATCAAGATGTCATCCAGGTAAATGACTACATAACGTCCAATCAAGTCAGAAAAAACAACTTTAATACAGTTCTGAAAAACCGCAGGAGCATTAGTGAGGCCGAAGGGCATACCCAGGTTTTCAAACAGCCCCTCAGTTGTCAGGAACGCTGTTTTCCATTCGTCCCCCTCCCGGATCCTTATAAGGTTATAAGCCCCTCGTAGATCGAGCTTAGAAAACCATTTGGCCCCCGTGAGTTGATTGCATTGATCAGGAATCAACGGGAGAGGGTACGTGTTCTTAACAGTAATTTTGTTCAGTTCTCAAAAGTCGAGGCACGGTCGCAACCCACCATCTTTTTTCTTTACAAAGAAAAACCCCGCTGCCACGGGTGAGACCGAGGGCCGAATATGCCCCTTGCGAAGGCTTTCTTTAATGTACTCTTTCATAGCTTGGCGCTCAGGCCCGGACAAATTAAACAAACGAGCCTTGGGTAATTTGGCTCCAGGTACTAAATCGATAGCACAATCATATGGTCTATGTGGTGGGAGCGCCTCGGCCTCGCTTTCGGAAAACACATCTTTAAGGCCTGTTTCACACTTGCTTTTTTTTGCAGCGCGTTTTTCCCGCAAAAAAACGCATTGAAAAACGCATACAAAAGCATACAACTGCTGCGTTTTTTTCAAGCATTTTTATGAGCATGCATGAAAAAAACGCAGCGTTTTTAAGCGTTTCTATGCGTTTTTAGTGCGTTTTTACCGCGTTTGCGTTTTTTTCCAACATTAGGTGGCCACTCACACTAACCCAAACCATGACTTTACTAACCCTAACCCTAACCCTGACCCTAACCCTAACCCTTAACCAAACCATACTTAACCCTAACCCTAACCCTGACCCTAACCCTAACCCTGACCCTAACCCTTAACCAAACCATACTTAACCCTAACCCTGACCCTAACCCTGACCCTAACCCTAACCCTGACCCTAACCCTTAACCAAACCATACTTAACCCTAACCCTAACCCTAACCCTGACCCTAACCCTAACCCTTAACCAAACCATACTTAACCCTAACCCTGACCCTAACCCTGACCCTAACCCTAACCCTAACCCTGACCCTAACCCTTAACCAAACCATACTTAACCCTAACCCTGACCCAACTCTAACCCTAACCCTGACCCTAACCCTAACCCTAAACCCCCTTAACTAACCCTAACTTTACCCAAACCCCTAAATTCCATTGTCTAAACTAATGGTAAAAAAAAAACGCATGTGCAAAAAAACGCATACATAAGCATGCCAATGCGCACATATGCTCACCATAGAATTATAATGGGTGTCTTGCTGTAAAAAAACGCATTGCGCGCGCATGCGTTTTTTTGAGGCAAATCTGACGCACAAAAAATGCAACAAGTTGCATTTTGTGCGTCCGAGCGCATACCGCAAAAAAACGCATGCGCGGTAAAACGCGTACAAACGCATGTGTATGCGCACATAAGCGCATCCCATGCAAAGTATAGGAAAAAAAAACGCATGCGCTATTTAGCGCTAAATTACCACGAAAAAAAACGCAAATGTGAAACCAGCCTAAGGTCTCTCAGGTACTCCGAAATACCCTCCAGACCGACAGATGACACAGATACAGATTTTATCGGATTGACAAAAGGAACCGGGTTACAACACAGACCATTATCATTACATCCCCAACGGGTGATCTCCCCCTTCACCCAATCAATAAGAGGATTGTGGCGTTGCAACCAGGGCATTCCCAATACCAGTCCTGCAGGCAGATTATTCATAATGAAACAACTTACATTTTCCACATGAGTGGAACCCACTTTCATAGAAAAAACTTCAGACATAAAACAAATTCCATCCCGGGTAAGAGGAGATGAATCCACAGCCACAATTTTAACAGAGTCTTTTAACCTGACTGTCCCTATCTTATTAAGAGTCACAACTTGGGCATCAATCAGATTAATGGAGGAACCACAGTCAACAAAGGCGGTGGTCATAACAGGACCGCCAGCAATTTCCAATTCAACCTGGAGGACCATTTTTATACGTGAGAAAAAATGTACCTGGGAGTCTGGACAACCTCCTCGATTGTTGCCCAGACTCAGTCGTTTCTCTGAAGGTTTCTCTGAAGAAGGGCAGGAGGGACAATTCCTTTTCCAATGTCCAGAGGCTCCACAGTAAAAACATAGTAGGTTGTCTCTGCGGTGCCTTCTCTCTTTCTCCTTAACCGAGACTGACCCAACGTTCATGGGCTCAGATACGGGTGAAGTGTCACACAATTTGGGGTACAAGGGAGACTCTTGTTGCATCATTCCTCTAGAACGGAGTCTCCGGTCCATACGGGCCGCCTGCATCATGGCGTCCTCCAGGGTTTCAGGAGGCGGATGTAATGCCAGAGCGTCCTGCAGATGGTCAGAAAGGCCCCTGCGAAACAACCCCCTCAGGGCGGCGTCATTCCAGGATACTTTGGCGGTCCAACGTCTAAACTCTGAGCAGAACCATTCAGCAGAGTGCCTTCCCTGTGTCACACTCATCACCATATCCTCTGCCAGACGCACTCTATCAGGCTCGTCATAAATGTGCCCCAGAGCCTCAAAGAACAAGTTCACTGACATACGTTCAGGAGCAGAGGAAGACAGAGAGAAAGCCCATGCTTGCGGAGCCCCCCGAAGTAGGGAAATAATGACCCCACCCTCTGGAACTCATCCCCAGAGGAGCGGGGCCTTAGAGAAAAAAAAAGCTTGCATCCTTCTCTGAAAGACCTGAACTCCTTTTTATCCCCTGAGAAGGGATCGGGCAATTTGACTGGAGATTCGGGGGACGCTAATGACACATCCCTACCCCCAGAACTAGAAGCCCCTGCATCGACAGCCCCCTGCACAGTAACCACCAACTGTTGCTGGGTATGGGCCATCGTGCGCTGTTCCACATTGAGTTTACGGAACATTTGGGTCAGGTGCTTGACCTGATCAGCCAAGGCTTGTATGGGATCCATGAGGATAACACACACTTTTTTTTTTTTTTCCTTCAGAGGAAAAAAAACTGAAACGGTCAGTTATAATGTCAGGAACACCGCACTGCACTTGCTCACTGAGCCAGGGCGCGTGTCCTGAGTACAAAGACTGTGCACAAAGATACCTGCGGAGCGAGCAGCAGTGGTGACAATGCATGCTCCAGGACCTGAATCACGTGACTGCTGGGGGCGTGGCCTAAGCTCCACAGAGCTAGGAGCTGCAGGGAAACTCCTAGAAGGGTAACTACAGGACAATGTTACCAAGGAGCATAGACAGAGACAGACACCAGATCAAGCCGGGTCAAAGCACGAGATAGCAGGACAGTACCAAAGGGCTTAGACAGAAAGAATAGTCAGGACGTAGCAATAGATCAGAAAACCAGAACAGGTATTAGACAGTACAATAGGGGTAAACTGTAACGGAGTAACGATAGCCAAGCCAGGAGGTCAGAACCAGAAAAGACAATGGTATCAAAAACGAGAGACGGAGTACAGAGTGAAGGAACAAGCCGGGTCATACACGGGAAGCAAACAAACAATGCAGAGTACACACACACCAGGGGTCAGACACACCAGAATAGCAGTATAACTGACAGAGAATGCCAGTATGGAGTGAGCATAAATACCCCAGATCCAAAGAGAGGCCGGCAATGTTAACCCTGTCAGAACAGGACATTAACCATGTCCTAACCATGACACACACGCTGTCTCTGTCTAGTTTTGACCGTGCTCAAACAGCAGATATATGAAACGGTTTGAAAAACGGACAGCTCTCTAAGGTGTAGGTCTGGAAAAATGGAAAATAATAAAAGCTGGAGTGCTTTGAAAAAAGCAGTTTGAACAGCAGTGTGCACACAGCAATGCAGCTAGCAGGTAGCCTTAAAAGGCAGCCTAATCACCACCAGCGCTGCTGCACACAACAAAAATCCTCCCCTTTCACTGCACACTAACTGTACAGTGAAAAGCGCTATCAGCAGAAGCAGTTTTTTTTTCTTCTTCCCTGCCTAACGCTCTCCCTGTTCAGAATCATCAGCAGCAGCTCTCCCTATTCTAATATCGGCAGAAGTAAGATGGCGGTCGGCGTTCACGGCCTTTTATACCCACTGTGACGCCACACAAAGCCAGCCAATCACTTCAATGCCCTTCTCTAAGATGGTGGTGGCCGCTGCCCATGTCATCGCGTTGCCCACAGTGTGTGTCCTCCATCATTGGCTGAGAAAAGGCGCTGGAAGCATTATTTGAAACGCGACTTTGGCGCTCTGATAGGCGACCTCATAGCCGACCTCACGCTATGGTCAGGTTTCGATTGGCGAAACCCGACTTTAGCTAAAGTCGGCTATTTTTGAATTTGACCAACCTGTTTCGCTCAACTCTATTAACCCCTTCCTGACATCCGACGTACTATCCCGTCCATGGGACCCGGGCCCCTATGCCCATGGACGGGATAGTACGTCTACCGCGATCAGCGGCGCCCACGTGGTGATTATCACAGCTGACACCCAGCACAATGTGTCAGGGGCGGTCACGGACCGCCCCCGACACGTTAACCCCTTGCACACCGCGATCAAACATGATCGCGGTGTACCGGGGGTTAAAGGGAAGCATCGGCAGGGAAGGGGCTCCCTCCGTGCTTCCCTGAGCCCCCCACGGCAGCGCAATGTGCAGCGCTGCTGCGGGGGGGCTCCTTTCCTGCAGGCCCCCGAATCCAAGATGGCGACGGGGGCCTTCGGGGGCCTGCAGGAAGCTGGCTTCCTCAGTGCCTGCAAAGCGCAGGCATGAGGAAGCCTTCTGCACTGCCTGTGACAGATCGCTGATCTGTCACAGTGATCTGTGATGTGACAGATCAGCGATCTGTCACAGGACAGTGATGTCCCACCTGGGACTATTTAATAAAGTAAAAAAAAAAATAAAAAAAAGTGTTAAAATAAATTAAAAAAAATCGCCAAATAAATTAGAAAAAGAAAAAAATATTCCCCCAAATAAATCCATTTTTTGGAAATAAAAAAAAACAATAAAAGTACACATATTAGGTATCGACGCGTCCGTAACGACCCGCCCTATAAAACTGTCCCATTAGTTAACCCCTTTAGCGAACCCCTTAAAAATAAAAAACGAAGCAAAAAATAATGATTTATTATCATACTGCCAAACAAAAAGTGTAATAACGCGCGATCAAAAAGACGCATATAAATATCCATGGTACCGCTGAAAACGTCATCTTGTCCCGCAAAAAACGAGCCACCACACAGCATCATCAGCGAAAAAATAAAAAAGTTATAGCTCGCAGAATAAAGCGATGCAAAAATAATTATTTTTTACATAAAATAGTTTTCATTGCATAAAACCGACAAAACATAAAAAAAGACTTAAATGAGGTATTGCTGTAACCGTACTGACCCGAAGAATAAAACCGCTTTATCAATTTTATTGCACGCGGAATGGTGTAAACGCACCCCCCCAAAAGAAATTCATGAAACGCTGGTTTTTGTTCATTCTGCGTCCCAAAAATCGGAATAAAAAGCGATCAAAAAATGTCACGTGCCCGAAAATGGTACCAATAAAAACGTCAACTCGTCCCACAAAAAATAAGACCTCACATGACTCGGTGGGTCAAAATACAGAAATATTATAGCTCTCAATATGTGGTGATGCAAAAACTATTTTTACAATAAAAAGCGTCTTTTAGCGTGCGACAGCTGCCAAATATAAAAACCACCATAAATAGTAAATCAAACCCCCCGTTATCACCCCCTTAGTTAGGGAAACATAATAAAATAAAAAAAAATGTATTTATTTCCATTTTTCCATTAGGGTTAGGGTTAGGGCTAGGGTTAGGGCTAGGGTTAGGGTTAGGGCTAGGGTTAGGGCTCAGATTAGGGTTAGGGGTGTGTTGGGGTTCGGGTTGGAGTTAGAATTGGGGGTTTCCACTGTTTGGGCACATCAGGTGCTCTCCAAATGCAACATAGTGTCTGATCTCAATTCCAGCCAATTCTGAGTTGAAAAAGTCAAATGGTGCTCCTTCCCTTCCAAGCTCTGCCATGCGCCCAGTGTTTTACCCCCACATGTAGGGTATCAGCTTACTCAGGTCAAATTGCAAAACAATTTTTGGGGTCCAATTTCTCCTGTTACCCTTAGGAAAATAAAAAATTGGGGGCAAAAATATCATTTTTGTGGAAAAAAATGATTTTTTTATTTTCACGTCCGAGCGTTATAAACTTCTGTGAAGCACTTGGGGGTTCAAAGTGCTCACTACACATCTAGATAAGTTCCGTGGGGGGTCTAGTGTCCAAAATGGGGTCACTTGTGGGGAGTTTCAATAGTTTAGGTACATCAGGGGCTCTCCAAACGCACATGACACCCGCAGACCATTCCATCAAAGTCTGCATTCCAAAACGTCACTGCTTCCCTTCCGAGCCCCGACGTGTGTCCATACAGTAGTTTTCTCCCACATATGGGGCGTCAGCGTACTCAGGACAAATTGGACAACAACTTTTGGGGTTCAATTTCTCCTGTTACCCTGGGGAAAATAAAAAAATTGGGGCCTAATTGATCATGTTTGTGGAAAAAATAAGATTTTTTTATTTTCATGCCCTGGCATTATAAACTTCTGTGAAGCCCTTGGGGGTTCAAAGTGCTCACCACACATCTAGATAAGTTCCTTAGGGGGTCTCGTTTCCAAAATGGGGTCATTTGTGGGGGGTTTCCACTGTTTAGGTACATTAGGGGCTCTCCAAAGGCAACATGACACCCGCAGACCATTCCCTCAAAGTCTGCATTCCAAAACGTCACTACTTCCCTTCCGAGCCCCGACGTGTGCCCATACAGTAGTTTTCTCCCACATATGGGGTATCAGCATACTCAGGACAAATTGGACAACAACTTTTGGGGTCCAATTTCTCCTGGTACCCTTGGGAAAATAAAAAAATGGTGACTAAAATATCATGTTTGTGGAAAAAATACGAATTTTTTATTTTCACGCCCGGGCGTTATAAACTTCTGTGAAGCACTGGGGGGTTCAAAGTGCTCACCACACATCTAGATAAGTTCCTTGGGGGGTCTAGTTTACAAAATGTTGTCATTTGTGGGGGGTTTCCACTGTTTAGGTACATCAGGGGTTTTCCTATCGCGACATGGTGTCCGATCTCAATTCCAGCCAAAAACGTCAAATGGCGCTGCTTCCCTTCCGACCTCTGCCATGCGCCCAAATAGTGGTTTACCCCCACATATGGGGTATCAGCGTACTCAGGACAAATTGCACAATAACTTTTAGGGTCCTGTTACCCTTGGAAAAATAAGAATTGAGGGTGAAAAGATCATATTTGTGGAAAAAATATGATTTTTTAATTGTACGGCTTTATGTTATAAACTTCTGTGAAGCCCTTGGGGGTTCAAAGTTCTCACCACACATCTAGATAAGTTCCTGGGGTCCAATTTCTCCTGTTACCCTTAGGAAAATAAAAAATTGGGGGCAAAAATATCATTTTTGTGGAAAAAAATGATTTTTTTATTTTCACGTCCGAGCGTTATAAACTTCTGTGAAGCACTTGGGGGTTCAAAGTGCTCACTACACATCTAGATAAGTTCCGTGGGGGGTCTAGTGTCCAAAATGGGGTCACTTGTGGGGAGTTTCAATAGTTTAGGTACATCAGGGGCTCTCCAAACGCACATGACACCCGCAGACCATTCCATCAAAGTCTGCATTCCAAAACGTCACTGCTTCCCTTCCGAGCCCCGACGTGTGTCCATACAGTAGTTTTCTCCCACATATGGGGTGTCAGCGTACTCAGGACAAATTGGACAACAACTTTTGGGGTTCAATTTCTCCTGTTACCCTGGGGAAAATAAAAAAATTGGGGCCTAATTGATCATGTTTGTGGAAAAAATACGATTTTTTTATTTTCATGCCCTGGCATTATAAACTTCTGTGAAGCCCTTGGGGGTTCAAAGTGCTCACCACACATCTAGATAAGTTCCTTAGGGGGTCTCGTTTCCAAAATGGGGTCATTTGTGGGGGGTTTCCACTGTTTAGGTACATTAGGGGCTCTCCAAAGGCAACATGACACCCGCAGACCATTCCCTCAAAGTCTGCATTCCAAAACGTCACTACTTCCCTTCCGAGCCCCGACGTGTGCCCATACAGTAGTTTTCTCCCACATATGGGGTATCAGCATACTCAGGACAAATTGGACAACAACTTTTGGGGTCCAATTTCTCCTGGTACCCTTGGGAAAATAAAAAAATGGTGACTAAAAGATCATGTTTGTGGAAAAAATACGAATTTTTTATTTTCACGCCCGGGCATTATAAACTTCTGTGAAGCACTGGGGGGTTCAAAGTGCTCACCACACATCTAGATAAGTTCCTTGGGGGGTCTAGTTTACAAAATGTTGTCATTTGTGGGGGGTTTCCACTGTTTAGGTACATCAGGGGTTTTCCTATCGCGACATGGTGTCCGATCTCAATTCCAGCCAAAAACGTCAAATGGCGCTACTTCCCTTCCGACCTCTGCCATGCGCCCAAATAGTGGTTTACCCCCACATATGGGGTATCAGCGTACTCAGGACAAATTGCACAATAACTTTTAGGGTCCTGTTACCCTTGGAAAAATAAAAATTGAGGGTGAAAAGATCATATTTGTGGAAAAAATATGATTTTTTAATTGTACGGCTTTATGTTATAAACTTCTGTGAAGCCCTTGTGGGTTCAAAGTTCTCACCACACATCTAGATAAGTTCCTTAGGGGGTTTAGTTTCCAAAATGGTGTCATTTGTGGGGGGTTTCCACTGTTTTGGTACATCAGGGGTTTTCCAATCGCGACATGATGTCCGATCTCAATTCCAGCCAAAAACGTCAAATGGCGCTGCTTCCCTTCCGAGCTCTGCCATGCGCCCAAATAGTGGTTTACCCCCACATGTGGGGTATCAGCGTACTCAGGACAAATTGCACAATAACTTTTAGGGTCTTGTTACCCTTGGGAAAATAAAAATTGGGGTGAAAAGATCATTTTTGTGGAAAAAATATGATTTTTTAATTGTACCGCTGTACGTTATAAACTTCTGTAAAGCCCTTGTGGGTTCAAAGTTCTCACCACATATCTAGATAAGTTCCTTGTGGGGTCTAGTTTCCAAAATGGGGTCACTTGTAGGGGGTTTCTACTGTTTAGGTACATCAGGGACTCTCCAAACGTGACATGGCGTCCGATCTGAATTCCAGCCAATTTTGCATTGAAAAAGTCAAACGGCGCTCCTTCCATTCTGAGCTCTGCCATGCGCCAAAACAGTCATTACCCCCCACATATCAGGTATCAGCGTACTCAGGACAAATTGCACAATAACTTTTGCAGTCCAATTTCTCCTGTTACCCTTGGTAAAATAAAAAAAATTGAACCTGAGGTATTTTTTTTTGTGAAAAAAAGTTAGATGTTCATTTTTTTTTAAATATTAAAAAAATTCCTGTGACGCACCTGAAGGGTTAATAAACTTCTTGAATGTGGTTCTGAGCACCTTAAGGGGTGCAGTTTTTAGAATGGTGTCACTTTTGGGTATTTTCTATCATATAGACCCCTCAAAGTGGCTTCAAATGTGATGTGGTTCTAAAAATACAATGGTGTTGTAAAAATGAGAAATTGCTGGTCAACTTTTAACCCTTATAACTTCCTAACAAAAAAAAATTTTGGTTCCAAAATTGTGCTGATGTAAAGTAAACATGTGGGAAATGTTAGTTATCAAGTTTTTTGTGCGCCGTATCTCTGTGATTTAAGGGCATAAAAATTCAAAGTTGGAAAATTGCAAAATTTTCAAAATTTTCACCAAATTTCCGTTTTTCTTACAAATAAACGCAAGTTATTTGAATGAAATTTTTCCACTATCATAAAGTACAATATGTCACGAGAAAACAATGTCAGAATCACCGGGATCCATGGAAGCGTTCCAGAGTTATGACCTCATAAAGGTACAGTGGTCAGAATTGTAAAAATTGGCCCGGTCATGAACGTGCAAACCACCCTTGGGGGTGAAGGGGTTAATTACAAAAATAAATATATGAAAAAAAAATTGTTAATGAAGTGTTTAGTTTCATCTGCTGGAGAGATTTCCTATGGAGGTCCAATGACTATTCTCTAGTCCATTCGCACATACCAAAGTTTTGCAAGTCCAAGAGTTTAATGAGCAGTTGGTAATTACTCTCATCATTACTTTACATAGATATAACCATAGTCCTCATTGATCTTCTGGAACATCCATCTAGGTGACGTTCATGACTATTATCAGAAGACCCTTTCACATTGTAATTTTTTTTAATGCTTATTAACCTATTGGATAATATCCACCTACAGTCATTCTCAGCCACCTAATTCATGTAGTTTTCACATTGTCCATGGCATTTATGTGCACTCGCTCAATTACAGAAAAGCCATTACCCCCATAATGTATGCATCTCTGTATCATGAATGTGATAATTGTGAAATGACTTGAAGATATGGATCGCATCTTGCATTTGTAGGCAAGCACCTATAGATTTCTTACCAGCATTTCCCGGAGACACTTTTATGCCGTTATCTACTGCTGGAAATTTGTACAGCACACGCCTAGTGGGACTGCTAATCTGCGTGGGGCTAACAAATCTTTTTCAAGCTGTGTATCTTTCTTTATAAAGGAGCCAGAAGCAGCTGAAAGGAAATTAATTATTCTGGCAGTAATTGTTCAAGAAAGAAGCAGATCTGAGAGAACAAATTAGTAATTAAATCATAATTAAGCACACTTACCTAATTTAATGATTCTACAGTCATTTAAGAAGCCTTAATTGGCTCCAGAGTTGGAGCAATAACAAGACGGCAATGTATGAGGTCAGGAGAAAAGGTTTAATTGATCATAATAAGTCTTTGATGGCCAAGGATGAATTATCTCATTGAATGCCGGCCTTGGCCAAAAGTCAAGTACAGCCTCGCCCCCCGGGAGGTGGAGAATCATGACAGGCACTGACAATTTTGGGGAGGTCCAAGGTTAAATGCATTCACCTCGTAGTTTAGCTGTTGATATTGACAGGACATTTTGAAAACTTTAAAGAGGATATGTCAGCTCCTGACATATCTGTTTTATCAAATACTTACATTCAGCATGTAGTAAAAAATCTCATTAACTCTTATCATTCTGAATACATATGAATACATTTACAACTGACAGCTCGATTCATCAAAGCTTTTATGATTTGTTGCAAAATTTTGGCATAAACAATTTTGTGACGTTTAGGGCTCTCACTCTATTTTAGCTCAGCTCTAGCAAAGTGGTATCTTCCAGGGGGTGACAACTTCCGCTCAACAATTTCACTACGCAACAAAGCTTATTCCAGTAGGGACTCAAGTAAAATTTTTGTTGAGGCATACATGTTGGCACACGCTCTTGATTCATTAGGAGGCTTAAGCCACTTAATGAATCAAGAACCTTGCCCTCCACCTCATCAAGACCAATGAGAAAATCGGCGGTCTTAATAAATCGAGGCCCAAGTGCTTCCATACTGCTTGACAGTCTGGCACTGTCAGCACACTGTCAGGGTATATGGTATATCCCTACACGGTCTAGCACTTTCACTACTGATTGCACTATGTCAGGGTGTGTCCCTGTGTAATGAGATGAAAATGCTGCCCATGTTCCCCCTTGAAGAAACAAGTATAATGTTGTGTGGGGTAATGTGAAATGAAATGTATAATGCAAATTGTGATATGCCTTCAAGGTGTTAATAGGATTGGTAAAGTGTGTAGTTTGATAGTAAGGATAGCAAGAGTTACGGTTTGGGACAAGCCCCAAGTGGAAAGGACTACGTTGAAGGCAAAGTGACAATTTCATATCAGAGAGTCAGATAGGGCCTGGAGTGCATAGAAAGAGTAGCTAAGGTCCATTGTGATCAGTGCCATATTCTGGGGTGTCCCTAAAGTGAGAGGAGACAAAAGGAAACAGGTAGCGAGATCCGGAGCAAACGTGACTAAGAGACAGAGTGATCAATCGGAGATGGGTCCTGGGAGAGGACACCTAGCAGAAAGGTCCAGAGTTTATAACTCTTGAAGGTAAAAGGCCTAGACTGGTTACAGAGGATTAGAAATTCCCAGGCTGGACTTCCAGAGCATCACATAGCTTGAAGCTTAAGGGGGCTTTACACATAGCGGTATCGCTAGCAATATCGCTAAAGTGTCACCGATTTTGTGATGCAGCAGCGATATTGCTAGCGATATCGCTATGCATGGTACTTACCTCTGACCGGCTCCCCCGCTGGCTATCGCTGATCGCGCAAGACCGTCCACGTCCATTTCTCATCGGCTGCTTCCTGCTGGCGCCGACGAGCGACATGTGGACGCGAGCGGGAGGACGTCTTCATCGCCGCGTCTGAAAGGTAAGTAACGGCTGCTGCAGCGTCGCTGCATCGCTGTGAGATCTGCCTGCTTGGCAGCTCACTAGCGACCATTTAGCGATGCACCAGCGATCCTGACTAGGTTGTATCATGGTCGGGATCGCTGGTGCATCGCTAAATGTAAAGGAGGCTTAAGTCTGACCATACTGGCACCCTAAGGGGAAAGAAGACGCAGAATCATGGAGTGAGTATAGGACTGTTGCTAAACAAGAACGTAAAGTTCAGCTAGGTTGTGGTGAAGTAGTGAGAAACAGAGGAGACAGAGAACAAGTAGAGAAAAGTAAAGAGACGTAGAAGAAAGAGGAAGCAATCTGTGTGTGAAAAATGCTTGTAAAGGAGACGTTCATAAGACTGTGTATCCATTGTATATATTTCCTACCAAGTTCCCATTCCGTAAAATGTTTTTTTTCAAATGGTGGTCTCCTTCATTGAACTGTCCAACACCTGGTCCTGGTAAACCAAGAACATTGGTTAAATGCGGCTTGCATGGGCACTGCGCCCACTTTCATGTAACTTTCCGGGGTACAGGAGGCAAATAATTCTACCACGGCTATTGCCCCATGCCAAGTTACACCTGCCCAGTCTGGAAGTATCAGCACTGATTACACAATGTCATGGAGTGTCCCTGCTTAGGGGGGAGGCTGGGATGATGAAGACGTTGTGGCAGCAAAGGGGTTGTTAGGATGCTGTTGGTAGTTTTATGTATTAATGTTTATATGTATGTGATAAAAGTAAAGTTATGTTTTATCCCTTTGGTGGGTTTTGTGTGTCCGGTTCTCCTACATGCTTTAACTAAGGCAATCCCTTGGAATGTGGAAGGTCTGTCCACTAGGGGAACCATACAGCAGATAGAGATACAGTTTGCACTACAATAGGGATTAGATAGTTTATAGAGTAGGGATTAGCCCACAGCTTCAGAGGGGTTAGACTTGTTTTATAAGACAAGGTTTCCGGGTTAGAGGAGTTCAGTCAGTCAGTCAGTCAGAGTCCAGGACTCAGTCAAGTGCAAGTTCAAAGAGAGAGTGGAGGGTAGAGTAAAAGCTGGACAAGAAAGTGTTAGGAACAGCAAGAAGAGGCAGATGAAGCAGAGCTGAACGGGTGCTGTCAGGTCAAGTTTCCACACAGCATGAGGACACATTCTGAGGTGAATGAAGAGTTAACTACCTTAAAGGTGAACAAGATGGCGGACAGCAACTTGAACTCCAAAATGGCGGATTATGGCTGGTTTCACATTAGCGTTTTTAGTGCAGCGCATCGTGCGCGTCCATGCGCCCCTATGTTTAACATGGGGGCGCATGGTCTAGCGTTTCCACGCGTTTGTATGCGTTTTTGTGCGCATGAGTTTCTTGTAGTGTGCGCCTAGGCGCGCCGGACGCAACCTGTTGCATTTTTGGTCCGTCCAACCTGTGTCAAAAAAGCACATGTGCACAGAATGCGCCAAAATGACACAATACAGTCTATGGGAACGCAGGCGTGCGCATGGACATGCACACGCCTGGGTTTAAAATTGCATGTATTTTAAGAGTTAACATGGCTAGAAACGCATGCGCCTAAAAAAAGCAAACGCAAGCAAAACGCAAGATGCGTGTTTTTGCATGCGTTTCTATTGCCCACGAAGCGCAGCTCTAAAAAACACTAATGTGAAAGTAGCCTATGACCCAATTCCCAAGATGTTGGACGGCAACGTGAGTCCCAAGATGACGACTATGGGGGGGTTTGAAGAAGGGAGATCGGCCCATCGTGGCAGTGGTCAGCATCCGATGGCGCAAAAATAGTGTGCCCGGCCCACCGAAGAAACAGCCTCCAAGAGGTGTTCCAGATCCAGGCTCCATCCCAGAAAAGGTGGCGCGGCACAGAAGAAGAAGGCATGACCCAGGAAGAGAGATGCCTCACCTGATAAGAGACAATGAAATTAGAGGGCGTGTCTAGGGGCGGAGTTTAGAGGAGTGACAGCAGAGATGTCGGCCACATCACTGGAGCGAACGCTAGAAATCCGAAGCATATCTGGCAGGAAACACACCGAAAGTGACTCACCAGCACCATTCTGTTTCCTGCACTTGGACAGAGAAGATGTGTTGAGAGAGATCCTGAACATGAGTCGCATTAGTCGTGTTTCCCAAGGGGCTGAGGCAATGGACTGCTCCTCTGAAGAGATTATCTACCTAACTTCCCATGGGGCTGCTGCCGGGAAGATTCCCCATGTGGCCGAAGAAAAAGATTCCTCTTTGGCCGTCGCGTTCTTTTCGAAGGCCACACCGAGTACTGAAGTGTTCCTTATTCAGTACGAAGTTCGGCTTGTGTATTGGAGCCAGATGGGTGAGGAGGAAAAGATGTCGGCTTTGGAGTACAAACCACCCACTGGTCAGTGTACTCCCTCTGGGCTGTCCCTTTCCTCCGAAGTGGCCGTACAAGAGGAGAAAAAGAAGGAAGAGGATCTTCCCCTGCCTGCCCCCTTTCCCCTGCCTCGGGCACAGCCCAAAATCTTCAACTGGGACCAGGGAAGATGAGACTCCCAGATTCCCGAGAGGCCAGCCTCCTCTAGCTTCCGCTGGTTGTGGGATCTGCCCAATGTGTTAGAGGAAAAAATGCAGGTCTACGCCCTGCCTGGGAGTGGCTGGCAGGGCCAAAGCGGGCCCAATTTGAGGAGCAGTGTTTGGGGGAAGAGTATTAGACTTTAAACATATTAAGGGTTTTGGCTTCATCAAAGAGCATGGGACTGGGGATGAAGTTTATGTGAACCGGGCAATGGTTAAAAGGGACACACTACCATATCGCCTACATAGTCTATATAAAGGTGAGATCAGCTTTTGCAAAGTGTGATGCAGGAAAGGGTAATATGTGGTGTGTGTCACTCGCCCTGATACCGCTGAAGAGGTTGCTCAGTGGGAGGAGGAAGTGGACTTTTATTAGGAACACAAACACCAACGGCGACACCAACCCTCACCAACACAGCCAATGTTCCAAATGATTGCGATAACTAAGTCACCTATGAAGGTGAGTGCAAGCAATCAGACTAGTGTATTGAATTCCGATAGGGACGGAGAGGCTAAATGCTCAAGTGCTGATGTGGCGCCCCTGAGGCTCAGTCGCCACAGAGGTACTGCCCCTCCTCCTGAGGTGTGGTGCCCCACCATCCAGGTAAGTTGGAGGCTCCTGACCACGCTCCAACACTCGCACCCCACACAACAGAGTAGTTCAGCAAAGCCACATTGCGGCTCTTGCTTAGAGAGTAGCAGAGCACCTTTGGTAGCTCCCTGCTTGGAACACAAAACGTGCTGGGAGGCGGGTGGAGTTGAGAATACATGAAAGAGCGGGAAGGTTTAGGATTCTAGGTCAGTCTAGGAGAGGAAGCCACTCAGAGAGGACTGAGGAAAGAAGATCCCTGAGAGAGGGATGGAGGAAGGAGGTGCTGCAGCAGACCTGAGTGACCTGGGTCTGCTGGCACGGGAAAGGAAAGAAGAAGAAAGACATTGAACTGAAACCTGATCTTCCATAAGAGAGAGAGATTAGAACGGAATGAAGGAGTAAAAGGGAACAGAGAGGATGTGGGTTAGAGGAAGAACCCTGCCTAGAAGTTCTAAGCGCAAGGCCGGGGCCCGGTCCCTGAGGTTGTATGGACAATAATGGTTCTGCAGCAGACACCGGTGGAGTAGTGGGCTGTAAATGCACTACTCCCATCTAAGACTTGGGGGCACAACAGCAACTTGGATAGTGAGCCGGGACTCAGGAGTAGGGAGTCCCCGAAGCAGGCTACAGCTGTCTGCCGTACAAGTAGAGTTCTTGGGAACATCTGTCAGGAGGCACTCCATTGTAACTCAGTACTGGGAGTACTTCACACTTAAAGGCGCTTTAGAGGAGACGCTCAGAAAGGCACATGTTGGCAAAGCATTGGAAGGGAGCATTCGAGCTTGCTTGGAGGTTGACTGAGTCCCTGACCCGGAGGACACGGCACGGAGGCAGGCATCTGTGTTTACTACAGACTGTGAGTAAAGCTTTGGAACTGCAAGCCCTGGTGTCCTCCATTCATTCTTGCGTCAACGCATCCAGCCCCGCTACATCTGGGTACCAGCTTCTACACCGCCTGTGCCTCTCCTCTTCCCCCACATCTAAACTGCCCTGGGGCTACAGCTCTACCTGTGGGGAGCTTCACCATCTTGGCTGCAACACACCACCAGCCCCAGGGGATCTGCATGCAGCGTCGGCCTAACATCTCACTTGCCGAACACCACAGGTGGCGTTACGAACTATTCATTCAAATCATTACATTCCCCCATTACTTGGGCGCCCAGGGCCATGGACCGGGTCCCCGCAGCTGTGACACATCCCGCCGACACCAGCCCGGTACCGAGTACCCCACAGCCCTGGGAGGGCGACCCACTGAAGCTTCACGTGTGGCTGTTCATAGTTTTCCATTTTCAAACAATAACTCAATGAATGTTGTAGTAGTTAGGTCTGATGTCCCATAAATAGACTGAGGGAAGGAGACGTATCTTGACTGTCCCTGGAGGTGGAATTGTCCCTTCTCCTCCTACCCCTGATGGGCATCCATGCATGAAAAGCACCAGAAGTGAAGAGATGGCATTGGTTTTTTTCTCTCCTGTAATTGTTCCTGTTGTGGTTCTGTTTAGAAGCCATCCCTTGAGCAAATTCTGTTGGACTCAGCAAGAGTTGTTCTTCCAGTAACAGATTGCTGCACAGAGGCATACTGCCCAGCTGTGTTAAAGAGACGTGGACACTCTGGTCGAGTCACTCCATGTACAGTATGTGACCAACAAAAGTTGTGGGAACAAGGACGTCGTTCAAAGGAGAAGAAAAAAGGGTTTGGACTTCCCTGTTTTATCGACTTATTATGTAATGTGATAAAATGGTCAGGGACGACCACATTTTGCTGTTAGAGCATGTAAGTGGGAGGCTGGGATGATGAAGACGTCATGGCAACAAAGGGGTTGTTAGGATGTTGTTGGTAGTTTTATGTATTAATGTTTATTTGTGTGTGATAAAAGTAATGTTATGTTTTATCCCTATGTCCAGTTTTGTGTGTCCGGTTCTCCTACAGGCTTTGCCCACAATTTGGGAGGGGTTAGAACAGTTTTATAAGAAAAGGTTTTCTGGGTCAGGGGAATTCAGTCAGTCAGTTGTCAGAGTCCATGACTCAGTCAAATGCAACTTCAAAGAGAGAGTGGAGTGGAGAGTAAAAGCTGGACAAGACAGCGTTAGCAGGAGCAAGAAGAGGCAGATGAAGCAGAGCTGAATGGGTGCTGTCAAGTCAAGTTTCCACACAGCATGAGGAAGATGTCAACCAGGTCGCAAATAAAGGAATGGATGGTGTTCCTCAGGAAAACTGTTATGCCAGGAGGAGAGTCCCTAGGGATAAGTAGGGCAGAAAGGAGACGAAGGCTGACAAGCCAGGAAGCAAAGGAAACATCACTAAAATGGGACTATCTCTTATTGTGTATGCTGCAGCCATGTGTAACCGAATTGTATAGAAAAGCTCAACCTGTTAACCTGAACCCAAGGTCTCCTGTCTTGTCTGAAGCTATAGCCAGACCTGAACCCATGGACGGCGAAGTAGAGGGTACTCTTGAAGGAACAGTGAGTAAGGAACCAACTCCACTGCACCACAAACTCATGACTGACTTCTATTTAGAAGAGGTTTCAGGGCAACCAGAACTCAGTTTCAGCCCACAGAAAACCGTCCCCGTACCCCTCTTCAAGTGGCGCTGCAAGCAGGGTCAGTCCATGCACAATCTGGGAATATCAGCACTGATTGGACATTGTCACAAAACACACTTCAAAAAGCACTAGAAAATGGTTTGAGAGAAAGCATTGGAGACTTCTAAGGTGGCCAGCAATGAGTCCAGACCTGAATCCGATAGAACACCTGTGGAGAGATCTAAAAATTGCAGTTTGGAGAAGGCACCCTTCAAATATCAGGGACCTGGAGCAGTTTGCCAAAGAAGAATGGTCTAAAATTCCAGCAGAGCATTGTAAGAAACTCATTGATGGTTACCGGAAGCGGTTGGTCGCAGTTATTTTGGCTAAAGGCTGTGCAACCAAGTATTAGGCTGAGGGTGCCAATACTTTTGTCTGGCCCATTTTTGGAGTTTTGTGTGAAATGATCAATGTTTTAGCTTCATTCTCTTTTGTGTTTTTTCATTTAAAACAAATTAAATGAAGATAATAATACCAAAGAATTTGTGTTTGCAATCATTTTCAGGAAGAAACTGAGTATTATCTGACAAAATTGCGGGGGTGTCAATACTTTTGGCCACAACTGTAGCACTGTGAGTAAGAGATGAGCACATTGACAGCATGCTGATAGAGTTATGCTCTGAGGCGGTGTAGGGAGGCTCACTATCGGGCCCTTGAACTTGAGCCTGTCATCACAAGTTCAACTGTATCGACTGGATGGTGATAATGTTGAAAGCAATGACGAGACATAGAGCGACATGCTCCCTCTTCCATCATTCCCCCTCTGCGTCTGATGTTACTGATGCAGAAGACACTGGCAGCGGGCGCGACGACATTAGTACATGGCGCTCGCTGTGCTGAGAAGTGCGGACGCTTGCAGCAGATACCGGAGCAGAGGGGAAACGGGAAGGAGAGGTTAGTATGTATTTTTTTAGGGGTAGTGCATTATGTTGTTTGAAGACCCATGAGTAGTGCATTAAACTTTATAGATGTCTATCCACCTTTCTGTCTCCCCTTTTCCCTAATAGATTGTAAGCTTGCGAGCAGGGCCCTCATTCCTCTTGGTATCTGTTTTGATCTATGTGTTTATTGCTATGCTGTAATGTCTATTGTCTGTACAAGTCCCCTCTATAATGTAAAGTGCTGCGGAATATGTTGGCGCTATAGAAATAAAATTATTATTATTATTATACTATTTCTAGGCCTATGGGGAGTGTATGATACTATACAGAGGCCTAGGGGGAGTGTGTTATACTATATTGAGGCCTATTGGGATTGCATTGTACTATATGTAGACCTATGGGGAATGCATTATACTATACAGAGGCCTATGGGGAGTGCATTATACTATATGGAGGTCTATAGGGAGTGCATGATACTATATAGAGGCCTATATAGAGGAGTGCATTATACTATATAGAGGCCTTGATATTCTGCTGCGTATTTATATCCTTGTCAGCTATTATATAATATTTCTTGTGGGCTTTTTGGTATCATAGACAGTGGCTCAACTGTTTGTGTCTAGTAACTATTATACTGCATACATGCTGATTTTAGCTTGATGAGATTCACTTTGTGTCCACTTGTGTCCACAGTGCAACCATTCTTCTACATCATGTATTCAATAAAAGTTTTTTTAATTTAGCAAATTAGGCATGATTTATGACATTATTGTTTGGGTTTTTATTATTGGTTTCTGCATTTTTCCGAATGGTCATCGCCTTATTTAGTCCCGCAGATAGTGATTGGTGAACCCGTTGATGTACAGGTTCGGCCAAACAGTTAAAAAAGAAGTTTGATTCGGGTAGCAAAATAGTACCTGAACACAGACTTCATTCAGATGAATGAGGGGGCTGTCATCTGCATGGTACAGAAACCTTTGTTTGCAATTACACAGGTCAGATGTTTCTGTAATTCTTGACCAAGCTTGCACACACTGCAGTAGGGATTTTGGCCCACTCCTCCATACAGGAGCAACATTGAATTTCAGCTCCCTCCAAAGATTTTCTATTGGTTTCAGGTCTGGAGACTGGCTAGGCCACTACAGGACCTTGAAATGCTTTTTATGGAGCCACTCCTTAATTACGCTGTAAGGGGTTGACAGAGGCTGCCATGTGCCTCTCCCTCTCTAGACCGTGTTGGCATTGGATATGTGCTGTTTCCCTAGAGTTTTATGTAAATTGTTGTATTCGTTAAACATGGAGTCTGGAATTGTTTGTGTGAACCATGAATCTGGAGCTGAGATTACAGGATCGGAAGGAACCCTGGAGCCAAATGTGAGTGTTATACTTTACACACAACAGGAGGGACATTGTTTTTCCTGTGTGGGGGGCCAGGGTGTGGGGATGCAACAGCTCCTTCCATATGATACAGTTGTCCTGTCCCCTTTACATGAAAGCATCCCCATAGTATCATGTTTCCCCCACCATGCTTCACTGTTGGGACGCTGTTCTTGGAATTGTACACATCCTTCTTCTTCCTACAAACGCGACCAGTGGAGATAATACCAAAATGTTCCATTTTGTTTTCATCTGACCACATAACCTTCTCCCATGCTTCCTCTGGATCATCCAGATGGTCACTAGCAAACTTCAAATGGGTCTGGACATGTGCTGGCTTGAGCAGTGGGACCTTGTCTGTCCTGCAGGATTTTAGTCCATAATGGTGTAGTGTATTACTAACTGTAATGTTTGAGACTGTGGTCCAAGCTGTCCCAGGTAATTGACCAGGTCCTCCCAAGTAGTTTTACGCTGATTCCTGACCTTTTTCAGACTCATCCTTACCCTACGAGATGAGATCTTTCATGGAGCCCCAGACCGAGGTAGATAGACAGTCATCTTATGTTTCTTCTATTTTGTAACAATTTCACCAACAATTGTTGCATTTTCACCAAGCTGCTTGCCTATTGTCCTGTAGCCCATCCCAGCCTTGTGCAGGTCTACAATTTACCTCTGGTGTCATTAGACAGCTCTTTGGTCTTGGCCATGGTGGAGAGGTTGGAGTGTTATTGATTGTGTGAACAGGTGTCTTTTATACAGGTAGCAAGTCCAAATAGGCACACTTAATATCAGTAATGGGTGCAGAGTAGGAGTGCTTCTTAAAGAAACAAGTATATCTGCACAGAGATTGAAGCTTCAGAGACTGGGAGTTCTGTGGAAACTGTTTGGGTAAGAATACAAGGACATAACAATGGAAAGGACACCATTGCAGGCATTTACTACAGGCCGCCTGTGCAAGCTGAAGATATGGATGAACTCTTTATGCATCAAATGGCCAAGTTCTCCAAAAAATATGACATAGTTATCATGGGAGATTTCAACTATCCAGACATTTGTTGGGAATCTCTCTCAGGCAAAACTAACAGGTCAAGGAAATTCTTATCCTCTCTTGCTGACAACTTTATCTTACAAAAGGTAAGGGAGAAAACAAGGGGAACTGCTACCTTGGATCTAATCCTTATAAACAGGGAGGAAATGGTTGAGGAGGTAAAAGTGGCTGGGACCCTAGGAGGTAGCGACCATGCTATTTTAGAATTTTGGATAACTAGAGGCGGAAGACCTGTGAAGACTCAGACGTCAAGGTTAGATTTCAGAAAGGCAGATTTTAAGGGATTCAGAAAGAGAATTGGAGGGATCCAATGGCTGGATATCCTAAAAGACAAAAATGTCCAGGAGGGATGGGAAATCTTGAAAAATGAAATTCTCAAAGCACAGTTGTTAACAATTCCGAAAAGAGGGAAGAATAGGAAGCATTTAAGGAAACCAGGATGGATGAACACAGAACTTAAGCACATGCTAAAAAGGAAGAAAAAAATGTTTATAAAATGGAAAGAGGGAGGCATATCTAAAGAAGAATATAATGCTGTCTGCAGAACCTGCAGGGCACAAATCAGATTATCTAAAGCTGAAAATGAATTGAGGCTTGCAAGAGATGTCAAAAGCAATAATAAAGGATTTTGGGGATATGTCAAAAGTAAAAGAAAAGTAAAAGATGCTATAGGATTTTTACAGGATGAAAATGATGAAATGGTAAGACAGGATGTTGAGAAGGCTGAACTTTTAAATTCCTATTTTGCATCTGTTTTCTCTCAGAAAGGAAATGTAACATCAACTGTTATTCACTGTCCTATTAAGGGAATAGAAGAATCCAGGATATCTATAAACAGAAAGATAGTGAGGAAACACTTAGCTAACCTAAATGAATTCAAGTCTCCAGGTCCAGATGAATTACACCCCAGAGTACTGAAGGAGATAGCAGAAGAAATTTTTGAACCCCTCTCCATAATCTTTGAAAATTCTTGGAGAACAGGAGAAGTGCCAGAAGACTGGAGAAGAGCAAATGTTGTTCCTATCTTCAAAAAGGGGAAGAAGGTGGACCCAGGCAACTATAGGCCGGTGAGTCTGACTTCTATACCAGGAAAGATCTTTGAACAAATTATTAAACAACATGTATGTCAATACCTGGATAAGGATGAAGTGATTAAACAGAGTCAGCATGGGTTTGTAACTAATAAGTCATGTCAGACTAACTTAATTTCCTTCTATGACGGTATCACTGATTGGGTGGATCAAGGAAATGCTGTAGATATAGTATATCTTGACTTCAGCAAAGCATTTGACAAAGTCTCTCATACAATTCTTATTGAAAAAATGACTAAGTATGGAATGGACAAGGCAACTGTTAGGTGGATTCATAACTGGCTTAGTGATCGGACCCAAAGAGTGGTCGTAAATGGCTGCACATCCAGTTGGAAGAATGTCTCAAGTGGGGTACCACAGGGCTCTGTCCTGGGCCCTGTATTGTTCAACATCTTTATCAACGATTTAGATGAAGGAATTGAGGGTAAACTGATTAAATTTGCTGATGACACAAAGCTAGGAGGGATAGCTAATACTAGAGAAGAGAGAGAGAGGATTCAAAAAGATTTAAATAAACTGGAGAAGTGAGCAGCAACTAACAGAATGGTTTTTAACAGGGAGAAATGCAAAGTACTACATCTGGGCAATAAAAATGAAAAAAGCATATATAGAATGGGAGGAATAGGGCTAAGTGACAGCACATGTGAAAAAGACTTGGGTATACTAATAGATCACAGACTGAATATGAGTCAACAGTGTGATGCAGCAGCAAAAAAGGCAAATGCAATTCTAGGATGTATTAACAGAAGCATACAGTCTAGATCACGTGAAGTCATTATTTCCCTCTACTCCTCTTTGGTCAGACCTCATCTGGAATATTGTGTCCAGTTTTGGGCACCACATTTTAAAAAAGACATCAACAAACTGGAGCAAGTTCAGAAAAGAGCGACCAGAATGGTGACCGGTCTGCAAACCCTGTCTTATGAGGAAAGGTTGCAGGATTTGGGAATGTTTAGTTTGCAAAAGAGAAGACTGAGAGGAGACTTAATAGCTGTCTACAAATATCTAAAGGGCTGTCACATTGTGGAAGGATCAACTTTATTCTCATTTGCACAAGGAAAGACTAGAAGCAATGGGATGAAACTGAATGGGAGGAGACACAGATTAGATATTAGAAAAAACTTTTTGACAGTTAGAGTGATCAATGAGTGGAACAGGCTGCCACGAGAAGTGGTGAGTTCTCCTTCAATGGAAGTCTTCAAACAGAGGCTGGACAGACATCTGACTGGGATGATTTAGCGAATCCTGCTTTGAGCACGGGGTTGGACCAGATGGCCCAGGAGGTCCCTTCCAACTCTACGATTCTATGATTCTATTCTATGATTCTAAGAAAAATTAACAGGTCTGTGATAGATGATCAAAAACTTATTTCATGCAATAAAATGCAGTCTTATTATTTAAAAATCATACAACGTGATTTTCTATTATTTTGTTTAAGATTCTGTCTCTCACAGGTGAAGTGTACCTATGATAAAATTTACTGACCTCTTCATTCTTTGTAGGTGGGAAAACGTGCAAAATCGGCAATGTATCAAATACTTATTTTCCCCACTGTATATTACACTGCCTTATCCAAGTATCTTGTCTTATGTACATGTGACTGTGTGTTCTGTCCCCACACGAGGCGAATGTAGGTGTAGTTGATTGGGGCTGGGAGAGATTCCTACCTTCCGTCTCCTCAATGCAGGGCAGACAGGACCATGTTGCTCCAGCATCCGGAGAGATGATACACACCAAGGCTTGTGAAGTCCAGACTTGTTTATTTGGGGATCTGGACATACAGCGTATGATTGGTAATGCAGTACGTTCTCCAGACATGCAGATGTAACGACCAAGGTGACACAGCAAACTGTGAAGCAAGTTGTGCAGCGCTTGTGCAGCAAATGTGGTTCAGCAAAGTGTGTGCAGCAAGTTGGTAGCAAGTTGCAACAAATGTGGTCAAAAAACTGATGCCTTTCACAGCTAGGTACAGGCGCGTCTCTCCCGGGTGACGTGAAACTAAGAATGGCAGCTAACAGGAAGAGGAGTGACCTGACCCGGAAGTGGAAGGCATGTAATAGAAATAATTAGCTGCGGGCTGCTATACAGAAAAAGACCAGCAGGTGGCAGCAGACCAAATGCAAGACTTATATAAAGAATGGTAATATAATTCATATAATCATAACTTAGACGGAACAGCACACTGTGAGTCCTACTCTGCTCCCTCCTGTGATAAGCTGCTGTCAATATACTATGTACAAAGGCTGATGTGGGTGGGATCAGCTTACTCAGCTCTGCTTCATCCTCAATCTCAAATCTCTGATTGTGTCAGAACTGCTACACCCAGTAAACTAAATGATACATTGTTGGACTCAGGGTCTCTTTGCATATATCATACTTCTCTCAGATGAGGTAGCAAAAACCTGCTGGCAGATTCCAATTATATATGTTTTATCTTACAGAAAACAGTAGCTCTGATACCATGATGTCCTGTCTGTATATTCTCTTTTGCATCCTCCCCTGGCCAGGATCTGTGGTATGATTACACCATGTTCCTATACACAGCAGGGACACATTTATAAAATTATATCAGCACAGTTTTATTTTAACACTTAGTTTTATTCCAAGATCCATTGATTAAATACTACGTGGGACAACCCCTTTAAACATTGTTGCATTTTTTTTTTACAAAGGTGCCAGCAGATTACTGAGATGCAAATCTGTTTCTGAAAGCAGAGAATTCCAGTGATGAAATTTCATATTAAAAACTGTAACTGCTGTTTCAAGAGGACTTGCAGCTGAATGCCTGTTTCTGCCTCTAGCTCCTCCCTTCTCTTACCACTCCTCCTCCCTCCATGGAACTTTACAAGCACCAACTGTCATCTCTTATGTCAATAATGGGAAGATCTGTCTTCACTGAACAAATATTTTACCCCTGAATTGGGAGTAAGAAGCAGATTTCTCTGATGATAATAATAATAATAATAATAATAATAATAATAATAATAATAATAATAATAATAATAAATTTTCTTTCTATAGCGCTGACATATTCCGCAGCACTTTACATTTTGGAGGGGATTTGTACAGACAATAGACATTACAGCATAACAATAATCACAGATTATAACAAATACCAAGAGGAATGAGGGCCCTGCTCGCAAGCTTACAATCTATGAGGGAAAAAAGGGAGACACGAAAGGTGGGTGGTAACAGTTGCCCTGATTGTATGGACCAGCCATAATGTTAAGTGTGTATCAGTACAGACACAGAGGGCTAATGGATGCATAAAGCATGTGGGAACATGATACTGGGAACCTGGTTATGGTAAAACTTTTGGCTGTGCCACACAGGGATAGATTAGGTTAATATGTTGAGGCGATAGGCCAGTCTGAATAAATGCGTTTTCATTGCACACTTAAAATTGTGGGGATTGGGGACTAATCGTATTGACCTGGGAAGTGCATTCCAAAGAATTGGCGCAGCATGTGTAAAGTCTTGGAGACGGGAGTGGGAGGTTCTGATTATTGAGGATGCTAACCTCAGGTCATCAGCAGAACGGAGGGTGCGGGTAGGGTGGTAGACTGAAACAAGGGAGGAGATGTAAGGTGGTGCTGAGCCATGGAGGGCTTTGTGGGTGAGGGTAATAAGTTTATACTGAATTCTGGAGTGGATGGGTAGCCAGTGTAATGACTGGCACAAGGTAGAGGCATCGGTGTAACGATTGGTGAGGAATATGATCCTGGCTGCAGCATTCAAGACAGATTGGAGAGGGGAGAGTTTGGTAAGAGGGAGACCAATTAGAAGAGTTACAACAGTCGAGACGAGAATGAATAAGAGAAACAGTAAGAGTTTTTGCAGACTCAAAAGTAAGAAAAGGTCGAATTCTAGAAATGTTTTTGAGGTGCAGATGACAAGAGTGAGCCAGTGATCGAATGTGGGGGGGCAAAGGAAAGCTCGGAATCAAGTATGACCCCAAGACAGCGGGCATGTTGCTGGGGAGTAATAGTGGAGCCACACACAGAAATGGCAATGTTGGGCATAGGTACATTAGTAGAGGGAGGAAACACAAGGAGTTCAGTCTTTGACAGGTTCAGTTTCAGATATAGTGAGGACATGATGTTAGACACAGTGTTTAGACAATCGCCAGTGTTTTCTAGAAAGGCTGGTGTGATGTCAGGAGAAGAAGCGTATAATTGGGTGTCATCAGCATAGAGATGGTACTGGAAACCAAATCTACTGATTGCTTGACCAATAGGGGCAGTGTACAAGGAGAAGAGGAGGGGGCCTAGGACTGATCCTTGAGGAATCCCAACAGTAAGGGGAAGGTGAGAGGAGGAGGAACTGGCAAAAGATACAGTAAAGGAGCGGTCAGAGAGATAGGAGGAGAACCAGGAGAGAACGATGTCCGTGAGGCCAATGGAACGGAGCATAGTGAGGAGGAGCTGATGATCCACAGTGTCGAATGCTGCAGAGAGATCCAAGAGAATTAGCATGGATTAATGACCTTTAGATTTAGCTGTTAGTAGATCATTAGAGACTTTAGTGAGGGCAGTTTCAGGTGTAAGTGTAAGGAGCGGAAGCCGGATTGGAGAGGGTCGAGAAGAGAGTTATCAGAGAGATAGCGGATAAGACGGGAGTGGACCAGGCGTTCCAGGAGTTTAGACATGAAGGGAAGATTAAAGACAGGTCTATAGTTAGCGGCACAGTTTTGGTCGAGGGATGGTTTTTTAAGTAGTGGATGTATGATGGCATGCTTAAATGAGGAGGGAAAGATACCAGAAGAGAGAGAGAGGTTAAATATTTTAGTTAGGTGAGTGGTGACAGCAGGGGAAAGGGACTGGAGGAGATGTGACGGAAATGGGTCACTGATGGAAGTGGTTGGGCGAGAAGATGCAAGGAGCCTGCTTACTTCTTCTTCTGTGACTGGTTCAAAATCAGAGAGTGAGCTAGATGCAGTGGGGGGAGGGAGGACAGTGCATGGTATGAGGTGATTGGGAGATAATTTCCTGTCGGATCTGGTCAATTTTTTCTTTGAAGTAATTGGCCAGATCGTCAGCTCGGAGCTCCATGGTTGGGGCCTGTACTCTTGGGTTGAGTAGAGAATGAAAAGTGTCAAAGAGACGTTTCGGGTTATTGGACAGTGAGGTGATGAGGGTGTTGAATAGGTTTGTTTGGAGAGGTGAAGGGCAGTGTTGTATGTTCGAAGCATAAACTTATAATGGATGAAATCTTCGTGTAGATTGGATTTTCTCCACAGACGTTCGGCGCACCTGGAGCACCGCTGCAGGAAATGTGTTTGCACCGTGTGCCAGGGTTGTCGCCGTCTGTGTTGTGGTGTTCTATTTATAGCAGGTGCAAATTCATCCAGGGCACTTTGAAGTGTTTCATTGTAATGCTTCAGTGCAGAATCAGGACATGAGAGGGAGGAGATAGGGGCCAATGAAGACTGCAAATTCCTCGTAAGTTTCTGGGTGTTAATGCCTGTATGTTTCTATAAGTATGGACAGTGGGAGTGACCTGAGCAACCTGGCAGTTCTTGATAGAGAATGAAAGAAGATTGTGGTCAGAGAGCGGGAGAGGGGAGTTTGCGAAATCATCCACTGCACAAAGCCGAGAGAAGACCAAGTCGAGGGAGTTTCCATCTTCATGAGTTGGAGAATTATAAGCTACGAAAGGCCTAACGAGGAGGTTAGAGATAAAAGGTGAGTAGCAGATGGGGAGAGGGGAAGAGCAATGGGGATGTCACAGGAGAGAAAATGTGGAAGCCAAGTGGCAAAATGGTCCAGGAACTGATGGGAGGGGCCGGGAGGACGATACACCACCGCCACTCACATGGGGAAGGGGGTGTAGCTATATTACAAAGTTTCTTATTTTCACGAGTACTATTAATTTATGGAAAACAAATATAAAAAGATAAAACGAAGGTTACTTTTTCAGGCGCATCTAAAGTAAAGCTCCCTTTTAATTCCTCAAATGTCAACCTATCTATATGTTGCTAAAGTGTGATCTACCACAATTTCTTAAACTCTCACCTCCCCCTCTCTCTTTTAATCTCGTGGCTGCGAAAACCAAAGTTGCTCATCGCTATTGACTTGCCCCACGGTGCTTTGGCAACTGAAGCGGCCCTTTTCCATCATTCTGTCATATCCATCTGGATAAATAATGAAAAAGTCAGAGCAGTAGTTCACTTACTGTTAGTTAAATTCCAGCGGCATAATGGATGAATATTTGTTTGTAATTTCAGTACACGGCCCCGGTGTCAGCCGCCTGCTCTTATTTGCATAGGTAGATTGAGCTGTTCTGAGGTTAATGAGCGCACGTGGGTAATAAATGAGTTTTAGCAGCGGTTCTGCTGTTCTCTAAATGTTTGATAAATTCGGCATGGATTATGCCAGTATTATCAGGTTTTAGTGCTTAAACTCGTCACGTTAAGTCTACCCCAAAAGCTTCCTGATCCTTTCTCCGTCTGACAGCTTTTACAATTCATACCGAGATACCAGCGGCGGCCGGGAACGGCGTTCTGGTGGGGGGGAGGTTGTCTCAGCAGCAGATGCTGGGTAATTAAACATACGGTTTGCTCCTTTTGAGCGGCTTCGCAATGTGCCGCAGATGCAGTTTGTTTAGCTTTGGCTGGAAACAGAGTCTCCAAACGAGGAGAAATAAACCCAATCTAAACACGCTGGCTGGAAAACGGCAAAATCAAATTTGGGCTTTAGTCAAAGAAAAATAATTTCTATTTTCAAAAAAGTGAAAGGTATAAAATGAATGATGTTGACTTTTTCTACCCGGACCGGGGTAAATAATAAGATTCTGTCAATCCTCAAAAATAATATATGATATTTTCACCCCCTCCAACTCTCGAATACATAAATCACGCTATTCTAAAGCCTTTGTAATATTTTAGTTTTCCTTAAAAAAAATAACATAATAAAAAAATTTATAAAAGAAAATAAAGTAAGAAAAATAAAATAAAGTAAAAATTCTACTGTATGACCTCCTGACATTAATGGAAGAATATATAAGGATACGATCACGTATAATTTTTTCGGGCAGCATTTTGCAAAAAATAAATGTACAAATGCCAGTGGATTTATTTTTTGCAATGTTTCTGCTTTTTAAAAAAAAAAAAAAAAAGAAGCCAGTGTTTGTGCACCTCCATTTTTAGTTGTTTTTTTTCTGCTGCATTTCTTAATTTATTGTTCATGTGCTTTCCCGATGTCTCTTTGAACCATGCTCTCCTACGATGATCTTTTAATGATGCGTAGTTTCGAAAAAAAAAAAAGGCAACTAACCTATTTTACTTAACGGGCGTGTAGAAATCTGCAACATCGAAAACTCACCGTGGGAACGTAGCCTAATGTTAAAAAAAAAAAAAAAAGCAACAAAAGATGCCCAAAATAACCGCAATACATGCGTACGAGTGCAGCTTTGAACAGAAAAAAAAAATTGGAGATTTATAGGAGAAAATTTCCTGAAATGAAAAAAAAATAAAAGCCTTGTGCGATTAGAAACGAAAAAGACAAAAAAAATGCAAAAAAAAAAAACAAACAACAACAAAAAAAAGACGCCTAATAATTGATTGCCCGGAAATTGTTTTTTTTAAAATGTAATTTAAAAAATAACTTTTTTTCCCACAAACAAAAATGCTATGTGATGTCACCCAAAATTGCATTAGGATATATACTATACAGTGCGGAGAATCTAGATAGTTTAATAGACTTTTTTTTTTTATCTGTAAATGTAACCAAGAGGTTTTTTAAAAAAAAATGTCCGTTTTGCACAAGTTGTAGAATAAGTCATCGTGTAATAATGGTAAAAATAAGAACAAGGGGGGCATGCGGTGTCGGAGGCAATACACTTCAGCCAGCGTAGCCCTGGATCTCCTTCCCAGAAGCCGGAGCGCTCCTTCCAATCTGCAGCCGAACTCCCGTCCGTTACGGCAAATCATGTTAGTGATTATATGGGTAATGAAAAGCAAGCTCTTTTTGTCTGTGCGGCTGATTAATCTGCTCTCTATTTAGCCCTGATTTATGGGGCTCAGCAGTTGAGGTGAATGCTGCCCCATCAGTTCTGCAGCCTATTAGCAGCACTCTGACCGCGCAATGCCTAGGAGGCTCAAACACCGCTCCACCAAGCCTACAGCTTCCCGCCTCACTCCCTCCAATCTGTTTTGCTTGCCGGAGTGACCTTTTATACAGTAAAACACATTAGTTGAATAGCGGCGTCTCATTAAAGGAGTGAATTAACCAGTGAGTCCCTTTAACGAAATGACAGCCAGAGGAACGAGCGCCAATGGCCACGGGCATTTGGAAATTTAACTCATGAATCAGTTGTGTTAATACGTTCTGCAGCCTGAAGCTGTGAGAGCTCTTCTGTCCCTTTTTTTTCTTCTTTTTTCCCCTCTTGCTTCGGAATAAAAAAAAAAAAAATGAAAAAAAAAAGCACATTACTTTCTTACTGATGGGGGAGAGGGAGAGAACGCGGAATAATAAAGCTTGAATTTTTCAATGCAGTTAAAAATGAATCTGACAGATTACTGACAATAGCAGTTCGAGCCGAGACACAGAGAGCAGAAGCACTATTAACCATATCATATATCATACAATGTAATTAAATCAAGCCACGGAGTAAAATGGGTTTTTTTCGGTGAGTGAAATGGCCTCTGAAAGAGCCCTATTAAATGAACTGGAGAGCTGAAATTAAATAATTCACAGTGAGGGATTTTGCATTTATACAAAAATTGTGTGCTTAATTGTCTGTGCTACATTACGAACTTGGCCCTGTGTTAACAATACACCCCGAACATATTACTTGGAGCCGAGCGGAACTGCTTAACACAAATGTAGCACAGAAAGGCATTTTAAAAAGGGAATTGAAGCCAAAGAGATCTATGCAAGTGACAACCATTACTTGCAGCCAAGACGTCAAATTGTTATCGTAGCCAGGAGCAAAAAGGACAAGCCCTGTCTATGGGCATAAGGACAGTGATTGGATATTTTGCAAGTATTAACTTAAAGGGGTATTCCCATCTCCAAATTCCTATCCCAATATGTAGTAGGTGTAATAAGAACATTAGAAAATACAATATAGTTCTTCTGATTAGCTATGTCACTTACACTATGTGCAGGGCATTGCAGTAGCTTAGGTATCCATGGATACAACCACTGGCAACTATTTAACTGTCACTATATGAGTGGTCGTAAATGGATACCTAAGCTATTGCAATGCCCTGCACATGGGGTAGGTAACCTGGCGAACCAGAAGAGCTATATTACATTTTTAAATGGAGGTATTTGCTAATATCATCATTAATATGACACCAACTACATATTGGGATAGGATCTTGGAGATGGAAACACCACTTTAAGGCTATGTGCCCACGTGTGCAGAAAATTTCTGCATGAAAACCGTACTCCTTCCCAGAAAACGCACGTTTTTTTCTGCTCGTTTTTTGCGCGTTTTTTATGCGTTTTTTCCGCGCGCCCCCGGACACATAGAAAATAGTTATAAACGCGGACTTTTCCGCAAAATCAATGAGCATGCTGCGTTTTTTACCGCAAAGCTTTTTTTCACAGAAAAAATGCATCAATATGCACAAAAAGTGCAAAATGGATTAAAATGAATGGGATGCTTCTTTTGAGCAATTTTTAAGCATTTTTGCTGGTAAAAATGCTTAAAAAACGCGAAAAAAACGCTTACGTGGGCACACAGCCTAAAGCTCCCAATGCAAAATATGTAACAGGCCCATCACATACCGTGTGCCATTTATAGGGGCCTGTGGGCATCAAAGTGTAAGTAAAACTGCCGATCCTGCACCTTGGGTATTATAGACTGTGCTATCGTTTAGTGACTTGCCCACCCTGAGCTAAAAGCCCACCTCTGTGTTATGTCTGCATACAGTTTCAAATGAACCAATAATTGAAAATTCTCAAGTCCAGTAATACATGTTAAATATTTATTTTTCCACCTTCAATAATCAAAAAAATGGATTCTTTTCAAAAGGGAAAAAAAACCCCAGATGGATATTTAACAGATCTGTTTTCCATAAAGTTCAACGTTAAAAAAAACAGATCCAGGTGAAATCAGTTTTTTTTAGGAAGACAAAAAAGTGCCTGAACAACTTTTTTGTCAACGGATTGCTACGGAATACTTTCTAAGGCCAGGATCACACATGCAAGGAATACGGCCGAGTCTCACATGTTAATACCCTGTACTGCCGTCGGCACTCAGGAGCGGAGCGTGTGGCTCCATGTATTGCTCCGCTCCTGAGTGTCGGCGGCAGTGCCCGGTATTAACATGTGAGACTCGGCCGTTTTCCTCGCATGTGTGATCCCGGTCTAACATTCAGACTTTTCATTCAGTTTTTGACACCAAAGTCAAACATGGATTTAGGGCCTGATTCATTAAGACTGGCATTGTACACGTCAGTCTTGATGAAGGTAGCGCTGGAGCAACATGTATCATTCATTAAGAGACGCATGCTTCTTAATGAATTAAAGGCATCTTACCAATGTCAGAGATGTTGCTCCACTCAGCTAGAGAAGAACATTTTGGGCCTAATTTATGCCACTAAGGTAGTGTAAATGTTGAAGGATTAGCAGGATGGAGTGCGCCATGCCCAATCTCCACCCATTTTGACAAAGATGGCCAGTACAGGTGTAGAAACAGCAAAAGTCATAACATTTTTGTGGAACTTTCATTTGCGCAAGCATTTTGCCACATTTGAAGGTGAAAGCACCTTCATGAATTGAGCCCTTAGGCTTTTCTTTGAAGGCATCTCATAATCCATTACTAAATTGTAAGGTCACCAAACTAGTGTTGGGAAAAACATTTGATTTTTTTTTTTTTTTTTTAAATGGTGATCTATTGGCGAGAAATACCCCAAAATGCTTGAAAACACCATTCCTAGAGAGTAGTGAGAATGATAAAAATAATTGCAAAACTTGTCAAGTCAACTTTGTGGTTACTTATATTCTGCCCTACTAACTTCTGAGCTACTTCAATTCAAAACCAATGTCTAAACTTTCAAAAAGTCTACTTCTACTTCTCCTAACCTCCTCTAACCTTACCTTCCAACTGCTGGCTAACCACTAATATCCTTTAATCTAGACGGCCCCAAAAACATAATTATACTAGACCTAAATCATCATTATGCTACAAGTTCAGCTGAATCAGAAGCATTCTGAAGTTATGAAGTGTCTACATTCTCAGAGGTGGGGAACTAAGCATAGAGAGGCAGGGAACAGGCCTGGGGAGGTTGGGAAATCAGCATTGAGGGTTTTATCCTCACAAAAGAAGTGTGGATTCAGACCAAATTTTCTGGCTTTCTGCACCACAAGTTGATACACTTCCTGGATGTTTGCCAACAAAAGTTTTTAAGTGTGGTGAAAAGAGCAAATGCAGATACATATGGCACTAGGGACAGACATACCATTGATGCAACCCGTGCACCCACACATGGGTCAAGAAGTTTGGGGTCCCATTTCCACGTCCAAAACAAGTGGAATTGTGCATTATGATGTGCTAATAGACTGGAAAGGACCTAGATAATTTTCTTGTGTAGTGGCCCTTTTCCGTCTGTGTATTGCAGTGTATAGCACCACTTATTCCAGAGGTAACTGTGGGATTAAACAGAAATTTTACTTTTCTTATGCCTCTTATTCACCATGTTACAAGCATATACATCCCTCATAGACATTGTACTAGGTTACACCATGTTTGTGTCATTCATTTGTTACATCTATGCTTCTGGTAAACCTCTTTTAGGGCTCTTTCAGATGTCAAGTGAATGGGTTTGTGGATATGTCAGTGTGATTCCACGCACCGTATGTCTGTGGGCAAAACATGCTGACATGTCCATTTTTTAACAGCAGCATGAGCCACAAAACAACCCACATACTTGCACACTGATAACACACGGATGACATCCGTGTGTCATGCATCGGCACCTGTGAATCAGCAGTACTGTTAGCTCTGTTCCCCGGTGCCAGGTGCTGAAGACAGCTTTCATCATTGTCCCCTAGTCCCACTGTGATGAGCGCTAGCAGGGGAGAATGTTGAGAGCTGTATTCAACTCATAACAGTGAGAGCAGGCGACAGTTGATGAGAGTATTCATCAGCCGCCACCTGCCTTATAAATAAATTTAAAAAATGACATGGGGTTCTCCTATATTTTTGATAACCACAGTGAACTGCAGTGAACTCACTGAGCTGAACTGTGGTGAATTTACTGACTTTTTATCACGGTGCTGAGGTAACCGCAGTTCAGCCTGGCTGGAAACGCAGCTTCAGTGACCAGAGCTAACTTTGATGAGGTCACTGCTGGTCACTGATGCTGCCCTTGCAGCAGCTCATTCATCAGTGGTTCTCAGTTTGGACGGTCACATCTTCGCACCATCCAGATTGAAAATCGTTTATTCCTTAGACATGGATTACAGCGTGAGACAGAACGATGGACAGATGAGCGATATGGTTGTTTATTTATGTTTTATTACAGGAGACGAGGGCTTCAATGGAATGGGCATTAGGTGAGTATAACTGTGTTTGTTATTTTTAAATAAAAAAGGAAAATTGTGTTTTCTTTTTCAAATAAGCTAATTATGCAAATTGTCTCTTTAGAGAGGAAGAGGACTAGAACTCTAGTGCCAGCTATTGGAGGTAGCAATCCTAAAAGTCAATGTTGACCCTTTAACGAGCCTTCTTACATGACTTAGGATAAAAGCCAAGCCAGAATCTCCATTTGCAGACACTGTGTTTCAGGGTACTGCCCCTTATCAGTGCAAAGTGGGAGATCTGGCTTGGCTGTGAGAGAGGCGTCTGACCGATATCCAAGAAGTATCATTTCTCCTTGCGGAGAATGACATGCTAAGCATGTCAAGGTGAGGAGACTTAAAGCCACAATGCTCCTCTGGGAAATATGCTAATTATTCAAATTGTCTCTTCAGAGGGGAAGAGGACGACAACTCTAGTGCCACCTATTGGAGGTAGCAATCCTATAAGTCAATGTTGACCCTTTAATGAGCCTTCTTACATGACTTAGGATAAAAGCCAAGCCAGAATCTCCATTTGCAGACACTGTGTTTCGGGGTACTGCCCCTCATCAGTGCAAAGTGGGAGATCTGGCTTGGCTGTGAGAGAGGCGTCTGACCGATATCCAAGAAGTATAATTTCTCCTTGCGGAGAATGACATGCTAAGCATGTCAAGGTGAGGAGACTTAAAGCTGCAATGCTCCTCTGGGAAATATGCTAATTATGCAAATTGTCTCTTCAGAGAGGAAGAGGACTAGAACTCTAGTGCCACCTATTGTTCTAGTCCTAGTCTAGTCCTAGTCTAGTTCTAGTCCTCTTCCTCTCTGAAGAGACAATTTGCATAAATAGCATATTTCCCAGAGGAGCATTGCGGCTTTAAGTCTCCTCACCTTGACATGCTTAGCATGTCATTCTCCGCAAGGAGAAATGATACTTTTTCAAATAAAGTACTTAATTCTTGCTTTGTATTTATTTACAATACAACTATAGAATTAGTAATGAATAGTTTTATAGTCACCTCTCCATTACTAATCCGTGGGATTGATGTCACCAGACAATACAAAGGTGACATCAGCCTCACAAATATCAACCCCACTTGCCACCATCACAGGGAGAATAGGGAAAGCCAGGACTCTAATAGATTTGCCTTTTCTGGGCGGCTGGGGGCTGCTATTTTTAGGCTGTGGGGGCCAATATCCATGGCCCCTTACCAACCTGGGAATACCAGGCCCCAGCTGTCTGCTTGGGCTTGTCTGGTTGTCAAAGATGGAGGGACCCCATGCCTTTTTTAAATGATTTATTTAAATAATTAAAATATACGGCATGAGGACCCCTCTATTCTTGATAACTAACCTTGCTAAAGCTGACAGCTGAGGGTTGCAGTCTGCAGCTGTTGGTTTTACCTGGCTGGTTATCAAAAATACAGGGGAACCTCACATCATTTTTTGTAATTATTTATTTATTTATAGCGCAGGTGGTGACTGATGAATACTCTCATCAGCCGGCGCCTGTTCTCGCTGTTATGAGCTGAATACAACTCAGTATTCTCCCCTGCTAGTGCTGATCGCAGGGCAAGCAGGGGACAGGCTAGTTTCACACTAGTGTTTTGGATCGCAGCGACGGCCTGCGCACGGCCGCCGCTAAGCCCCGCCCCGCCGCGCCCCCGCCGGTAGCTCCGCCCACCGGCACATGACGCTGCATGCGCCCTGTGTCCCCTATCTTTATCACAGGGGGTGCAGGCCGTGCGCAGTATGCGTTTGGCGGCGCATGCGTCCTTTTGACGGTGCGCCGACCTGCGCCAAACGCAACCTGCTGCATTTTGGTTGCATCGGCGCACCGTCAAAAAGGAGCATGCGCCGCCAAACGCATACTGCACACGGCCAGCGCCCCTTGTGATAAAGATAGGGGACGCAGGGCGCATGCAGCGTCATGCGCCGGTGGGTGGAGCTACCGGCGGGGGAGCGGCAGGGGGCGTGGCTTAGCGGCAGCCGTGCGCAGGCCGTCGCTGCACTCCAAAACGCTAGTGTGAAACTAGCCATAGTGATGTGAGTTGTCTTCAGCACCCGGCACCGGGAAACAGTGCGAACCGTACCGCTGATTGCCAGGCGCCGATACATGTTATGCTAATGCAGCACATAATTACCACATGTATGCAACACGTATTAAACACACAGACTCACAGACATTACAGTATTGTTTTTTTAAGTAACGGAAATGTGTGAAAGAGCCCTTAGGAAGATATGTGCCAAAACAGGGCCATTTTATCACTTGTTAACTTGCAAGTTGTTAAACATTTTGTTTCAATTGTATTGAACAGTGCAGTCATTTATGTTTTTTATTACAACTGCATGTAAAAAGAAATATGATGTACAGCATATACATATTTATTTACAAAAGAAGTCAATAGTTGACTCCCAGCTGTGGCAAATCCCCCTTTGTAGAGGTTACATCCTATGCCAATCTCCTGCCCCATTAATGCTTCTCAATATTGCTGGTTTTTTTAGGGAAATCCAGAACGCTTGCTGTCTTTTTATTTTTGGGAGTCTCCTGAACATCTTGTGAAAGTTGGAAAATATGGCTAGATTATAAAATCCAATGCAGGACTATTCCAGGGGAAGAAATGTCCAGCCTCATTAGCATCGATTAGAGTTAATTTGTCAAAGACTGTAGGGTTATTATGCCCCATTAATCACCTTATCAGATTAAATAAATCCCCATGCATAATGCTTTATTTGCTGTTGGGGAAAGTTAGGGAATACCGATGTGACACTGGGTCACTTCTCAGGGACAGTCCGTGAGTTGGAATAACCAAGGAGTCTGAAGTCAAAAGCCAGGAGGGTACATCATAAACAGAGGGAAGAGACAAAGGCATAGTCAGGTAATGGTCCAAGGTCAAAATACCAGTAGGATAGCAGATCAGAAAAATGGGGTTAAACAGATGGAGGGTCAGAATAAGGTCCAAGCTCAGTGAGAGATAGATTATCAAGCAAAACACAAGGCACAGAGAAAACCCAACACATTTAGCTGAAACTACTTCTGGCAGAGGTCTGGGACTAACAGCCCAGCTAAGTAGCCAAGGAATCACCTGGAACAATGAACATCTGGAGACAGCCCGACACCTCCCAGTCTCAGATTGGATGGCTGAGCTGTCAATCAAAGCACTGACAGCTCAGCACAACCCTGCACCAGACTGGACGCTGAGCTATCAATAAAGCTGTGACTGAGCCATCAGTAACTGCATGCCAGACACACTGAGGTGTGGAATCATGACATCTGACAGGTTTACTTAAAAATCTACATGTGGATGTTTTTTGCAATTATGAAATTTGTTAAATTTCATGCAATTTGCTGCAATTCTATCCTGCTGAGGATTTTTCATAGACAAAATTTATAAGGACAGTTTCACACATTGCATACTTGGTGTGCATTAGGCTACTTTCCCACAATGTGCTTTTGGTATTTGATGCTGCACCATTTCTGATCCTATTGTTTAAATTAGGTTACTTGCAATTTTTTCATGCAATTTTTTTGTTACACTGCTGTTTTTGTCTCCTTTCTGTGACGCTGCGTTGTATTTGCTGCGTCCTGATTTTTTGCATTGACAAAACTTCATTAACATACATAGGTGTGGATTACATGTGTTTTTTATGTTTATCCACCACAGGAAACGCACTAAACCTCATGTGCGTTTTTTGCCTGTGGATTTTCCGCATCCAATGCAATTCTGTCAGGAAAGTCAGCACATAAAACTCAGCATGGTCAGTTTACGCTGAGTAAAATAAAAGCACAATGGGTATGAGATCTCTATAAATCCCATCCACTTTTCTGCAACTGTAATGTGCTGTGTTTTTGAAGTGGTAAAAATATGCAGAGTCAAATACGCATTCATATTCCCATACCCTGGTGCGGGCCGAAGACCATTCCGCTCCCGTGGACTTCGGGATCCATCTGGGCAGGGCAGCGGTAGCACCGCAAAACGAGGATGTGGAAGGGAACAAATGTTCTCCTGCCCAGGCGACACGGGAGATGCCCGCGGGTCTGCTGGTTTTGGCCTCAGTTGCGGCTCCCTGTGCCCGTAGGTCAGGGGACATTTCCTGGGGACTGCTTTCTGCGGTAGAAGGGAGAAGGGCGAGCCAAACCCAATGAATTCAGGGCCGGGGTGCTCTCACCACCTCTCTGTAGAACATTTTGCACATCCCGGTCCCGCGGCTGTCATCTTCCTCCGCATCGGCGGACGAACGACCTGGTTCCCTGAGGTGTAGCATGGTACTGCCCCGTTCCTCCGGTCCGCGGCTCCTCGGTCTCCAGCATCTTGATTTCGGTGGCGGAGGGCGAGAGTCCGGGTCCCTCCACAGTGACTCCAGAGGTGATAACAACTGAGGCTCCGCCGGGGAGAGCTCCGTTCCCCACTGGTAGGCTGGCTCTCGCGTCTCCATCTTGTCAAACTCCTGCAGCCAATCCTGATAGACACGGTCAAACATGACTGGTTTCTTCCATCTCCTCCCATTCCTAGGGGGAGATCGCCTCCAGCGGCCCCTCCTCCCTGTGGTCGGTCATTAGCAGGGGGGAGGCTTTCCTCACTTCGGCCACTCCCACCAGAGGAGGGCCAGCGTGCAATGACAGGCGACTTTTGGCACCAAGGGAGCACGGAAACACCCATGAAGGGTGAGGGCGATGTCATCTTCTTCTTCACTTGCGGCACCATTTCCAACCAACTCCATGGCTGCCATCTTGGTCAATACAACTTCGGGTTGAGATACAGCATCAGTCCCATCAATCACATTGATGAAGCACAACTCTGCATGCTTTCTTCCTTATTAAACTTCAGGGGCACAACTTTCATTCCCACATCACTCTTCACTTTTCTTTTTAAGCGTTCTCCGCTCAGCAAGGTAGTCAGATCATGCTGACTATGCCAAATGTAAGAGGAGGGCAGGACAGTAGTCACAGCGAGGACACCAGGGCTCTGGTGTCCTGACCTCCTCCCACAGAAATACCATCAGCATCTACCGGTGTACCTGTTCTTGCTGCTGGTCCACGGTCAGGGATTCCACTGCTGTGCGACCCAGCTCCTGCACACTTGATTCCAGTGCATGTAGCTGAAATAACAGACACGGATACCGGTTCTGATGCAAAATCAATGCTTTTACTTTCTTTTTCAACGGTCCCGGATACATCAGTTACATCACAGTCCACACAGCATTCCTCCTGCTCTTTCCCTTTCTTACTTTCTTCACTCTCACGTACATTACGAGGTAGTAGCACCCTTGGCGGTAACGCAGCTTCACTACTGTAGGACCTCAGTACATAGGGGATCCCGCTCATCCGTTTCACCCCGGATCTGCCACATCATGAACGCTCTGTGCCCTGCACAGTTTTTGGACCACGTTTCCTTCTCATTCCTGCTGCTGACGTAAACTGTAACTTTCCCGGGTGCTCTGTGCCCGTGCTTCTTCACTTAAACAATGTTGCGTAGCTGCTATGTTGTCCTGGGCTTAGAGCCCTTGTGGACCTGTCATGCTCACCCTTCTGACTAATTCCTAACTTCTACGCTTACTTAACTGATAGCAGCTTTTCCTACAGTAAGCCCTTATGTGAACTTCCTAATCAGCTATACCTATCAAGGACCCACTAGTATGCCCCATCTAGTGGCCCGTTCCAATACTACACTTACCCATATCTATGAGCTCTATACTATAAGAGCCCTCCTCTAATGTTCCGAAAGGAAGCACTATCTTACCCTAATCTGTACAGAAATACAATACAAAAGACATAATAAAGCAAAATATCTTACAGTATGTTACAGTATGGTAACACATAATGCGGCAATACCAATAGGACAGTTGGTAATACACAGCCGTGTAGCAGTACCGAAGCATAACAGTATATTTACATTAAAGTTCTTAAAGGGGAGGAGGCAATAAATGGATGTTCTATCCCAATCCCCTACAGCTACAGGCTTCTGAATTCTCACAGTGCATGTACTGCACACTTTTAGGATTCTCCCTTACACAAGTATGCAATTGGTATACTTCTGTCTACATTCTGACCAGACTTGTCTGGCCTCGCTGAATTAATTTTCATTGCATGAGGCCACACATATCTAGTCAGCACGTGACATAATGTTTGTAAATCGATGACACCAAAGAATCCTGACAATGTGCAGTGGATTCTGTGAGAATTCAGAAGCCTGCAGTCACATAGAATGACTGCATACTCATAAAGTTTAATGCTTCTAACATAAATAAAAATCTGAGAATAAGTCAGTATCACACAAAAAACATTTACATACAGGTACCTTATAGATGACGTTGTCTCTGGAGTCGTTCTCTTTCTTTTCTTCTTCATCTTGTCCAGAAGCCATCATAAGTTGTCTCATCCACAGCTCGTCTCTGCAGACTTCCATCTTCTCCGGTTTTCTGTAGCACATCCCCACACAACGCCCTTAAAGATAGCAGTGTCATTATAATACTCCTAAATAAAAATACTTGCCCTATGCTGAGCCCCTGAATAAATAATTGCCCCTCACTATATTCCCTGAGCAAAATATGACCCCACACTGTCCCTCTTATGGTACATGTTCTCCACACTGACCTCTCATTTCCATACTGGGCCTCCTCTTCACACTGTTGTCTCACACCATGTCTCCCCGTAGGGCCCAGTCTCTATACTATGCCCCCTCACCACACTCCCCCTCCTTGTTTTACTACCCCTTCCTGGCTGTGCCCTTAGGGTCCACCCACACTAACCCCCACACAATTCAGTCTTTATTCTTGCCCCATAATGTCTACTTTCACTATTGCCTTCAATAGACTCTTCAGATGTTCCCCCTCCATCATCATACATTTACCCTCTCACTTTCCATACTGCCTCCTCACACATCCCCGACTCCCCATACTGTGTCAGCACCCATCCCATCATCCTCGCTCCACATACTGTGTCCTCATTCATTTTTTCCTCATTCCTCATACTATGTCTGTACCCATCCCCCATACTTTTTCCTCATACATGCCCCCATCTCACCCCTTGCTCCTCATATTGTGTCTTCAAATTTCTCCCGCTCCCCATATTTTGTTTGCACTTGCCCCTTCCTTGCTCCCCAAACTTGTGTCCTCAAGTCTCCCTTAACCCCATTACACTAAATCTCCCCCACAAACAGTAAATTTCCCACACACAATAAATCTTACCCCACCACAAACAGAAAATATCCCCACAATAAATCTCCCCCAGCCCACTACACTGAATCGCCCCCACACAGTAAATAAATCCACCACAGTAAATCAACCCCACCTCAGTAAATGTCCCCCAGCCTAAATCTCCCCCACAGTAAAGCTCCCCCACACAGCAAATACCCCCACACACAGTAGATACCCCCACACAGTAAATGACCCCCGTTACATTTAGTGTTTAATGTCTTCAGCTCTACTAGTGTGGATCATGTACCAATGTTCTTCACTTTTCTGCAGTCCGGCGAGTGACATTAGCACCATGATCACATGACCTCATCACGCTGTTGACATCGCTCTGACCCACTCGTCAGAGTTTCAGTTGTAAGTGCGTCTAAAACCTGGCACACTGCACGTTCTGTGAGCCGACTATCAGCTGTCTGGGGGTTAAAGCAAAATGCAGCTGGCCACCTTAAAGCAGACTGCAGAATTTGGAGAGCAAGAATGAGTCAGATTAAAAAGCAGAACAGTCATCAAAGGGTTAAAACAGCTGTAAAGGAAGATTCTGCATGTGTTGAAGCTGCATTTAATGCAGTTACAGACCCATCTGCAAAGCATATATGGTGTATAGATTCTGGTGCAAGCAGTCATATGACAAATAACAAGGATTTCTTCACTGACCTTAATGAAAGCAAGTCAGAAAAGGTCATCTTAGCTAATGGTCACTATATGACTTGAGAATGGAGTAGGAGATGGCTACCCCCACTGTCCAGTTTCCTCAGCACTAAGCAGAAAGATCCCAATAAATAATGTTCTCTATGTTCACAGCCTTGAAAGCAATCTTCTGTCAGTAAAGAAGCTCATGCAAAATGGGAATGTAGTTACTTTTAAAGATAACAGCTGCACCATCTCAAAGAAGGGTCAAACTCTTGCAGAAGGAAAAATCCAAGATGAAATATCAGCTAAAATGCAAAGAAAGAGTGTACAGTGCTAGACACTGCATAAGAACAGCATCCATGTATGGCACAGACATTTTGGACACAGAGACCAAGAAACAGTAAGGAAGCTAGCTCAACTTACAAATGGTTTTGATTACTCCAGATATACAGTCGCCTACCTGCTTCACAGTAAGGATGAAGTTCCACAAAAACTTGAATAATATCTTGCTGTTGTGTTTAACAAATTTGGAAGAATGCCAAAAGCCCTGCGTGCAGATAATGGAACCGAATATACAAGTGGTAAGGTGCCAGACTACCATTCCATACAACCCAGAACAAAATGGCATTGCAGAAAGAAAGAACCGTACTCTCTGAGAAAGTGGAACAAGTATGTTGTTTGATGCGAATCTACCTACAACGTATTGGTGAGAAGCCATCATGACAGCTTGCTATCTTCAAAACAGTGTGCCATGTAAAGCCACAAATAAAACTCCATATGAGCTATGGAACTGCGAGAAGCCTAACCTGAAGCACCTCAGGATATTTGGAAGCAAAACGTTTGTGTATGTTCCCAAACAACAACATTCCAAGTGGGAATCACATGCAAAGCAAGGAGTCCTGGTGGGCTATCACGAAACTCAAAAGGGATACAGAATCATGCACCCAGAAACCAACACAGTAATAATCAGAAGAGATGTAGTGATTGATGAAAACTCTGCATCGCTCAAATTCCATGAAGTTACACCAGTTATTCAACCTAAGAAGCAAGAATAAGAATCTCATTCACCAAACCCAGATGCTGAAAAGGAAAACACTGAAGTGTGGATAAGCTCTGAAGCCACCAAGGAAGACACAGAAGAACCAAGCCAACCTCCAGTCAGGAGATCAGAAAGGCAAAACAAAGGTATCCCAGCTAGATGCTTTTCTTATAAGGTCAGAACACTTCCTGAATCAGAGCCATAGTCATGGCAAAAGATGCAAAAACTGCCTGTTCACGAGAAGCAGAAGTGGATAAATGCAGCAAATGAAGAGATGGTGTCCCTTCACCAACTCCAGACATGGGAGCTTACTGAGATACCACAAGGAAAAAGAGCTATCAGATGTAAGTGGGTCTTCAAAAACAAATGTGACTCAAATTTCACCGGTTTAAGGCAAGATTGGTCACAAAATGGAACTTGCAAAAGTATGGTGACGACTATGATGCTACATTTTCTCCAGTTGCGAAGCATACCACATTCAGAACTTTAATGTCCGTAGCTGCAGTTCCACAGATGACAGTGAGAAAGTTTGACATCAAAACAGCCTTCCTACATGGTGACATTGAAGAAGGGTTGTACATGAACCAACCTAAGGGATATATTAAAAAGGGTGAAGAGCACCTTGTTTTTAAAATGCAAAAATCTCTCTATGGACTTAAGGAGCCGGCAAGATCTTGGAACTCGAAAATGAACAAAGTTTTGATGGATGAAGGATTTAAAAGATCTCAAGCTGATCCATGTTTGTATATAAAAATGTAGCAAAGGAGTGGAAGTATGTTCTTCTATATGTAGACTATGTAATCATGTCTCATCAAGATGAAAAAGAAATTGCAAAGCTAGGTGAAATTCTCAACCAGCACTTTGAGACTAAAGACATTGGAAATGTGACATATTATTTGAGAATCCAAATCCAGAGAGAGGAAGATGGGAGTTTTCTTCACAACCAAAGTTCTAAAATTTCCGCAATAGTAAACCAGTATGGAATGTCCGAAGCCAAAGGTGCGTCAACACCAATGGATCCATCCTACTTAAAGTTGGAAGGAGAAGAAGATCTGCTACCCAGCAATGAGAGTTACAGACAAGCAGTGGGGGCACTTCTGTACATAGCAACCACCACTCGTCTGGATATCACAGCCACAGTCAGAATTCTCTGCCGACGTGTAAGCAAGCCACGCCAAAGAGACTGGAATGCAATTTAGAGAATGCTTCAATATCTTAAAGAAACTCAAATGCTAAATCTTAAGACATCTGCATAAGTAGATCTCACTCTCAGAGGTTAGGTGGATACAGATTGGGCTGAAGATTCAAGTCATCGGAAATCAACAAGTGGTTACTTGTTCAAGTTAGGAGAAAATTCAATTTCTTGGCCCAGCAGAAGACAAGTGTCAGTCACATTATCTTCTACAGAAGCACAATATATGTCTGCTGCTTATACAAGCCAAGAAGTGTTTTGTTTCAAACAAGTTTTGGAATATTTCAGCAAGCCATTAGCTCAACCAAAAGTTATCTATGAGGACAACCAAGGATGCAATAAACTTGCCAGCTGTGAGAAGATTTGTGCAAGGACTAAGCACATTCATATACAACATCACCACTTACGTGACTTAGTGGAATGTGGTGTAATCGAGTTTGTTTATTGCGAGTCTGACAAGACAATAGCTGTTGGTATGACAAAGCCAGTATCAAGAGCCAAGTTTGTTGACTTCAGAACCGCAATGGGACTATCAGGATAAGTAATTGCTGAGTGGGGGTGTTGAAATATGTTTGGTACAACAACTTCATTCCTGTCTATGAGTGTTTAGTTGCTAGATTTGTGTGCTGTTCATAAAGTTAAAAAAAAAAACGCCCAAAGGCTCACACAGGGAGAACATGTGACTGTATTTCCTGTTTTCCTGTGTCTATGTATGAGAGAAGCAGTCTGCTGTAGATGCTGCACAGATAGAGACACACAAATGATTTATTCCTAATCTATTAAGCTTATCATATATTGTTCCTGTTTGTTCCTGAATAAAGAAGCTCTGTTGTCACACACTCGGAGAGTATCGTGAGTAATCCACTGCCAATATGGAACTACAGAATGATGAAGACATTCAAGAGAGGTTGAGTAATAGAAGCTGCAACAAAGCCCTGACGTGATGGGACTGAGAGCTCAAATCAGACTGAATCCGGAACAGTTGGGAGTTCTGCTGTATAATGCTGCAGACTTAACATGTGGAAAATCTGCATGTAAAATTTGCACCTATTTTGCAAACTATAAACCTAGCCTAAGAAAAATCTGCAGCAGTTCTGTTGTGTTAGGCCGGGATCACACATGCGAGAAACACGGCCGAGTCTCGCATGTTAATACCTGGCACTGCCGCCGGCACTCGGGAGCGGAGCGTGCAGCTGCATGTATTGCTATGTGGCCACATGGTCCGATCCGAGCGTCGGTGGCAGTGCCGAGTATTAACACACGAGACTCGGCCGTGTTTTTCGCATGTGTGATCCTGGCCTTAGGCTGAGTTCATGCTTATGTATTTTGTATGGATTTTATATTCAGATTTTCCGCATGTAAATTCCACAGCATTTTACAGTTCCAGCAAAGTTGAGAAATTTTAACTTCATCTCATACGAATGCTAATTTTTTTGATCTTTGTGGCGCAGAATCCACAAGGAAATTAGATTTGTTTTTTAAACTTAAGGCTACATTTCCACAATGAGCTTTTATCACGTTTTTGACGCTGCATAAAAAAATGCAGCATCTTATAGTTCCAGCAAAGTGGATGGGATTTCTAGAAATCTTATACCCATTGTGCTTCTTACTTACGCTGTGTAAACTGACTTGCGATGCGTTTTTCAAATCCACAGCATTTCAATTTTTCAGGAGTTTTCACTGCAGATTTTCCCCATACACTTACATTAACCCCTTTACCCCCCCCCCCCTTCAAGGTGGTTTGCATGTTAATTACCAGGCCAATTTTTAAAATTGTGACCACTGCAACTTTATGAGGTAATAACTCTGGAACACTTTAACGGATCTCACTGCTTCTGAAAAATTTTTTTTGTGACGTATTGCACTTCATGATAGTGGTAAAATTTATGCGATATAACTTGCATTTATTTGTCAAAAAAATGGAAATTTGGCGTAAATCTGGAAAATTTAGCAATTTTCAAAATTTGAATTCTTATGCCCTTAAATCAGAGAGATATGTCACACAAAACAACATTTTTTTTGTTAGGACGTTATAAGGGATAAAATTTCACCAGCAATTTCTCATTTTTCCAACAAAATTTGCAAAAAAAATTTATAGGGACCATCTCACATTTGAATTGACTTACGGAGATCTACAGTGCCTTGCGAAAGTATTCGGCCCCCTGGAACTTTTCCACTTTTTCCCACATATCAGGCTTCAAACATAAAGATACCAAATGTAAATTTTTGGTGAAGAATCAGCAACAAGTGGGACACAATTGTGAAATTGATCAAAATTTATTGGTTATTTTAAATTTTTGTGGAAATTCAAAAACTGAAAAGTGGGGCGTGCAATATTATTCGGCCCCTTTAACTTAATACTTTGTACTTTGTTGCGCCATCTTTTGCTGCGATTACAGCTGCAAGCTGCATGGGGTATGTCTCTATCAGTTTTGTACATCGAGAGACTGAAATTCTTGCCCATTCTTCCTTGGCAAAAAGCTCGAGCTCAGTGAGGGTTGGATGGAGATCGTTTGTGAACAGCAGTTTTCAGCTCTTTCCACAGATTCTCGATTGGATTCAGGTCTGGGACTTTGACATGGCCATTCTAACACCAAGAATTTACATTTGGTATCTTTATGTTTTAAGCATGATATGTGGGAAAAGGTTGAAAAGTTCCAGGGAGCCGAATACTTTCACAAGTCACTGTATATGATAGAAAATATCCAAAAATGACACCATTCTAAAAACTGCATCCCTCAAGATGCTCAAAGCCACATTCAATAATTTTTCTAACCATTCAAATGCTTAACAGGAATTTTTGGAATGTGGAAAAAAATGAACATTTCACTTTTTTTTTTACAAAAAATTTACTTTTGACCCAATTATTTTTATTTTCATGAGGGTAACAGGAAAAATTGGACACCAAAATTTGCTTTACAATTTCTCCTGAGCATGCTGATACCCCATATGTGAGGGAAAGCCACTGTTCGGGTGCACAGCAGAGCTCGTAAGAGAAAGAGCACCATTTGACTTTTTAAATGCAAAATTTGCTGGGACAAGTAGCCGACACCATGTCATGTTTAGAGAACCCCTCATATGCCTTAACAGTGAAAATCACCTATAAGTGATACCATTTTGGAAACTAGACTCCTCAGGGAACTTATGTAGATCTATGGTGAGCCCATTGAACCCCAGGTACTTCACAGAAGTTTATAACGTTGAGTAGTGAAAATAAATGTAAAAAAAAATATCACATTTTCCCCACAAAAATGTTATTTTGCCCCAAATTTTTGCATTTTCATAAGAGTAATCGAGGAAGTTGCACCATACAATTTGTTGTACAATTTTTCTGAGTATGCCAATTCCCCATATGCGATGAAAACTCAAAATGAAGAATCGCCATATTGGAGTTCAGATTTTGCTGGAATGGTTTGCGGGTGCCATGTCACATTGATAGAGCCCCTGAGGTGCCAAAACAACAGAAACCTCCCATATGTGAACTCAGTTTACAAACTACACTCCCCAATGAATTCATCTAGGGGTGGAGTAATCATATTGACACCACATGTGCCCCACATGTGCCTCACCTTTAAACACAGTGTAAAGCTCAGAAGGGAAAGTGCACCATACTAAATTGCAGATTTTACTGTTATGGTTTGCAGGTTCCATGACTCACTGGGAGAGACCCTGAGTTGCCAGAACAGCAGAAACACCCATAAGTTACCCCATTTTACAAACTGCACCTCTCAACAAATTCATCCAGGAGTGCAGTGATCATATTAACACCACGGGTGAGTCACAGAATTTTATATCATTGGGCAGTGAAGAAAAAATTTGGTTTTAGCCCCAGATTTTACATTTCACACAAGAAGTGGGTAAAAATGGCACCATAATTTGTCCAATAATTTCTACTGAACGTAGCAATATCCCATATGTGACTGCACAGTAGTGCATAGCCATATGGAGAGATTCGGGAGGGAAGGTGCGTCGCCCTCCCAGGTCTGTGGGGCACTCGGTACCGGGCCGGTCTCTCAGAGGGGATTGTCACAGCAGCGGTGACCCGGTCCGTTGCCCTGGGCGCCCATGTGAAAGGGGGGTTGAGTTGGGAATAAAGTTTATAAGTGATTCGTGACGCCACCTGTGGTGTTCGGCAAGGGAGGTGTTAAGCTGATGCTGCAAGCAGATCCTCTGGGATAGATGGTATGGCGCAGCAAAGATGTTATAGCTCCCCACAGGTGAAGCTGTTGTCCCAGGGCAGTGTAGATAAGCGTTGCAGGAATGGTGCAGTGTAGGCACTGGGATGTAGTGGTGCCAGGTGTGTGGCGCAGGAATGAGTGGAGGACACCAGGGCATGAAGTTCCAAAGCTTTACTCACAGTCTGTTGTACAAACAGGTGCCCGCTTCCGTGCTGTGTCCTTCCGGCCAGGAACTCAGTCAACCTCCAGGCCAGATGGAATACTCCTTTCCAACACTCTGCCAACATGTCCCTTTTCTCAACGTCTCCTCTTATAGCGCCTTTAAATGAAGTACTCCTAGTACTGAGTTACACTGGAGTTCCTCCTGTCTGATGTTCTTATGAATTCTACTTTTACGGCAGACAGCTGTAGCCTGCTTCGGGGACTCCTTGCTACTAAGTCCCGGCTCACTATCCAGTTTCTGTTGTGCCCCCAAGTCTTGTGTGGGAATAAAGCGGTCACTACTTCTATTCCTCCGGTGTCTGCTGCAGGACCATTAGTATCCATACAACCTCGGGGACCTGGCCCCCGCCTTGCGCTTAGAACTTCTAGGAAGGGTTTTCTTCTAACCCACGTCCTCTGTTCTCTTTTACTCCTCACGTTCCATACTAATCTTTCTTTCTATGGAAGATCAGGCTTTCAGTCTATGTCGCTCTCTCTCTCTTCCTTTCCTGTGCCAGCAGACCCAGGTCACTGGGATCTGCTGCAGCACTTCCATCCATCTATCCCTCTCTCTGGGGATCGTCTTCTCTCTCCAACTGAACAACAACTCTCTCCCACCTAAACTCTTCCCGCTCTCTTTAATGTCACTAAGCTCCACCCACCACCCAGCACGTTTCTATTTCCAACCAGGGAGCCACCAATGGGTGCTTTGCTACACTCCAAGCAGGGAGCCGCCGAAGGTGCTTTGCTACACTACTTTGTGGTGTGGGGTGCAGGTGTTGAAGTGTGGTCAGGAGCCTCCACCTTACCTGGATGGTGGGGCACCACACCTCAGGAGGAGGTGCAGTACCTCTGTGGCGACTGAGCCTCAGGGGCGCCACAAAGGCACTCTACGCAAGGCACTTACATCTGGATTTCCATCCAAATCTCAAAGTGACATCATTCAGATGAAACCCTTGAGGGATCCATTCACTATAATGAGGCAGCAGAGTTACTCTGGACTCCATCTCTCCTCTGTTTGGCGGTGTCCTTTCCAGAAGTGCATAAAACTGTGGCCGATGGCACTTTTATGTAATCCTAAAAAGACAGACACCATCGGATCACAGATCTTATGGCATCCACAGTGCCTCCATCTGCCTCATTATAGGGAAAATTCTGACGGGGTTTCTGTCTGAATCATGTATTTCAGAGACTTACATGGAAACCGCAGTGTAAGCACTCAGCGCAGAGCGCAGGATAAATGTACGCCGAGCCTTACTGCGATCTTTGGGGGCAGAATCAACAAATCAACAGCAGGTGAAGAATTGGTTGGTCAACAGCAGGTGGTTTTATTTTTTTTACGCTGTTCCTCATGGGGTATAAGTGATATGGTGACTTTATTCTTCGAGTCGGTGCAATACCAGATTTATATCGGTTTTCATGTTTGGCTACTGTCACACACTAAAAAACGCTTTTTATTGCAAGCATAACCATATTTTGAGAGCTATAATTTTTCCATATTTTGGCCCACTTAGTCAAGTGAGGGCTTATTTTTTCAAGACGAGTTGATGTTTTTATTGATACCATTTTCAGACACAGGACATATTTGATCTCTTTGTATTATAATTTTTGTGAGGTTGAATGAACAAAGAAAATCAATTCAGGATTTTTTTATGTTGTTCCACGTGTAGTAAAATTGATAAGGCAGCTTTATTTTTTGGGTCAGTACGATTACAGTGATACCCCATTTATATCTTTTTTTAAGCTTTGGCGCTTTTAGGGTATGTTTCCACGTTCAGTATTTGCTGCGGGTTTGATGTTGGTTACAACCGCAGCGTCCAATCCGCAGTGGCCAGATGTTACAGCATAGTGGAGGGGATTTTATGAAATCCCATCTCCACAATCCATTCAAAGAGGCAGGTGGCAGACCTGAGTAACCAGACATGTGGCACGTCTTTCTAGATCACAGCATGTCTATTTATCTTGCGGAGACGCTCATTCTCACAATCTAATGTATAGGATGCGGTGATTCTACATGTCTTCAATGAACACATGCGGAATCACCGCACGTACAAAGCTGGCGGCGCTTTGGACGGAGCGGGCATGTGCTGCGTCCAAAGCGCTGCCGTTTCCTGAACGTGGAAACTTACCCTTACACAATAAAATCTATTCTACAGAAAAAATAATTATTTTTGCATCGTTTTATTCTGAGAGCTATAACTTTTTTTTATATTTCACTGATGACGCTGTATGATGGCTTGTCCTTTGCGGGACAAGACGACGTTTTCAGCGGTACCATGTTTATTTATATTCGTCTTTTTGATTGCTCTTTATTCCACTTTTTGTTCAGCGGTACGATGATAAAGCATTGTTTTTTGCCTTGTTTTTTATTTATTTTTTATGGTGATCACTAAAGGGGTTAACTAGTGAGGCGCTTTTATAGGGCAGCTTGTTCCGGACGTGGCAATACCAAATATGTGTGCTTTTATTATTTAGATTTTTTTTACATAAAAATATGTACTCATGGGTACAATATATTTTTATTTTCTTACATTTTCACAATTTTTTAAAAACCTTTTTTAACTTTTTTACTTTGTCCCACTGTGGGACTTTTATTTTTCGCAGGCTGATCATTTGTATAGCATGAGGATGCAGCCGCATCCCTATGCTATGTAAACTTTCAGCATTGCACTGACAGACAAAGTTGATGATCATGCTCTGAGCATGATCAAGCAACTTTGCTAGCTCTGGTAGCCTGGATGTAGTGATGACAACATCAGGTCACCATGGCAATGATGCCATCATGAGGATTTCCATCCAGGGGCAGAGGAGCTATCTTCCATCTGCCTGCTACTGAAATGCTGCGATCAAGTTCCATTGCAGCATTTAGGGGGTTAAAGTGCCAGAAGCAGTGTGGTACCACTCCTGGCACTTAGTGTCAGATGTCAGCTGTCAGAATCAGCTGACACCCAGCGGTGATCAAGCACGCACAGCCCTTTTGCACACAAAATCACCAGGATGTATCCATACGTCCCAGGTCAATAAGTACCAGGTCCCAGGAACATATGGATACATCTAAAGTGGTAAAGGAGTTAAATGCTGAAAACATGCAAGGAAAAAACCGTACGTGAGTTTTTAGTGCATCAAAAACTCATCAAAAATGTATGTAGTCCTCACCTAAGTATGTCAATAAAGTTCAGTGAAATCAAAATACCAGAAAGTTTTTAAAACAATTCAGCTTGATTTACAGAATGACTCGCTAAACAGAGACAAAAAACAGTATATAAAAGCATGTTAAAAAAAAGCACGCACACAAAATGTAATGAAAAAATGCCAGTAACCTAATTTAAATAAGTTCAGAAATGGTACAGAAATTCTGCAACATCAAAAACTCAACGAAAGCCCTTAGGCCGGGGTCACACTAACCTGCGCAAAATACGGTCCATAGTTTACAGGTGTAATACGGATGAATGACCCCTAAATAGTGCTCCGTAGATCATCCGTAAGCAAGGTGTGGTCGCGTATGTTGCGCATGTCTGCATCCGTATGTAATCCGTATGGCATCCGTATGCAATCCGTATGGCGAGATTTTCTCGACAACTTGCAAAATGGACATTTAACGGTTTTGAGGCATACTATTTAAATCATTAGCCTGCACTGTATTTATTGGCTCAGGAACAGGTGGCAGCCTCCATTCTGTCCATTTGTCACCTTGCCTTCACTAGGTGTGTTGCTGTGGTATGTGCAACATGGCAGACAGTCTGACTTTCAACACAACTGGGCAGGTTCTCTTCAACTGGCTTTTGTCACGGCGCTTTGGCCAACCATACCCAGTGATAGTGGATCCGCGGAGGAGGAGACGCATGTGGGTACATCCACTTTTGAGGCAACGACTCACAAGAGGTCATTTTCACCGCCTCTATTCTTCTCTGTGGGAGCATCCTGTCAAATTCTACCAATACTGTCGCATGAGCATGAGCCTTGCAACATATATATTAATAAGCCACCATGACAGTCAAGGCTACCTTACGCATTTCTGACACATATTACATGTCTGTAATAAACACAATATTTCACCGCACTATACTGGGAAAGTCAAAGGATCAAATTAGAAGACTGACTTGATAATACATAGAGAGAGCATGATGGTCTTGAGGCTGTTTGCCTTGATTTTGGAATATAGTTAGCTGGCCTAAATTGTACTAAGAGAATATGGACAGCACGCCTTTTCTATGCATTATCACGTGAGTACTCTATTTTGATCCTTTGACTTTGCCAGTATAGCCCCGTGAAATATTGTATTTTTTACAGACATGTAATATGTCTCAGAAACGCATAAGGTAGCCTTGCCTGTCATGGTGTCTTAATCATATGATTTGAAAACCGTCATAAGAAGTGTTAGTTTTAGCTCATTTTGCTGCTGGAGAAAACCTCTTTTTTACTTTGCCTTGGGATTTTAACCACCAGTTCAAACACACTGGACATCTCCTCCCATCAGACCGATTAAGAACACTCATGTACAGTATGGGTTTACTAATTCCATGTTTTAAGCCACTTATAAATTGTGGAATGTTGGGGAAGAAGAAGGCGGAGGAGCAGCCTGTGGTTGCTGCTGACTACTTTGAGCAACATCGCACTGTGTGGGTGCATACTGTTGCCCATGCTGTTGGTACTGACCTTCCTCCTGTGATTGTTGGGGGTAGTGGCCATAGTAATACTGCTGAGGGGCATCTTGTTGGGGCGGGTAGGCCCGTGTCTCATACCCACCAATATAGCCATGTCGTCCCCAACCAGGTTGGTACCAGCCTCCAACACTGGGTGGGAATAAGTGGCCATATTGGTTGGGTTGGCTAGAGCCAGAAATCTGTTGCTGCTGTTGGGAAGGTTGGGTAGGGGGAGGAAGGGGGTGAGGTGTAGGCCCACGTATTAGAGGATGTTCAGACCCTGCTTGAGCAAGCATCTGTGTGGGTGGTCTCATGCGCATTAGATTTTGGGGGAAAGCTGCCACCTCTCCAGATATTCGAAAAGCTCATATGGGGTATTGGGGGGGTGCTTGCATCAAGCAGGATCTGAAAACATCCCCTAATACGGAGCCTGACCTCACGGGAAAGGGCACGGAGATAAAGGATCAGGCTACGTGAGTAGGCCTCCTCCCCATCATCTGTAGTGACCCTAGATAAATAATTTAGCACCCCTGTGTCCACATTGGTCCTGCTCTCTTGAACAGCGACCTGGCGCCTTCTTCGGCCTCGCCGGGATGTAACAGCAGCCTGTGGGGATCCCCTGATCTGGCCAGTTGGGCTGCTGCTCAAGTTGCCCGGCTCTTCCAGGATGGGTGATGGGGCAGCAGCAGACCATCCTGGTGGTGTGGTTTGTTGGGCAGCCAATGGGTTCTCCTGTGATGACTCATCTTCACCCATGCTTCTTGTAGGGGGAGAAGATGGGCTAGCCACCTCATCCCCTACAGGATCAATTATGGGCTCTGTCTCTGAGGCCGTTCCTCGATCCGTAAGGTTGGATTGAGTTCTGTTATGAAATAGAACAGAGGCAAACATACATCAATATTTTTGGCCCTGTAAAGTATCTGTGTAATGTGGTGTGAGGTATCTACTTACGGTCTCAGATCCAGAATTGGGGCGAGGAAGGAGAGGCGGTCGTAATAGATATATTTTCTTTTTACATATCCCGCATCCCCACTCCTGGACCGCTGCTGGCGTTCCCGGCAGTATTGGTCCTGGATGCTTCGCCAGCGTCTCATCACATCTTCCACTGCAATGTGACAGGAAATATTGTCAAATTCACATATTTGATAGGTCACATTTGCTACCAGTAGTCTAGGCATGTGGCCTTCTGGGGTGTGCTTTCTGCCCATGGTGGCATATCTAATTGGGCAGATACACAGGGTCTCTTTAGCTACACTTAATAATTGGTTTGTCTAGGAGGATGAGGAGCTTGTGGCCTAAACCCAAATTATGGCTGTGTGAATCCACGTGTCACATCCAAATCTAACGGCCTTATGAGGAAAAAAGTACATGCACAGGAAGGGGGGTGCTGATTCTATATTCTTTTTTTGTTGTGCGCTAAGGTTACTCATGTTTTGGCTTGTACTTACGAATTTTAGAATTTTAAGCTGCTCCTTACGTGGTCGATCACCAAAGTCATGGTACATCTGGCGATAGATGCGCCTCCATGACGCCTCCTTTCTTGCCCGGTTGGAATAATTGGCATTACGTTGGTCCCAGATTTCGGGACGCTCCTGCACCAGGACTATTAACATCTCCACATTAATGTAAGTGGACGCCATGATGCTGCTGTACTCCGTGGAGGCGTACTTCCTGGATGTCTGGAGCGCTTTTTGAGCTCATTTGCATGTCTAGGCTTCCTGATGATGGATTGGCCCATTTCCTGTCACCAGCCAAAAGACCTGCGTATTGCTCGCAGGTCACACGTCTGGTCCGTGTGTAATCCGTATTTTTTGCGCACCCATAGACTTGCATTGGCGTACTACAGCTGCGATTGGCACGGAGCGTAGAATACGGATGAGAAATATACGGCTGGTGCGAGGTACCCCATAGAGAATCATTGGTCCGTGTGTAATGCGTGCTTTTAGCGCCTCTCACTCGGCCGTATTCCTCGCCAGTGTGACCCCGGCCACAAAGTGGCCAAAATTGGAAAAAGTTCTGAGAGCAGGATTAATCAGAAATGATCTGTGAATGGACTAATGGGAACGGTACATGTAGCGCAGAATCAGGGCAATGGTTTTCGGTCAGTTTTGCAGGCCGTAATGATTTCTGGTTTATGGTAAGTTAATAATATGATGATAGCTTTTTTTTGGGTGAGGGGTGGAGGGCACAGGTGAAGCTTATAAATGACTTACGTAGACCTCCCCAGGCCATTCCTCTTTTGTATTATTATTTGCTAACCCAACTCTCTATCAATATTCGGCCCGTTGGCTCTGGGTTCAGAGCGCTGGGCCGCGGCATGTGGCGCCTATGAAGCTTTAAGCAGGTCTCGGTGTGATTGGTGGCTGTGTCAATGTGAATATTTTTCAATGTCACACTTTGAGCCGCTGCTGTCAGACAGTGCGAGCCGCCTGCTCTGCCCCTGCACACCATGATCGCAGTATTAATGGCAGCTGTTCCCAGAGGCTCCTGTGATGAATATTGTTTAGTTATCGCTGCAGTGTTCGTGCTGCAGGACATCATTACCTTACTGCAATGAGGCTATGAGTTTTCAATTCCATTTTCATTAACTCCTGAGCGGCCAATGTTCAGCAGCACATTGCTCGTCCGGTTACGTCTATTTTAAAAAGTTTTTAGCCAAGTAAATTAAGGCCCCCATTGTAAAGTTATAAAATATATGAACCCCCGCTACTCTACAATGGACAGATGTCTTCTGTGCCGGACCACTGCACAACAGCATTATGCTTGCACACCGCCCTAATTGGATTTCTGATCGGATTCTTCCCACATGGAAATGACTTCAAATACTCTTTGAATAAGCTTTTTATTGATTTTTTATGAGAAAACTCTCCCATTGTGCACACGGTGCTATTTTTTTTGCCCATATGCTTTGTTGAGCATTTTTCATTGACATTAATAGGAGGCGTATACAAAGAATATTTGTAACAGGTTTTTGATGTGCATTTGGGAAAAATCTGCTTCAAAATCCATGTTAAGAAAGTTTGCGTGAACATACTATCAGGCCACGTTCAGTATTTGGTCAGTGTTTTACACCAGTATTTGTAAGCCAAAACCAGAAGTGGGTGAAAAATACAGAAGTGGTGACGTGTTTCTATTATACTTGTCCTCTGATTGTTCCACTCCTGGTTTTGGCTTATAGATACGGATGTAAAATACTGACCAAGTGAACATGGCCTTAAAAGCTCAAAACTCCTTTTGGAGGTGGAAAAATTCCCAAAACTTTTCAACAGGTATCAACTTCGAGAAATTCTCCTTTCTTTTGCTTTTTTTTTTCCTTTATCAAGGCTATTATGTGCTCATGATTTTAGTGATGAGTGAATGTGCAGCACCCGCTAGGACCGTGGGGCACTCAGTCCGTGCCGGTCAGTTCTTCAGGGGATGTCACGGCAGCAATAACCCGGTCCGTGGCCCTGGGCTTGCAATAAAATAAAGATGAGGGAAAGTTTATAGTGGATTTAACGTGATGCCATCTGTGGTGTTCGGCAATGGATGGCCAATGCTGCTTAAGGAGACCACTGGGGCTTATAGTGATGCAGCTGGGATGGTTCTGCTCCCCACAGGTGGAGCGGGGCCCCAGGGCTACCGGTAAAGTTCTGACAAGGGATCGTGGATCTTGGGGTGCAGGACTGAGGGAGTGGGGAATGACTGAAGACACAAGGGTTGTAGCTTCCTTTACCTTTACTTGATGATTTGAAATGCAGACTTGGACACGGATAACACTTGGTATGGAGATCCGGGCAACCTGGAAGCAATTTATGTTCCCCTAAGCCTTCCTATTGCGTTGTCTTCTGAGGTCCTGGCTGCCTAAATCTATGCTTGCGCCTCTCTTCCTCCTTGTCCTTAATCCTTGTCCGTATGGCAGGCAGCTTGAGCCTACTACAGGTGTCGCTCCTTTGTGGCGGCTCCGGGCTCTAGGGTGCTGCTGCGCCGACAGGTGGTTGATGGAACAAAGGAGACCTGCAGTCCCCTGCCCTCCAGTTTTAGCTGCTGGGACTGGACTGCTGTACCCTAGCAGCCACGGACTCCGGCATCCAGTTTCTAGCACTCAGCTCTGGGGTGAGCTTGGTCACAGCTCCAATACCCAGGTTCTCTTTCACTTCCCTCCTTCTTCCCTTACTCTCTCTCACAGACTGACTAACCCTGCCTCTAGGCCAGAACTTATAGGGAAGCTCTCCTGAAACCAGGTGTTAGAGCTCCCCCTTCTGTTCTGAAGTCAGGAAAAGTGTTGGATGCTGGTGTTACCTGACAAGCGGAACCCTCCTTGCTTCCAAGCATGACATCACCACCTGTGAGGGAGGCAATGCCACTGTGGCAACCGGACTCCTGGGGTGCCACAAACATGCTCGGATAAGGTGTTATTCGATCATGCTCTGGTGCTAACCGAGTGTCTTTAGTGTGTTCGAAAAATATGTTCTCGTCCCCATGGATGTTCGACAGCCGCAACACATGCAGGGACTGCCTGTTTTTTAGTAGACCCATGTATGTGTTGCGGCCACGTCACATGCTATCGCGGGAACTCAAACATATTATTCGAGCACACCAAAGTCACTCGGTTAGCACCCGAGCATGTTCGGAGAACACCTTATCCCAGCACATTCGTTCATCACAACACGGCTTCTATGAGACTTCTGCACAACTGTTAGGTTTTCCCTGGTATAGAGGCTTCAGGAAAACGTCGTCAGATGTTCATTCAGTGACTCCGCAGCCAGCGTCTTTTGCTCAGCACTCAGTATAGAGCGTAGGTGGTTTCCAAGCAGAGGCCACCTGCAGAATGAACATGTTACGTGTTTCCAAACCCTGAAGCAGTTAAAAGAAGTGTTAGAAAGCGGAACATGAGAACAGCAATGTCAACGAATAGCCGGAGCTGAGCCTCCCCACCCTCCCACAGGAGGCATAGACGGAGGCCAGCATGACGGGGGGTGGTCAGGAGCAACAGGGGGAGTACCCGGGAGGAGGGGTGTTGGGGAGTATATAGGGGAGGGGCAGGAGCGTTCCCCTCCCCTTTTGGATCCTGCTCCCCAGCGAACAAGCAGTCCACTCACCATGTCGGAGGTCGAGCGGGTCCTGGAGCAGTTACGGGCTGCGGCGCGGTCACAGCCCCCCGGCTGGCTTGAGTCACAGGTGGCGGGGATCGTTCCGAGGACCTCCGGGCAGTCGGCCCCAGCATCAGTGAGGGAGCGGCGTTCCAGACGGGTGAGGCCTCCCGAGCGGCTCTCACCCGACTCAGCTCCCAGGGCCTTGCGTCGCCGCAGGAGCCCCTCCCGGGACCCTCCAGGCCGGGCGGCGTGCTCTGCTCCCACCACCGTATCCCGGTCTGGGAGGAATCCGCATGCTCGGTGAGGGCCCACGATGGTGACAAGGCCGAATTCTAGATCCAGGCAGAGGGCGGAGCTGTCACACGCCGGGTGGTGGCAGGCATCGGGAACAGCGGGGGGCCGCGGCGGTAGCCTCCTCGCCGCGCGGCCTGCCTCCCTCTCCAGCATGAGGGTGACTGACGGGGGAACATTGGCCTGCTACCCTGCAGGGCCGCCATCATCGTCCCCTAGCAGTGGGGGGGACATCGGGTGCGGCGGGAGGCCGCAGCTGGGGGGCCCCTGCTTGTCGGCCTGCTTCAGCGGCAGCGTCAAGAAGAGGAGGACATCACAGCAGCGGGGTTGTGACCTGCACCCCTGCAGGGCCGGCACCAGGGATGCCCATAGATGGTGGTGATGGGCTCTTTCCAGGAGGCCTGGAGGCACAGCGGGGGGCCATCCATGCTTCATTGCTGGATCCAGGCGCAGTTGCAGGAACCCGCCGCATGGTGTCCCGGCCAGCATCCTTATCCGAGGTCCCGCCATCGGGGTCCCCCGGGGGGCTCAGGCATCCCAACCCGGTTCTTCCTGTGGGGAGCTCCGGAGGTCGACATCAAGCCGGCAAGGTGACATCCGCAGATCCAGGTTTTCCGGCTGGAGGGCACACAGCCCCCTTGCAGCCTGGTGAATATGTTTCTATGTCCCCTGTTTGTCATCCACTTGCGGCGTCATCCTGGTTAGGTAGGGGGGCCGTTGGCGGAATCCCTCGGTGTTGAGGGGGTCGGGGGTTCGGTGGTGTAGCCGCAGTCGGCGGTTGTCGGCGACGTGCTCGCGGACATGCGTAATTTGGTGTCCCGTCTGGAGCAGGGTTTTGTCGCGCCTTCACCGTTAGCAGCTTGGGTTGGGGCACAGACAAAGCCTAAGGCTATGTGCACACGTATGCAGAAATTTTTGCATAAAAACCGGACTCCTTTCCCAGAAAACACGCGTTTTTTCCGCGCGTTTCCAGACCCATAGAAAATAGCTAGAAACGCAGAATTTGCCGCGATATTAATAAGCATGCTGCGTTTTTTACCGCAAAGCAGTTTTTTCGCGGTAAAAAACGCATCAATATGCACAAAAAGTGCATAATGCATAGAAATGAATGGGAAGCTTATTTTAAGCGTTTTTTGAGCGGATTTTTTGGCAAATCTGCAAAAAAAAACGCTACATGTGAGCACAGCCTAAGTCTGGGGTCAGACTTGTGTGTGCAATGCGAGAAACTCAATACCCGGCACTGCCGCCGGCACTCAGGACTGGAGTGTGCGGCTGCATGTATTTCTGTGCAGTCGCACACCCCAGTCCCGAGTGCCAGAGGCAGCACAAGTTTCTCGCATTGCACACCCAAGTCTGACCCTGGCCTAAAACTGCAAGTTTGGAGTTTTTAATTTTTTTTTCTGCTTATGTTGTTTACTGATCAGATAGTTTTTTTTTTTCCTCTAAATATTTTTTTTTAAATTTTTCTTAGTTTTTACCTTATCAGTCCCCTCGGTATCACGCTATATAGTAAAAAAAATTCAGTTTCCTTTGAATCCCACCTCAAGCAGAGCCCCCAGGTGCCAATGCAAGTTCATATCATGGTGCGCCCTCCCCAGGTTGCATGCTGTAAATGCCAACATCATACAGTAGATTGACAGAGGCATTTAAAGGTCAACAGGCCAAGTGTCATGGCCATTATCTGCCGGGTATAGGGCGAGCTCAGTCTCTGGGTCTGCTTCATACACCTGTAAAGTACTAGCAGGAACGCGGGATGCAGTGACGGTACGCAGGAAGAACAAGGGTTAAGATAAGATAAGGTAATCCTTTAATCGTCCCACCATGGGGAAATTCAGAGCATTACAGCAGCAAGACCGGAACAAGTACAGATACAGATGCATAAAGGCATTACATTGACAGTAGGTAGGTACATATACGGGGAGAAAAAAAAATGTAACCGGACTGTCACAACTTTGGATCTGTCAGTTCACTGTTTGGGTCGTTCTCCGTTTTGGACAGTGCTAGTTATACAGCCTAACTGCAGCAGGAAGGAAGGACTTTCAATAGTATTTACAGGGGAATACTCCACGCAGGGAGGTAAAGGGTTGAACAGGGAAGACAAACAGTACATAAAGACAAAGGATAACTTGAGGTGAAGAACGACGGTTCAAATATCGGCAGTTTGTTAGACCAGGAGTAAGGAAGTTCCTGAACGGCAGCTCCTGCAGCGAACTCAATGGCGCCGGCAACGGCTGACACGGTGTCCTTAATAATGGGGTCCAGCACACAACAATACCCAGTCTTCTGGTGAGAGTGGTCGGTCTCCGGTACCTTCCACTGCCCCTAGTCCATATACTGTGGTGGCTAAACAGAGGTGAGGGCCACAGTCCTTGTATGAGCCCAAAGTGGCTCTGAAAGTATACAAGGATCAAGTCAAGTCGCAAGTGTCTGGGGCCAAGATTTACTAGCACAGTCAGGGTGTAGGTTACGGTCTCGCTCCCGGTCTCCTTCAGGCGGCACATGCATGGTACTCACGATCCTGAAGCATCTGACATCTAGCTTTATGTCGGTCACCGGGCATACACTGCCCGTCTCTCTCTCTCTCTCTGGTCCCCACGGTTAGAGGAGGGTGACTTCGGTCGCTGGTCTGTGTGGGGCTAGTGCTCCCCGGACGGAGCACTCCTCTCTTTCGCTGCTGCAACACCTAGCTCGGCTCTACTCGAGTGCACGGCTCTGCACTGTTCTGCTCTGCTAACACATTCTGCATGGCTCCACTCTGCTGGCAGAGCTCGGATCTGCATGGCTCTCTCTGCAGGTGATGGGAGCTCCTTCTATATGGCCGCCACACTGGTACTCTATGGTGAAGGAAGCAGAGCGTGCTGCTCACCGCTCTGCATGCTGCCCTCTGCACTGCTCTCAGCCGGCACAAAACTTCCCTACTTTGCACGCTTTTTCCTTTTATCCCCCTGCTGCTGCATGCACTTTTCAGTCTCTTCCCACCCTCCTGGAACTGCAGGAAGGTCCGCTTCACTAGAGATTCCCCTAAGCAATAGGGGAAGGTCCTCCTCACTCAGGCTTCACCCCGGGAACAGTGGATGCAGCCTCTTCAGTTCCCGGACCCGGCATGTGTGGCACCCCAGGAGTCCGGTTGCCACAGTGGCATTGTCTCCCTCCCAGGGGGGTGATGACATGCCTGGAAGCAGAGAGGAGTTCCCTGATCAGGTAACCACTATACACAACACTTTTCCTACTGCAGACCAGAAGGGGAGCTCTGAACCCTGTTTTAGGGGAGCTTCCAGCAAGTTCTGGGCTGGGGGAGGAGTTAGATAGTTGAGTCTGGGACGGAGAAGGAGCAGGAAGCTTGAAGGATCTGCTCCCCAGACTAAAGTAGAGAGAGGAAATGAGAAAGAGCTAAGAAAAGCCTGGGGAAGAGGAGCTGTAAGGAAGCTCTCCCGAGGTCAGTGCGCTGGACTCTGGACACCGGAGTCCACGGCTGTCTGGGAACGACAGTCTCAGTAGCCAAATCTGGAGAGCAGGAGACTGCAGGCTCCTGGCCTCACAAAACCTTTGAGACACAGCAGCATATGAGAGCCTGGAGCTGCCACTGTTATGAATGGGTCACCGTGGAGGAAAAACCTAAACAAGCTAAGCCCCAGAAAAACCAGAGAGGTTGGTAACTATGCAGATTGCAGATCCTTGATCCTAACCACACAACTAGCAGCAGCCGTGGAGCGTACCTACGATAAACCTAGACGCCTTGTCACGGCCGGAGGACTAAATAAGCCTAAAGCAAGAAAAGGGGAAAACTAACTGCTCCAGAGCAGACCCCAAAGGAATAGACAGCCCCCACACATGTATTGACGGTGAAACAAGATGAAAACACAAACATAGGCAGGAAAATAGGCTGAGCAAACGATGGGGCCCAAATTAACTAGAAAGGATAGGAAAGGAAAGACACTGTCTGCAATCTGCCAAAAACCCTACAAAAATAATGTCCAACACTTCTGATAACAAAATTAACCCTGAAGTCACTAGACTTCTCCCACTATATCAACACTCTGAAATATTCTGAGGTAGAGCAAAAAGAGGCCAATCTAATAAGGGACAAAAAGCAAATTGGCAAATACAGATAAGTAAGAGTGGAAATTCAGCACAGCCCCAGCCGGGGCTGGCTGACCACACAAAAAACTGAATAGACCAACAAAATCAAGTGTTAACATTAGCAGAAAAACTTAGCTTGAGCTGACTGGAACAGAGCTGAGAACGAAGACTTGACAAGCCAGAAGGAATCACCAGCACCAAAATAGGGCGTCGGCTGTCTTAAATCCAGTCTGAGATTCCTGAGGTCCAATCATCATCCTCCTTATCAGGTGGCAAATCTCTACTGATTAAATCAGCCTCACTACCTCCTGTTACCACCAGAGGGAGCCTGGAAGGAGAATTCACAACTGGTAGACCAGAAAATGAACTCACAACAGTACCCCCCCTTGAGGAGGGGTCACCGAACCCTCATCCACGCCACCAGGCCGATCAGGATGGGCCCGGTGAAAAGCACGAACCAATCTATTGGCATGAATACCAGAGGCAGAGACCCAAGAATTATCCTCCTGGCCATAACCCTTCCATTTGACCAAATACTGGAGTCTCCATCTAATCAAACGAGAATCCAATATTTTCTCTACCTCATATTCCACATTGCCTTCAACCAACACAGGGTCAGGAGGTGCTGCCATAGGAACCACTGGTTCAACAAACCTCTTCAACAGAGATTTATGAAATACGTTATGGATCTTGAACGTAACTGGAAGAGCCAATCGAAAAGAAACAGGATTAAGAATCTCCAAAATCTTATAAGGTCCAATAAATCTTGGCTTAAATTTTGGAGATGCAACCTTCATAGGAATATTCTTAGACGACAACCAAACCATATCACCCACTTTAAACCGGGGACCAATGGTCCTATGCCGGTTGGAAAATCGCTGGGCCCTTTCCTGAGAGAGTGACAACTTATCCACCACTAGGTCCCATATCTGCTGCATTCTCTCAACCACAGTGTCCACACCTGGGCAGGACGAAGATTCCACTTGCCCTGAAGAGAATCGAGGATGAAACCCAAAATTACAGAAAAAGGGTGACATCAAAGTGGCAGAATTAGCTCTATTATTCAGCGCGAATTCGGCCAAGGGCAAAAATGAGACCCAATCATCCTGATCAGCAGATATAAAACATCTTAAATAAGACTCCAAGGTCTGGTTTGTTCTCTCAATCTGTCCAGTGGTCTGGGGATGAAACGCGGAGGAGAAGGATAACTGAATTCCCAGATTGGAACAAAAGGCTTTCCAAAATCTGGAAACAAACTGGACTCCTCTGTCGGACACAATGTTCTCAGGAATCCCATGTAACCAAACCACCTGTTGTAAAAACAAGGGCACCAACTCAGCAGAAGATGGTAACTTTGGGAGTGGTACAAGATGGACCATCTTCGAAAATCTATCACAAATCACCCAGATAGCAGTCATTCTCTGAGATACAGGAAGATCAGAAATAAAATCCATTGAGATATGGGTCCATGGCCTCTTGGGCACCGGCAGGGGCATCAGCAACCCACTAGAACGAGAGCAAGGTTTAGACCGAGAACAAGTCCCACAGGACTGTACAAAATTCCTGACATCACGAGATAAGGCCGGCCACCAAAACGACCGACTCACCAAATCTCTGGTACCAAAAATACCTGGATGACCAGCCAATGCGGAGCAATGAATTTCAGACATCACTCTCTTTCTCCACTGGTCAGGAACATACAATTTTCCCATAGGGCAACGCTCAGGTTTATCCTCCTGAAATTCCTCCAGGGCGTGTCTCAAATCGGGCGAAAAGGCAGAAAGAACTACCCCCTCACCTAGGATGGTAGTAGGCTCGGTCACATTAAGAGAATCGGCAAAGAAACTCATAGAAAGGGCGTGTGCCTTAACATTCTTAGTGCCCGGAAGAAAAGAGACCACAAAATTAAAACGCGTGAAAAGCAAGGCCCATCTAGCCTGTCTAGGATTCAAGCGTTTGGCCGACTCCAGATAAATCAAATTCTTGTGATCGTTGAGGACCACAACTTGATGTCTAGCTCCCTCCAACCAATGTCTCCACTCCTCAAATGCCCATTTCATGGCCAACAATTCCCGATTCCCCACATCATAGTTGCGTTCAGATGGGGAGAACTTTCGAGAAAAGAAGGCACAGGGATTCATCTTAGAAGTCACAGGGTCTTTTTGGGACACAACAGCTCCTGCACCAATCTCAGAAGCATCTACCTCCACCTGAAATGGAAGTGAGACATCAGGTTGCCGTAAAACTGGAGCTGAAGTAAATCTCCGCTTAAGCTCCTGAAATGCTGAGACAGCCTCAGGAGACCAATTCAGCACATCAGCATCCTTCTTGGTCAGATCAGTCAGTGGTTTGACAATACCAGAAAAATTACCTACAAATTTACAATATAAATTAGCAAAACGCAAAAACTTCTGGAGGGCCTTCAAAGAAGTAGGCTGACGGAGACAAGATAAATCCCAAAAATGAAATCCTCTGTACACCAAAGAGGCATTTCGATCCCTTAACAAACAGGGAAGTCTCCCTCAAAATCTGGAACACAGTCCGGACGTGTTCCACATGAGAATCCCAATCACTAGAAAAGATCAAAATATCATCCAGATAGATGATCAAAAACTTATCCACAAAGTCACGGAAAATATCATTCATAAAGGACTGGAAGACAGAAGGGGCATTAGTGAGCCCAAAAGGCATCACCAGGTACTCAAAATGTCCCTCCGGAGTATTAAACGCCATCTTCCATTCATCCCCGTGCTTGATGCGAATAAGATTATACGCCCCCCTGAGGTCAAGCTTAGTAAACCAGCAGGCACTCTTAACTCTGGAGAATAAATCAGACATCAGAGGTAACGGGTACTGATATTTAACCGTCATCTTGTTAAGGGAATGATAATCAATACACGGTCTTAATGAACCATCTTTCTTGGCCACAAAAAAAACCAAGCACCTAAAGGTGATGAAGATGGTCTAATATGACCCTTCTCCAACGACTCCTTAATATAGGATCGCATAGCATCAAATTCGGGTACTGATAAGTTGAAAAGCCGACCCTTGGGAAATTTACACCCAGGCATCAACTCAATTGCACAGTCATAACTCCTATGAGGAGGCAAAGACGCAGACTTATTCTCACTAAATACATCAAAAAAATCAGCCGGATAATCAGGAATATCATGAGACTGAGGAGAGGTGTAGGAAACAGGAGCGTCCCTAAGAACACACTGACAACCCCAACTCACCACAGACCCAGATTTCCAATCCAAAACTGGATTACGAGTCTGCAACCAGGGAAAACCCAGAACAATAGTATCATGCAAAGTATGCAGCACCAAAAATTTACAATTTTCTTGGTGGTCTGGGGCAACTCGCATTATCACCTGGGTCCAAAACTGAGGTTTATTCTCCGCCAAAGGAGTAGCATCAATACCCCTCAAAGGAATAGGCGTCCGCAGAGGCGTCATAGAAAAACCACAACGTTTAGCAAAGTCCAAATCCATCAGATTCAAAGCTGCTCCTGAATCCACAAAAGCCTTAGTGGAAAACGTGGATAAGGAGCAGATCAGAGTAATTGCCAAAAGGAACTTAGGTTGTACCCTGCCCACAGCCAATGTGTGTGCAAAACATTTCTCTCATTTAGGGCAGACAGAAATAGTATGAGTGGCATCTCCACAGAAAAAACACAGCTCCACGTGCTCCACACGATCAGACAATTGCTTAATCTCCATTAGGGAAAAAAAAAAAAATCCTCCTACGGCCCCAGAGAAAAAGAGGAAAAAATACATAAAAAATTCTGACACTTTTTTTCTTTCCTTTTTTTAACAACTTTTCCTGCTTTTGAGTACCCTAGGATCTGCAGTATGGCTGGTGATTCTGTTATGAATGGGTCACCGTGGAGGAAAAACCTAAACAAGCTAAGCCCCAGAAAAACCAGGAAGTTTGGTAACTATGTAGATTGCAGATCCATGATCCTAACCACACAACTAGCAGCAGCCATGGAGCGTACCTACGATGAACCTAGACGCCTTGTCACGGCCGGAGGACTAAATAAGCCTAAAGCAAGAAAAGGGGAAAACTAACTGCTCCAGAGCAGACCCCAAAGGAATAGACAGCCCCCACACATGTATTGACGGTGAAACAAGATGAAAACACAAACATAGGCAGGAAAATAGGCTGAGCAAATGATGGGGCCCAAACTAACTAGAAAGGATAGGAAAAGAAAGACACTGTCTGCAATCTGCCAAAAACCCTACAAAAATAATGTCCAACACTTCTGATAACAAAATTAAACCTGAAGTCGCTAGACTTCTCCCACTATATCAGCACTCTAAAATATTCTGAGGTAGAGCAAAAAGAGGCCAATCTAATAAGGGACAAAAAGCAAATTGGCAAATACAGATAAGTAAGAGTGGAAATTCAGCACAGCCCCAGCCGGGGCTGGCTGACCACACAAAAAACTGAATAGACCAACAAAATCAAGTGTGAACATTAGCAGAAAAACTTAGCTTGAGCTGACAGGAACAGAGCTGAGAACCAATACTTGACAAGCCAGAAGGAATCACCAGCATCAGAATACGGCGTCGGCTGTCTTAAATCAGTCTGAGATTCCTGAGGTCCAATCGTCATCCTCCTTATCAGGTGGCAAATCTCTACTGATTAAATCAGCCTCACTACCTCCTGTCACCACCAGAGGGAGCCTGGAAGGAGAACTCACAACTGGTAGACCAGAAAATGAACTCACAACAACATGCCACAGAGCAAGAGGATGAAGCTGCCTGCCATAAGGGCAAGTACTAAGGACTGTAGAGAACAGAGGACTGAGTATAGTGGGTCGCCCTCCCAGGGCTGTGGGGCACTTGGTACCGGGCCGGTGTCAGTGGGATGTGTCACAGCGGCGGTGACCCGGTCTGTGGCCCTGGGCACCCAAGTAATGGGGGAATTGAAGTGGTGAAATGTAAGTGTTTGAATGAATAGTTCGTGACGCCACCTCTGGTGTTCGGCAAGTGAGATGTTAAGCCGACTGTTATGATGAGTCACCGAAGGAGGAAAAAACAAAATACCAGCTAAGTCCAGAAAAACCAGAGAGGTTGGCAGCTATCGGATTGCAGACCCCTGAACCTATCCACAACAACTAGCAGTAGCCGTGGGGGGTTCCTACGGTGCCCTAGACCCCTCGGTCACAGCCGGAGAACTATATAGTCTAAAGACAGAAAGGGGGAAAACTAAACTGCCCCAGAGCAGACCCCAAAGCAATAGGCAGCCCCCAACATATAATGACGGTGAAGCAAGATGAAAACACTAACACAGATAGAAAGATAGGTTGAGCAAATGATGGGGCCCAAGCAAACTACATAGGACAGGATAGGAAAGCTGCTGTCTGCCATCCGCAAAAACCCTATCAAAATGAGCCAACCCACTGATAGGAAAAATAGGCCCTGAAGTCGCTAGGCTTCAAAAGACTATATCAGCACTCAGGTATATTCTGAAGACAGAGCAAAATATCAACAGATCAGAGACAAAAATGGAATTCAGCTCACCCCCGGCCGGGGATGGCAGAACTCCCAAAAAACAAGGCAAAACAAAAACAAAACTGAATAGTACAAAGCAGAGCAGAAAAACATAGCTTTGAGATGCAGGAATCAGAATGGTCTCCAAGAATCCAGCAGGAAAATCACCAGCCAGGAAGAAGGGCGTCGGCAGCCTTATATCCAGTCCTCAATTCCAGCCACCCAGTCATCATCTAGCTGCCCAGGTGTTTGGTAATCAGTCTCACTACCTTCCTTCACTAGAGGAGGGAGTTCATCAGACCTCAATGGTGAAGGGAAAAATGAACTCACAACAGCCGACGCTGCATGCAGATCCTCTGGGGCTGATGGTGTGTTGCCGCCAAGATGGTGAAGCTCCCTACAGGTGGAGCTGTAGTCCCAGGGCAGTGTAGTGGTGGTTGGCACGGGGATGTAGCAGTGCCGGCAGGGTAGGAAGCAGACAAGACACAGCGATATGCAATTTCTGTACCTTTACTAGATAAATGCAGTCCAGGGTCCTGGTTACAGATGGTACCGGAGCAGGTTAGCCTGGAAGCAACTCAGGGATTCTCTCTCAGCAGATGGGCTGTGCAGTCTCCTTCCTAGCACTTACTTGAGTGAAGTACTCCCAGTACTGAGTTACACTGGAGTTCCTCCTGTCAGATGTTCCCAAGAACTATACTTGCACGGCAAGACAGCTGTAGCCTGCTTCGGGGACTCCTTACTCCTAAGTCCCAGGTCACTATCCAAGTTGCTGTTGTGCCCTCAAGTCTTAAATGGGAGTAGTGCATTTACAGCCTACTACTCCACTGGTGTCTGTTGCTGGACCATTAGTATCCGTACAACCATGGAGACCAGGCTCCAGATCATGCGCTCTCGATGGAGATGAGCCTTCCCTCGCTGCTCGATCTCCGCACCTCTTCCTCACATCTGCACTCTTCACCCTCCTCACGCTAACTCCTCACTCCTTCCTCTTGGCCCCCAGAGACCACTCCTCCCCTCAAGTCAGGTTCAGCGTTCCCCCTGCTGGCCTGGAGTGGAACTGTGTTGCATGTATAGGTTAACTGCGAGAGAGACCCTTCATTGCTTTCAAGCATGACATCACCCTCCCTGGAGGAAGGCAATGCCATTGTGGCGACCATATTATTGGGGGCGCCACAATAGCATCAAGCTGCAGGGACCTCAGACACTAGCACAGAAAGGAGGCCTCCAACAACACTTGGTTCAAGGGACTCTGATCTGCTTTCAGGCTGCTGGATCTCCATTTCCATCTGTACCAGTGCTTCGGTCTGCACCTCAAGCCTTCAATAAAAGGTAAAAGGAACAGTAACTCTTGTGTCTGCAGTTATTGATCACACACGCAGCCCTGCACTACAGTTATCCACCATCCTGGACTTACACTGCCTTGGGGTTAAGCTTTGCCTGTGGAGAGCTGAACCAACTCTGCTGCATCACCACCATCCCCAGCGGTCTGTACCAGCAGCGTCAGCTAACACCTTTATTGCTGAGTACCACAGGTGGCGTCACGAACTTATCTACACATAGACTTTGTTCCTCATCAATCCTTATTTTTCATGGACACTCAGGGCCACAGTCTGGGTCACTGCTGCCATGACACATCCCTTTAAGACACCGGCCGGTACTGAGAAACCCACAGCACTGAGGGGGTGCTCCACATGCAGGTACCCGTGGTCCGGTCAACCTCCCTGCACACCCACTACCCAGTTGCAATGTACACATGCCATAGCTATCAGGAAGGGGTTAAATAGACAAGAAAAATATAGCTTTTCAATATGCAAGATATGTGGCCCTTATTAGTGCAGAGGAAGGTTTTGCTCATTGAAGGAGAATCCCTTGCTGCAGCTTTTGGGGGGGTTTGCCAAAGGCATGATCACCTTAGTAACATTTTTTTGCAGCTTACTACATAAAATAAGCAGAGTAATGGCAAGAAAACACTACGAATATTACAAACTTTTTTGATGTATTTTTCTTCATACATTTTGATACTTTTTTTATGCATTTTTTATGTTGAGTATTTTTAAATCCCACAGGCTCATTCCTCCTACTTCGAATGATGCAACATTCTCCTATCTTAAGAACACACCTGCATTTTCAAGGGCAAAAAGGCAACAACAAAAAAGCATGAAAAGCAGATGTAAACTTTCAGCTGTGTTTTTACTGCATTTTTGTAGCACCCTCATTGATCTCATTGTGTAAAAAAATGAAGCAAAAAAATGCACTACCACCAAGTAAAGATTGCTAGAGAGGCAAATCAGAACCCATGCTTGACTGCAAAAGACCTTCAGAAACATTTAGTAGACTCTGGAGTTGTGGTACCTTATTCTACTGTTCAAAGACTCCTGCACAAATATGGCCTTCATGGAAGAGTCATGTGAAGAAAACCTCTTCTGCATCCTCACCCCATAAAATTCAGCTTCAGAAGTATGCAAAAGCACATATAAACCCAGCCTGATGCCTTTTGGAAACAAGTCCTGTGGTCCGATAAGGTTAAAATAGAACTCTTTGGTCACAATGATCATAGGTACAGTCATGGCCAAAAGTATTGACACCCCTGCAATTCTGTCAGATAATATTCAGTTTCTTCCTGAAAATGATTGCAAACACAAATTCTTTGGTATTATTATCTTCATTTAATTTGTCTTAAATGAAAAAAGGCAAAAGAGAATGAAGCAAAAAGCAAAACATTGATCATTTCACACAAAACAAAAGTACAAAAAGTATTGGCACCCTCAGCCTAATACTTGATTGCACAACCTTTAGCCAAAATAACTGCGACCAACTGCTTCCGGTAACCATCAATGAGTTTCTTACAATGCTCTGCTGGAATTTTAGACCATTCTTCTTTGGCAAACTGCTCCAGGTCCCTGATATTTGAAGGGTGCCTTCTCCAAACTGCCATTTTTAGATCTCTCCACAGGTGTTCTATGGGATTCAGGTCTAGACTCATTGCTGGCCACCTTAGAAGTCTCCAGTGCTTTCTCTCAAACCATTTTCTAGTGCTTTTTGAAGTGTGTTTTGGGTTATTGTCCTGCTGGAAGACCCATGACCTCTGAGGTAGACCCAGCTTTCTCACACTGGGCCCTAAATTATGCTGCAAAATTTGTTGGTAGTCTTCTGACTTCATAATGCCATGCACACGGTCAAGCAGTCCAGTGCCAGAGGCAGCAAAGCAACCCCAAAACATCAGGGAACCTCCGCCATGTTTGACTGTAGGGACCATGTACTTTCCTTTGAATGCCTCTTTTTTCTCCTGTAAACTCTATGGTGATGCTTTTGCCCTAAAAGCTCTACTTTTGTCTCATCTGACCAAAGAACATTCTTCCAAAATGTTTTAGGCTTTTTCAGGTAAGTTTTGGCAAACTCCAGCCTGGCTTTTTCATGTCTCGGGGTAAGAAGTGGAGTCTTCCTGGGTCTCCTACCATACAGTCCCTTTTCATTCAGATGCCGACGGATAGTACAGGTTGACACCGTTGTACCCTCGGACTGCAGGGCAGCTTGAACTTGTTTGGATGTTAGTGGAGGTTCTTTATCCAACATCCGCACAATCTTGCGTTGAAATCTCTTGTCAATTTTTCTTTTCCGGCCACATCTAGGGAGGTTAGTGCCATGGGCTTTAAACTTCTTGATGACACTGCGCATGGTAGACACAGGAACATTCAGGTCTTTGGAGATGGACTTGTAGCCTTGAGATTGCTCATGCTTCCTCACAATTTGGTTTCTCAAGTCCTCAGACAGTTCTTTGGTCTTCTTTCTTTTCTCCATGCTCAATGTGGTACACACAAGGACACAAGACAGAGGTTGAGTCAACTTTAATCCATGTCAACTGGCTGCAAGTGTGATTTAGTTATTGCCAACACCTGTTAGGTGCCACAGGTAAGTTACAGGTGCTGTTAATTACACAAATTAGAGAAGCATCACATGATTTTTCGAACAGTGCCAATACTTTTGTCCACCCTCTTTGTTATGTTTGGTGTGGAAATATATCCAATTTGGCCTTAGGACAATTCTTTTTGTGTTTTTTCATTTAAGACAAATTAAATGAAGATAATAATACCAAAGAATTTGTGTTTGCAATCATTTTCAGGAAGAAACTGAGTATTATCTGACAGAATTGCAGGGGTGTCAATACTTTTGGCCATGACTGTATGTGTGGAGTAAAAAGGGAACAGAATTTCATGAAAAGAACATCTCGACAACCATCAACAATGTGGGTAGATCAATCATGCTGTGGGGTTGTGTTGCCGCCAATGGCACAGGAAACACTTCACGGGTAGAGGGAAGTATGGATTCAATTAAAAGTCAATCAATTCTTGGTGCAAACATAACACCAGCAGTAAAAAATCTGAAGTTGAAATGGATAATGAACCTAAACACATGTCAAAATCCACATTAGACTACCTCAAAGGGCGCAAGCTGTATGTTTTACAATGACCCTCACAGTCCCCTGATCTCAACATCACTGAAAATCTGTGACTAGACCTCAAAATAGCAGAGCATGCAAGACAAGCCAGTTATCTCACAGAACTGGAAGTATGGATGAAAATCCCTCAAATGAGGACTGAAATACTCTTGGCTTGGCTACAAAAAGTGTTTACAAGCTGTGATACTTTCAAAAGAGGATGATACTAAGTACTAACTATATAGGGTGCCCAAACTTTTGCATTGGCCTATTTTGTAAATGTTCAAATTAAAACTAATTTGCTTGTTTTCCCATAAGACTCAAAACTCAGTTGGTCTACCTGAGGAGAGTCAGTCTTCCCAAAAGTTTAGAATTTATGAACCGTTGGGTAATAATTTGTTCTTTTATGTTGCTCAGTTGAATTTTGGGCTCATAAATGGCCTACTAGTTCCCCCATATATTTTTTTTTAGCATTATGGGACACAAAGTTGGATTTTCTTATATTTCCATTAGATAAGACTGAAAACAAAAGGTTTGATCTTCAGATACAATCAAACCGGCTCATGATGACAAAGACGGCCAGAGATATAATTGTCCTCCATGATCACAATATAATGAGTGCACAGCTGCTTTTTTGCATGGCCTGGATTTGAATAAAGGCCGGTTGTGGTTCGGGGACCCTCGTGTGACTTCTACTCGTATATTTCTAGGATATCTCTTGGCTCCTGTCTTTTACTGACCCAAACCTCATGCTCCAGTTTGATCTATGCTCTGCTTCAGCTCACAAATAGGGAGAGAAAGAGAGAGAGATCATCTTGATAAGCCTGCCGCAACCTCAATAAAACCCTCACAAAGGCTGGGAAACAAATAGAAATTAGATTAAACAGGAGCAATACTGCTTGAATTGAAACAAGAAGTTAATATCTCCCCCTCCGACTGCCTCCGTCATTACCCTGAATCATATGCACCCGTCTGTAAATAATGTTTATCGCCTGCAAATCTCGACTTCCCACCGAGGCTTTATGCCTTATTTCTGTAAAGATTGCATGAATAATTAACACCTTCAATGCCAGGGAAAAGCCCATGATATATGATAAAGTAGAATATGCTGGGTAATAGCGGCAATACAGTTGAGACCAGTTTGATATAGCTGTAGTGAAGCTACTCACCCATGGAACACATTTTCTGGATAATTGCATTTTTCTTTATTGTATAAGCCAGTGGCTCTCACCTACACTCCTCCCGGACCGGTCAAAATCCTTGTATTATAAAAAGACATTTTTATGATTTTTACCATCACATTTATCTTTAAACGCAGCTTTATAAGGGACCAATATCCTTAAAAATATTCAGCTGTTTTATGTGAAAAGGCAAGCTATCAATAATCAAATACATAAGTTTTTTTTTAAATTTTTTTTGCTAATTTAAGGCATTTACTGTAGGCGGTTGAGCTTTCTACAAGAAGTGTAAAATTTCACCCTTATTTCAAGTCGTTCAATAATTCCTTTTAGGGTACGTGTATATGTCGTCCGCTTGAAGCTCACCTGAAAAAGAGCTAAAAACCTCCCCAAAAAATGAACCTATGCACAGAATTGTCAAAATGACTTTCCGTGCATATGTTCCATGCTTCGTAAGTTCTACCAAACCATTTCAGGCTTTGAAAGCCAGAAGGCGGCTAATACAAGTGATATATCCATTCTTAAGGAGTCTTGGAAGCCGTCACTATCTTATATATGTAATTACAAAAAAATTACACAATAGACATTAAAGAAGATGCTTCACGAAAAACACTGTGGTCTTCTGAAGTGCCTTCCTACTTCATAAATGATGTGGGTGTGGGAGGAAGGCCCCCGTCGAGTGTCCGGGCAGGGAACCAAGGGAGCCGTCATCTAGGTTCCGGGGGAAACTATTCCTGGGGGACAGAGTTCGGGGACGGACCGTTGAGATAGACAGATGGGCTAGGGGAGGGGCCAGTATAAAAGGGGAGCGCCAGTCACGATGAGTCAGCAGAACGGGACAGAGGCAGCAGGAGACCGTGGAAGCGACTGAGAGCTAGAGCGACTTACCAGTGCCAGAGAAGACGCTCACTGAGGACTTCAGAGGGACGGCGCTGAGACGACCGCCTGAGACTTGCCACCCCAGCTCAGCCCACAGTTGCGGTCTACTCACGGTCGCCTGCGGCCGTTGCCGTCCCGCTCCGGCCCGTGGCTGTGGCCTGTTCCCTGCCACCCACAGCCACCCTGCTCTCACCAGTGGCCACGGCAAGTCCAGTGCCATCGGCGGCCACCAGTGTCTCGCTCCGGTCTGTGGCAAGGGTCGAGCCTTTGCTCACCGAGGAGTCCCCGTCGCAGCGGCTAGCTGCACAGGTGGCCTGTCACCCGCCACACCGCATCGCTGCCACTTGCCCTCGTCCAGGGGCTGCGACCTACTCGCCCAAGGACTCCTCCGGGGCCGGAGGTGCCCCAGCGCCACAGGAGTGGCGAACGCTCGAAGACTATGCCAACTCTTCAGCAGTTGGGCCCAGCGGCTGCTCCGCTGAAGAACCACCGCCCAGAACGCCGAGGGACGTCAGGACGGCAAAGTTGACTATATAGTTAAGGACCCGTAGTTGGCCATACTGCAGCCCTATAGTGACCGGCTCTCACCGGACGTAGTCGTGTTCTCCTCTGTTTGTGTGAACTGTATTGAGCCACTGCGAGGGCAACCCTTGTTACCCCCTTTGGTTGAACAGGCTGAGACTGAGGAAAGTCCCCTTTAGGCCTATAAACGTTATAATTAAAGCACCAAACCGACTGGTGACTCGTCAATGCATCCTGCGTACCTGCTAGTACCACATGGGTATGCCGCATCTAAAAGATGAGATGTGCACACTGTCTTTTACACACTACCATACCTGTTGAATTTCCTAAGGCGAAGACTCTTCAGGAAAACGCGGTGGTAGTGTTTTTCCTGAAGTGTCTTTTGTAACGTCTTTGTGGATGTTTTCTGCGGTGGCCTCACTTCCCGCCTCTTCTTTTCTACAGTCTATAGATAGAATGCTGGTACCTTCCAAATGGAAGCCACCAAAAGAATGGAAAATGGTCACTTCTTTCAACCACTTCACAGCTTTCGAAGCCTGAAGCGGTTAAAAGAAGTTACAAAAGACAGAACATTTGCACAGCATGTAGTTTTGACATTGCTGTGCATCATGTTCATTCTTTGTAGCATGTTTTAGCACTTTTTCAGAGAAGTTCCAGGTGAATCTTTAGGTTACACTCACACTGGCAAGTAGCCAGCATATAATTCGGATGAGTGCTATCCGATGTTTCATGTCAGTCCCACCCCTGCTTCTCCAATATTGGCATAGCTGGGAATGATATGTAAATGCAAAAAAACACATTATTTTTGCGCAATTGCCGAGTTGCTTAAAAACTTTGAGACTTATTAAGGGGTTTAAACCTTACACCATTTCCCATAGTGTACATATACCCTGAAACAGCAAATAGTTAACTCCTTTCTTTTGGAGGAAACTCTGGATTTGCTTACAGTAGATATAAAAGTCTACACGCCGCTGTTAAAATGCAAAGTTACTGTCACGCAAAAAAGTAAATCCAAGAAGAGTCATTTCAGACCTTTTTCTACCTTTAATGTCACCCATGATCTGTGCAAATCCATTGGAAAATAAACTGAAATATTTTCGTGTGCAAAAAGAAAAATAAAGACATAAAATAATGTGGTTGCATAAATATGTACACCCATAAACTAATACTTTGTTGAAGTCCCCTTTGAATTTTTGACAGCATTCAGTCTTTTTGGGTAGGATTCTATCAGTATGACACACCTAGAATTGTCAATCATTGTCACTCTTTCTTGTAGTAGCTCAAAATCTATCAGACTACAAGGCCATCTCCTGAGTACAATGCCCTCTTCAATGTCACCCACAGAATTTTATTTGGATTTAGGTCTGCCCCTGACTGAGCCATTCCAAAACTTTGATCTTCTTCTGATGAAGCTATTCTTTTTTTCATTTGGAGGTGTTATGAATAGGTCACCGAGGCTGAAATAGCATGAGAAGCATCTCCACAAAAGAAGCATAACTTATTAAGCCTTCTAAACTCTTGACGTTGCGCCCTAGACAAAACCCTATCACATTGCATGGGTTCAGAGGTTTGCTCAAAAGGTGGCACCGCCTCTCGCGTAATTTTACGTTCTCGTAAACGTCGATCAACTTGAATGGCCAATGACATAGAGTCGTCAAGACCAGAAGGGACAGGGAATTCCACCATAACATCCTTTACGGATTCTGCCAGACCTTTCCGAAAGAGAGCTGGTAGGGCATCATCATTCCATTTAGTAAGGACCGCCCACTTTCGGAATTTTTGACAATATAACTCAGCATCATCTTGACCCTGTTTTAATGCCAATAAGGTTTTCTCAGTTTGATCAATAGCATTAGGCTCATCATACAATAACCACAGGGCTTGAAAAAATGCATCTACATTAGCCAGAATAGGTTTCACCAGGTGTCAGAGAAAAGGCCCAGTCTTGGATATGACATTTTGAACCTGCTGCACCGATCTCCCCGAGGAGTTAGGCTTCAAAGCAAGAAATAGTTTACAATTATTCTTAAAGTTCAGAAATTTAGACCGATCCCCAGAAAACACATCAGGGGTAGGGATCTTTGGTTCTGCAACAGATGATTGGGCGAGATAAGCAGAAATTCTCCGCACTTCTGCTGCGAGCTGCCTAACATGATCAGACAATTGCCTAGTCTCCATTAAGGAAAAAATCCTCCTACGGCACCAGAGAAAAAAAAGGAAAAAATATATAAAAAATTCTAACACCTTTTTTTTTTGCAATTCTTTCCTTCTTTTGAGTACCCTAGAATCTACAGTTTGGCCGGTGATTCTGCTATGAATAGTGTTGAGCGATACCACCCGATATTGAAAAATATCGGATCGGATTGGATCGGCTGATATCCAAAAAGTATCGGGTATCGCCGATTCCGATCCCGGAAGTCCCATTCAAGTCAATGGAACAGAAATATCGGAATAAAAAAAACCCCTTTCTTTCCTTGTAGGTTAATTCTACATGAAGAAAAACAACTAATAATAATGTAGAATGTATTGTGGGAGGTGTAGGAGACATTAAAGCCATAGAGGTTTAGCCCAATCAAATGGAATAGCAGGAATTAAAAATTTTTTTTTAAAGACGTTCGGAGTTACAAAGATATTGACTTTGTTAACCTCTTTTATATTTTGTCAGATATGTATGTTTCACTACTTCCATGCTCTTCACCTTCTTTTTTACTTCTCCCACACTTTCTCCTTCATCATCCTCAGCAGCAGCATCTTTTTCATCAACTTCTTCTTCACCTTATTCATCTTCTTCTTCTTCACCTTCTTCCTATTATTCTTTTTTTTACATTCTTCATATTCTTCTTATTCAACTATTATTCTTCTTCATATTCTACTTCTTCATCTTCTTCCTATTCTTCTTCTTCATCCTATTCTTATTTGTGACAGGCATTCCTGTAGTTGCTATCTATAAAAGTTTGAAGATTACACCTTCCGTTCTGCCTGTCACAAAAGATTTACAACAGGATTTGTCCGCGTTCAGCTTGGCCTGCAGCAGCAGGCATTTTGCAGGGGCACCACGAGGAGGAACGGACTCACCCCCATACACTGCTTAGTCTTCTTCTGCTTATAATTTAGATAATATCATTTGCTCTGATTTTTAGTCTTATGCTTAATGTTCTTCTGATTTTGGTTTTTCAGCTTCTTGGTCTTCTGTCTCTTGTTGTTCTGCATCTTGGTGGTTGTCTTCATGTTCTTTGTCCTCTTGGTCATCTTCTTCAGGGTCATCTTTTTGGTCTTCTTCGGTGTGGTCTTCAGGGTCGTCGTCTTCAGGGTCGTCATCAGGGAGATCCAGAGTGAGAACCAAAAACCATTTCCACAAGCTCGAACTTGGAAAAGTAGCAGAAGGTACAAGAAGGCTGAGGAACTGCTGAGTACCAGCTGACGGTGCTGGAACCCGGAGGGGCAGCATAAGGAACAAGAGTCAATGGAAAAACTGTGGACCAGCTGACGGTGCTGGAACATGGTTACTAAGCAGGAGGTACTTGTGCTACAAAGCACTACCAAGGACCAGCAGACGTTGCTAGAACTCGGATACCGAGAAGGAGGCACCTAGGCCAAAGGCACTGCCGAGAACCAGCTGACGGTGCTGGAACCTGGATGGGTATTAGAAGGTGCAAGAGCAAATGGAACTAGCGAGGACCAGCTGACGGTGCTGGAACCCGGAGGGGCAGCAGAAGGAACAAGAGCCAATGGCACAACCATGGACCAGCTGATGGTGCTGGAACACGGTTACTAAGCAGGAGGTACCTGTGCTACAAAGCACTACCATGGACCAGCAGACGTTGCTGGAACTTGGATACCGAGAAGGCGGCACCTAGGCCAAAGGCACTGTCGAGAATCAGCTGACGGTGCTGGAACCCGGATGGGTAGCAGAAGCTGCAAGAGCAAATGGAACTAGCGAGGACCAGCTGATGGTGCTGGAACCCGGAAGGGCAGCAGAAGGAACAAGAGCCAATGGCACAACCGTGGACCAGCTGATGGTGCTGGAACACGGTTACTAAGCAGGAGGTACCTGTGCTACAAAGCACTACCAAGGACCAGCAGACAATTGCTGGAACTCGGATACCGAGAAGGAGGCACCTCGGCCAAAGGCACTGCTGAGAACAAGCTGACGGTGCTGGAACCCGGATGGGTAGCAGAAGGTACCCATAATAAACAAAGTTGCAAGGCCGCAAGCAGGCCGCAGTTACCGAAACCCACAGTCCAACAGGGGGTACTAGTCCTATTGGCACTACGGAACCAGCCTTTATTACCAGAACCCGCAGCTCACATAGGAAGCACCTAAACTGCAGGCACCATAGACTCGGCTAGCCCGACCGCAGCACGACAGGACAACGAGTCGGTGGCAAAGTGATGTTGACACTCCCCGGAAACAGCAGGCGTGCTGGAAACAGGCTGGGCAGGAGGGAGTACCCATGCCAAAGACACTGCCGAGAACCAGCTGACGGTGCTGGAACCCGGATGGGTAGCAGAAGCTACAAGAGTCAATGGAACTACCGAGAACCAGCTGACGGTGCTGGAACCCAGAGTGGCAGCAGAAGGAACAAGAGCCAATGGCACAACCGTGGACCAGCTGATGGTGCTGGAACACGGTTTCAAAGCAGGAGGTACCTGTGCTAAAAAGCACTACCAAGAACCAGCAGACGTTGCTGGAACTCGGATACCGAGAAGGAGGCACATCGGCCAAAGGCACTGCCGAGAACCAGCTGATGGTGCTGGAACCCGGATGGGTAGCAGAAGCTGCAAGAGTCAATGGAACTAGCGAGTACCAGCTGACAGTGCTGGAACCCAGAGTGGCAGCAGAAGGAACAAGAGCCAATGGCACATCCATGGACCAGCTGACGGTGCTGGAACACGGTTTCTAAGCAGGAGGTACCTGTGCTAAAAAGCACTACCAAGGACCAGCAAACGTTGCTAGAACTCTGATACCGAGAAGGAGGCATCTAGGCCAAAGGCACTGCCGAGAAACAGCTGACGGTGCTGGAACCCGGAAACAGCAGGCGTGCTGGAACCAGGCTGGGCAGGAGGGAGTACCCGTGCCAAAGACACTGCCGAGAACCAGCTGGCGGTACTGGAACCCGGATGGGTAGCAGAAGCTACTAGAGTCAATGGAACTAGCGAGAACCAGCTGACGGTGCTGGAACCCAGAGTGGCAGCAGAAGGAACAAGAGCCAATGGCACAACCGTGGACCAGCTGACGGTACTGGAACACAGTTAATAAGCATGAGGTACCTGTGCTACAAAGCACTACCAAGGACCAGCTGATGTTGCTGGAACTCGGATACCAAAAAGGAGGCACCTAGGCCAAAGGCACTGCCGAGAACCAGCTGACGGTGCTGGAACCCGGATGGGTAGAACAAGGTACCCATAATAAACAAAGTTGCAAGGCCGCGAGCAGGACGCAGTTACCGAAACCCACAATCCAACAGGGGGTGCTTGTCCTATTGGCACTACGGAACCAGCCTTTATTACCAGAACCCGCAGCCCACATAGGAAGCACCAAAACTGCAGACACCATAGACTCGGCTAACCCGACCGCAACACGACAGGACAACGTATTGGTGGCAAAGTGACGTTGACAATGCCCGGAAACAGCAGGCGTGCTGGAACCAGGCTGGGCAGGAGGGAGTACCCGTGCCAAAGACACTTCTGAGCAGCAACTGGCGATGTTGGAGCCCAGGGTCAATCATGCAGCAGGCTGAGGCCTACTTGGAGCGAGTAGTAAGTAAGATGTAGTGTGATTTTGGAGGCAGCAGGAGACTTTGTTGTCCACACAGCAGGGGAGCAGCTGGCGTTACTGAACCCCACTAACACTGGAGCATGTGTTTTTCTCTGTGCTGACGGCACTTCCGAGCAACAACTGGCTGTGTTGAAGCCCAGGATCAATCATGGAGCAGGCTGAGGCCTACTTAAAGCAAGTTTTATATCGGTTGTACACTACTACTGATTGTAACCGTGCTCCAGTTAGGCCTCTGGCTCTACTGACTCTAGTATTTCCCCTGGCCTCCAACCCTGCCAGTTGCTGCTTTGAAGTGGCGTCTGCACAATCCACACTTGTTCCTGGGTTAAAGGGGCTCAGTCACATCAGTTGATCCCTTGATGTGTGTCCGGCAAGGTCTCCTGCTCTGTCCACATTCCCCACTACTAGTAATGGGAATGTGGACAGAGCAGGAGACATTGCCGGCCACACATCAGGGGATCAACTGACGTGACTGAGCCCCAGTAACACAGGAACAAGTGTGGATTGTGTAGATGCCACTTCAGAGCAGCAACTGGCGGGGTTGGAGGCCAGGGGAAATACTAGAGACAATGGAGCCAGAGGCCTAAGTGGAGCACAGTTAAAAATCTGTAGTAGTGTGACTGTGTAAGCAGCAGGAGACTTTGCCATCCACACAGCAGGGGAGCAGCTGGCGTTACTGAACCCCACTGACACAGGAGCTAGTGTTTCTCTCTGTGCAGACGGCACTTCCAAGCAACAACTGGCTTTGTTGAAGCCCAGGATCAATCATGGAGCATGCTGAGGCCTACTTGGACTGAGTAGAAAATAAGATGCAGTGTGATTTTGGAAGCAGCAGGAGACTTTGTCATCCACACAGCAGGGGAGCAGCTGGCGTTACTGAACCCCACTGACACTGGAGCATGTGTTTTTCTCTGTGCAGACAGCACTGCCAAGCAACAACTGGCTGTGTTGAAGCCCAGGATCAATCAAGAAGGCTGAGGCCAACTTGGAGCAAGTAGAAAATAAGATGTAGTCTGCTTTTGGAGGCAGCAGGAGACATTGCCGTCCACACAGCAGGGGAACAGCTGACGTTACTGAACCCCACTAACACAGGAGCTAGTGTGTTTTTCTCTGTGAAGACGGCACTTCTGAACACCAACTGGCGTTGTTGGAGCCCAGGATCAAGCATGGAGCAGGCAGAGGCCTGATGGTTTTTGAATGTGGAGGCAGCAGGAGACATTGCCGTCCACACAGCAGGGGAACAGCTGACGTTACTGAACCCCACTAACACAGGAGCTAATGTGTTTTACTCTGTGAAGACGGCACTTATGAACACCATCTGGCGTTGTTGGAGCCCCGGATCAAGCATGGAGCAGGCTGAGGCCTGATGGTTTTTGAATGTGGAGGCAGCAGGAGACATTGCCGTCCACACAGCAGGGGAACAGCTGACGTTACTGAACCACACTAACACAGGAGCTAGTGTGTTTTTCTCTGTGAAGACGGCACTTCTGAACACCAACTGGCGTTGTTGGAGCCCAGGATCAAGCATGGAGCAGGCAGAAGCCTGATGGTTTTTGAATGTGGAGGCAGCAGGAGTCATTGCCGTCCACACAGCAGGGGAACAGCTGACGTTACTGAACCCCACTAACACAGGAGCTAGTGTGTTTTACTCTGTGAAGATGGCGCTTCTGAACACCAACTGGCGTTGTTGGAGCCCAGGATCAAGCATGGAGCAGGCAGAGGCCTGATAGTTTTTGAATGTGGAGGCAGCAGGAGACATTGCCGTCCACACAGCAGGGGAACAGCTGACGTTACTGAACCCCACTAACACAGGAGCTAGTGTGTTGTTCTCTGTGAAGACGGCACTTCTGAACACCAACTGGCATTGTTGGAGCCCAGGATCAAGCATGGAGCAGGCTAAGGCCTGATGATTTTTGAATGTGGAGGCAGCAGGAGACATCGCCGTCCACACAGCAGGGGAACAGCTGACGTTACTGAACCCCACTAACACAGGAGCTAGTGTGTTTTACTCTGTGAAGACGGCACTTCTGAACACCAACTGGCGTTGTTGGAGCCCAGGATCAAGCATGGAGCAGGCAGAGGCCTGATGGTTTTTTAATGTGGAGGCAGCAGGAGACATTGCCGTCCACACAGCAGGGGAACAGCTGATGTTACTGAACCCCACTAACACAGGAGCTAGTGTGTTTTTCTCTGTGAAGACGGCACTTCTGAACACCAACTGGCGATGTTGGAGCCCAGGATCAGGCATGGAGCATGCAGAGGCCTGATGGTTTTTGAATGTGGAGGCAGCAGGAGACATTGCCGTCCACACAGCAGGGGAACAGCAGACGTTACTGAACCCCACTAACACAGGAGCTAGTGTTTTTCTCTGTGCGGACAGCACTTCCGAGAGACAACTGGCTGTGTTGAAGCCCAGGATCAATCATGCAGCAGGCGGAGGCCAACTTGCAGCAAGTTTTATATAGGTTGTAGACTACTACTGATTGTAACCGTGCTCCACTATGGCCTCTGGCTCCACTGTCTCTAGTATTTCCCCTGGCCTCCAACCCTGCCAGTTACTGCTCTGAAGTGCTACTACTAGTAATGGGAAGCACTAGTAATGGGAATGTGGACAGAGCAGGAGACATTGCCGGACACACATCAGGGGATCAACTGATGTGACTGAGCCCCAGTAACACAGGAAGAAGTGTGGATTGTGCAGACACCACTTCAGAGCAGCAACTGGCGGGGTTGGAGGCCAGGGGAAATACTAGAGACAGTGGAGCCAGAGGCCTAAGTGGAGCTCGGTTAAAAATCAATAGTAGTTCGATTGTAGAGGGAGCAGGACACTTTGCCGTCCACACAGCAGGAGAGCAGATGGCGTTACTGATCCCCACTAACACAGGAGCTAGTGTTTTTCTCTGTGCAGATGGCACTTCTGAGCGACAACTGGCTGTGTTGAAGCCCAGGGATTACAGTTCAGGTGGTAGAAACATGAACACAACAGGAGACCTGGATACTGTTGCCAACCAATTATTTATTCTGGTAGAGGACTGGCAAATTCTGGCAAGATCCAGGCCTTGTTCATTTTCAGAAAAGTAAGCCGGTCAACGTTATCGGAGGATAGTTGCGTGCGACGGTCTGTTAGTACACCACCTGCGGCACTAAAGACACGTTCTGATAATACACTGGGAGCAGGGCAAGCCAGCACCTCCAATGCATACTGGCTAAGCTCTGGCCATGTATCCAGCTTTGAGACCCAAAACTTGAAGGGGGAAGAGCCATCTGGGAGTACACTGACAGGGCAAGACATGTAGTCTGTCACCATCTGACGGAAATGTTGCCTCCTGCTGACTGGAGCCATCTGTGATGGTGTAGACATTTGTGGCGGACACACAAAACTTTGCCACATTTGGGCCATAGTGGTCTTGCCTTGTGCTGAGGCGCTGCCTCTGCTCCCTCTTTGTGCCGACCTTCCTCCACTGCCTCGACGCACAGAGCTGCTTTGTAAAGCACTAGCAGCACTGCTGTCGGGTGGAATGGAGAACATGATGGACTGCACCAGTGTGTCTTGGTACTCCCGCAGTTTACGCTCCCAGTTCAACGGTGGTATGAGGCTTTGTAAGTTGTCTCAGTAGAGAGGATCTAGGAGGGTGCACACCCAATAATCAGTCGTGTTGAGAATGTGGGCGATGCGGCGGTCGTTTCTCAGGCACTGCAGCATGAAATCAACCATGTGCTGCAGACTCTCACATGCCAAAGAAACGCTGTCCCCTGCTTGAGTCGTCATCTCTGCCTGCCCTGCATCACCCCACCCTCGCTGTACATACTGACTAGAGCATTGTGTACCTCCCTCCTCTGGAGAGATGTCTTCCTCCTCCATTGACTCCTCCTCATCCTCCTCACAAAGTGTCCCCTGCCTAGGCCTTTGTGAGGAACCACGTAGCGCAGACTGTCCAGAAGCAGATGGCATTTGTGACTCCTCATCCTCCACCTCTTCCAAAACCTCCTCCCTTAGTGCTTGCAGTGTTTTTTGAAGCAGGCAGATAAGGGGGACAGTCATGCTGACTAGTGCATCATCTGCTCTCGCCATCCGCGTGGAATCATCGAAGGCACGCAAAACGATGCAGATGTCCTTCATAGAGGCCCACTCAGTGGTGCCTGAAGTGTGACCGGCGCACAGTGCGACTTGTTTGCGCCTGATGCAGCTGGTACTCCATGACTGCTGCCTGCTGCTCACACAACCGCTCCAACATATGTAACGTTGAATTCCACCTTTTGGGTAGGTCACATATGATGCGATGTTCCGGAAGGCGTAATCGGTGCTGAAGAGCAGCAAGGCGCGATCTTGCCGTGCTGGAACGCCGCAAGTGAGCGCACTCTATGCGGACCTTGTGCAGCATTACATCAAGATCCGGATAGTCCCTCAGAAAGCTCTGCACGACCAAGTTCAGCACATGTGCCAGACATGGGATGTGAGTGAGGTTGCCTAGGCCCAGAGCTGCCACCAGATTTCGGCCATTGACACACACTACCAAGCCCGGCTGGAGATTCGCTGGCACAAACCATATGTCGCTCTCCTGCTTGATGGCATTCCAGAGCTCCTGCGCTGTGTGGCTTCGATTCCCCAAAAGAAATTAATTTGAGTACGGCCTGTTGACGTTTGGCCACAGCTGTGCTCATATCGGTCGTAACAGGCTCCTGCAGCGCTGTTTCTGAGGAACTTGAGTAGGAGAAGGAGTCAATGTGTAGAGACTGGATTCCTGCAATCCGTGGAGTTGGCAGAACACGTACAGCGCCACTCTCCAGATCTGTACCTGCCTCCACAACATTGACCCAATGGGCAGTGAGGGAAAGGTATCGTCCCTGTCCATGGTTACTGGTCCACGCATCGGTGGTCAGGTGGACCTTGCTACTAACGGCGTTTAGTAGCGCATGTTTTATTTTTCCCTCCACATGTTTTTGCAGGGCAGGGACGGCTTGCCTGCTGAAATAAAAGCGGCTGGGCACGGTGTATTGTGGGACTGCCAATGCCATGATGTTCCGGAAGGTGTCAATCTTCACCAGCCTGAATGAGAGCATTTCAAGGGCCAGTAGTTTGGCAATGCCAGCATTCAGAGCCTGTGATCGGGGATGGTTTGCCGAGTATGGCCACCTTTTATCCCATGCCTGTGCTACCGATGGCTGTAGAGTGGCCTGGGAGTGTGAGGATGACTGGGAACGTGGTGCTGTGGGTTGAATGTCACTGGGTCTCCGGACAACAGTGCCAGAGGTTCTTCCTTAGCGATCCTGTGAGGAAGCCGAACCAGCTGTGTGTGAGCTGGAGGAAGAGGCCCCAACACGAGCTGAAGAAGTGGTAGGTGGTGCTGTACGTTGGCTTACGTCTTCAGTGTGTCTGTGTAACTCCACCTCGTGTTTGGTCCGCACATGTTTCCACATATTTGTGGTATTGAGGTTGCTGAAATGTTTCCCTCTTTTGACTTTCTGATGACCAGATTGCATTTGACAAAGCAATTGTCATCTGCAACTGTGTCAAAAAAGGACCACGCACTGCAAGTCTTGGGAGCACCCGTTTTGGCTTTTGGAAGAGGAATGCTCCTAACGGGTGCCGAAGTGGAGGCTACAGGCAACCAAGTCTGCCCCCTCCCTCTCCCTCCTGTTTTGGCCGTTCGGGGAATCTCTTCCTCAGAGCTGCTCCCACCACCTTCCTATTCCTCACGCCATGATGGGTCAAGGACCTCATCATCTACATTCCCCTCTTCAAACTCCTGCTTCTCCTGGGTTGTCTCGCCAGCACCGTATGCACCAGAAAGTGGCACCTGAGTCTCGTCATCATCTGATGCGTACTGAGGTGTGCTTGCCATAGGCACTGGCCCACCCGCCTCCTCAGATTCCGAGGGACAAAGAAGTTACGCATCACTGCATACTCCCTCTTCTTCACATTCTTGAATGCTGCTTTGCTGGCCCCCTCTTTCCAAGCCAACAGATTCAGAGAACAGAAGTAGAGACTGTGATGGCTCCTGTCCAGGGCTTTCTGACTGCCTGGGCACTTTGGCAGGTGGTGAAGAGACAGATGGTTGCTCTTCAGTGCTCGGGCCCTGAGAGGACGTGGAAGTCATTGAAGTCGATGCGTTAGCTGCCATCCATCCGACAACGGCTTCAATTTGTTCCTCCCGCAGCAGTGGGGTACGACGAGGTCCTACAAAGATGCGCATAAAGGACTGTTGCCTGCTAAAACTGGGGGATGCTGACTCACTGGTGCCCGCAGCAGGCACAGAATCCCCACGTCCTCTCCCTGCAGAATCCCCACGTCCTCTCCCTGCAGAATCCCCACGTCCTCTCCCTGCTGAAACTCCACGCCCACGTGCCTTACTCCCTGCCTTCTACATCTTGGTAGACTGATAAAGATAGGCAGAAAAGTACAAAAGGGGGGCTTAGTGTGCTTATTTCTGAACAGCTGGTAACAGGTATAAGAAACACTAATTTTATGAAGTGTGTGTGTGGACTACACTTTAATAGGAGCTAATGTGGACTACACAACTGTCAAATGGAGTGTTTGGTGAACTTTATTTTGTTTTGTTTTTTTTTTAAAAAACTAAAAGGATGTGACCAAAGATTTGAAAGCGATAGTATCACAAACTTTTTGGAGCTATTACAATGCAGGAAGGTAACCTACAATGCAAAAGATGAGGCTCCAAAAAATAGGGTAATACTAATCTGGTTGCAGCTGAAGGCTGCAATAAAAGGTTCCTCTATCTACTCCTATATAGTGTTTGCAACCAACCAATGTAGATGGATACGGATGGATGCACACTAATAGAAGAATAAAAAATGAGCTGCAATAAAAGGAAAATATGTGTGGGGCAGTGACGCATGCAGAGCGGCCTACAACCAGACGTAGCTACAGGACACACTACTCAGCATGAGCTGCACTCACACACAGTCAGAGACCTCTCAGACAGCCGTGAACAGTGCAGATAAGTGGGCACTAGCACTGAAAGGCTGCAGAGAGGCTCCGCTGTCTACTCCTATAGTGTTTGCAACCAACATATATGGATACGGATGGATGCACAGTGCACACTAATAGGAGAATGAAAAATGAGCAGCAAAAAAAGAAAAATATGTATGAGGCAGTGACACACGCTGCACCCACACACAGTCAGAGACCTCTCAGACAGCAGTGAACAGTGCAGATAAGTGGGCACTAGCACTGAAAGGCTGCAGAGAGGGTCCGCTGTCTACTCCTATAGTGTTTACAACCACCGTATATGGATACAGATGGATGCACACTAATAGGAGAATAAAAAATGAGCTGCAATAAAAGAAAAATATGTGTGAGGCAGTGACGCACGCTGAGCGGCCTACAACCAGACGTAGCTGAAGTACACACTACTCAGCGTGAGCTGCACTCACACACAGTCAGAGACCTCTCAGACAGCCGTGAACAGTGCAGCAAACTGGGCACTAGCACTGAAAGGCTGCAGAGAGGCTCCGCTGTCTACTCCTATAGTGTTTGCAACCAACATATATGGATACGGATGGATGCACAGTGCACACTAATAGGAGAATGAAAAATGAGCAGCAAAAAAAGAAAAATATGTATGAGGCAGTGACACACGCTGAGCAGCCTACAACCAGATGTGGCAGCAGGACACACTACTCAGGTTGAGCTGCACTCACACAGACCTTGCAGACAGCTGTGAACACTGCTGCAAGGCAAAAGAAAGCTACAGTGGTGGATTATGTAGCCTGGGTAAAGCACACTATGATTGTGAAAATCGCTATCTCTAACTGTCCCTCACAGTCTTGAACAGCAGCCTGTCCCTTAACTGAGTTCACAGCAGAGTGAACCCGAAATGGCGGTGGCAGCTTTTATACTGCATCATGACATCATTTCAGCAGCCAATCACAGCCATGCCATTAGTTAACATGCCTACATGCCTAACAGGATGTGCCCACACTTCTGAGGATTGTCATTGGCTGAATCAAATCAAACTGGCTCATAGCATTATGGGAACTTCCGATTCCGGTATTCGATATGCTAAAAGTATTGGAACTCAGTATCGGAATTCCGATACAGTGAATATCGGCCGATACCCGATACTTGAGGTATCGGAATGCTCAACACTACACAGGACAGAAAAGGCACTGTCTGCAATCACACAAAAGCCCTAATAATTCCAACACGACTGAAGTACAAAAATACTGAGGTTTGAAAAACCTCGCCCCCACTATATCAGCACTCAGGTGTGAACTGGCGGCTAGCAACAGGCTAATACAGCAGGGGACTGAGCAAACAAACACAAGATACAAAAAAAAAATACAGGGCAGGAGCCAGCAGCCCCAGGGGGAGCAAGCTGACCCCTGACAGCAAGGCAAAAACAGATGCAAAGGGTTTAGCAAATGACACTTAGCTGAAAAAATGCAGGATCAGGCAGCAGACAGAAATCCTCAGTAAGCAAAGAAAGGAGTATCACTGGCAGTCACAGAGAAGCCTGCTCGCTTATGTAGTCCCAGTCACTACCACCACTCCTCCAATTATCTTCTGCAGCTGTTGGGTTAACATCATGTTGACCAGCACCACTACCAGCAGTATCCACCAGAGGGAGCCTTGCCTCAAAAGTCGGATCAAGAGAGCTCACAACATTTAGGCATACTTACGGCACTTGTCATACTGACAAGTGAAATTCAGCTTTAGCACCTGAAGGTTTTGTTGCAATAGTCACTGGTACTTGAAACTGTTCATAATTTCCTCTATATTAACTAAATCAGCAGTTCCAGTTTCTAAAGAACAGCACCAAAGCATAATGTTGCTTCAACCATGCTTCACTGTGGGTATGGTGCTCTTTTGATTATGCATGGTGTTGGCTTTGAAACCTTTTGGAATTATGCTAAAAAGCTTTGTGTCATCATACCATAATACTTTTTCCCAAATGGTTTTGTCAGACTTGATGTAGGGTTTGGCAAAACATAACCAGGCTTGAATGGTTGTAAGAAAAAGTTTCCATCTTGTCACCCTACCCCTCGGGCCAGACATATAGAAATACGTGAGATTGTTGTCATATGCAGTACACAACCATTACTTGCCAAAAATTGCTTTATTGTTGAGGTAGGGTTCTAGCCCATGCAAAACCATTTTTCTTCTTGTATTTTCAAACATTTTTGTGGAACATCCAGTTCTAGGTGATGTCACTGTTGTGTCAAATTTAAGCCATTTTTTGATTAATTTGAGGACACAGCATTGTATCTTAATTAACCAGACGTTTATTTCAGCAAACCAGGGAGAATAGACTATTATCTATATGTTAACTTTTGAATTTATGCATTTCTTTCTGGTTGGTCAAGAAAACAGATTTTTGCTTGTGTAAGTCTGTAATATTGATGTGTAAGTTGACAATTTGTTGTAACATATTGTGCTCTTATCCTTGATTACTAGTGATGTTTGCTGATATGTTGATTACACATTGTCCAGGCCAGCTAGTTTGTTGACTTCCAAAACAGAGGAGGAAAAACTATGCAAATAGATTACAGACCAGAAGACCATTGATGAGGCTTGCACATAAGGTTTTGGGTGCCACTATGCCCAACCACACCAATTTTGCCTTGGGAAGAGGACCAGAATGGATGTATAACCTCAACAAGAAAGAACAACTACAGGAGTTGTGCCAGCTTTGATGGATTGAATGGGATTTAATCCAGGCCCTACATAATGTGGAGGATGCCATGTGTGCACCCAATGGATACGCATCATTTCTCCTCAATTATGTGTGGAGTTTATTTTTGCAAGGAAGACATGGAATATGCTCTTAGGAAACTGGATGATATAAAATTTTGTTGTCATTAAGGTGAGACCTCTTACATTTGTGACGGTGCTTAAAGACATGCTCTGGACTGTCCTTGATAAGTGGAGAAGGATGATCGGAATCCTATCACCTCTGGCTAATTAAGATGGGTGAGCAAAATGAGGACACAGCATTGTAACTTAATTAACCAGACATCTATTTTCAGCAAACCAGGAAGAATAGACTGTTATCTATATGTTGACTTTTGAATTTTCTTTCTGGTTGGTCAAGAAAACAGACAGACAGAAAAAGTAGCATTATACCCATGGTAAAAGGAGAGCGGGCGTTTGGTGGATTGATCCCTGGTCAATGTGGTTTCGGCTAGCAGACCAGGGACCCACCACCCCACCCCCTCCCCGTGTCTTCACAGTGAACATCTTGACAGAGTTCCTACACATATCAGCGCTGGGGCTATGTCGCATCAGCCTAGCCGCTGGTGGGATGCTGCGCTGGTACTTATCTCGGACAAAAGTTAGACAAGCAAATGTGAGAGACACTGATTGGCTGTCATGGCATAATAATTTCACGCAAACCCGATTGTATGTTATTTTACAATAGAGAGCACTTAATTTAAAAAGGGGTAAGTAAGTAGTGGTCATAACCTTTAAAGATGCATGCAAACAGGAAATAAAAACACATTGGGTGCATTAATAAAATTACCTAAGAAGTTGAGGACCCCTTTAAAAGAGATCCTGAAAAAATATGGTTTTATGGCAATGGTTTAAAAATAGGCTTTACGCAGAAAAGTTACAATAACCACAACTAATAATTTATCTGAATCCCGGACGAGGATTCACATTGCCAGAGTCTTTACAAAACCCTTTACAGCTTTTGTGGTTGGGTTTGCACCATTATCTTAATTAACCTGATTAATGTATTATTATAATAATAATAATAAGAAGAAAAACAATATTACACTGATTTATGCTACTGAGAAGACTGGTCATTAGTTGCCTATTGTTTTGCAGCATACCTGAAAGTAATCCAGTAGAAAAGAAACAATAAAGTTTTTCAACAAATAGACCATAAAAGAATCCACGGTAAATACAAAATGACAGGGTTCTCCGAATCAGAGAGCAACATGAAATTTATGACTGTTTTTGCTGGAAGCATCTCTTCGTCTTTTATTATTTTTATATCTGAGAATTTAGAGAATATTAAGATAATTGTAGAAGGCAAGTAACAAATGTTTGTGCAAATTGAACATATGTACAACCAAAGCATCTACTGCCAAAAACATTGATAGCAACAAGTTTAGATGAAATGAAGGACTTATTACGGACTGTAAAGAGGAAAAGATCGAACATGGGACTGCTACTCAACACAAAGAAGGCAAAAATATTGACTACCAGGTAAGACCGGGACACATTTGAGATGGACAGTAATGAACTCGTTGCAAAGGACTTCAACCTACTCATATCAATGATAACTCAAGATGCAGCGACGACACAGGAAGTCAATAGCAGAATAGCTATGGGTAAATCAAAAATGAAGTCTGTGGACAAGGTCTTCAAATCAAGGAACATTTCGTTGGTGATGAGAACATGACTTGTACATAATTTAGTTTGTTCTATGGTGAAATACCGATGAAAAACCTGGACATTAAAGAAACTAAACAGAAAAAAAAAATTGACGCCTTCAAAATTTGGTGCTGGAGAAGGACATTATCAATACAATGGATGGCAAGAAGAGCAAACAAATCAATTTTGAAAGAAAACAAGCCAGACATTTCACTCGAAGCAAAGATCACCAGGCGGCTACTGCTTGACTACTTTGCACACATCATATGAAGAGTGCAGTCACTGGAGAAAGACATCATGGTTGGAAGAATAGAAGGAACAAGTCGAAGAGAAAGACCAGCAACCCGAGTACTTGATATTATCAAGGTAACAGCAGAGAAGACCCTGGTGGACCTATCTAGGCTTGCACAAGATTGATATTCCTACAGACTGCTCATCCAGTAAGTTGCCATGGCTCAAGATAAAGCTGAAGGCTGCCTATATATATAAGTGCCTTAAATTGTCTGTCATCCACTTCCGTCTGGATGTCCCTGAATCCCACAATCCACTGCACCGCACCGGAAGAACACCGACCTCCATTTTGGAACACCCAAGTGATGCCACTCGGATCCCGAACGCCGCTGCAATCCCGACCGCCGCTGGGATCCCAGCGGCCGCTCGGATCCAGGTCGCCGCTGCGATCCCAAACGCCGCTGCTATTCCGACCACCGCTGGGATCCCAGCAGCCACTCGGATCCAGGCCACCGCTGTGATCCCAACCGTCGCTGGGATCCCAGCTGCCACTCGGATCCCAGCTGCCACTCGGATCCAGGCCACTGCTGCGATTCCATTCGCCACTGGGATCCCAGCTGCCACTCGGTTCTAGGCTGACGCTGTGATCCCGAACGCCGCTGCAATCCCAAATGTTGCTGGGATCCCGGCCGCTGCTTGGATCCCAGCTGCCGCTCAGGTCTCAGCTGCGCTCGGGTCCAGGCCGCCGCTGCGATCACGAGGTTGTGAAAGGGGTGTAACGAGGGGATATAACGAGAGGGGTGTAATGAAGGGAGTATAATGAGAAGGTGTAATGAGGGGGTGTAATGAGGGGGGAGTAATGAGAGGGTTGCCGCCGCTGGAGCCCCGCCAAGACCCACCGCCTGACTACACGCGCTGGATCCCGCCGCTGCCTGCCCACCCACCTCTGTGCAGTCACAGCCGGCAGGAAAGACCGCGGCTTGAGGCCTGTGCTGGAGATTGGGTCCGGCCACCCTCTGGTGGCGCCGCACACCATCTCCAGCACAGGCTGCAAAACACCGTCTTTCCTGCCGGTTGTGACAGCACGGAAGTGGGTGGGCCGCCACCCCAGTGCCACAAAGCTGCCCCCATCATGATCTTACTGCCCTCCCGATGCGATAGCATCGGTCACACATCTAGTTAAATAATAACTGTCGAAAACTTCACCTCTTTTTACCATAGGCTGTATCTCAATGGGGCTACGAAACAATACCTCACAGAGCCAATGGTATAATATTGGTGCTCTAAGGCTATGTTCCCACAATGAGTATTTGGTGAGTACTTCATGTGGCAGATTTTGTACACCATTTCTGCACCTTTTAGGTAAATTAGATTACTTGTGTTTTTTCATTGTTCATGTGAGTGCATTTTTTACATGAGTGTTTATCACGAGTTTTGTCTCTTTTTGATTTGTTATGTTTGAAATAAAGTTCGTTTGATTTTGATTCTTTCTGGTATTTTGCTTTGCCAAGATTTTATCGATATAGTCATGTGCTGATTACATGTGTTTTTGTGCATTTCTGCAGCAGATCACACAATGCTATACCTATCTGGTTTATTTTATAGACTTTTGATTTTTGGCTGATGGCAGGCAGGAGCAGGGTTGCCAAATGTCCAGAAATTCCTCAACAGTCCAATAAAAATAAGGCACTTTTTTCCTGTTTGTAAAAAAAAATTGATGTGTCCCTAATTTTTTGGAAACTGGAGAAGCCTATTCAGATTTTTATTACTGATCATCATTTTCTAATTCAGAGTGAATGCAGCTGATGTCTAAATACCAGAATTATGGGCTGTAGACATGGATCACTTACAATCATAATGATTTATTATGACTTGTGGGCCATGAGCATCTCTGCCTGCTCCATGCTCCAGCTAAGTCATACCCCTTTGCACTATGCTCCATCCATCTTTTCAGTTTGAGGTTGGACCAAAAATAAGACCATCCTGACTGGGTTTTACGTTTTTTAATTAAAAATTAAAATAGTGTTAACCATGTTATTTACATGTGTAAGGAGGTGGTGAGGGACCATCACATGCCTCCTCTCCTCTAGACGATGTTCATATGATTGTTTACTAATGTAATTATACTTGTTATATACTATAATGTGATGTATTTGTCATGTATTCTGCATAGTTAGGGTTAGAATAGGATCTTAGGCAGTATAGGACCATAGGGGTATTAGAATAGTGGGGGCATCATAGATATAGGAAATAGAATAGGAGTGTTAGTTAGAATAGGAATGTAGCTGTTGGGAGCAGCTATAGGGCAGTGCAGTGTAGGGCAATTGAATATAGAAGATACTTCCTGATTAGGCAGCAGAGCCCAGGCAGCTTTGCCCAGGGCAAGGTGTATGGATCAGTGAAAGGAGACAGTCTGCCGGCCGTGGGGATAGGGCTGCTATGGCAGGAAGGGGCCCCAGGCTGAGAATCATGCAGGCGGGCACGAGCTTAGGAAGGACCATCGCGGGAAGGATCCGGGCGTTCCTGGTACCTTTACCTATTGGAACCGGATGAAGGGATGGCAGTGAGCTGGTGACACTCGAAGCACGGATGAGACAGAGATTGTATAGAGATAAGGCAGGGATTGCCGGAAGAAGAGAGACAAAGCTGACAGGAAAGATAGAGGCTGCCTAGAAGGCAGGGAAAGCTCAGATGTCCCTGTGTGAAACCTGTGCTGCAAGTGTGATGGATGCCCTGCTGTTTAGTAAAGTTCAACTGTTGAAAAAGAACTGTGTCTCTGAGATGTTTTGTGGAGCTCGGAAACACGGAGCCAGGATGACAGAACTTGAAAGGACGCTGACAGTGAACATATATGTACTGCTGCGCATGCTGCACATGCAAAGGAAGGCACATTGTGTTTTATCTGTGGGGCGACAGGGTGTGGGAACCCTACAGCCCGTTGCCACGACTACCACTCTGGGTACCAATTACCACTTCAGGGTAATTGTTAATTTTGTTTCATTTCTTGGGTTTTGCCTGTGAAATGGCCACAGTGTGAACGTGCTTCTACATGTTGCACTTATACCAACTTATGCTCCGACTCATTTCTTTGGTGTTGCAGACGTTCTTCTGAATATATAGCTGCCTCCGTGCCCACTGTAACATCAGGAGCAGCACATGTTCCCTGACTGAAATTAGAAAAAAACATGCTCCTGACGAATTCTCCCTCCTCATGAAACTTCAGGCAGTCTAAACTAGTAGGGCTCAAGGGCAGCAGCAATGCTGCCATTATTTATGTCTCCCTCCTCTGCGGAGCTAAAGCTAAGCAGCCTTGCACTGAGACCAGATGGGAGGAGCGAGAGAAAATTCACTGCTAGGCAGCAGTCCTCCCCATCCTCTCTGTGTTTTTAGCTGTTATTTGATAGTGTGCAGGAGATCAGAGGGAGAAGGGAAGTTGTCCTCACCGCAGTCTGTCAGCCAATGTCCTCACAGGTCACACATAGCTAAGGCTGGCCATGCATATGCACAGCAAGTCATTTTGGATAGATTTTTCAGTCAGTTCCCATGGCAGTATCCGCCTGAAAAAACATTGGGCATGACTCCACGATTTGCATTGTTTTTTAAGTCTCTTTTCTTTTTAGATTTATGGATTTTGCTGACGTTTTCTTGCACCAAATTCAGGAAAATGGAGCATACAATTTATGAATTTTGCGCAAAGTCGAAAACTGTCTTTTTTTCTGCCTTCAACATTTTTTTTCCAATTTTTGACATAAAATGTTTTTGTTTTGCAAAATATCACAAAATGTTTTACTTTTTTCCTGAGTTTATAAAACCACTCTCGGGGGCGGAAACTAGAGTAAAGTTTTGCAAAATTTTTTTAACTTTTCAAAAAGTTGCATTTTTTGAATCTGACTAAAACACCTGGAAAATCGACATTCACGTAACAATTAGAAAATTAAACCACAAAAGTAAAATTTGAAAAAAGAAGCAAATGATTTTCTTGCAAATTGCAGTAAATAATTGAGAGGTATACACTCCAAAAAGCTCCCGGAAATGAATCAGGACCATTCTGTGCACATATCCTTAGAAGGTGTTTTTAGCAGAACTTTTAGAGGAGCTTCACATTTCCTGAATATGTTTTTTTAATCGTTTTGAAGGAACTTTTTGCAGTCTTTTGATTGGCATACGTATCCAGGTAGTACCATTCTTCAGTGGTTTGTGGCTGATGGATGGGGTAAGGAGAACTGACTATTACCTGGTGGTGTCCACGGCTTTTCTTGTGATTAGCCTTCCTGGCACAACGTCACATGTGCAATGTTGCGCCATGTCAACTAATTAAAGGGAGATCCTTGGACGTCAGCAGGTAAGAGGTAGTTCTTCTTATCCCGACCAGCAACCACACACTACTTTCATGGCCGATAGAATAGGACATGTGGTTCGATTCGCACTAACTCTACCGATGGCTCCTATTACAAGACTACCTTGCTATCAGTGACTTCTAAAGAACTGGCTTTTCTATCTGAATTCAATGATTAGGACTTGTGTGCCAATACTTTTATCTATATGATGGATAAGCCTAAAAAGTAGGGGAAAAAATGGTGGTTTAGAAGGATTAGTAAAAATCCACCTGGTATAAATCCATGTAAATTTGTCATGGCAAAAAAATTTACATTTTTGGGCCATACATAGCCGGGTAGGACCAAACGGTGACTGACCAGAAATACACGTAGCACTTAATCTGAGGAGTGAGCCATAATGGATGCTTTAGCTATGTCAGTAAGGCTTCCACTTCCTAAGTGCGGCGGTAGTTTCTGCCAACGCCAGCCCGGGATGTATATGTTCCTCCTCAGGCTGATTTGTGGCACCTCTCATCTCTGCATTATGAGAGCGCTCGCAAGGTTGTGAAATAAAATGTCGCTTAGGATAATGTAATTGGCCTTAAGGTACAGGAGTTGAATTATATGCTGGTGATTTATAATCTGGAAATTAAGGACTCACTCATTTTCTAATTTAATTCCATCTTTAAAGGGAAACCGCTCAGAATTAAATTGGTAAGTGCCTCCGCTAATTCAAATGCAGATGTAATTTGGATTCGAGAAGGCGCTTGGGGTGATTAACGAGTCCCCGATGGGCTGTTCTGATCCTTATCTGCTAAACCCCACAAATTCACTGGCAGTTGTGACAATAACGCTAGCAGGGTGAGGAAAGGCTGAGCCGTATATATTCTCAGTAGCGTTGTCAATCCCTCCGCAGCCTTTCCTCCTGACAAGCAATGGGGCCTTATTTCAAATCTATAGCATAGCAGAGTCAGATCTAAGGCTTCTTGGGCAACGCTCTGTCACAGTTAATGAGAAGTTTTAATTGTTTACTGTAAACCAGGATGTGCCCCGTAGTGCGTGGGCAAAAATGTCTCTACCCCGTGTCTGTTACTTACATTTTATATGGAAAAGCATTAACATTATGGAGCGTATTAACTATTTCGGATAGAGATATGGCAGTGAATATCATAAAACCGAATGGTCTGCTGAGATCATCGGTGCCGCAGCTGTTGGACTTGAAGGAGAAAATGGATCCTTTTCAGCACATTCAAATCGGTGATTTAGAGGACAATGACTATTGCACACTTGTATGAGTCCTACAACCTATTATGAGGCGTTCTACAGTCAGCGGTATGTTCTGCCAGATATGGAGAAACACTACAGGTTTACAATATCTAATGGGCTTTACACAGAACCTTATCAAACAATCTGTCAGAAACTTTTACCAACTCCCCCAAAACACTTATATATGTATAGCCCTTTAAAAGGTAAGCTAGATGATCTCTTTATGGTCCCAAAATGCTGCTCCAGTAGTAAAAAAATGTGTTTTGAACTGCATTGGGAAATGACGATGCACTTACAGCTTCCTTTCCTCCACTGTAAGTGGAGCGCATTGGGCCATGATGATGCATTTACAGCTTCTTTGCCTCCACTGTAAGTGGAGCGCATTGGGCCATGATGATGCATTTACAGCTTCCTTTCCTCCACTGTAAGTGGAGCGCATTGGGTCACGATGATGCATTTACAGCTTCTTTGCCTCCACTGTAAGTGGAGCGCATTGGGTCATGATGATGCATTTACAGCTTCTTTGCCTCCACTGTAATTGAAGCGCATTGGGCCATGACGATACATTTACAGCTTCCTTTCCTCCACTGTAAGTGGAGCGCATTGGGCCATGATGATGCATTTACAGCTTCTTTGCCTCCACTGTAAGTGGAGCGCATTGGGTCATGATGATGCATTTACAGCTTCTTTGCCTCCACTGTAAGTGGAGCGCATTGGGTCATGATGATGCATTTACAGCTTCCTTTCCTCCACTGTAAGTGGAGCGCATTGGGCCATGATGATACATTTACAGCTTCCTTTCCTCCACTGTAATTGAAGCGCATTGGGTCATGATGATACATTTACAGCTTCCTTGCCTCCACTGTAAGTGGAGCGCATTGGGCCATGATGATGCATTTACAGCTTCTTTGCCTCCACTGTAAGTGGAGCGCATTGGGTCATGATGATGCATTTACAGCTTCCTTTCCTCCACTGTAAGTGGAGCGCATTGGGTCATGATGATGCATTTACAGCTTCCTTTCCTCCACTGTAATTGAAGCGCATTGGGCCATGACGATACATTTACAGCTTCCTTGCCTCCACTGTAAGTGGAGCGCATTGGGCCATGATGATGCATTTACAGCTTCTTTGCCTCCACTGTAAGTGGAGCGCATTGGGTCATGATGATGCATTTACAGCTTCTTTGCCTCCACTGTAATTGAAGCGCATTGGGCCATGATGATACATTTACAGCTTCTTTGCCTCCACTGTAAGTGGAGCGCATTGGGCCATGATGATGCATTTACAGCTTCTTTGCCTCCACTGTAATTGAAGCGCATTGGGCCATGACGATACATTTACAGCTTCCTTGCCTCCACTGTAAGTGGAGCGCATTGGGCCATGATGATGCATTTACAGCTTCTTTGCCTCCACTGTAAGTGGAGCGCATTGGGTCATGATGATGCATTTACAGCTTCCTTTCCTCCACTGTAAGTGGAGCGCATTGGGTCACGATGATGCATTTACAGCTTCCTTTCCTCCACTGTAATTGAAGCGCATTGGGCCATGACGATACATTTACAGCTTCCTTGCCTCCACTGTAAGTGGAGCGCATTGGGCCATGATGATGCATTTACAGCTTCTTTGCCTCCACTGTAAGTGGAGCGCATTGGGTCATGATGATGCATTTACAGCTTCTTTGCCTCCACTGTAATTGAAGCGCATTGGGCCATGATGATGCATTTACAGCTTCTTTGCCTCCACTGTAAGTCGAGTGCATTTTGTTATGGTGATGCATTTACAGCTTTCAGCCTCTGCTTTATTCCCTAAACTGGCAGCACTTTCTCCTGGCTTATTGACAGATCAGTGACTAGTGTAGCTGAGCAAATGACTTGTCAATCTGCCAGGGTATTATGATGCAAATTCAGGAGTCCAGAAGAGACTGAAAAGCTGTAAGTGCACTGTCATGCCCCAATGCTCTTCCAGACTGAACTTGAAAATATAGTTTCTAGCTGCCGAAGCAGCTCTTTGGGGTCATAAAGTGATTGATTGGTTTATCTTTTAAAGGCCTATACAGTCATGTTAATGGTTTGGGGGAAAACGTTTCTGGCAGTTTCCCATTTAGAAACTGTATATTTCTTTTTACAAATAAAACAAGCTACTAGTAAATTTTATTTTTTTAACTTTGGTTGCAGATTTTTTAAATTCTATTTTCTCTACATGATTTCTGATTTCTGCAGGAGTTGTCTCTCCTTATATGCTATTACAAGCATTTTGCATTATGCTTTACTGAAGATACAGTAAATGGACCAAAGAAGTAGATAGTTGTTCATTGAGTGCAGTGGGCATGCTCTGTGACCTGTGCAGAGGTCGCTGGGTAGGGAGGGGGAGGAAGTGGTGCTTGCTGTATGCTGAGTATTCTGAAGAAAAAAAGTTCAAATAATTAATAAAGTCAATAAGTCCAATGACAAATATATTTGTCGCCCAATATTTGGTCAGGATTTACATCAGTATTTGTAAGCAAAATTCAGAAGTGGTTGAAAAATGCAGCAGTGGAGATGTGTTTCTATAATACTTTTCCTCTAACTGCTCCACTCCTGGTTTTGGCTTACAAATACTGATATAAAATACTGACCAAATACTAAATGTGTGAATGTGGCCTAAAGGAAACTGAGATGAGCTGTGAACATTATCTATTGTGATTGGTGGATCCTAAATAATCGATATATAGGTGATACTTTTCATTGTAATCCTGCCTCTGTTGATAATGAGACTGCTGAGAATAGACCCCCACAGAGCAGGAAGTTCCAGTCTATTATGAGGCTTTTTAGAGTGAAACCTTCCAACACTCCATCGTAAATAGCCAGATCCAAAAACATTGTGCAATCAATCTGGCACAACATCGTTGCAATTGGTTCTAGCCTCAGTTTCCCTCCAGAATTTTTCAACAATTTCTCTTTTTTAGAAAAAAGAACAATAAGTTCAAAACAGTATCAGCCTAAAGATTATTAGAAAAAGTTGGTTGCTCCATAGGTGTCTTCCAGTCCAAAAGTTGCACTTAGTCATTTGCCCAGTTGGAAAGCATGCAAGTCAGTAGGTCTGGATGACTGAACTTTGAAGTTTTTCGGGTCACAGATTTACAAATTGCTGACATTTCTCATTAGGAAATCCAAAAGGGATCTGATCGATTAACTGTAAATAAGCAAATTACAGAATGATTGAAATGCCAATGTCCCATAGTATTTAACACAACCTAAGATCTTATTCACATGATTTATACTAGCGCTTACTATAAATTCCAAGCATGGAACATAAGGAGTCACATGGAGTTCACTAACCACGCCATGGCCAATTTTCTAGAATGAGACTGGAAGAATCCAGCCACCTATTTTGCTTTATTGAATGGATGACTGAGAATGACTCGGAGCACCTTATCGGTGAGGTATTGGTGACAGATTCCTTCCTTAAAGGCGTTCTTTAGGAATATCAAATTTGATGACCTATACTTAACATAGGTCATCAATAGTGTTGAGCGAATAACTTTGGATAGGTGCTTATCCGTATAGCTATATGGCTCCCGAATAGCTGCCTCGGGAACCCGGATACCTGGATCGCTCCTGATAATCATCTGTTTGGCGCCACAGCTGCATGTGTCGTGGCTGTGTGACAATCACAACACATGTATGGAGAGCCTGTGTGTCGAGACTGTCACACAGCCATGACACATGCAGCTGCGGCACCGAACAGCTGATACCTGGAGCGCTTCAGGAATCCGGGTTCCCGAGGCAGCTATTCGGGAAGGGCTATAGCTATTCGGATAAGCACCTATCTGAAGCTATTCGCTCATCACTAGTCATCAACATCAAATTGGCAGGTGTCCGAAAGGTGCTAATAGCTCCGATGAAGACCAGATGTAGACATTGAATGGAGCCATGTCAAAGGAGGTTGTGGCACATGCGTGGCCCTCTCCATTCACCAGTATAGGGTTTCCAAATATAGCCAGTTTTATAAAGAGGGATATATAGGTAATTTTTCACAAATTTTTCAAAAATTCATATAAAATAGTTTTAAAAATGTTGTGGTGTTCTTCATCCATACTTATAGTCTTGCGATATGGGCCACTAGAAGACCCAACATCTGTCAATGGACTATCAAGAGATCTCCATACATATTAGGCCTCGTTTCCACAATGGGATCTTTCACATTCATCCAATGGGGCAGTTGTTATGATGAATCTTTGAAGGAGTCGGATGAGAAAACACAAGTTTTTCCATTTGCAGCCGAAATGATAAAAAGTCAGATGATCATTGATACGACTTTGACATTTGTGCCCATAATCTGATGCCCAAGAAAACTGATACTGATCGTCCGGATATATCAAAACCCCCAATTGCATGGTTGTCTGGTTCTGCTGAAGTGAGCAGGTTTTGGTCTTTAGACTATTAGTAACCGTTAAGATGCAGATTTTATCATGTTCACGACTCAAGACATTGACAAGTTATCCTGTGGCTCACTAAACATCTTTGTTACTTGGAATGATGATCCAGCAGAGGCTACATTCGGCGTTGTCTCCCTTGCTGACATAACTTAGGGTGAAATATTCAGATCCTTCCAGGCCTACAGACTGGTGAACCTGCCGCAAGTTAATGATGTGTGAGGACACTGCGTGGATATCCGAACCACAATGGAAACCTCCGACTCCTCGCATGGTAAACTGCAGGTAAATGTTTAATGTGAAAAACACCTTCTCGGGAACACGTACTTTTATGTCAGCCTGACACATACAATGAGGCACAAACGCTCCAGAGAGGAAGATTACATCCTATTCAGCATTAATGATAGGAGGGATAATGAAAAAAATTATTTCAGCCATTACTGATCAATCTGTGAATAATAGGATTTAATGAATAGAATTGTTAATATATCTTAATAGGAAGGGAAATTCCATTTTTCTAATAACAAGATCTCAATCATTTGTACCATTTTATGAGCCAGAAATAAAAAAAAAAATCTGTCACGCAATAAATATATACCTTTTTATCAGCCCAGTATCAATGTTCTCCTGAATCCAGCTTTGTTTTACTTGTGTTCCTGGGCCTCTTCATCAATGAGATATGGCCCTTACTTCCATATATATGCGGTAAATCTAATATTGTTAGCCAAGTGGGCGTGGTCCTCAACTCAGGAATATATCGTAAAAGAGATTTCGGGCTCACACATAGAACATAGAGTGACCCAGGGAGTCTGAAGAGCGGTGACGTCACTCGGAAGAGGATCGGAGCGGTCATGGATCCCGGAAAAGACAGTGGTAGGTGAGTATATTAGCACACTAAACTACACTACATACACTCAGATTAAGTGAATAAACAAGTTCATGGGTGGACTTATTTATGCGCTAAATTAGATCCTAGCCTAAAATATACCCCAAAGGCAAATTCAACCCACAGTTTATCAATGAATTAGTAAATGAGAGCAGGAGTTTAGCAATTATATGTTATTTATTTACCGACGTATTTAAAGGGTTGATATTGACTTTTAGGGATTCTAAATGACACTATTTCTCTCTCAAGAGTCTATTTGCATATTTACATTCCCAGAGGAGTTTTTCATGGCCTATAAGTCTCTTTAATCCTATTTGATGCTCCACACAAGGAGAGCTGTTACCCCTTAGCACTCTCTGTTAGAGAACTCTCACCCACACAACCAATTCTCCTGCTTTTGCACTAATGAGAGGCAAACACCCTGAAACACATGTCTGCAAATGAAGAGTCTGGTTAGTTCTTTATTCTAAATCATGGATAAGGCTCATTAAAGGATTGATATTGACTTTTAGGATGGCTCCCTTCAATAGTGTCACGCTCGCGCCTTGGCTGAGTGGCGCGAGCCAGGGGGTTGTGGCCCCACTGTGCCACAAACCAGACTACCCTGGAAGGGGCGTAACTACGGCAGCTACCTCGGTCTTCACTGGAGCCTCTGATGGTGAGGTCAGGCTTGTGCGGCAGGTAGCTGCCGGGTGCCACTCCAGGGTGGTGTCTGGCTGTGGCTGCTGATCCCACTCAGGAACAGGACACCTGGACAGGTGCGAGTGACAAGCAGGCTGAGACACAGGGCAAGCCGGCACGGCTTGGAGACACAGGACAGGCGGGCACGGCTTGGAGACACAGGACAGGCGGGCACGGCTTGGAGACACAGGACAGGCGGGCACGGCTTGGAGACACAGGACAGGCGGGCACGGCTTGGAGACACAGGACAGGCGGGCACGGCTTTGAGACACAGGACAGACTGGCGTGGTATGAGAAGGGGCAGGTAGGGACCTACACACAGCAGGTGCAGGCAGGAGGGAGTGGTGTATGTTGCAACAGGATTTGGACCTGTTCACACAGGAGGTGCAGGTATGGATATAGGCAGGAGTGCGGAGTAGGCTGGGCGGCAAGGGAGCCGGGCAGGCAGCGCGGCTAGAGAGCCGTGCAGGCAGAGTGGCTAGAGAACCGTGCAGGCAGAGCGGCTAGAAAACCGTGCATGCAGAGCGGCTAGGGAGCCGTGCAGGCAGAGCGGCAAGGGTGCAGATGCACAGACAGAGCTGCAAGGGTGCAGATTCACAGAGAGCTGCAAGGGTGCAGATTCACAGACAGAGCTGCAAGGGTGCAGATTCACAGAGAGCTGCAAGGGTGCAGATTCACAGAGAGCTGCAAGGGTGCAGATTCACAGACAGAGCTGTAAGGGTGCAGATTCACAGACAGAGCTGCAAGGGTGCAGATTCACAGACAGAGCTGCAAGGGTGCAGATTTACAGACAGAGCTGCAAGGGTGCAGATTCACAGACAGAGCTGCAAGGGTGCAGATTCACAGACAGAGCTGCAAGGGTGCAGATTCACAGACAGAGCTGCAAGGGTGCAGATGCACAGACAGAGCTGCAATGGTGCAGATGCACAGACAGGGAGGACACAAGGAAAGACACAGCAGGGACGGAAGCCACGGACAAGGAGAAAGGGAGACTAAGGTAGGACAGAGTACAGACAGGGTACTGGAACCAAGACTCAAGGACCAGGATATTCAGCCTCCTGGCAGGCAGACAAGGTACAAGGCAAGACAAGAAGTATTCCTCCAGAGAAGGAGGAAATACACAGAACAGGGCCTGGCTTCCTCAGCAGCAAGATACTAACTGAGATTAGAAAAATATTCAGGATTGAGAGTCCTCAGTAGTTGATACCTTTTAATGGCTAACTGAAAAGATGGTAATACATTGCAAGCTTTCGAGACTACCTCGAGGTAGTCTCGAAAGCTTGCAATGTATTACCATCTTTTCAGTTAGCCATTAAAAGGTATCAACTACTGAGGACTCTCAATCCTGAATATTTTTCTATCCACTGGCTAACACGGTACAAAGATATACATCTTTCCTGTATCATAACTGAGATTAGACATTGCACAGGCAAAGGTTAGTGGGTGTGGCGAAACTAAATAGTCAAGGGCTCTAGGTGATTGGTAAGGGACATATTACACAGGTGCACCCTGACTGCATAAGAACCAGAGAGTTCAGGCGCCGCCCCCCTATACACACAGTCAGGAAACATGGAGAGCAGAGGCACAGAGCTGGCAACAGACAGAATTCACAGCATGGCTTGAAGCAGAAAGTAAGTTGGTGTGCGGGGGATGGGTTGCCATGCAGTGATGCCAGCAGGGTTGTTACGGTACACCCCCTTTACGGCCCCTCTTCCTCAAGCCTGCCAGAATGACCTGAAGAAGGAGTATGGGACCACACACAGTCCAGGTTGACACGACATCCTTCACATAGGGTGGAATATGTGTGCCATCAGGAATCCCAGAGTGCGAAGCTTCTTGGTGCCCGATGGAGTCAGCTTCCAACACAGAGGGTATAAGGACTTGGATTTCTTCCTCCTGAGTGGCAGAAAGCAGGGACCTGGAAGCCTCAGACTTGACTCCTACATCAGCCGGCCAGCTGGAAACAGAAGAGACCTTCACTGAGTCCAACTTCAGCCCGATATCCCAAGAAAATTGGACCTCCTCCTCCAGATGGGTAAAAACAGAGATGCATAGGCCACTGTTCTCACCTCTTCATCCACCTGCCACATGGAAGTTGGAGGCTTACATACGGGGAGCCACTTCCGCCTGTTACCCGGAAAAGACTGGGCCACTTCTTTCAAGTTACACACAGTCAGGAAACATGGAGAGCAGAGGCACAGAGCTGGCAACAGACAGAATTCACAGCATGGCTTGAAGCAGAAGGTAAGTTGGTGTGCGGGGGATGGGAGGCCATGCAGTGATGCCAGCAGGGTTGTTACAAATAGGTGGCAGGTCCTGTCCGCTTCCTCTCTGAAGAGGTTTATCTGCAAATTTACAGAGGTATTGAGACTGTTTTTTATGTTGCAGCTATTTTTACAAAAATCACTATTGTTTTTCAGCTCTTTGCATACAATTTGAAAAACCTGATAAATATTGCGGTTGTGTTAAATACCATTTTTGTTATTATCCAGCATCTAGTTATCTTTTTTTGTTATAGGAGTCCAAATTCCCTGCTTTCCTTCACATAGCCAGAGTTTAAGGCCGGGGTCACACTTGCGAGTGTTATGCAAGAAACTCACGCGAGTCTCTTGCATCAATACCCGGCACTGCCGCTGGCACTTGGGACCAGAGTGTGCGGCTGCATGTATTTCTATGCAGCCGCACACTCGGGTACCGAGAGTCGGCGGCAGTGTCGGGTATTGATGCAAGAGACTCGCGCAAGTTTCTTGCATCACACTCTCAAGTGTGACCCCCGGCTTAATACTAAAATTCTGGGTGCCTGCTGTTGCGACTAAGGGGATCTCTCTGCAGATTCATTTTTGCCAATACAATAGGTAGGTGCAGAAGGTGCAAATCATGCAGAATCAAATTCTTAATTTTCTATAATAAACTCATACCTTAGAGGTATTCAGGTAGTTTAGTTGATGTGAAGTCCACTACGTACGATCATCATCATTGTACCATTCTTGTTTATTGAACTTAGTCATAGTGAGCCTCCTGAAATACTCAAATCTGCTATGTTGCCAGGCTCTGCTACATCAACAGTGAGTCACCTAACCAACTCAAATCTGCTACATTGCTGTACTCTGCTACATAAACAGTGACTCGCCTGATATATTCAGCTGTACAAGGTTGCTGGACTCTGCTGCATTCACAGTGAATAAACTGATCAACTCAGTTCTCCTTCACTTACAGGGCTCTGTGACATCTGCAACGAGTCACTTAACCAACACAATTCTGCTACATTGCTGAGTTCTGCTACATGAACAGTGACTAGCCTGATAAATTCAACTCTACAAGGATGCTGGACTCTGCTACATTAAATGTGAATCAACTAACCAACTAAATTCTCCTTCACTTACTGGGGCCTTTTACATCTGTAGCCAGTCACCTGACCAATTCAACTCTGCTACACTGCTGGGCACTGCAACATCAACAGTGAATCACTTGGTTTACTTGGTTTACTGAAGCTTATATATGGTAACCAGCTTTTCCAATCTCTGCTCTGAATCCACTCCTGTGTCTCCATTCAATGTCAGCAAGCAGTTAATCCTGAATGCTATCTCTGTGTTTTCAACTCTGCAAGCTTATATATGGTAACCTGCTTTTCCAATCTCTGCTCTGAATCCACTCCTGTGTCTCCATTCAATGTCAGCAAGCAGTTAATCCTGAATGCTATCTCTGTGTTTTCAACTCTGCAAGCTTATATATGGTATATAGTTTTTTCAACTTACTCTGCTTGTCCCCTTATGTTGTGAGGTCAAGAAACTTTTCAAAGTGCTTTATGATCCATGTAGTGCTGGACATGTGTTTATTTGACCACAACATTTTATTGGGTCCTGGTGTCTCAATTTAGTGTGATTGATTAACGAGAAGAGAGAGAGGCAAAAAAAAAAAAAGTTCTAAGTCTTATCCTCCTATATATTCAGACATAGCTTGGGGATAGCATTTATGCAGGGGGCATTTATGTACACTTTATCGAAGTACAGTTTATCAAACTACTGGCAGTTATAACATGGCAGTTAGACAGGGCAGGAGACAGGTAAGACATTTATATACATCTACTCCCTGTACATTTGGAGCACATCAAATATATACCATATGCATTTGTGTAATTTTTATCCTGGCCGCTGCATTCACACACATCCACCGCCCTGGCATTAACTCTCTACACTCCATCCACATTGGCCCCTCGCTTCTTTCCTCTCCTATGTATAGCACTCATGCTCTTTTCACATTGTTAAACTGCACAGATCCAGTCAGTCCCACCATTCAACATCAGAGACGCTCTCACAAATCACTTAACCATCTGCTCACTCTTTCTATACTCCTTCTCCTAGTCGCAGGAGACATTGCTCCCAACCCTGGTCCCCCATGTTATAGAGAGTCAAACCCCCCGACTGCTACACTTAGAAACCCCTCTAATCTTATTAATATTCCCTGCATGCCATCTGTCTCTCTTAATTGTGCATTTTGGAATTCTCGCTCAGTGTGTAACAAACTCTCCTTCATTCATGACTTTTTCCTTTCTAATACTCTTAACCTCCTGGCTCTTACTGAAACCTGGATCCAGCAGTCAGACAATACCGCTGCTGCTGCTCTTTCATACGGGGGGCTTCACTTCTCTCATACCCCAAGATCAGACAGTAGAGCTGGTGGAGGCATTGGTCTGCTCCTATCACCAAAATATACCTTTCAGGTTATCCCTCAAGTACCCTCACTTGTCTTCCCTTCTTTTGAGGTCCATGCCGTCAGACTCTACACCCCCTTCTCCATGCGAGTGGAGGTGGTGTATCGTCCTCCCGGCCCCTCCCATCAGTTCCTGGATCATTTTGCCACTCGGCTTCCACATTTTCTCTCCTGTGACATCCCTACCCTTATCATGGGAGATTTCAACATCCCCATTGCTCTTCCCCTCTCACCATCTGCTACTCACCTTTTATCTCTAACCTCCTCATTTGGCCTTTCGCAGCTTACTAATTCTCCAACGCATGAAGACGGAAACTCCCTCGACTTGGTCTTCTCTCGGCTTTGTGCAGTGGATGATTTTGCAAACTCCCCTCTCCCGCTCTCTGACCACAATCTTCTTTCATTCTCTATCAAGAACTGCCAGGCTGCTCAGGTCACCACCACTGTCCAGACTTATAGAAACATACAGGCCATTAACACCCAGAAACTTATGAAGAACTTGCAGTCTTCATTGGCCCCTATCTCCTCGCTCTCATGTCCTGATTCTGCATTGAAGCATTACAATGAAACACTTCAAACTGCCCTGGATGAATTTGCACCCCCTATAAATAGAACACCACAATGCAGACGGCGACAACCCTGGCACACGGTGCAAACACGTTTCCTGCAGCGGTGCTCCAGGTGCGCCGAACGTCTGTGGAGAAAATCCAGTCTACCCGAAGATTTCATCCATTTTAAGTTTATGCTTAGAACATACAACACTGCCCTTCACCTCTCAAAATAAACCTATTTCAACACCCTCATCACCTCACTGTCCAATAACCCGAAACGTCTCTTTGACACTTTTCATTCTCTACTCAATCCAAGAGTACAGGCCCCAACCACGGAGCTCCGAGCTGACGATCTGGCCAGTTACTTCAAAGAAAAAATTGACCAGATCCGACAGGAAATTATCTCCCAATCACCTCATACCATGCACTGTCCTCCCTCCCCCACTGCATCTAACTCACTCTCTGATTTTGAACCAGTCACAGAAGAAGAAGTAAGCAGGCTCCTTGCATCTTCTCGCCCAACTACTTGCACCAGTGACCCATTTCCGTCACAGCTCCTCCAGTCCCTTTCCCCTGCTGTCACCCCTCACCTAACTAAAATATTTAACCTCTCTCTCTTCTGGTATTTTTCCCTCCTCATTTAAGCATGCCATCATACATCCACTACTTAAAAAACCATCCCTCGACCAAAACTGTGCCGCTAACTATAGACCTGTCTCTAATCTTCCCTTCATCTCTAAACTCCTGGAACGCCTGGTCCACTCCCGTCTTATCCGCTATCTCTCAGAAAACTCTCTTCTCGACCCTCTCCAATCCGGTTTCCGCTCTTTACACTCCACTGAAACTGCCCTCACTAAAGTCTCTAATGATCTGCTAACAGCTAAATCAAATGGTCACTACTCCATGCTAATTCTCTTGGATCTCTCTGCAGCATTCGACACTGTGGATCATCAGCTCCTCCTCACTATGCTCCGTTCCATTGGCCTCAAGGATACCGTTCTCTCCTGGTTCTCCTCCTATCTCTCCGACCGCTCCTTTACTGTATCTTTTGCCAGTTCCTCCTCCTCTCATCTTCCCCTTACTGTTGGGGTCCCCCAAGGATCGGTTCTAGGCCCCCTCCTCTTCTCCTTGTCCACTGCCCCTATTGGTCAAACAATCAGTAGATTTGGTTTCCAGTACCATCTCTATGCTGATGACACCCAATTATACGCTTCTTCTCCTGACATCACGCCAGCCTTTCTAGAAAACACCGGCGATTGTCTAAACGCTGTGTCTAATATCATGTCCTCACTATATCTGAAACTGAACCTGTCAAAGACTGAACTCCTGGTGTTTCCTCCCTCTACTAATGTACCTATACCCGACATTGCCATTTCTGTGTGTGGTTCCACTATTACTCCCCAGCAACAGGCCCGCTGTCTTGGGGTCATACTTGATTCCAAGCTTTCCTTTGCCCCCCACATTCGATCACTGGCTCGCTCTTGTCATCTGCACCTCAAAAACATTTCTAGAATTCGACCTTTTCTTACCTTTGACTCTGCAAAAACTCTTACTGTTTCTCTTATTCATTCTCGTCTTGACTATTGTAACTCTCTTCTAATCGGTCTCCCTCTTACCAAACTCTCCCCTCTCCAATCTGTCTTGAATGCTGCAGCCAGGATCATATTCCTCACCAATCGTTACACCGATGCCTCTACCTTGTGCCAGTCATTACACTGGCTACCCATCCACTCCAGAATTCAGTATAAACTTATTACCCTCACTCACAAAGCCCTCCATGGCTCAGCACCACCCTACATCTCCTCCCTTGTTTCAGTATACCACCCTACCCGCGCCCTCCGTTCTGCTGATGACCTGAGGTTAGCATCCTCAATAGTCAGAACCTCCCACTCCCGTCTCCAAGACTTTACACATGCCGCGCCAATTCTTTGGAATGCACTTCCCAGGTCAATACGATTAGTCCCCAATCCCCACAATTTTAAGCGTGTCCTGAAAACGCATTTATTCAGACTGGCCTACCACCTCAACACATTAACCTAATCTATCCCTGTGTGGCAGAGCCAAAAGTTTTACCATAACCAGGTTCGCCGCATCATTCTCCCACATGCTTTATGCATCCATTAGCCCTCTGTGTCCGTACTGTCACACACCTAACATTATGGCTGGTCCATACAATCAGGGCAACTGTTACCACCCACCTTTCATGTCTACCTCTTTCCTCATAGACTGTAAGCTTGCGAGCAGGGCCCTCTTTCCTCTTGGTATTTGCTATAATCTACTGTATGTGATTATTGTTATGCTGTAATGTCTATTGTCTGTACAAATCCCCTCTGAAGTGTAAAGTGCTGCGGAATATGTCGGCGCTATAAAAATAAAATTTATTATTATTATATTATTATTACTGAACTCTGCTATGTCATTAAGCTCTGCTACATCTAAGAGTCTTCTCTGAAACACCATTAACCCAACTATTCTTCATTTGTCTCTCTGCTGCATCTCCAAACTTCTCTGTAATCTACGACTCTACTTCTCCAGTTGTCATCCAGCCACTAAAAGCTCCATTGCTCCAGTCTGTACACCTTGCTGCACCGCTGCTAGTTCTGCTCAACAACCGCTCGTCCAGACCGAGGACTTTGATTATCCATCTTCTCACTTGGTGAGAAATGATATAGATAATAGATAGATAGATTAATAGATAGATAATAGATAACAGGTAGATAGATAATAGATAGATGATAGATAGATTAATAGATAATAGATAGATATTGTAGATAGATAGATAATGCAGGGTGGGCTATTTATATGGATACACCTAAATAAAATGGGAATGGTTGGTGATATCAACTTCCTGTTTGTGGCACATTAGTATATGAGGGGGGGGGACTTTTCAAGATGGGTGGTGACCATGGCAGCCATTTTGAACTCGGCCATTTTGGATCCAACTTTATTTTTTCCAGTGGGAAGAGGGTCATGTGACACATAAAACTTATTGAGAATTTCACAAGAAAAACAATGGTGTGCTTGGTTTTAATGTAACTTTATTCTTTCATGAGTTATTTACAAGTTTATTACCACTTATAAAATGTGTTCAGAGTGCTGCCCATTGTGTTGGATTGTCAATGCAACCTTCTTCTCCCACTCTTGACACACTGATAGCAACACCGCAGAAGAAATGCTAGTAAGGGGGTCAGATTCCTAGTAGGAATGCTCGGACCTGACATCCATAATGTGGTGGTGCACCATCTTGCTGGAAAAACTCAGGGAACGTGCCATCTTCAGTGCATAAAGAGGGCAACACATCATCATGCAGCAATTTCAGATAACCAGTGGCATTGAGGTCTCCATTGATGAAGAATGGCCCCACTATGTTTACCCCATATACCACACCATACCATCAATTATAGGTGTCAGGTCCGAGCATTCCTACATGAACAGTTTCCTGGAAAGTGGATTGATCGTCGTGGGCCAGTTGAATGGCCACCAAGGTCTCCCGATCTGACCCCCCTTAGACTTTTATCTTTGGGGTCATCTGGAGGCCATTGTCTATGCTGTGAAGATACAAGATGTGCAGCATCTGAAACAATGGATACTGGAAGCCTGTGCTAGCATTTCTTCTGCGGTGTTGCTATCAGTGTGTCAAGAGTGGGAGAAGAGGGTTGCATTGACAATCCAACACAATGGGCAGCACTCTTAACACATTTTATAAGTGGTCATAAACTTGTAGATAACTCATGAAAGAATAAAGTTACGTTAAAGCCAAGCACACCATTGTTTTTCTTGTGAAATTCTCAATAAGTTTTATGTGTCACATGACCCTCTTCCCATGGAAAAAAATAAAGTTGGATCCAAAATGGCAGACTTCAAAATGGCCGCCATGGTCACCACCCATCCTGAAAAGTTTCCCCCTCCCATATACTAATGTGCCACGAAAAGGAAGTTGATATCACCAACCATTCCCATTTTATTTAGTTGTAGACATATAAAAGACCCACCCTGAAGATAGATAGATAGATAAACACAGTCTTATAAAGTTATCAAGGTAAAAACGTCTATTTCTAGAACATATGTACACATGTCCTCAAGTGATGTAATGAGGCCAGACGATATATTGCAACGTGTAAAGATAAAGTATAAATCTTTATTTATTTAGATTATAAAAAAATAGATAGCTAGATAGATAATAGATAGATAATAGATAGATATATAAATAGATAGATGATAGATAGATAGATAGATACAGTAGATAGATAGATAGATAGATAGATAGATAGATGATAGATAGATAGATAGAAGATAGATAGATAGATAGATGATAGATGGATAGATAGATAAATAGATAGATTTCTGGAATTTTTGTTTTTATTATCCCTTTTTCTTGCAGAATCCTTCTTTTCTTTCAAATACCACAAATACTTCTAAACTCAGTAACTGCGGGGCTAATATGTTCCCATCTCATTTTGTTCTAATTTCACAGATTATCACCCATTCTAAAACAAGCCGACAGCCTGGGGACATAGAGAAACGAAATCAAAAGCCTATAGCCCGAGCAGCGGACAAAACAAGCCGCGCTCGCCCCTCGCCTCCCCTTCTCTCTTTTCAGTTTACTTATTAACAGGACGTGTAATTGCAGGAAAATAGCAGGTTCTAAAAATCGGTCAGAAGAAAATGACTGTAATTTTTTACAGATTGAAAATGAATCTGACTCGAAAATACCATTAAATTACCAAGTTGCTTAAAATTTAAAGGGTAATTCCTATATAATGCTTTTCTTTAATAGCCCAATTTACAAAACGCTGAAAATGAATGTAGCTTTTCTCAGGACAGCGCCCGGTAGTAAGTGTACCAACTCATTTTTGCTCACTTGAATTGAATTATTAATAAGAAAGAATGGGCCCATATGTTCCCCAAAGAGCCAGATACATTTATTTCATATAAAACTGCAGTGTTTGGTGGCTTAGGAAAGGTTTAAATGCATTCTCAGGAATTACTTCCGTATATACTGACTTAATAGAGTATAAATCAGCGCCTGTAATTAGGGACACAGCTGTTAACTTAAAGCTGGTTGTTCTCCCCATTAGGTCGGTATATATCAGCCTTGTGCTTTCTGCCAACATCATTTTTTTTTTTTCCTACTGAACTATTCTTAAAGTGGAACTAAATAATAATAAAATGAAAATACTTGTAGGTAAATAATATTGTTTCCTCTTTCTTACTGATTATCACTCCTGCCGGGTTCACATACTTATAATTTCTGTAGTAAACACGTGTTGTAACCTGATAAAAAAAAAAAAATGTATCTTAAGATGATCATGGTGTTATTAATGTGATTGTAATGTGATGTAATTTATACTATTATTAGCATTATTATTATTGTTTGCTTTTGCTTTATTATGTGTGTGCTATTACTTATTGTTATTTTAGTAGAAAATTATATTGAATATTTAAAAGGAAATTTGTATTAAACTATCGAGCTCATTTTTGGAAAGTTTAATTTTCATGTATATGATTAGGTTTATGTTTGCGTTCTATTTAAAGGGGCCTTCCACCCGGGAAATGAAAAGCAACTATATATTTCTCATGGATTGCCACTAGTGATGAGCGAACGTGCTCGGATAAGGTGTTATCAAAGTATGCTCGGGGGCTAACCGAGGGTCTTCGGCGTGTTCAAGTCTCCGCAGCTGCATGTCTCGAGGCTGTTCGACAGCCAGAATACATGCAGGGATTACATAACAAACAGGAAATCCCTGCTTGTGTTGCGGCTCTCGAACAGCCACAAGACATGCAGCAGCAAGGACTCGAACATATTATTCGAGCACGCCGAAGATGCCTTATCCAAGCACGTTAGCTCATACTGTCCTCCGTTTGCCTCCTGCAGCTGCTCAGCTTAGAACAACGCTTCATTTTCCCTCCTTAAAATATGTACATGGTAGCGGCATGGGGAGTGTGGGGGCGAAGTCTAAGCCACATCACCCATCCATGTTCAAGTTTACAAGAAAAGCATTGAAGGTGTGGTTTAGATTTTACCTCTCTACTCCCCATTCCACAGCGGTGGCCATATTGGAATTGGAATGGAAAGTTGATCTGAGCAGTGAAGGCAGCGGGAAGTTTAATGGAGGGCACCAGATATTGTGATTATGCAGTAGAAATGTATAGTAACTTTTCCGTTCGAAGGTGGAAGGTCACACAGCCATTTTTGTCTCGTCTAAGAAAATTGGTCCATTTTTTTTTCGGAGGATGAGAAGAAAAAAAATCGTTTCTCTACCTTTTCTATATTATCAGTCCGAGTGAGATCCGATTTTTTTCTATGGACCCACAGAGCTGAATGGGCCATCCGATTCTCGGAAGCAAATCTCACAACTCGGTCCAATGAAAAAATCGGGCATGTGCACAACCCCATAGTATAACATGGGGACAAGTGCTGTCCATCAAAACCATGGATAGCACCCGTTCGATTTTTATGGCCTTGCGCAAAAGCCTTGAGGGTTCGTTCATAATTTCATGGCTGATAAGCTTGAAAAATGACACAGGTTCATCAAGTCCAGACTGTAATGCCTATAGCCAACAAGTGCCCAAACTGCACATAAACAGCACATGGACAAATGTAAGTCAAAGGACCAGTTCACATGAGCGGACTGTGTGAAGAAAAATCATAGAATTCACCATCTCTCTCTTTTTTGGAGATGTGATATTTTCACATGTGCCGAATTTGAAAATTTGTGGACTTAACTGGCTTGAGAATTCACAGTTGGCCTTAAAGTGGTTGTTCAGGAGTAAATTATTGATGACTAATCTTTAGGTTAGGTAATATATATCAGATCGGTGTGGGTCCAACAGCCCAAACTTGAATGCTGCAGCTCAATTCCCTGTCACTTCAATTGGAGCTGAGAATGGCCGCTGTGTAGTGTGTGGCGCAGTTCTACCTCCGCACACTGTGCATTTTTGGCAACCATGGGATCTGGTAGTTTAGGGTCTGTCTGACACCTGGTACCGTCACCAAACAGTCCGAGGGATAGGTCATCAATATCTTAGCTTGGATAACTTCTATAAAGGGAACCTATTCTTGGAAAATCAGGTTATTGTGTTACATGTATTTTTTAAAAAAAAAAAAAATTGGCAATGTTTATATTTCTATTTTTTATATCACAATCGGTATTAAAACAACAAAATTAGTGATCTTGAAATGTTCACACTCTACACTTTTAGACTCCTATTTCCTGTTCTTTCAAGAAGCGTTTTCAACAGGCTCCTTATCAGCAGGGGTAGGATTACAATGACAGGTAACACGTCTATACATGCTTAATAACACAGGATCCACCAATCACAAAAGGCAATGCTACAGCTAAACCCTGCTCCCCTCCTTCACAATGACCAGACCATTACACTAGCAGATTACAAACTTCAGTACAAAAAGTAGCATTGAGGTCTTTCCATTGTGGCTATGTGCATGTGTTGTTTCCTGAAACAATATGAAATGTGAGTCTAAAAGAGCCTCAGTGGCTGGTGCAAATAATGAAAGGTTTATCGTTTCTAATTTTTAATTCCAATTGTGAATTGCAAGAAAAAAGCATTGCCAAAATTGAGGTCATTTTCTGATGATAGCTTACCTTTTGCAAGCAATGGAAACTTTCCTGGTGTATACATCTGTCCTTAAAGTTTTGAATGAAGAGCAAGAGAACAAAAAGACGATCATACAGTCCATAGTATATTCAAAATTAGTGAGAAATACTTTATTTCTGAATAAACTTACAGGTTAAAAGGTAAAACTCACCACAGTGTAAGTACAGTTTCAATGACATAGGATGCCAGTGTAATGGCATGGCCACCCCACAAAATTATATCAAATCTTTTTATGGTAAATACCATTTATATCTGATATAAACTCCCCACAATTTGACAATTTTTAACAACAATTAAATACGTTAAAGTATATTATTTAGAAGCCAATCCTGGGGAAATACAGCATGGTAAGTATATGTAATAAAGACACATGCCAATATCACAAAATGCAGCATAATAGGAATATACAGACAAGCAATTATCATATAATTGTACACACATGGTTTCAAAATTGCTAGTTTGCATACCAATAGATGTCTTGCTGATTGCCGGGGGAGATGAGGGACGTCAGTACACCGGCATCACCCCGATATGAGTTTTGGTAAGGCCTTCGTCAGGCTCTGCTGTGTAGATATACAGCAGAGCTGAGTTATTCATCTTTACAAATACTTCCAGCTCTCATCTCTTGACAGTCAGTATTGGGGAGAGTGAGAAATGAGATCTGGAAGTGTTTGTAATGAAATGACACAAAACTCTACAGCTACTGTATAGAGACTCATAAAGCTGAGTTATGCATCATTGCAAATGGTAATGCTAGTCACCATTCACGTACAAGTCGTGAGGCAGGATAACTGTTAAGCTAGTCATCGTTCACAGACAAGCCATGAGGCAGGATAGTTAAAAATTTCGGGGTCAAATACCAAGAGAGAACGTAATACAGTGACTTGCAAAGGTATTCACGCCCTTGGAATTTTTCATATTTTGCTACCTCATAACCTGTAATTTCACTGTTTTTTTGAGGCTTGGCATCAGTTCACGTAAAGAACATGCCTTCAACTGTGAACATTTTGTTTTCTTTTTATTTGGAAGCAAACAATAAACATGACAAAATTACTGAAACTTCATTGTACATATTCTCCCCCTAAAGTCATTATTTTGTAGAGCCTTCTTTTACAGCAATTATAGCTGCAAGTCGGTTTGGATAAACGTCTCAACTTTGTTATCAGGTGTCCCAGGACCAGGGGCTCCTTCCCTGTCCCTAATGCTGAATTACTTCTGATGGTGAAGATGCCGGGGCCACATATATTGCCTTAGCTCCTGAATCAGCCCTCAGTCTTTACCCTTTACGAGCTTTCCACATCTTGCCACTGGAATTTTGCCTATAGCTAAAGGCAAAACTGTTTCATCTCCTTCAAGTTAGATCGTTTTCTTTGGTGAACAGCAATCTTCAAGTCTGACCATTCTCAAATGGACTAAGGTCTGGACTTTGATTAGGCCACTCCAAAATATTTACACATTTCCCCTTAAACCACTTGAGTGTTGCTGCAGCAGTATGCTTTGGGTCATTTGTCTTGTTGGAAGGTGAACCTCTTTCCCAGTACAAATCACTGACAGACTGAAATAGGTTTTGCTCAAGAATAGCCCTGTATTTCAACATCATGATGCTGCCACCATCATGTTTCACTGTGGGGATGCTGTTCTTGGGGTGATGAGTTGTGCTGGTTTGGTGCCAGATATGGTGTTTAACTTGGTGGCAAAAAGTTAAATTTTAGTCTCATCTGACCACAGCACTATTATGAATGAGTCACCGTAGGAGGCAGACACAAAAATAGAAGCTATGTCCAGAAAACCAGAGAAGTTGGCAACTATCAGATTGCAGACCCCTGAACCTATCAACACAACTAGCAGTAGCCGTGGGGGGTTCCTATGGTGCCCTAGACCCCTCGATCACAGCCGGAGAGCTAAATAGCCTAAAGACAGAAAAGGAAATCTAAACAGCCCCAGAGCAGACCCCAATGTAAAAGGCAGCCCCCAACATATAATGACGGTGAAGCAAGATGAAAAAACACTCACACAGATAGAAAGATAGACTCAGCAAACGATGGAGCCCAAGCTAACTAAACAGAACAGGAAAGGAAGGTTGCTGTCTGCAATCTGCCAAAACCCTATCAAAGACATAAGCCAACAAGCTGATATGGAAAAAGATCCTGAAGCAGCTAGGCTTCAAAAACTATATCAGCACTCAGGTATTTTCAGAAGACAGAGCTAAAGGAATTCAGCTCACCCCAGCAGGGAATGGCAGAAATCCAGAAAAACAAAGCAAAACAAAGTCAAAGCACAAATGCAAAAAGCCGAGCAGAAAACTTAGCTTTAGAAGAGCAGGAATTCAGACTGGTCTCCAAGGATCCCACAGAGGAATCACCCGCAGGGCAGTAGGGCGTTGGCAGCCTTATATCCAGTCAGTAACTCCACTCAGCCAGTCATCATCATTAGGCTCAGGTGTTTGATAATCAGGCTCACTATCTTTCTTTACCAGAAGAGGGAGTTCATCGGGCCTCAGTAGTGAAGGGGAAAATGAACTCACAACAGTACCTCCCCCTTGAGGAGGGGTCACCGAACCCTCAACCACGCCACCAGGGCGATCAGGGTGAGCCCGATGAAAGGCACGCACCAATCTTTTGGCATGAATATCAGAGGCAGAGACCCAGGAATTATCCTCCTGACCATAACCCTTCCACTTAACCAAATACTGGAGTCTCCGTCTAGCCAGACAGGAATCCAGTACTTTCTCTACCTCATATTCCATGTTACCTTCAACCAATACAGGGTCTGGAGGTGCCACCCCCGGAACAACAGGTTCAACAAACCTCTTCAACAAAGATTTATGGAACACATTATGGATTTTAAATGTGACAGGAAGAGCCAAACGAAAAGAGATCGGATTAATAATCTCCAAAATCTTGTAAGGTCCAATAAATCTAGGCTTAAACTTAGGAGAAGCCACCTTCATAGCAATATTTTTTGATGATAACCACACCATATCACCAACCTTAAACTGGGGACCAATGGTCCTATGTCGGTTGGAAAACCGCTGGGCCTTTTCCTGGGAGAGAGATAACTTATCCACCACTTGGTCCCAGATCTGGTGCATTCTCTCCACCACAGTGTCAACACCTGGGCAGGCAGAGGGCTCCACCTGCCCTGAAGAAAATCGAGGATGAAACCCAAAGTTACAAAAAAAAGGTGACATCCAAGTGGCAGAACTAGCTCTATTATTTAAAGCAAATTCGGCCAAGGGCAAAAATGAAACGCAATCATCCTGATCAGCGGAAATAAAACATCTCAAATATGACTCCAAGGTCTGGTTTGTTCTCTCTGTCTGCCCATCGGTCTGAGGGTGAAAAGCAGAGGAGAAGGACAACTGAATTCCAAGCTTGGAACAGAAAGTTCTCCAAAATCTAGACACAAACTGAACTCCTCTGTCAGATACAATGTTCTCAGGAATCCCGTGCAAGCGAACCACCTGTTGCAAAAACAGGGGCACCAACTCAGAGGAAGACGGCAACTTAGGGAGTGGTACAAGATGAACCATCTTAGAGAACCTATCACAAATCACCCAAATAACAGTCATCCTTTGAGAGACAGGCATATCAGAGATGAAATCCATTGAAATATGGGTCCATGGCCTCTTGGGGACAGGCAAAGGCATCAACAACCCACTAGAGCGAGAACACGATTTAGACCGGGAGCACGTCCCACAGGACTGCACAAAATTCCTGACATCACGAGACAAGGAGGGCCACCAAAAAGACCGACTCACCAGATCTCTAGTACCAAAAACACCTGGATGACCAGCCAAAGCAGAGCAATGAACTTCAGACATCACTCTCTTCTTCCACTGGTCAGGAACATACAACTTTCCACTGGGACAACGCTCAGGTTTGTCCTCCTGGAACTCTTCCAGAGCACGTCTCAAATCGGGCGAGATGGCAGAAAGAACTACCCCTTCGCCTAAGATGGTAGCAGGCTTGGTCACCACAGGAGAATCAGCAAAGAAGCTCTTAGAGAGGGCGTCTGCCTTGACATTCTTAGTTCCAGGAAGAAAAGAAACCACAAAATCAAAACGTGTAAAAAACAAGGACCACCTAGCCTGTCTAGGGTTCAAGCGCTTAGCAGACTCTAGGTAAATCAAATTCTTGTGGTCAGTGAGGACCACAACTTGATGCTTAGCTCCCTCCAACCAATGTCTCCACTCCTCAAATGCCCATTTCATGGCCAACAGTTCCCGATTCCCCACATCATAGTTACGTTCAGATGGAGAGAACTTTCGGGAAAAAAAACACAGGGATTCATTTTAGATGTTACAGGATCCTTTTGGGACAAAACAGCTCCTGCACCAATCTCAGAAGCATCCACCTCTACCTGGAACGGAAGTGAGACATCAGGTTGCCGCAAAACCGGGGCGGAGGTGAATCTTCGCTTCAGCTCCTGAAAGGAAGAAACCGCCTCCGGAGACCAATTTAACACATCAGCACCCTTCTTAGTCAAATCAGTCAAAGGCTTGGCAATACTAGAAAATTTTGCTATAAATTTCCAATAAAAATTAGCAAAACCCAAAAACTTCTGGAGGACCTTCAAAGAAGTGGGCTGAACCCAATCGTAAATGGCCTGTACCTTGGCCGGGTCCATTTCAATAGTTGACGGAGACAAAATAAATCCCAAAAAAGAAATCCTCTGTACTCCAAAAAGGCATTTAGATCCTTTGACATACAGGGAATTCTCCCTCAAGATCCGGAACACAGTCCGAATATGTTCCACATGAGAATCCCAATCCTTGGAGAAGATCAAAATATCATCCAGATAGATAATCAAAAATTTATCGACAAAATCTCGGAAAATATTGTTCATGAAGCACTGGAAGACAGAAGGGGCATTAGTGAGCCCAAAAGGCATCACCAGGTACTCAAAATGTCCCTCCGGAGTATTAAACGCCGTCTTCCATTCATCCCCATGCTTAATGCGAATAAGATTATACGCCCCCCTGAGGTCAAGCTTGGTAAACCAGCAAGCACCTTTAACTCTGGAGAATAGATCCGAAATCAGGGGTAACGGATACTGATATTTAACAGTAATTTTGTTGAGGGCATGATAATCAATACAAGGTCTTAATGATCCATCCTTTTTGGCTACAAAAAAAAACCCGGCACCTAAGGCTGTGTGCACACGCTGCGGATTCCGCTGCGTTTCCGCAGCGGTTTTGGCCGCTGCGGACCCGCAGCAGTTTTAGCTGCGGTGTACAGTACCATTCAAATGAATGGGAAAAAAAAACCGATGTGCCGACGCTGCGGAAAAATCCGCGCGGATTTGCTGCGGTTTTGAATCCGCAGAAAGAATTGCATGTCAATTCTTTCTGCGGAAACTGCTGCGGGTTCCTATCTCCACCATTGTGGAGATAGTGAATCCGCAGGACCAAACCGCAGGCAAAACCGCAGGTAATCCGCAGGTCTTTTGACCTGCGGTTTATCTGCGGTTTTTGCAAAATCCGTGCGGATTAATCCGCAGCGTGTGCACACAGCCTAAGGGTGACGAGGATGGTCTAATATGACCCTTCTCCAACGCCTCCTTAATATAGGATCGCATAGCCTCGTGCTCGCGTACAGATAAATTGAAGAGCCGACCCTTGGGAAATTTACACCCCGGGCTCAGTTCAATTGCACAGTCATAACTCCTATGAGGAGGCAGAGACGCAGACTCATTCTCACTAAATACATCATAAAAGTCCGCCAAATAATCAGGAACATCATGCGACTGAGGAGAGGTGGAAAACACCGGAGCCTCACTAAAGGCACACCGACAACCCCAACTCACCACAGACACAGATTTCCAATCCAAAACTGGATTATGAATTTGTAACCAGGGAAACCCCAGAACAATAGTATCATGCAGATTATGCAACACCAAAAATCTGCAATTTTCTTGATGGTCTGGGGCGACCCGCATTACCACCTGGGTCCAAAACTGAGGTTTATTTTTAGCCAAAGGAGTAGCATCAATCCCCCTCAAAGGGATAGGCGTCTGCAGAGGTGTCATCGGAAATCCACAACGTTTAGCAAAATACAAGTCCATTAGGTTTAGGGCTACTCCCGAATCCACAAAAGCCTTGGCGGAAAATGTGGACAGGGAGCAGATCAGAGTAATAGCCAGAAGAAACTTAGGTTGAACACCACCAACAGAAAACGTGTGTGCAAAGCGTTTCTCTCGTTTAGGACAGACAGAAATAATATGCGAGGCATCTCCACAGAAAAAACACAACTTATTACGCCTTCTGAACTCCTGATGCTGCTCTCTGGACAAAACTCTATCACATTGCATAGGTTCAGACATTTGTTCAACAGGTGGCAACACTTCTCGTGCAGTTTTGCGTTCACGCAAACGCCGATCAACCTGAATGGCTAATGACATAGAATCGTCAAGACCAGAGGGAACAGGAAATCCCACCATAGTATCTTTTACAGCCTCTGACAACCCCTTCTGAAAGAGAGCAGCCAAGGCATTATCATTCCAGGTAGTAAGTACCGCCCACTTTCGGAATTTTTGACAGTACAATTCTGCAGAATCTCGACCCAGGCTCAATGCCAACAGGGTCTTTTCAGCCTGATCAATAGCATTAGGTTCGTCATACAACAACCCCAAGGCTTGAAAAAATGCGTTCACATTAGTCAGAATAGGATCATCTGGTTTCAAAGAAAACGCCCAATCCTGGGGATCGCCACGCAGCAAAGAGATGACAATTTTAACCTGCTGCGCGGAGCTCCCTGACGAGTTAGGCTTCAAGGCAAAAAATAATTTACAATTATTTTTGAAATTCAAAAATTTAGACCGATCCCCAAAAAATACATCAGGTGTAGGAATCTTTGGTTCAGCAGCATGTGAATGAGCAAGGTAGGTGGAAATTCCCCGCACTTCCACAGCGAGCTGCTCCACACGATCAGACAATTGCTTTATCTCCATTGAGAGAAAAAAAAATTCCCCCTACGGCCTCAGAGATATAGAGGAAAAAATATACACACCTTTTTTTTTTTTTTTTACGATTCTTTCCTGCTATTGAGTACCCTAGGATCTGCGGTATGGCGGGTGATTCTGTTATGATCGAGTCACCGTAAGAGACAGACACAAAAATAGAAGCTGCGTCCAGAAAACCAGAGAAGTTGGCAACTATCAGATTGCAGACCCCTGAACCTATCAACACAACTAGCAGTAGCCGTGGGGGGTTCCTACGGTGCCCTAGACCCCTCGATCACAGCCGGAGAGCTAAATAGCCTAAAGACAGAAAAGGAAATCTAAACTGCCCCAGAGCAGACCCCAAAGTAAAAGGCAGCCCCCAACATATAATGACGGTGAAGCAAGATGAAAAAACACTCACACAGATAGAAAGATAGACTGAGCAAACGATGGGGCCCAAGCTAACTAAACAGAACAGGAAAGGAAGGTTGCTGTCTGCAATCTGCCAAAACCCTATCAAAGACATAAGCCAACAAGCTGATATGGAAAAAGACCCTGAAGCAGCTAGGCTTCAAAAACTATATCAGCACTCAGGTATTTTCAGAAGACAGAGCTAAAGGAATTCAGCTCACCCCAGCAGGGAATGGCAGAAATCCAGAAAAACAAAGCAAAACAAAGTCAAAGCACAAATGCAAAAAGCCGAGCAGAAAACTTAGCTTTAGTAGAGCAGGAATTCAGACTGGTCTCCAAGGATCCCACAGAGAAATCACCCGCAGGGCAGAAGGGCGTTGGCAGCCTTATATCCAGTCAGTAACTCCACTCAGCCAGTCATCATCATTAGGCTCAGGTGTTTGATAATCAGGCTCACTATCTTTCTTTACCAGAAGAGGGAGTTCATCGGGCCTCAGTAGTGAAGGGGAAAATGAACTCACAACACAGCACCTTCTTCCATACAGTTAGGAAGTCTCTCACATGTCTTTTGACAAACTCAAAACAAGCCTTACAATTATTGAGTGTAAGTAAAGGCTTTTTTCTGACCACTTTTCCATAAAGACCACCATAAATACAAAGTAGTGTGTAATTAATTAGAAACAGGGAGCACCTGCAAGAAGCCCAGCACCTCCCAGTCTCTGATTGGATGGCTGAGCTATCAATGTAGCAACAGCTCGGCACATCCCTTTACCAGATGGGATGACTGAGCTATCTATCAACACACTGTGCCCATGACACACTGAGGGAAGGAATCATGACACAAACCATTCCGGATCCCATATTTTTAACAAGTGAAGATTTGGCACTAGACAGCCTTCCTTGTCAATAACGTACAATCTTTCTGAACCATGTGGTATTTCAGAAAGATTGCTATGCTGACAAGAGTATGCAATGCTCTAGCTAACAGAATGTGAAACAGCATCACTAAAACAGCATCTATAAAAGTCATTCTTTATTTAAGTTCAAACGGAAATCAAAGTGCTATGCAGGGGTTGGCTGGGGCGTGCAAGACAATGGCCTTTTCTCGTTCTTCCAAAAGTTGTATGGATCCTAATCAGAAGTTCTGCTGTTTCACATTCTGTTAGCTAGAGTCTTTCAGATCTCATCTCACAGAGCTGTCAGCTCTCACCCTGCCCTTACACTGATCGCTGTGAGGTGAGATCTGGAAATGTTTGTAAAGACACATAACTCAGCTTTGCTGTATTTCTACACAGTAGATACATAGATTAGTGAGAAGTGTAGGGTGTGTTCTTTTTTCCCATGTGTTGCTGCCTTCTTATAATTGGTCAACCTGTTTCAGTAGAAGAAATGCACACCTCCAGAGACAAATCTCTGGAATTCCAGTTGAACTATAACATAAATTATAACCTAAACTTTACAAGCTAATTTGTCCACAATGGAGAGAAAAAACTACATTTTACTCAGCTCTGCCCCTACTATTCCAAGATGTGGAAAGTTTACCATGCTCAGACTGGTTAAAGGTCCTCTTTGCAATGCTTAGAGCACTGCATACAAGCTAGTCAATTCCATTATTATCATAGCAGTTTATTGACAGTTTGAAAGCTTAAATGGAAACATTAATAAGAATGATGGCTCCAGCAACAGCAGTATTTTGATACTTTCCATTTCTACTGGTTGTGCTCACAGCCTAACACCGTGCGACCCTCCAAAGAAATGCCACCCCACACCATTACTGACCCACTCCAAACCGGTCATGCTGAAGGATGTTGCAGGCAGCAGATCGCTCTCCTCGGTGTCTCCAGACTCTGTCACGTCTGTCACGTGTGCTCAGTGTGAACCTGCTTTCATCTCTGAAGAGCACCGGGCGCCAGTGGCGAATTTGCCAATCCTGGTGCTCTGTGGCAAATGCCAAGCGTCCTGCATGGTGTTGGGCTGTGAGCACAACCCCCATCTGTGGACGTCGGGCACTCAGACCATCCTCATGGAGTCGGTTTCTAACTGTTTGTTCAGACACGTGCACATTTATGGCCTGCTGGGCTCTGGTAGTGCTCATCCTGTTCCTCCTTGCACAAAGGTGGAGGTAGCAGTCCTGCTGCTGTGTTGTTGCTCTCCTACGGCCCTCTCCACATCTCCTGGTGTACTGGCCTGTCTCCTGGTAGCGCCTCCAGCCTCTGGACACTACACTGAGAGACACAGCAAACCTTCTTGCCACAGCTCGCATTGATGTGCCATCCTGGATGAGCTGCACTACCTGAGCCACTTGTGTGGGTTGTAAGGTCCATCTCAAGCTACCACGAGTGTGAAAGCGCAACCAACATTCAAAAGTGACCAAAATATCAGCCAGAAAACATTGATACTGAGATGTGGTCTGTGGTCCCCACCTGCAGAACCACTCCTTTATTGAGGGTGTCTTGATAATTGCCAATAATTTCCATCTGTTGCCTATTTCATTTGCACAACAGCATGTGAAGTTGATTGTCGATCAGTGTTGCTTCCTAAGTGGACAGTTTGATTTCACAGAAGCTTGATTTACTTGGAGTTACATTCTGTTGTTTAAGTGTTCCCTTTATTTTTTTGAGCAGTGTATATAATGCAATAGATTATCTGTAATAATGTGCCAGATATTTGATTTCCCACAACGCCCATGCTTTCATTATTTCAAACATTTCGATTGTAACTTTCAAATGTTGGCAAAAGTTGTTTTAAACCAAGTTCAATATAATGAGAAATTAAGTATTTGCATTTCATGAAGTGATGGTGTATTGATAGAATCACTTTATAATTGTCGGGGGTCTGACCTCTGGGACTTGTATACTGCAAGTATAGGACTTTCCTTTCACCACTTTTTCACTGCAAAGTGGCCCCTGGTCTCTCGGCTGTGAAGGACAATGCAATGCTACACCAGTACTGGACACAAGAGTTGAGCAAAAAGATTACCAACATGGCAGCTACCAATAGATTGGTAGTCCGTGGCAGCTGGACCAGAGCCCTGCAACCCTCCTCCCAGCTGCCAGCATCCCCGATACTTCTTCTGATTAGTTGGCCTGGCACAACATTATGTATGGGTCACGCCACAAAAATGATGTCATGCCAAGGTTACTGGTCAGAAAAGGAATTGGGGATAATTTCTGGCTGTTTGACCGCTGGATTCTAAAGTAATTGGATAGCGCTTGGCCGTGTTATACCCTCGTGTGAGCAAGCCATTAATAGTGGATACAGCTTTGTTCCTTTTCTAGGTATTTCTCTGGTGATGATTAATCAAAACTGTTGCAAAATAAAAAAAAAAGGAATAGTTGCCCACAATCGAGTTGCAGCTTTAGATGGCGTTCACCCATATGCTTTTTGCCATAGTTTTCCAAAATGGCAGCAAAGCTACTTTTTTTGGACTTTTCCGAGATCACAGTAAAAACATTCAGCCTTATTGTAACAAGGAACCTACACTCCAATACATTTACAACCTACAGAACTGTTCACGTGTTTTAGTTTTTTGCCGACTGTGTGCAATAAAAATAACAGAAACACAGACATTTGTTATCTGAGTCACAGATCAAAATCGCGCATACAGGTCTATGGGTCCGTGAAGATTGTTGACAGCAAATGGATGCCATCTGTGTGTAATTCGACTCATGCTAATTTTTCTTTTCTGCATATATGAAAATCACTGATGGGAACCAGGGATACAATGACTAAAATCTGATGTAGTATACTGATGATTGATATCTGCATGAAGGCGTAATCTGATGATGCAGCATCTCTTGCCAGACACGAGAAACATTTAGGAATCGCTTCGGCGACACCTAGCATATTTTCCCACTTTTTTGGTATTGTCTGGTCTCTCTTTTTTCTGGAGGTCTCCAGGACATTTTGTATTTTTGCATGTGTGCACATGTAATCTAATGTGTGTGAGTATGAATGCAGGTACTCGTGCAGATCCTGATATGATTGTGCACATTTGATCCCTCTGGCAAGCAAGACTTAATAGTTGGTGGCAAAACCCTTGTTGGCAAGCACAGCAGTCAGATGTTTTTTGTAGTTGATGATGATTGCACAAGGAAAGACTAGAAGCAATGGAATGAAACTGAATGGGAGGAGACACAGATTAGATATTAGAAAAAACTTTTTGACAGTTAGAGTGATCAATGAGTGGAACAGGCAGCCACAAGAGGTGGTCAGTTCTCCTTCAATAGAAGTCTTCAAACAGAGGCTGGACAGTCATCTGTCTGGGATGATTTAGCAAATTCTGCTTTGAGCAGGGGGTTGGACCAGACGGCCCAGCAGGTCTCTTCCAACTCTACAATTCTATGATTCTATGAGGTTTGCGCGCATGTCAGGAAGAATTTTGGTCCACTCCTCTTTGCAGATCATCTCTAAATCATTAACTCCATAAGTTTTCCATGGTGTGGAGACTGACTAGGCCACTCTATTACCTTAATGTGCTTCTTTTTGAGCCACTGCTTTGTTGCCTTAGCTGTATGGTTTGAGTCATTGTCTTATTGGAAGACCCACCCATGACCCATTTTTAATGTCCTGGCGGAGGGAAGGAGGTTGTCACTCAGGCTTTTATGATACATGGCTCCATCCATTCTCCCATTGACGCGGTGAATTAGTCTTGTGCCCTTAGCAGAGAAACACCCCCAAAACATAATGTTTCCACTTCCATGCTTGACAGTGGGGATGGTGTTCTTTGGGTCATAGGTAGCATTTCTCTTCCTCCAAACACGGCAATTTGAGTTAATGCCAAAGACCTCAATTTTTGTCTCGTCTGACCACAGCACCTTCTCCCATTCACTCACAGAATCATCCAGGTGTTCATTTGCAAACTTTAGACGGGCCTGCACATGTGCCTTCTGGAGCAGGGGACCTTGCGGGCACTGCAGGATTTTAAACTTTTATGGCGTAATATGTTACCAATGGTTTTCTTGGTGACTGTGGTCCCAGCTGCCTTGAGATCATTAACAAGTTCCACCCTGTAGTTTTAGGCTGATCTCTCACCTTCCTCATGATCAAGGATACCCCACAAGGTGAGATTTTCCATGGTGCCCCAGATCGATGTCGATTGACAGTCATTTTGTATTTCTTCCATTTTCTTACTATTGCACCAACAGTTATCTCTTTTTCACCGAGCGTCTCACTTATGGTTTTGTAACCCACTCCAGCTTTGTGAAGGTCTATGATCTTGTCCTTAACATTCTTAGAAACCTCTTTGGTCTTGCCCATGTTGTAGTGTTAGGGTACCGTTACACCTAGCGATGCACCAGCGATCCCGACCAGCGATATGACGCGGTCAGGATCGCTGGTGCATCGCTAGGTGGTTGCTAGTGAGCTGCCACACAGGCAGATCTCACCAGCGACATCGCTGGGGACGGGGGTCGCTACTTACCTGTCAGACGCGGCGATCCTGCGTCCTCCCGCCCGGCTCCACGCGTCGCTCGTCGTCACAGCAGGAAGCGCCGCAGGAAGTGACCGACGAGAAATGGTCCAGGAGCTTCTCGCGCGATCAGCGATAACCAGCGTGGGAGCCGGTCGGAGGTAAGTATCACATGCAGCGATATCACTAGCAATATCGCTGCAATGTCACAAAATCGGTGACTTTACAGCGATATTGCTAGCGATATCGCAGTGTGTAACGGGGGCTTTAGAGTCTGACTGATTAATTGAGTCTGTGGACAGGAGTCTTTTATAAAGGTGACTATGTAAGACAGATGTCTTTAATGCAGGTAAAGAGTTGATTAGGAGCGTCTAACTGGTCTGTAGGGGCCAGAATGGTTGGTAGGTGATCAAATACTTATTTCTCACTGCAAAATGCAAATAAATTTATATAATTTATACAATGTGATTTTCTGGATTTTATTTTTGATATTCTATCTCTCAATGTTAAAATTAACCTACCCTTAAAATTATAGACTGTTCATGTCTTTGGCAGTGGGCAAACTTACAGAATCAGCAAGGGATCAAATACTTATTTCCCCCACTGTATATGTGTATATACATACATGGTCAGAATGCTTCTGTGAATATGTACGTGTGTGCATGTAATGTAATGTGTGAATATGAATGTAGGTACTCGTGCATTTCATGATATGATTGTGAACATTTGTGTGTATATGTGAATATACATACATGGTCAGAATGCTTCTGTGAATATGTACGTGTATGTATGTATTCAGGGTTGCCACTAGGAATTTCGGGGCCCTATACTGGCAAAATTTTCGGGGCCCCTTGAGACTCCGCCCTGGCTCCACCCCAGCCCTGCCTCCACCCCTCGAACTGTCCAGAGTCCCACCATTCTCTCTTGGAAAAATTCCACTTCTCACCAGTCACACATTAACAGTTCCCATCACCAGATCACACATACAGCCAGCAGCTTTTGTTTTGGCCAAAAGATTTTTTGAGCCGCCACCATAACAGGGTAGACACTTTTGGCCGAGCTCTACTCTACTGTAATCTATTAAATATTTGTTAAAATAGCAATACAATTTAGATATATTTTTATTTATTTTTCAGTTTTTTTTTAAATGACCAATAATATCACATACAAGGAACAAATACCGCCACACCATGTCCAGACCACATATTACTACCACAGTGACCGAATAATATCACATATAAGGAACAAATACCACAACACCATGACCAGACCACATATTACCACCACTAAGTGACCAAATAATAGCAAATACAAGGCACAACAAATTCCGCAACACCATGTCCAGACCACATAATACCACCACATAGTGAATGAATACTACAATACTGATCAGTAATAAAAAAACGCAATACTATAACCTTAAGTGCCATTATACACAAGAGATCTGTAGTTAGTATGCAGTGTCTGTGTACAGGTAATACAGTGATCAATGACATTATGCACAGGAGCTCTGTATATAATGTATAAGTAATGCACTGATCACTGGTGACATTATACACAGGAGCTCTGTATATAGTATACAGTGTATAGTGTCAGTGTATAGGTAACACACTGACTCACCAGTGATGTCTCTAGGTGAAGTCCTTCATCTTTGCTTTTCATCTTTCATCCAGCACAGACTGCCATCACTTCTTCCAGCCAGGACTCGTCTCTGCAGGAAATAACACAGTTAACTAGAGCTCCACTTGCAGAACACATTACTTATTTTTTTCCCCAACTTCTACATTACACCACATGAAGAAAAAAAGGCAACATAGTATCACTCTACAGAGTAACAGGACCACCTCCCCATTTAAAACAGTATACTCAAAAAATAAAATAAATACATTACTGCAGTAATAATATGCCTTAATTAGCCCCTATGGTAATAATATCCCCCATCCTGACCCCCGTGTTTCTCATTCCTGGCTTCAGCCATAAGTTCTCTCATCCTGCCCTCATGAGTATCCATTCTGCCCCATATGATCTCCCCATCCTGCCCCATATGTCTCCATCATATCCATCCTGCCCCATGATCCAGCACGATCTGTCTCCAAACCTGCCCCATCTGTCTCTAACCCTGCCCCATCTGTCTCCAATCCTGCCCCCAGTGTCTCCAATCTTGCCCCCATGTCTTTCATCCTGCCCCGTGTCTTCAATCATGCCCCCTGTGTCTCCATTCTGCCCCCTGTGTCTCCAATCCTGCCCCCTGTGCCTCCAGTCTTCCCCTGTGCCACCAATCATGCCCCCTGTGTCTCCAATCCTGCCCCCATGTCTCCAATCATGCCCCGTCTCCATATTTTTTAAAAAGATTCTTCTTGACACATTACTAGCTAGATCGATTTAGTGGGTGGCAGAACCAAGATAAGCACAGAAATAGACCAATGGTGCATGGGATTCCTTTTTGCTTATTACTATGCTCATACATGTATATATGATATATCTGTGTGTATATACATGGAAGTGTATTTATATGTTAGTATTTATGCAAGTAAATATCTGTATATGAATGTGCTGTCTTTATACATTTGTACAAGCACATGTCTGTATATGTATGACTTTACTCCTTCCGAGATTTAGTAAGTGAATCTACTATGTAATTACTTGTTACACTTCTGATCCCAGCGATGGGAAAACTTTTTGTATTTTTGAGCAGAGAACTGTATACACCTTATATAATTTTGATGAAATGTGTTATTTTCCCTGAGTTGCAGAATGCTTATAAAATATTAAGTTGCGCAGGGTTGCATGTGAAACAATGCTGCCTTCACTGATGCATTTTTTATGATTCTTTAGTAAAAGTCTGCTCAAAGTGTGCATCTAGCAATTAATTATTTTGTTTGCTTTCTTTCCCCACTTTTAGGTTCTGGGTAATATTACTTTCCTGCTAATAATCATGTCATCCAAATCAATATCCATGTATAGACTAGTATGTACACGTATACAATATTTATATTTATGCATGCATGGGCTGATTCAAAATTGTTTTCTCATTTAATAACTTTGGAGTGCTGCCCTGATTTTTTTTAGGCTTGGGTGACAACCTTAGGGGCTATGGTCCCATCTTTGTATGGAAAAGTGTTATACTGTATATAGATAGATAGATAGATAGATAGATAGATAGATAGATAGATACATACATACATACATACTGTATATAGGTGCTTCTCACAAAATTAGAATTTCATCAAAAAGGTAATTCAATTCTTCAATACAAAAAGTGAAACTCCTCTATTATATGGAGTCACAGAGTGATCTAATTCAAGTGTTTATTTCTGTTAATGTTGATGATTATGGCTTACAGCCAGTGAAAACCAAAAAGTCATTATCTCCATAAAAATTAACAATTAACACCTGCAAAGGCTTCCTAAGCGTTTAAAAAGGTCCCTTATTCTGTTTCAGTAGGTTCCACAATCATGGAGAAGACTGCTGACTTGACAGATGTCCAGAAGGCAGTCATTGACACACTCCACAAGGAGGGGAAGCCACAAAAGGTCATTGCTAAAGAAGCCGGCTGTTCACAGAGTGCTGTATCCAAGAATATTAATGGAAAGGTGAGTGGAAGGAAAAAGTGTGGTAGAAAAAGGTGCAGAAGCAACTGGGATAGCCGCAGCCTTGAAAGGATTGTTAGAAAAGGCCATTCCAAAATTTGGGGGAGATTCACAAGGAGTGGACTGCTGCTGGAGTCATTGTTTCAAGACTTACCACACACAGACGTATCCAGGACATGGGCTACAAGTGTCGCATTCCTTGTGTCAAGCCTCTCATGACCAATAGACAACGCCAGAAGCGTCTTACCTGGACCAAGGAGAAAAAGAACTGGACTGTTGCTCAGTGGCCCAAGGTGTTGTTCTCAGATGAAAGTAAACTTTGCATTTCAATTGGAAATCAAGGTCCCAGAGTCGAGGAAGAGTGGAGAGGCCACAATCCAAGCTGCTTGAGGTCTAGTGTGAAGTTTCCACAATCAGTGATGGTTTGGGGAGATGTCATCTGCTGGTGTAGCTCCACTGTGTTTTATCAAGACCAAAGATAGCGCAGCCGTCTACCAGGAAATTTTAGAGCACTTTATGCTTCCCTCTGCCGACAAGCTTTTTGGAGATGGAAATTTCATTCTCCAGCAGGACTTGGCACCTGTCCACACTGCCAAAAGTACTAGTGCCACAGGCTGATTGCCTCCATGCCACGCCGCATTGATGCAGTAATTGAGGCAAAAGGAGCCCCGACCAAGTATTGAGTGCATTTACTGAACATACATTTCAGTAGGCCAACATTTCGGATTTTAAAATCATTTTTCAAGCTGGTGTTATAAAGTATTCTAATTTACTGAGATAATGACTTTTGGGTTTTCATTGGCTGGAAGCCATAATCATCAACATTAACAGAAATAAACACATGAAATAGATCTCTCTGTTTGTAATGACTCTATATAATATATGAGTTTCACTGTTTGTATTGAAGAACTGAAATAAATTGACCTGGACCCGTTGTAGTGTATACATGTGAAACATCTGTCGTCCACCACACTCTCCCCGCATGCCTCTGCAGCTAGCAATCCACTTCTAATGTCTTGTGATTGTCTAATGTAATGAAAGACGTTTTTCTCATGAATGCTACTGGTGAGTGCTGCATACTTTTTCTATTTACATGGACCCGTCTTTATAGATGACGAGCACCTTGAATCCAAGCGTCCAAAGCTGTAACGCTCACGTATAGGGGAACCACCCTTCGATACAGGGATTGTATTTAAAGTACACAAGTGCCGCTTTTCACATATCTTCTGGAGTTTTATATATATATATACTAGCTGAAGAGCCCAGCGCTGCCCGGGCATAGTAACTAACTGTGGTTAGTTATAGCAAGTTATAATTATCCTCCATCCCATAGTCCCGTGCCCATATACCCATCACACATCCTCCATCCCATAGTCCCGTGCCCATATACCCATCATACATATCCGCCATCCCATAGTCCCACGCCCATATAACCGTCATACATATCCTCCATCCCATAGTCCAGTGCCCATATACCCATCACACATCCTCCATCCCATAGTCCCGTGCCAATATACCCATCATACATATCCTCCATCCCATAGTCCAGTGCCCATATACCCATCACACATCCTCCATCCCATAGTCCCGTGCCAATATACCCATCATACATATCCTCCATCCCATAGTCCAGTGCCCATATACCCATCATACACATCCTCCATCCCATAGTCCAGTGCCCATATACCCATCACACATCCTCCATCCCATAGTCAACCATTATCACCTCATAATGAGGGGCGGGGCTTGCAACCTATGATGACATCAGCGCCACCATGGCAACCATTATGACATAATGAGGGGCGGGGCTTGACACACACACACTTTTTCCTCATTATGTAGATAGGGGCAAAATTGTTTGGTGAATTGGAATGCGCGGGGTTAAAATTTCACCTCACAACATAGCCTAGGACACTCTTGGGGTCCAGACGTGTGACTGTGCCAAATTTTGTGGCTGTAGCTGTGACGGTGCGGATGCCAATCCCGGACATACACACATAACACATACACACATACATACATACACACACTTGAGCTTTATATATTAGATATATATAGTAGCTGAAGAGCCCGGCGCTGCCCGGGCATAGTAACTAACTGTGTTTAGTTATAGCAAATTATAATTATCCTCTATCCCATAGTCCCGTGCCCATATACCCATCATACATATCCACGATCCCATAGTCGAGTGCCCATATACCCATCATACATCCTCCATCCCATAGTCGAGTGCCCATATACCCATCACACATCCTCCATCCCATAGTCCCATGCCCATATACCCATCACACACCCTCCATCAGATAGTCCCATGCCCATATACCCATCATACATATTCGCCATCCCATAGTCGAGTGCCCATATACCCATCACACATCCTTCATCTCATAGTCCCATGCCCATATACCCATCATACATATCCTCCATCCCATAGTCCCGTGCCCATATACCCATCATACATATCCTCCATCCCATAGTCCCGTGCCCATATGCCCATCATACATATCCTCCATCCCATAGTCCAGTGCCCATATACCCATCACACATCCTCCATCCCATGGTCAACCATTATGACATCATAATGAGCGGCGGGCCTTGCAACCTATGATGACATTAGCGTCGCCATGGAAACCATTATGACATCATAATGAGGGGCGGGGAATATGGGCATGGGAGTATGGGATGGAGGATAATTATAATTTGCTATAACTAACCACAGTTAGTTACTATGCCCGGGCAGCGCCGGGCTCTTCAGCTAGTATATACAGTATATATATATGTATATATACCATTAGGGTACACAAGTGAATCTGTTTGCATTATATACAGCGCTGGCAAAAATTAAGAGACCACTGCAAAATTTTCAGTTTGCCTGATTTTTCTCTTTATAGGTAGATTTTTGAGTAAAATGTAAATTGTTCTTTTATTCTATAAACTACTGACAAATTTCCAAGCACTAAATTTTGTATTTATTTTAAGAAAATAAGAAATGCAGTGCTTGCAGACCTCAAATAATGCTAAGAAAACAAGTTCATAATCATTTAGAAACAGCAATACTAATGTTTTTACCCAGGATGAGTTCAGAAATCAATATTTTGTGGAATAACCATGATTTTTAATCACAGCTTTCATGTGTCTTGGCATGCCTTCCACCAGTCTTTCACACTACGTTTGGGTGACCTTATGCAACTCCTGGTACAACAATGTAAGCAGTTCTTCTTTGTTTGATGACTTGTGACTAGAGATGAGTGACTTTGCTTTTTTTAGGGTCGAGTCGGGTTTCATGAAACCCAACTTTCTCAAAGTCGAGTCGAATAAAATCGGCCGACTATCGTGAAAAGTCGAAGGTCCGACTGAAACATGAAACCCAATGCAAGTCAATGGGGAAGCAAAGTCGGCAGTGAGTGGAGGACAGTAAACACACCTACATGCCGGACCACTTTTTTAAAGTGCGCGAAAACTCTCTCTCTCCGGACACTGCACATGTCATCTCGTTGCCCACAGTGTACGTCCTTGCTCAGTGGCTGAAAAAAGTCACATGCAAGCATTCTGGGAAATCCGACTGTGGCGTTCGTTTTGCTGACCGCATGGCTGACTTCACGCTGTGGTTGGGCTTCAGTCGGCGAAACCCGACTTTGCCATAAGTCGGCGACTTATGAATCTGTCCGACCTGTTTTGCTCAACTCTAGTGACTATCCATCATCCTCTTGATTACATTCCAGAGGCTTTCAATGGGGTACAAGTCTGGAGATTGGTCTGGCCATGACAGGGATTTGATGTGGTGGTCCTTCATCCACACATTGATTGACCTAGCTGTGTGACATGGCGCATTGTCCTGCTGGAAAAACCAGTCCTCAGAGTTGGAGAACATTGCCTGAGCAGAAGGAATCAACTGTTTTTCCAGGATAACCTTGTATGCAGCTTGATTCATACGTCTTTCGCAAAGATTAACTTGCCCAATTCCAGCCTTGCTGAAGCATCCCCAGATCATCACCAATCCTCCTCCAAATTTCACAGTGGGTGCAAGACACTGTGACTTGTACGCCTCTCCAGGTCTCTGTCTAACCATTAGACGACCAGGTGTTGCGCAAAGCTGAAAATTAGACTCATCAGAGAAGATTACATTACTCCAGTCCTCTATGGTCAAATCCTTATGGTCTTTGGAAAACTTCAGCCTGGCTCTCCTTTGCTTCTCATTGATGAAAGGCTTTTTTCTAGCTTTACATGACTTGAGCCCTGCCTCTAGGAGCCTGTTACTGTTTTGCAGTGCCCTTCACCCCAGCTGCCATTTGCCATTTCTTTTGTAGGTCACTTGATGTCATCCTGCGGTTGCTGAGTGACATTCGATATTGGATAATTTAGAGATGTTGCACGCCAGACATAACTTTCAGTTTTAGAATAATTGCTTCAACTATTGGCTATAACAAGGGGATGATTTGAAATGTTACCAGGAGGCTAAAGCTCCTTTCACATTGTGTTTTTGCCCAAGTTTGTTGGACCTGTCGGGGCTTGTGTCCAAATCCCCCACCCACGAAACAAGATTTGGGCATATGCGCCTACAGGACCATAGACTATAATGGTGCCAACAGAGTCAACATGTGCTCTGATGTGCATCATGTTTGGGCATATAGGTCTAGTGAAGGCGAATATTCAGAGGTAGTAGACTGCTCCTGGGTGTCCGCCTACAGTAGGCATATACACCTGAAAATGATACACAATATTTGACTCTGTTGGCACCTTCATAGTCTGTGGCATCGTCAGCGCATATGTCTGAATACCATTTTTGGGGGGTTCAGACACAAGTCCCAAAGTGACCAACATGAATGGACAAGAAGGCAGTCTGAAAGGGACCTGTTACAGATTTGTTAATACTTTATAGGAGTACATTGTGATGATAGGTTCCCTTTAACAGGTGGGATGATGTGATATATTTACAGGTTTTGTTGCAGTACAAGCATAATAAAGCATAAAGCTAATTGACGAATAAAACTTTCAATTTGTACCCCTAGCTCCTCTATAGATCCTGACTGCAAACTCTGTAGTCTGATACTGAAGTCCAACTTCCATTTATCTGTCCCATATGTTTGAGTGGGTTGGTAGAATGGAGTATGATCAGACTACTCAGGGTTTCTTCGTAGTCTGTTACCATGGAGAGGCTTAGGAGCTATGTTCCTATTTGCTAAAGACTATTTGCAAAAGTTCCTTAAATCTGTATTAGGACAATAAAAAATGGGCAAAATATCTTAGACGCATCGGGTGGCTCTATTGAGTCAGTATAGTCGTAAAGATGTTATTGGAACAAGTTAATGTCTTATGTATATGGCCAGTCTTAGAAGCTCAGTAAACATCTAGCAAAATGGCGGCCGTGTCCGGGGTTTGATCTTCAGTATTGTGTAAAAGCTTTAGTTAGATGTGGAAAAATGCTGCAAAGTAAGAATGCTTCAAAAATAGAGGTGTTAATAGCTTATTTTTCTCAAAAATGGATAGTGATTTAAAAAAAGAGAAATCTAAATCAAATCAATATAAGGTGTGACTTCCTCTTGCGTTCAAATCAGCATCAGTTCTTCTAAATACACTTATACATAGTTTTTGATGGAAGTTGACACGGAGGTTGTTCCAAACATCTTGGAGAAGTAACCACAGATCTTCTGCGGATGTCGTTTGTGCAAATCCTTCTGTCTCTTCCTGTAATCCCAGATAAACGCGATGATGTTGAGATCAGGATTCTGTTGAGGCCAGATCATCACTTCCAGGACTCCTTGTTCTTCTTTATAAAATGTCCTACAACAGAATACATTTCGTGTCAATCAGACGTCACCCTGGCGACATTAAGTATCTGTCTTTATTTCTCAACACTGAGGACGCCACTAATCCAGACTAAATCCATAACTCCATTTGCTGAAATGCATCTACAAACCAGCAAGTAGCCTCCACCATGCTTCACTGCTGCCTGCAGACACACTTTATTGTGCCACTCTCCAGCCTTTCAGCAAAGAAACTGCCTTTTGTTACAAACAAATATACTCCTCAGTCCAGAGCCCCTGTTGCCATTTTTCTACATTCCAATTCCTATGTTTTCTTGCATAGCTGAGTCTCTTGGCTTCATTTCCATTTCAGATATATTGCTTTGAGACCCAAATATTTCAAAGATGACTACTCTTGGCCAGACTTCTCTAAATAGTAGATGGGTGTAACTGAGTCCCACTGGATGTTACCAGTCCTAAGCTGATGGCACTGCTAAACATTATCTGATTTCGAAGGGAAGTAAGCATGAAGTGTCTGTCATCTGCTGCACTAAAATTCCTTGGTCAACCATTACATCCTCATCCTCATCGTTGCCCACTTCTTGGTGCTTCAAGAGCTTGAACGACATCTTGAAACCTCAGTCTCCTTTGAAATCGTTGCCTATAAGAGACACTGCTGATGCAGTATAACTACCTGGTGTTTTTGTTGCTGTGATCAGTTTTGCCAAGGTGTATGACCTATGACATGAAAAGGTCTTCTTCACCTTTGTAGGAGAGTTAGGGTACCGTTACACCTAGCGATGCACCAGCGATCCCGACCAGCGATATGACGCGGTCAGGATTGCTGGTACATCGCTAGGTGGTCGCTAGTGAGCTGCCACACAGGCAGATCTCACCAGCGACATCGCTGGGGACGGGGGTCGCTACTTACCTGTCAGACGCGGCGATCATGCGTCCTCCCGCCCGGCTCCACGCGTCGCTCGTCAGCGCCACAGGAAGTGCCACAGGAAGTGACCGACGAGGAATGGTCCAGGAGCTTCTCGCGCGATCAGCGATAACCAGCGGGGGAGCGGGTCGGAGGTAAGTATCACATGCAGCGATATCGCTAGCAATATCGCTGCAACGTCACAAAATCGGTGACGGTAAATCGCTTTAGGCTGTTCCTCTATCAGTTTTACACCTCATACAGAGCTGTTTCTATTTCGGTTAATGTCTGTATTTAAATATACATATAAAAATGATGACATATAAAAATGATGATCATTCTCACCTGTTTTGTATATTCAGTTATTCATACACCTGACTTTGTGTAAGTGAAGATTTGATGATGTTTTGAAGGCACTCGGTGATCACACGAACTATTGGAACTATTGGTTTTGGCTTACATTCCTCTTTCTGTTCATTCTCTTTCCATTTTGTTAATTGATAACAATAAACTATTAAAACTTCTATTCTTGATAGCAGTTCTACTTTGTATCATTTGTTTTACAGCTGCCTAAAACTTTTGCACAGTACTTTTTGTTACTAGCATTATTTATGTGACTCCGTGGGGAATAGTCAACGCCAGCATCAGAGGAAGGCAGTAGATAAACAGTCGCACTCAAGTGTGGATTAATCTAGCAAAAAATCTTGAAGATTTTGTGAAATTTTTGGATTTTTATTTTATTTCAAATGCATCAAATAATGTAACACCGCAGACAAAAGAAGTATCCAAAATGTGGGTATAATATCGTAATCCAGGATATGAGTATACTATGGTTACGTTTCGACCTACTAAGAGGCCTTTCTCAAACCATACTCAAGTAGTGTCAAGGAAAAGATTAATTAGAGCATTTTCAGAAGTCCCAAACAGGGGCTGATGGCATGGGAGCAGCCTGGACCTGCGGTGTTGCATCAGAGGAAGGAGCTGGAGGGACAAAAATGTCGAAGAGGAGCGGATCAGAGGACTGAGTGGTGCTGAGACAGAAATGTGACTGGTCAAGGAGAGATGAGTATAAAAGATTTTTTTTAACCCTTTCTGAAAATATTCATTTTACACCAAATTTATTAACTCCCATCCCTCCTGCACAAATTGAGTGAATTTACCCAAATTAAATTTCTGGAATTTCGCTCAACACTGTTCAGTATAATCTAGTCACTACTGCAGCTGTGAACTAAGAGACTAGCAACTGGACTCCAATACTCACAGGCCACACCGGCAGAAGAAGGGTGTGGCACCACAATTAGATGGGACTGAGGTGTGATAGCTAACCATATACACTATGCAAGTTAATGCTTAAAGCGAATGCATCACTAGATTTCACAATTTAACCTACATACATTTTACCTAGATCTCTTAAATTGGATGAGGCTGGTGTGCTTACTTTGAAAATCCATATCAGAAGAGCTATAATATCCTGATTTTTTTTTTTAAAAAAAGCATTTTATTAGTCCAGTTAAAGAGTGAGAGAGCACATGACTCCGATGTATTCAGACTCTGACCAATGTGACTGACTTACTGCTGTGGCTTGTACTGAGCAGTGTAACATTCAGCAGCAGCAGAGAGGAGGGTCACTGAGGAGCTATCAATAAGGCCAGGTGAACAAAGACTGCATTTATACTTCAAAAAATAATTTTACAGCCATTCTGACATGGAGACTTACAATAAGTACACCGCCCTCATCAGGTCTATTTAGTAACCAGTTTGCATTGTGAAATCTGGTGACAGCATCTGATTACATTCCTAATGTCCCTCATGTTTGTCTGTTGTCATCTCTTTTGTGTATTTTTTTATAATTCTAAATATTTTATAGCATAGAACATAAAAAGACATAAAAAGGCACAATAAGGGAATGTGCACCTTTTTCAGATTTGTCACGTTTTGATGCATTTTTTTCTGCACAGCTTGCTTATTTTTGACTTGCAGAATGTCAATTCTTTCAGTGATTTGCAGCATATTTTACCGATACTGGTGAGTGGGGAAAAATCTGCAGCAAAAACACAAGTAAAAATACGCAGCAAAAATACGTCATAAACTACATTATTTTACACAGCGATTTTCTTGCCATGAGTCATGGAAATTTCTGCAGCAAATATTCAACCCCCTATATGTAACACACTGTTACAATGTAGCAATATGATGAGAACACATCACCAAAATGGGTATCCACATAAGGACTGGAAATAAGGAAGATACAAGTGGTGTACGACACTGCCCTCTAGTGTTCAGATGTAAGAAAGCGTACAGTGCCATGTGTATGGTCCCATGGACTACAGGTCGGACAATAGTTTTTGCTGGAAGGAGAACACATGAATGGACGAACTGCAAGAATGTTTTGCCATTTCCCGCTTCAACACCATGCATTCATGAATGAGATTCTTTATCAGCAGGACTTATGCTGCATTCAGTATTTTTTGTGTCTATATCCGTGTTTTTGTTCATAGCACTATAGGTTCTTGGGTACTTGTGCAAAATGTATCGCATGACAATGCGACTCGTGGCAGGTCAGACATATACAAGCTAAACTTGCTTTTACTGCTTCTTAGTCTTTACAGGAGTTTTCCCACAGTGTCTATGATATACAGTATTTTATTTTTATTTTATTTTATCTATACAGTATTCCTGATCCATAAGGGTCTCACCAGCCCCAAGAATCAAAGTGCTTTGTATGGTGGAGTACTAAGCTGGACAGTGACTGTGAATACACAACCAGGCTAGGTATATGGCCTGCACCACGCAACCTTGCTATTGGGATAAGTAGGGGATTTGTTTGCACCCCCACCGATCAAACATTGATGGTATCGGAATCTGATATACAAAATAATATATTGTGTTTTTTTTTTTACTCCATCAAACCAAAGAAAAAATATAATGTGGTATATGTATTTTTGCAGTGCAGAAAAGAAAGGAGCAAAATGAGCAGCAAGGACATACACAAACCCCTGCTGCTGCTTTCTAGTAAGTGTTTTATCTCACCCAGTGCTGGATTTGTAGCTAGAATGCTCAGTACTGCTTTATAGTGACCTCCATGCTTGCAACTTCAACTTCAACATGTACTACATAAAGACCGTAAAGCAGGAACCCCCTCAACCCTTTGTGGGCAATATATGAGCAACATCATTGCAGCTAGTCTCTACTCTCTACCCACTAGCTAAGAGACAACTGACCCTGCAGAGGGGAAAACAGGTAAAAATATCATATACAATTCACACAATAAGCAGAAAAAAAGTGTTTTATTCTTCGTACACACAAAAAAAAGCTTATTATGAAAGTCACCTGAAACTAAAAATAGAAAAATTTTATTGTTTGCAGTCCTTTTCAATATTAAAATCTGGCATGATGGCCGTAGATCTGAGGGAGGTCTGAAATGACTTATAATGCTATTGTCCTCTGTATGCTAAATACTTATTTGGAAAGAAGGATCTGTAAAGGTTTGGCTGAACAGGGTGAACATTTTGCCGTACACTGTTATTTATTGCATTGTGGTCACTTGTGTAGCTTTGCATGTATCCACTTTATTATCCTGTACTTCCTCTTTTATACATTACTTCCTGGACAAAGCACAAAAGCCATACAATATCACTTTTATGGGCTGCAATTGCAGCAGTGACACCTGCGGACTAGAAATCAGTACCATTTAACATGTCTTAGTGGGAATCCAGACAATGTACCCTCTCATAGTAAGATCATGCATACCAGCCTGCCATACATGATGCCATCCAATGGTTAGAGACTACAATCAAACATTGTGTGGTCCGACCAGCCAAGCTCTTTTTCACCCGTCCCTCACCCTTATCAGATGTGTATTAGCAAAAAGGAAGACACTTGTTTGAAGGATAGGAGTGATGATGATCTGCGCTGCCGAAGAGATTTTCCCAATAAGGATCCGGAAGACGTGATGTAGGAATAACAAAACAATTTCTTCTCATTGCGTTTTGAAGTTGGACTAACTTCTTCAACAGGAGAACCACAGTAACCAGTAACCACAGTTGCTTACTGGATAAGACCCTATTGCGCTTATTGTCTTCCCCTTAGATGTGTGGGTGTGGCAATATGTCTGCAACAACAGACTACACCGGGTTTGTTTGTAGTCTGTAACCATGGAGAGATATACTACTGTTTTAAAAAGACTTATTTTATTTTGACTTATATACTGCTGAAATAAAAGGAACACAAACAGCCTGTCGCAAATGGAATAGTGTTCCCTTTATTTATTTTTTTTTAACAGTATACATACATTGAGACAATAAAAAATGTATGTAGTACAAGTTTGAGGTTAATTTATAGAAAATCAAGTACTCATCACTCCAGATTTCTGCAGAAATTGTAATCGACAATTGATGTATCTTGGTGATACCCTGTCGGGACCTTTTTTCCTAAATGCCTTAAGCATAGCATAGTAGAAAGCATGAGAATGTCAATGGAAGGCACTCACAATGACTGACAGGGAGACATAAGGTGAAAAACAGGAGAAGAGCCCAGGAAATATGTGGATAATCATTGATGCTGAAAAGTCTGGGAGGGAAATCTGCAACTGTATCCCCAATTAGAAATGAAAATCGACCATGGCATATTGATAAGTGCCCATAGCTGGGATTTATACCACCCTGGGGCAAGGGTTAAGTTTGCTGCCTTAGCCCAAGATATCCTGGCCAAAGCAGAGTGGCTTGTTGGCACTGTCTGTGGACCACAGCAGTCAGGGCACATGACCTTGGAAAAATTAAGCGGTTCGAAACTCCAACAGGGTTTTTCTTTACAATATTGTGACTCAAGCCAAATGGGTTAGAAAATGTAATGTGTATTGGCCCTTGGTAGAAATTGTAAGGATTCCAATCTAGCTACAACCTTATAGATCATTATATCGCAGAGTGTAATAAGTCATAAACACCAATTTTTCTTCAGTCATATGAGAAGAGCAGCAGTTAAACCTACATTTCCATTAGCTATAGGGCAGTGGTCCTCAACTTTCCTGACCTTGAGAGCCACATCCAGTTCTGAGAGACGATCGCGAGCCACATTCAGCTAGGAGAGAGGGTCGTGAGCCACATTCAGCTCTGAAAGACGATCGCGAGCCACATTCAGCTAGGGGAGAGGGTCGCGAGCCACATTCAGCTCTGAAAGACTATCGCGAGCCACATTCAGCTAAGGGAGAGGGTCGCGAGCTACACCTAACTCTGAGAAACGATCGCTAGCCACATCCAACTCTGAGAGAGGATCGCAAGCCACTTCCAGCTTCCGCTCCCCTCACAGTGCTGGCAACAAAAGCCCCCATTATAATGATAACCAAAGCTTTTCCAAAGAAATCCCCCCGAAGCAGAATACCAAGATCCAGGGGTTCCCACAATACCTCTGTTCAGTATTCTTCCATCAAGCACGCCCACCGCACAGTCACATCCAGCTTCAGGCATCTCCTCTGGCTGGTAATATCAACCTCTCTCCAGCATACCATACTTTATTTTTTTATTTTTTTATTTTACTCATTTATATAGCGCCAATAATTCCACAGCACTTTACAAACATTATTGGCACTGTCCCCATTGGGACTCACAGTCTAGTCCTTTTCAGTATGTCTTTGGAGTGTAGGAGGAAACCGGAGAACCCAGACGAAACAGTAGGAGAATATACTAACTCTTTGCAGATGTTGTCCTTGGTGGATTTTGAACCCAGGACCCCAGCGCTGCGAAGATACTTACAGTTGTGGCCAAAAGTATTGACACCCCTGCAATTCTGTCAGATAATACTTAGTTTCTTCCTGAAAATGATTGCAAACACAAATTCTTTGGTATTATTATCTTCATTTAATTTGTCTTACATGAAAAAACACAAAAGAATTGTCCTAAAGCCAAATTGGATATAATTCCACACCAAACATAAAAAAGAGGGTGGACAAAAGTATTGGCACTGTTCAAAAAATCATGTGCTGCTTCTCTAATTTATGTAATTAACGGCACCTGTAACTTACCTGTGGCACCTAACAGGTGTTGGCAATAACTAAATCACACTTGCAGCCAGTTGACATGGATTAAAGTTGACTCAACCTCTGTCCTGTGTCCTTGTGTGTACCACATTGAGCATGGAGAAAAGAAAGAAGACCAAAGAACTGTCTGAGGACTTGAGAAACCAAATTGTGAGGAAGCATGATCAATCTCAAGGGTACAAGTCCATCTCCAAAGACCAGAATGTTCCTGTGTCTACCGTGCGCAGTGTCATCAAGAAGTTTAAAGCCCATGGCACTGTGGCTAACCTCCCTAGATGTGGACGGAAAAGAAAAATTGACAAGAGATTTCAACGCAAGATTGTGCGGATGTTGGATAAAGAACCTCGACTAACATCCAAACAAGTTCAAGCTGCCCTGCAGTCCGAGGGTACAACAGTGTCAACCCGTACTATCCGTCAGCCTCTGAATGAAAAGGGACTGTATGGTAGGAGACCAAGGAAGACCCCACTTCTTACCCTGAGACATAAAAAAGCCAGGCTGGAGTTTGCCAAAACTTACCTGAAAAAGCCTAAGACGTTTTGGAAGAATGTTCTCTGGTCAGATGAGACAAAAGTAGAGCTTTTTGGGCAAAGGCATCAACATAGAGTTTACAGGAGAAAAAAAGAGGTATTCAAAGAAAAGAACACTTTCCCTACAGTCAAACATGGCGGAGGTTCCCTGATGTTTTGGGGTCGCTTTGCTGCCTCTGGCACTGGACTGCTTGACCATGTGCATGGCATTATGAAGTCAGAAGACTACCAACAAATTTTGCAGCATAATGTAGGGCCCAGTGTGAGAAAGCTGGGTCTCCCTCAGAGGTCATGGGTCTTCCAGCAGGACAATGACCCAAAACACACTTCAAAAAGCACTAGAAAATGGTTTGAGAGAAAGCACTGGAGACTTCTAAGGTGGCCAGCAATGAGTTCAGGCCTGAATCCCATAGAACACCTGTGGAGAGATCTAAGAATGGCAGTTTGGAGAAGGCACCCTTCTAATATCAGGGACCTGGAGCAGTTTGCCAAAGAAGAATGGTCTAAAATTCCAGCAGAGCATTGTAAGAAACTCATTGATGGTTACCGGAAGCGGTTGGTCGCAGTTATTTTGGCTAAAGGTTGTGCAACCAAGTATTAGGCTGAGGTGCCAATACTTTTGTCTGGCCCATTTTTGGAGTTTTGTGTGAAATGATCAATGTTTTGCTTTTTGCTTCATTCTCTTTTGTGTTTTTTCATTTAAGATACATTAAATGACGATAATAATACCAAAGAATTTGTGTTTGCAATCATTTTAAGGAAGAAACTGAGTATTATCTGACAGAATTGCAGGGGTGTCAATGCTTTTGGCCACAACTGTACATTATCTCCAAACCCCCCAAGGCCAGAATATGTGAATACAGATCACCTCTTCTGTGCAGGGCTACTCACAAGATTCACCATTTTGAGATATGATCTTCATACCTTTTTGCTAGAACTGGAGCTAATGCACCAAGCTGGCAGACAGCCACGAGTCACAATTCATAGGACCGCGAGCCACATATGGCTCCTGAGCTACAGGTTGGGGACTCCTGCTATAGGGGTTACAAGAGTTGTAGTTTCACATAGATCTTAGAGTAGGTGGGCAATGGAGGATTGACTATCCTGGTGCTAGCTGAGGGACAGAGCTCAATAACTATAAGTAAATGAGTTTAGTCAGAAAACTCATCTGGAAGCTGAGGTAGAAAGCGCGCAAAGCTGTAGAGAGGCCCCCGCCGTCAGCGTGTGAGCAGCAGGGCAGGCAGCGCGCTATGCACCCGAACCGCCGGCATTGCGAAGGACTGCAGCAGACAGACGCGGTAGCCTAGAGACAGTTTTGACGCGGGCAGACAGCGTGCAGCAGCCTGAGAGGAGTTAACTACCTGAGTTAACTGGTAACTCTGCATATCCTTTGCAAATTGAGCCATTTATTCCCTCATTTAACTGTTTACCTCCCTGCGTGGAGTATCTCATTGTTAATTAAAATTGTTAACCCTTGCTCTGCCTCATGCCTGTCACTGCATCCCGCAACCTGCTTACAGGGGCATCATAATTTGTTAAGGAGGCAGCATCCTAAGGAGGCATTATAATGTGTGCTGCATTATGCAGAAGTAAAGCAATGTGGGGGCATTAAGTGGGGGAAATTGTGGAGGAAGGGCACATTGGGTAGATAAAATTGTGTGAGATGCATCTTTGGGACATAATACTGTGTAAAGGGGTATTGTGGGGGAATCATACTGCATGGAAGCTGAGTGGTATCAAGCCATGTGGGAAAACTAATGGGCTTCACTCGCGTCACACGATTTCTGTGTGGGTACACAAAAGGAATGGGAGATTAAGGGAGTTTCCATCAAGTTCAACTGAGGGATGAGAGAGGATAAAGGGAATGGAGTATAGCTTCATCCATAGCATGGTGGCTCAGTGGCTAGCCCCTTAGACTTGCAGATCTGGGATCTTGGGTTACAATCCGACCAAGGACAACATCTGCAAGGAGCTTGCATGTTCTCCGGGTGTTTGCGCGGGTTTCCTGCCATACTCCAAAGTCATACTGATAGGGAATTTAGATTGTGAGGGCATTGATGATGATGTCTGTAACGCGCTGTCAAAATAATGGTGCTGTATAAGGGAGTAAAATAAATAAATAATGCATGATCCAGTCTGCTCCTGATGCCGAGTGTCGATCGACTGGAGTAATATTCATAACATGAATTTTATACATCTATATATAGAAAATTAGTGTACATATATCAGCCACACCCACTCCACATAGCCCCGCCCAATCACTAAGCATCTTTCATTTCACCAGAGCTGTTTAAAAGAAGCTGAGCTGTGATTGGTTGCTATGAGCAACAGTTTTCCCATTCCACAACACCTCAGCAGACACTGACCGGGTGGGAGAAATCTAGAATCCCCCGAAACATAATCTCCCAGCCATTGTCTGCCCCCCCAGAAAGGAGCAGAGAGCACATGACAGAAATGAATCCTTCCCTCCCGTGCCCATATCCCATAGTCCCATAGGCACATCTTCTTCACCACAACAGCATAGCAACCAATCAGTAAGCATCTTTCATTTCACCAGAGCTGTTTAAAAGATGAAAGCTGAGCTGTGATTGTACTGTGAGCAACAGTAACATAGCAACCAATCACTAAACATCTTTCATTTCACCAGAGCTGTTTAAAAGATGAAAGCTGAGCTGTGATTGGTTGCTATGAGCAAGAGTTTTCCTTGTAGACAGTTGTGGTAACTTAGGCCTATTATTCTTATCATTTCTATGGTATTATAGTCCTTCTGTAAAGCAGGAAATAACACAATTTATTACCGTGCCGACACAGATCACCCTCTGACATAGACTGCAGGGCGAGCCCAGGGGGAGCCCAGTATCACCCAGGATAGGAATAGATACACAGCCCAGTATCACACAGGATAGGATTAGATACACAGCTCAGCAGACAGTATCACACAGGATAAGATTAGTTACACAGCTCAGCAATCAGTAACACAAGATAGGATTAGCTACATGGCTCAGCATACAGTAACACACAGGATAGGATTATATACACGGCTCAGCAGACTATCACACAGGATAGGATTAGATACACAGGTCAGCAGTCAGTATCACACAGGATAGGATTAGATACACGACTCAGCAGACAATAACACACAGGAGAGGATTAGATACACAGCTCAGCAGTCAGTGTCACACAGGAGAGGATTAGATACGCGTCTCAGCACACAGTATCACACAGGATAGGATTAGATACACAGCTCAGCACACAGTATCACACAGGATAGGATTAGATACACGGCTCAGCAGTCAATATCACACTGGATAGGATTAGATACACGGCTCAGCAGACAGTGTCACACAGGATGGGATTAGATACACAGCTCAGCAGACTGTATCACACAGGATAGGATTAGATACATGGCTCAGCAGATAGTATCACACAGGATAGAATTTGGTACACAGCTCAGGAGACAGTATCCCACAGGATAGGGTTAGATACACAGCTCAGCAAACAGTATCACACAGGACAGAATTATATGCACAGCTCAACAGATGGTATCACACAGGATAGGATTAGATACACGGCTCAGCAGACAGTATCACACAGGACAGAATAAGGTACACAGCTCCGCAGACGGTATCACACAGGATAGGATTAAATACACTGCTCAGCAGACAGTATCACACAGGACAGAATTTGGTACACAGCTCAACAGACGGTATCACACAGGATAGGATTAGCTACACAGCTCAGCAACAGGATGTGCCAAATGAGAGGACATTTTCATTCCAAGAATTCCACTCATTCCATCTGATTTGCCTTTTGATTTTAAACACCTCCAGTTTCCACTTCAACTGACATTTGCAATGTCCATTAACAAGGCTCAGGGACAGTCCTTGAAAGTAGTTGGCATCGATTTGCAATCTCCATGCATTTCTCATGGTCAACTTTACGTGGCCTGTTCAAGAGTTGGAACTGACAAAAATCTGTTCATCATTGCGCCGAAAGGAAAAAACAAAAATGTTGTTTATCAAAAGGCTCTTGAATGAGTTGAAAATAAAATACTATCAATACTTGGGTAATCGTTTAGTTAATTTGTGTTGCAAATCTGTAGTGTTGAATATATGATGTGAAATGTTTTTATGTGGAATTTAATCATTATAATTTGTTATAACTAACCACAGTTAGTTACCATGCCCAGGCAACGCCGGGCTCTTCAGCTAGTATATATAATATTGATGCTATTTTCTAATAAAATAGCATCAACACTATTTCTGAAATCCCCAACGGTTCCCACTGTGACTAGCTCCAGAGGTAGACTATTCCACAGATTGATAGTTCTTAGGGTAGAAGAAGCTTTGTCTTTTCTCTCTTCCGGAGATTTAACCTATTTTTCTCCAGACAGGGATAATGTTCTCTTGATTTTTGGTGGTTTCACATGAAACCATTTTTGACCATTCATTTTTATTGTTTGGGCAATTTATGCACATGTGCAAGATAATCATGTCCATCCCTAGAAATATCCTGGAAGAACAAGCTGTCTGTCTCTCTGGTGGTGTTGGACCCGAGGTCAGGAGAGGAGAAATCTATGAGAATCTGAGAAGAGAAGATGACTGCCTTGGAGTGTGAAGACCTGTATGGTCACTTGGCCAAGAAGGGCACTGGCTACCTCTTGAGAACAACCAACTCTTCAAACCCATCAGATATGCATTTGGCTACATTATTGGTAGAAAGACCCTCAGAATCATTGCTTCTGATAAGTTCAAGTTAGTCCAGCACAACAATGGAACTAAAATGTCATTTAAACAGGCAGGATATATAACTTCTACTGCGTTAACTTGTGTTTCACCAAGAAACCCATATTATTGTATATATATTCCAATAACATCACTCCTCCATAGCTCTCTGGGTGTAGAAGGACTACTGCTCGGGAAATATCTGTGCTGAATTGTGCTAGACTTGCAAATCACATGTAAAGCCATTATTTTGTGCTTAATAGAAGGATTGCACGTCTGCTTGAGAGGCCATGTCTGCCTTGAATGAAGACTTAATGGCCTCATTTATTCATGGGCTATCTTTATAAAGGCTGAACAGTAAATCTGTTTATTAAATGGTCCGTGCCTGCTTATTAGGCTGCCGCTGGCTCTGGGGATATTTGTCTGTATTTGTGCATCTTGTTGTGTGCACTCTTATTAACCCAAGCCCTTGTGCACAATATACAATGATGTTCAGGGTTAATTAAGCATTTGGGATCCTGAATGTGTCTGCCTTGGCCTAGTCCCGCTCCAGGTACTTGTTACCATGTGCCGGCCTCAGACCCACATTGTGCATTGGCACTGAACAATGGGACAATCCTCTCAGGCAAAGTTGTTTGGCATTCCTGCTCCTCGTGAGTGGTACCCTCTTCCAAGCCCAAAGCGTTCCTGAAAAAGGAAATTATTTCTCGCCTGAAAGGGGAAAAGTGCGGCCTCTATATTGGGGGGAAATTAAATAAATCTTTCAAAGAAGAGAAGCAGCAGAGACATTTAATTACACTATTAACAGACACAACTGCACTGAGCACACCCTCCATTGTGCCGCCCTTGTTAAGGACACAATCCCTAACAAGAGTTTCAGGCCCAAGAGCGCTCCATCTTCAGATGATGTCCCACCCAACAACCACTGTATGCTATGCGAGTTATAATACTCGTGTAATTGCTTATCAGGGCGCGCTGCTTGTTTATTGTGCTTGCTCTTGGTGAACAAAAAAATAAAAAAAGGAGGATCGTAATGCAGTTGATTGTTTACGGCAGAAGAGGTCAGGGAAGGTCGTCCAAGGAAAGCCGTTGAGCAATCATTTCAAATGGACCAAGTGCTAATAGCTCCAATTTGCAGTAATAGTTTCAGAGTGGGCTTGAAACATGCAAACAGGATCAAATCAAGTGCACCCCCGCTTGCCAATAAAAAACCTTGTAGGCTACACATGCTGTATGTTGGAGATATATTCATCTTCTGGAAGAACCCCGTAATGTAACATCCGATAGACTTTGCCATGATTTTTCTTTTCTTTCCAAATAGCATACGAAAAAAATTATTTATGACTCTCCGCATGACTTATAATAAAGCACCTTATGGCTCTGGACAAAAGGAAGCCATAATATGGTGATGTGTAAGGGGCCTTAAGCTATATAGGCAATTTTCATTTATCTGCTGGAGGAACATATTGACAGTCCATGGTAGACCAATTATTGTTCTTGTGATCATGGTAAGCAGGTCAATGTTCCAAACTGAAGCATCAAGGTGAGTCCTCCATTGGCATTAATTAAGTTCCTGGAAAACACTCATGGGTAATTTCATAGTATATATGGAGCAGAGAACATACCAAAGCAGTCAATAAGGCTCAATAAGGCTCTTGCCAAGGCTAGTTCAAGCCATCAGGTCTCTCTGCCTAGGTACGGGTTGTATTCTTGGAAAAAAGATGGTGCAGTCCTCTTTTTATTTTATTATGTCTTACTAGATTATGGCCCGATGCTATCGCATCGGGAGGATGCGATAGCATCACACCTCTTGCCATGTTAACCCTCAACACACACACTCCTCAACACACACTCCTCTCACCTATCACCATCTCCACTCACTCTTTCACTCCACATACGACCCCTTCTCTCACTCCGTCTCTCATACTCACGCCGTCATCGCCGCTGCTCCACGATCCCCGACATCTTCTTCCGCCGGCGCCATCCTGGATCCAGACGTTGTCCACGCCGGCGACATGTTCTTGCGGCGACGCCATCTTGAGTATCGTGAAATCCCGCGATAGTCAAGATAGCGTCGCCGGAAGAACATGTCGCCGGCGTGGACGACGTCGGGATCCAAAATGGCGTCGGCGAAATCTCGCGAGTTTTCGCCGACGCCATTTTGGATCCCGACGTCGTCCTCGCCGGCGACATGTTCTTGCGGCGACGCCATCTTGACTATCGTGGAATTTCGCCGATCCAAAATGGCGTCGCCGCAAGAACATGTCGCCGGCGTGGACGACATCGGGATCCAAAATGGCGTCGGCGTAATCTCGCGAGATTTCGCCGACGCCATCTTTTTGGATCCCGAGTCGTCCACGCCAGCGACATGTTCTTGCGGCGACGCCATCTTGAATCTCGCGGGATTTCACGAAATCCAAGATGGCGTCGCCGCAAGAACATGTTGGCGGCCTGGAGAACGTCTGGAACCAGGATCGCGGCGGCGGAGGAAGATGTCGGGGCAGCGACGATGACGGTGTGAGTATGAGAAACGGAGTGAGAGAAAGGAACGTATGTGGAGTGAAAGAGTGAGTGGACGTGAGTGGAGGTGAAAGGTGAGAGGAGTGTGTGTTGAGGCGGTGTGGTGTGCTGAGGGTTAACATGTGCGTGTGTGTGGTGACGTCACCGGTTACAACTGGACGGAAGTTGTTACAACCGGAAGCTGCTTAGGGCATTTATTATTATAGATGATGAGGAAGAAGCCGTCTGTTGTTGGCGGTGATGGCGTGTAGAGGCTTCTTCAGCCAATGTAATAGATTTAGAGTTAGGGGATTCGTGTGTGAGACGACGGCGTTTATAAGCCTTAATCTTGTCAAGTCGATGCTGTTTTTCCTCAGGAGTCTCATTAGCACGGCGTTGTTTTTGTCGTAGTGCTAAAGCTGCTTTCCTTTCACTGGCATTGACATACTGTGCATCAGTATTGAATGGTGGTATTGATAGGGCAGAAACAGATTGCTGATTAGTTATGTCAGTGAACGGCATATGGGATGAAGTGTAGCAGTAAATTGTTCCACATGCTGATGTGGAAGCATCCTGTTGTGAGTCTAATAATAATGATGAGGAAGAGGCCGTCTGTTGTCGGCGGTGACGGCGTGCAGAGGCTTCTTCAGCCAATCTTATGGATTTAGAGTTAGGGGATTCGTGTGTGAGGCGACGGCGTTTATAAGCCTTAATCTTCTCAAGGCGATGGTGTTTTTCCTCAGGAGTCTCATTAGCACGGCGTTGTTTTTGTCATAGAGCTAAAGCTGCTTTCCTTTCACTGGCATTGGCATACTTTTTGTTATGACTCATGTTGGCACAGGTAAAGGAGTCTATTTGGCAGTTATCTGGCAGTGAAGAAGGCGTCCTGGAGTATTGTAGAGTAAACAGATACTAATTGACCCTGTAATTGCCCAGCAGTAGTTATGAAGTGGTAGTGGCAAATTGGCCCTGTAGATAGACACCGGCAGAGGAGCAAGGCAGCAGTAGTTATGGCGGTAGAGGCAAATTGGCCCTGTAATTAGACACCGGCAGAGGAGCAAGGCAGCAGTAGTTATGGCGGTAGAGGCAAATTGGCCCTGTAATTAGACACAGGCAGTGAACAGTCAGAGGAGCAAGGCAGCAGTACTTATGGCGGTAGAGGCAAATTGGCCCTGTAATTAGACACTGGCAGAGGAGCAAGGCAGCAGTAGATATGGCGGTATAGGCAAATTGGCCCTGTAATTAGACACCAGCAGAGGAGCAAGGCAGCAGTAGTTATGGCGGTAGAGGCAAATTGATCCTGTAATTAGACACCGGCAGAGGAGCAAGGCAGCAGTAGTTATGGCGGTAGAGGCAAATTGATCCTGTAATTAGACACCGGCAGAGGAGCAAGGCAGCAGTAGTTATGGCGGTAGAGGCAAATTGATCCTGTAATTAGACACCGGCAGAGGAGCAAGGCAGCAGTAGTTATGGTGGTAGAGGCAAATTGATCCTGTAATTAGACACCAGCAGAGGAGCAAGGCAGCAGTAGTTATGGCGGTATTGGCAAATTGGCCCTGTAATTAGACACCAGCAGAGGAGCAATGCAGCAGTAGTTATGGCGGTAGAGGCAAATTGATCCTGTAATTAGACACCGGCAGAGGAGCAAGGCAGCAGTAGTTATGGCGGTAGAGGCAAATTAGCCCTGTAATTAGACACCGGCAGAGGAGCAAGGCAGCAGTAGTTATGGCGGTAGAGGCAAATTGATCCTGTAATTAGACACCGGCAGAGGAGCAATGCAGCAGTAGTTATGGCGGTAGAGGCAAATTAGCCCTGTAATTAGACACCGGCAGAGGAGCAAGGCAGCAGTAGTTATGGCGGTAGAGGCAAATTAGCCCTGTAATTAGACACCGGCAGAGGAGCAAGGCAGCAGTAGTTATGGCGGTATTGGCAAATTGGCCCTGTAATTAGACACCAGCAGAGGAGCAATGCAGCAGTAGTTATGGCGGTAGAGGCAAATTGATCCTGTAATTAGACACTGGCAGAGGAGCAAGGCAGCAGTAGTTATGGCGGTAGAGGCAAATTGGCCCTGTAATTAGACACCGGCAGAGGAGCAAGGCAGCAGTAGTTATGGCGGTAGAGGCAAATTGATCCTGTAATTAGACACCGGCAGAGGAGCAATGCAGTAGTTATGGTGGTAGAGGCAAATTAGCCCTGTAATTAGACACCGGCAGAGGAGCAAGGCAGCAGTAGTTATGGTGGTATTGGCAAATTGGCCCTGTAGTTAGACACCAGCAGAGGAGCAATGCAGCAGTAGTTATGGCGGTAGAGGCAAATTAGCCCTGTAATTAGACACCGGCAGAGGAGCAAGGCAGCAGTAGTTATGGCGGTATTGGCAAATTGGCCCTGTAATTAGACACCAGCAGAGGAGCAAGGCAGCAGTAGTTATGGCGGTAGAGGCAAATTGGCCCTGTAATTAGACACCGGCAGAGGAGCAAGGCAGCAGTAGTTATGGCGGTATTGGCAAATTAGCCCTGTAATTAGACACCGGCAGAGGAGCAAGGCAGCAGTAGTTATGGCGGTAGAGGCAAATTGGCCCTGTAATTAGACACCGGCAGAGGAGCAAGGCAGCAGTAGTTATGGCGGTATAGGCAAATTAGCCCTGTAATTAGACACCGGCAGAGGAGCAAGGCAGCAGTAGTTATGGCGGTATAGGCAAATTAGCCCTGTAATTAGACACCGGCAGAGGAGCAAGGCAGCAGTAGTTATGGCGGTAGAGGCAAATTAGCCCTGTAATTAGACACCGGCAGAGTAGCAAGGTAGCAGTAGTTATGGCGGTATAGGCAAATTGGCCCTGTAATTAGACACCGGCAGTAAACAGGCATAGGACCAAGGCAGCAGTAGTTATGGTGGTACAGGCAATGCCAAGCGTCCGCACAGCAAGTCGGCGTGAGGTAAATGACGCAATTTCATGAATGCAAGATGGCGTCGGCGAAATCTCGCGTGATTTCACCGACGTCGTTAAGGCTGTGTGCACACGCTGCGGATTAGGTGCGGATTTTGTAAAATCCGCAGGTGAAACCGCAGGTCAAAAGACCTGCGGTTTTACCTGCGGATTGCTCTGCGGTTTTGCCCTGCGGTTTTTCATCTCCTCAATAGAGGAGATGGCAAACCGCAGGAGAATCCGCTGAAAGAATTGACATGTCAATTCTTTCTGCGGATTGAAAACCGCAGATAATCCGCGCGGAAAATTCCGCACCGTCTGCACTGCGGTTTTTGATTCCCATAGGGAATCATGGTACTGTACACCGCAGCAAAAACTGCTGCGGGTCCGCAGCGGCCGGAACCGCAGCAAAATCCGCAGCAAAATCCGCAGCGTGTGCACACAGCCTCACACCTCTTGCCATGTTAACCCTCAACACACCACACCGCCTCAACACACACTCCTCTCACCTTTCACCTCCACTCATGTCCACTCACTCTTTCACTCCACATACGTTCCTTTCTCTCACTCCCTTTCTCATACTCACACCGTCATCGTCGCTGCCCCGACATCTTCCTCCGCCGCCGCGATCCAGGATCCAGACGTTCTCCAGGCCGCCGACATGTTCTTGCGGGACACCATCTTGGATTTCGTGAAATCCCGCGATATTCAAGATGGCGTCGCCGCAACAACATGTCGCTGGCGTGGACGACATCGGGATCCAAAAAGATGGCGTCGGCGAAATCTCGCGAGATTACGCCGACGCCATTTTGGATCCCGATGTCGCCCACGCCAGCGACATATTCTTGCGGGACGCCATCTTGGATGTCGTGAAGTCCCGCGATATTCAAGATGGCGTCGCCGCAACAACATGTCGCTGGCATGGGCGACATCGGGATCCAAAATGGCGTCGGCGTAATCTCGCGAGATTTCGCCGACGCCATCTTTTTGGATCCCGATGTCGTCCACGCCAGCGACATATTGTTGCGGCGACGCCATCTTGAATCTCGCGGGACTTCACGACATCCAAGATGGTGTCCCGCAAGAACATGTCGGCGGCCTGGAGAACGTCTGGATCCTGGATCGCGGCGGCGGAGGAAGATGTCGGGGCAGCGACGATGACGGTGTGAGTATGAGAAACGGAGTGAGAGAAAGGAACGTATGTGGAGTGAAAGAGTGAGTGGACATGAGTGGAGGTGAAAGGTGAGAGGAGTGCCTGTTGAGGCGGTGTGGTGTGTTGAGGGTTAACATGTGCGTGTGTGTGTGTGGTGACGTCACCGGTTACAACTGGACGGAAGTTGTTACAACCGGAAGCTGGTTAGGGCATTTATTATTATAGATACCGCTGACATTATGGAAGAAGCAAGGTTGTTGAGATTCACATAATTTTAAGTAAAAGGAGATGGGTCTGGACTATCCTGCATGCATTTCCATGGAAGCAACATGGGCTACATGTATGGTATTTATGTCTTTGTGCTGGTGCCATGCCCATAAATGTAAGAGGAAAGTAGCTTCAATCTGTCGATATTGGTGGGACCAGTTGACCATCTTATGTGTAGTGCGCAGACCAAATCTTCAGGAGGATAAAATACCAACATGATGAATTTCATCTCCTGAGATTTTTGTTATTCCCTTCTCTCTATTAAAAAGTTGCATGATGCAAACGTAGTCTAAAGGAACAAGGGGTCATAGTACCGTATTTACCTCCTGTAGTGATGTGTTCAGGGTAGACTGAAGATTAGGTGTTGGGTCAGAAGGTGTTATAGCATGGTCTCAAGTGCATCTAAGGGCCCCCATATACACTGGAAGAAAATTGGTGAAGCGTAAAATTTTGACAGGTCTACCCAATCACTTAATGTGTAGTGGGTCTCGTCAAGTCATCTGTTGGAGAAGAGAAGGATGGGAATGGTTGAATTACAATTCCTGATTCTTGGATTTTTCCTGGAAGATAACTTACCTGGGCTAATCGTGCGTGTGCATGGGAGAGACTAGTGAGATGACTCTGGGGTGGCTAACTTTCTTCCTGTGTGTATGGGGGCCTTTAGATGATCTGCCCTTTGACTCTGAATAGACACCTAAATATCAGTCTACCCTGCCCACAACACTACAGGATAGAAATGCAACTTGGTCCTTTAGGCTACATTCTCATTTGGTGAGTTTTGATATTGCACCTATTAAAGGGTGCTGCCCCCCAGGTGAGCATAATTAAATGTGTTTTTCCTTTTTGCAGGTCGGATTGGGGGCATATACACAGCATATTAGTATTCTATATATGAGGACAGATAGATTGTGGCCATCTCATACAGGGCAAACCTGGTGAGTGGTGACAGGTTCCTTTTAAGCAAATTAGGTTTTTTAATGCATTTTTTTACACGCATCTTTATCACGTTTTTGATCCTGCAATTTTTTTTTTTCTTTCTCTTTTTGATATATCTTGTTTTAAATAAAGCTGCTTTGTCTTCTATACTTTCTGGTATTTAGCTTTGACAAAATTTTATTAATACAACAGAACAAAAGGCAGCGATGTTTACCTGCCCAGGCTTCCAAACAGATGCAGCAGACCCATGTAGTTAAGATGGAGGCAACACAGGTGCAAAATACTGATGAGACAACCACTCACGGCCTACCAATCCTTGGAGGGGGTGGTTGCTTAGTATGTTATTGCACAATTAATGCATGCATGGGGCGCTGTTCACATACGGGTAATGCACAGCATCCGTGTTAACAGCCTATTAGTGACGCTCATACTATTCTGCCTAGCGCTATCCAAATGTATCCCGTGTGAACAGTCACCACAGTTCACAAGACCAAATGGGCTTGGTTGCACCCTGAAAATTAAAGTGCATAAAATACAAACAGTATGTGAGGTATTAGTTGATATTTTGGCCAAGATGTGCAAGCTCGCAACCCACGTCAAGGGTCCTAACGCTTGCGACTCCTAACACTAAACAGCAAAACCACAAAAAGACTTAAAAATCCTCAAAAAATTCAAAAACAACAGAAAAAAGTTAACGATGTTTACCTGCCCAGGCCTCCCAACAAATGCAACGGAGCCATGTAGTTAAGATGGCCGCAACACTGGTGCAAAAATACCGACGAGACAACCACTCTCGATCTACCAATCCATGGAGGGGGTTGTTGTTGGTATATTAATGCACAATAGAGGCTTGTATGGGGGGCTGTTTATTGTCAAAACTTTATAAACGCAGTCATGTGCAGATTGCATGTGTTTTTTTACCAGTGGATTTTCCACACTTAATGCAATTCTATGAAGAAAATCCATACATAAAACTCAGCCTACTCCCAACAGAAATTGACATGTTCCGGATTTCAAAAGCGCAGTGCAGGTGAGTTAACACAAGAAAAGCACAATGATCATGAGGTGTATATAAATTCAGTAAAAAGACTCATGGGGCGAATTACCAGTTTTCTGGCATAAGACACCTTGAAAAGTCACAAAATTTATATGAGTTTTTGAAGGGTTTTTTTTCCTGAAGAAGTTTTGAAAAACCTCTGGGGAAAAAAAGAAAGTGCATATCATTTTTTGAAGCAGATCTTTAAGAGGATCGTCCACTAGGCAGACAACCCCCTTTTCAATTACTATACTCCCCAATGGAAAATGATAACAGCCTGTACTCAACGTCTTGAGAACATGTAGCAAGCAAGGCAGTCCACAACCAGACAGGCCCTTCTGGCATTTGCCATAATTTCCAGATGGCCAGTTCGGCCCTTCCTCCTGTGCCTGCACCATTATAACAACATGGGCACTGGGTCTCCAGGAAGACGTCAGAGCAGCAGCAGTTTTCACTTCTAGATGTCAGTTTAGTTCAAAGGAAGTGAGATTCGAGTGGCTGCTGAATGGCTGCTTGGCTCACGTGACATAACAATGTCACACAATCCCTGGGAGACCTGGAACAGCACGGGCAGGGAGAAGAGTATAGGCTGGTATTATTTTCCATTGAGCAGTATGGTAACTGAGAAGTGGTTGTCCGACAACCCCTTTAACACCTCTCCAAACTAGTCCCTGTCCAATCAAAAGCTTGCAAAAAATTATTCAGGGAAATAAAAATGATTTCAAAACAGCTCTGGGAAATGTTCAAGGAAAAGAAAAACTCCATGCCAAAAAGGAGAGCTTTTGTAAATGGTTTCTGCTATAAAATGTGTGGTTTTTAAACTCTCGAAAAACCTCTGTGTGAACATAGCCTAAGGGTCCCGTTACACTAAGCGACACACCAGCGATCCCGACAACGATACGACCTGGTAAGGATCGCTGGTGCGTCGCTACATGATCGCTAGTAAGCTGTCAAACAGGCAGATCTACTCAACGACGCAGTAACGGTACGGTGATCCGTATAATGACCTCGGCGGTCGTTGGGACCTTGTCACACAACAGCTATTCTGATGACTCACGCCTGCTTCCATGAGTTCTGAGTCGCCAACAAGGTCGTTCGTCGGCGTCAAACACAGCAATGCATGCTGGTCAGCGGGACGCCAACGATCAAAAAATGGCTGGGACATTTGAGCACGATCAGCGATATCCAGCAGGGAGGGCCAGTCGTCGCTATTTGTCACACGTAGCGAGATCGAAGTTGCGTCACAAAATCGGTGACTTTTCAGCGATCTCACTAACGATCTCGTTATGTGAGACGGGGGCTTTAGAGATACAAATATAAGAGCTGACGACACATTACCACTGACATTGTTCCCTTTCTCTACCCGGGCTGTAATGGCTTTGGCCATGTTGCAACAATTAGGTATCAAATAACCAAGCAAATTTCTCCGTTATCATTTGAAGAACCAGCACAAATGTTTTTATATGCAGAATGAGGTCTGTTAACTGACACACTTAAAACTGGGCAGAGAATAGCCGCTTTATGGCTGATATGAGTCGGGCGGGCCGGGGCACACAATGCTTCTTTGTTCCAAATTTAAAAGTAAAATGACACAGGGAAATAAGCTTGCATCTAGATCGCTGTGTACTTTGCATGCAGAAGTATATGTGACCCTCAGTAAAATGTCTCTCTCCCTGGCCAAAAAGGGGGAAGAAACAAATATTTGCTTGCCTTTCACTTTTTCAGGTGCTATTTACCATGATAAAGAAGCAGACAAGATAGGAAAGATAGGACTGAGCTGCTGCAGCAGCCATGAAACAGCTTTTTCTTTGCAAGAAAGAATTGTAGCAACTGACTGAATGCAATGCAACATGTGTGTTTGCTTAACCCGTAATGTCCGTGTCTTTTATTCCCACCGGTAATCCTTCTGTAATTCTTGTAAAAAGATGGGATTTTCAGTATTTGGCTGCATTATATTTACAGTTCATACAAGAAAGACTGTGGGGATATGATTTGGTTCTGTAACTAGAAATGCAACATTTTTTATATTTTGGACACAGAGCTGGTTCAATCAAGACCTGGAAATATGCAATAAATTATTATTATTTATATTTAGAGATGGATGGACCCCTGGTTGTTTGGGTCTGACTGGTTCAGTTAAAAAAAAAGTTCAGGTTTGGATACCAAAACAGTTCCCGGACCCGAATCTGGACCCAGACCAGGACTACTGCTCCCATCGCCTACGTTTGCTGCCGCTAATAACAGCAATTAATCCTATAGTTATATGGTAAATAAAGACACAGCCAGAATAAAGTTCTTCAATTGAAAGAATGACAATGATTCTAAATTAAACCATGCTCATGTCATCACCCATTCCATTGAAGCTATCGCCTACTGTAGCAAAACAAAAATAAAAAACAACCATATTCCTCACCTGTCCATCGTTCTGTTCCATGCCATAATCCATGTCTGGGTATATACAGTTTTCAACCTGAACGGTGCCAAGATGCAACTGTCCAGGCTGAGAACCACCAATGAATGAGCGCGGTGTCAGTGACTAGCGGTGACGCCATCAAGGCTACCGCTGGTCACTGAGTCTGCATGCCCAACCAGGACCCTGAACTGCAGTGACCTCAGTGAGTTCCCCTCTAGCATAGTGAGGAAGTTTCACGGTGCAGCGCTGAGCTCAGAGTGTTCACCGCAGTTCATATGAAAATGTGAACAGGGAAAATGGGAAGAGCTGGGCAAAGTGCCTTTTCAGGGTGCTGCGGGCTGCTGTTTTTAGGCTGGAGGGCAATATCAATGACCCCTTATCAGCTTGAAAATACCAGCCCTCAACTGTCTGCTTTAGCAAGGCTGGTTGTCAAAATGGGGAGGACCCCACATTGTTATTTAAATTATTTATTCCCCTCTATTCTTGATAACCAATTTTGCTAACATTGACAGTTGAGTGTTGCAGTCCCCAGCTTTGAGTTTTACCTGGCTGGTTATCAAAAATACAGTGGAACCCATGCCATTTTTTTAAATTATTTATTTAGAGCACAGGATTTAGGATTTAGAATCCTTTCCTATGCCACCGCCTGCTCTTACTGTTATTAGCGGCAGCTGGCGTAGGCTGATGGGAGCAGTAGTCCCATCAGCCCACGCCAGTGACCGGGGGTAAACTTTATACGTTCGATTACAGCTGCGGGCTCAGCTCTAGTATTTGTATTCTTTTTTCTACACTGACACAGTAAAAATGAGATTTTAGAAAATTCAAACGACTCTCCTATAAAGTTATTAACCTATCCATAGGTCAACAAAGCACAAACCTTAATTAGACCCTTATATAGTGTTTTGCTGCTACCTTTATTTTAATAAAGAATTAATGATTTTAGCATGGGGGTATTTATAGGGGTAACACGGGGAGTAGTTGTAGTCCCCTCTACCACATAAGAACACACCCATGTTTTTACAAAGTACATGAAAGGCCGTGAAGGCTCGATTACAGAGTTTCCATTGTGGTCATGCAAATTAATATCTGCAGTAATTTAACTCCACATTTCCCTAATAAAGCCTATAAAACTTGTGCAAAGCGCCCAGATTCTGAAACAGTGACCTTTTTAGGTGCTTGACAAAATGCAGCAACTCTACAATTAGCAAAATATACGGTTATTCAGATTGTGACAACGTAATCCATATTTAAGAATTTATCTCTAACCCGTGAACTGGCCCCTTTGCAGTATTGATTGTCATGAAGAGGTGGATTTGCTATCTTCAGCCTAAAAAGCTTCACATGAAAATGACCCTGCAGCGTCCCAGGGGTCTATTAGAGAAGACATAAAGCCCCCAATCATTCAATCCTCATGATGAGCTAATGATGAAGTCGCTGAAGAGAATAAGGGCTTCATGTCTTTAAGCAGCAGAGGTGTCATTTATCAAGGCCATTTAAATGTGTGGAAGACCCTGCTTAAAGGGAACCTGTCACCCCCTGCAGGCGTTTTTAAGTAAAAGAGCCACCTTGTGCAGCACTAATGCTGCATTCTGTCAAGGTAGCTCTTTTATTTAGCGTCCCTTCCACCGCCGAAATAATCATTTTTAAAATTGGTCACACGTACCTATTATTTGTCAGGGGGGGCAGGGCTTTCCCCCGTGGACACATAGCCTCACATACGTCAGTCATGTCCATCTTTTGAATTTGACGCCGCCTCCTCAGCTCCTTTCTTCTTCTCGTGCCTGATGCACCGCTGCCCTGCTTAGCTCCGGCCCTACTGGTCACATGGCGCTGACGTCATCACAGGTCCTGCTCCCACCCACTGCTCTGCTGAGCTCCGCCCCTACTGGTCACATGGTGCTGATGTCATCACAGGTTTTGCTGCACCACTGAAGGAATATTACAGCGCAGGTGCAAGAAAAAGAAATGAATGCTGCACCTGCACTGTAATATTCTTTCAGTGGTGCAGCAGGACCTGTGAAGACATCAGCACCATGTGACCAGTAGGGGCGGAGCTCACCAGAGCAGTGGGTGCAAGCAGGACCTGTGATGACGTCAGCACCATGTGACCAGGAGGGGCGGAGCTAAGCAGAGCAGTGGGTGCAAGCAGGACCTGTGATGACGTCAGCACCATGTGACCAGGAGGGGCGGAGCTAAGCAGGGCAGTGGTGCAGCAAGCACCAGAAAAAGAAATGAATGCTGAGGAGGCGGCGCCAAATTCAAAAGCAGGACATGACTGACGTATGTGAGGCTATGTGTCCAGAGGGGAAAACCCTGCCCCCCTGACAAATATCAGGTATGTCTGACCAATTTTAAAAACGATTATTTCGGCGGTGGAAGGGACGCTAAGTAAAAGAGCCACCTTGACAGAATGCAGCATTAGTGCTGCACAAGGTGGCTCTTTTACTTAAACCGCCTGCGGGGGGTGACAGGTTCCCTTTAAGAATCCTGACCTAAGCCCGTCCAGTCTGATTGTAAAATTCAACTGGGAAAAATGTTTCCAACGATTGTTTGTTCCGAGATATGTAGGCAGACTTCAATAATTAGAAGGATTTCTTCACTCGAGATCTACAGTAGAGCGTTCTCCTGGGCTCAGTTTAGGCTAGGTCCACATCGGTGTTGGGCTTTGCATTTTTAACAGACCCTAATGCAAACCTGATGGACAAGAGGCAAACTGCAGACAACTGATATTAAAAAATACCCAAGTAAATAAAAAACTTATTTTTCAAAAGCATTATTTTACTTTTTTCCTGCTCGTCTGCCGAAATAAGACAGAGGAAAACACAATGCAGATATGAGCCAAGCCCTATTCCTGTATGTTAAATGTACACCTCTAAAAGCATTGGCACAGATAAAAAAAAAAGTTCCAGGGCTCCCAATTAATGGCGATACCAATAGGTAAAATTAACTTCTTTAATAGAACTATGTGTTTCAATGCTCCTCATGGAGTCTGTTTTTGACAGTTTGAGCAGACACATGGATGTTAGTGGCCTGCTGGAGGTCATTTTGCAGGGCTCTGGCACTGCTCCTCCTGTTCCTCCTTGCACAAAAGTGGAGATAGCGGTACTGCTGCTGGGTTGTTGCCCTTCTATGCCTCCGTCCACAGCTCCTGGTGTACTGGCCTGCCTCCTGACAGACACAGCTACCCTTCTTGCCACAGCTTGCATTGATGTGCCATCCTAAATGAGCTGCACTACCTGAGCAACTTCTGTGGGTTGCTACTGTATCTCTAGGGGGTGAGAGCAATGAAAAAAATATGAGAACAGAGAAATGGTCTGTGGTCACCCCCTGCAGAACCACTCCTTTAAAGCAGTTATTTTGCTAATTGCCTATCATTTCTACCTGTTGTATTTTCGATGTTCACAACAAAAGGAGAAATTGATTCACAATTGGTGTTGCTTCATAACTGGACAGGGTGATTTCACAGAAATGTGATTAGGTTGGAGTTACATTCTGTTGTGTTGTTTAAGTGTTACCTTTAGTTTTTTGAGCAGTATACTGTATATATACAGTATATATATATACAGTATATATATATATATACACATTTATACATATTAAAAAAACTAAATTTAAAGTAAAATATAAAAGATAAGCGAAGCATACAAAAATAAAATATTATATAGATAAGAACAAATATAAAATAAAAATAAGATATTTAATAAAGTAACTATTCAATATATATTATAACAATAAGTAAATATATATATATAGATACAAATAAATATATATACTATAAACTTATATATTGATCTATCTACTGCACAATTGTAATTTATGTAAAATAACAACTATCACTCATATATGGAGTGATAGTATATTATACTGAGTGTACACATGCATACCATTCAATAGCATCTCCCTACCCCTTACTCTATAACTTTGCTATTAATTTATATGTGATATGCGCCTCCTTTTTGCTTTTGCTCCATCCCCACTGCACATATTTTAGTCATTTGTTCTAATAAGATTAATAAAATGTATATTTTCTTGAATCTTGACGGTACTCTCATGTTTTTTTTTTTCTTTTCTTGCTTGAATATATTTATATATATCTATATTTATTTATATATTTTTATTTTCTGTTTGCTTAGCTTTTATATTTTATTTGAATTTTTCTTTGTTTTCTGTAATGTTTTTTTTTTTCCTGTTATATCTATCAATTTTGTTTTTCTTAGTTTAAACCCATAAAACCAGAAGTAAGTTATGACCAATGGCCGTATTCCATTCCACCAATAAGGACAATTATAACAGTGGATGTTTGCAGTCCTTGTGTGATGTGTATGTGTGTGCCTGTAGTAAATGTTGTTCATTCAGTGCCCATTGTGTAACTCTAAATGGTGCTTATGGCTTGGTGTCAAGGGAGGTGGTCCCAAGGCGGGAAGGTGATTAGAGGGCAGGTTATTATGAGCTAATGAGGCATTTCACCCCTCTGCGTTCCCCAGCTGGGATTCTGTGCTTGACAGGCAGCACAATGTGTTATTACAGATTTATGGCAGAGATCACAGCATCAGTGAATTTTACCATAACATTCTGCCCTCCCCCCACTCTATTACCCTACTCAACCACCCTCCTGGGTGCTCAATCTTTATTTCCTGCTTGCGACCATTCTTCTTTGTGCCGTACAAACACGGTAATGCAAAGTTACAATTGGAAATGTGTTTATTATTATTATTATTGCCAAAGTGAAAGGAGAATAATATTTAACAGCTGCCTGGCAGCAAAACTGTTTGGAGGTGATATACTGGAGCCGAAATATATGTTCTACAGAGGGCATTTAAATGCAAAATATACTTTAAAGTTTATATTGTTGTGTTCTTTTATATTCTGTACAATATCTGACATTATCAACATTTTCAGTTCTGCATTTGAGGAGTCTCTGCGTGCCATGCATCATGCACTATTTGGAAATTTCTCTTAACTTTAAGGGTAGGAGAGCACAAGAACTGCAACTGCTCAGCAATAGATGGACGGATGGATGGATAGATAGACAGATAGATAGATAAGAGATAGATAGATAGATAGATAGATAGATAGAAGATAGATTTCCAGCACTCTGGACAAGCAGCCACCTCCTGAAACCTCCAACCTGCTGGTATTCCTGAATACACTTCTGATTAGTAGTTCCGACACAAGGTCAAGTGGGCGACAAACTGCAAGAATGATATCATGACTTGTCTCGAAATCAAAACAGGCGCCAAGATTCCGGAAAGTAGGAGGTGGTTTTCATGACGCCTGTAGCGTCTCCGGACTTGCCTCACATTGAGTACATCTGGGACATCTTCGATCAGCAACTGCAAAAGCTTCTGCCAGCAGTGGATTTTGAAGATTTGCCCAAGGACATTCAGCATGGAAGAAGATTCCTCACACAACCATTAATTACCTCACTGATAGCAACCAAAGTGTGTATGTGCAGGTAGTCATACTCGGTACTGAAAAAATTGAGATGTTTTGGAAATATTGTTTCCATTTTTTCATCATTTGTATATTATCAATAACATGTCTATCCATCCTCTGATTTCCAGAATTCCCTGACTTTTCCTTCTTGGTGTTGCAGTTTCATTGTTGAAGACTGTATATGCTGTACTCATTTTCTGTATGCACACTGTCTATAAAAAGTCTACAAAATCAGTTTAAATGGCAGGTTTTTCCTCCTGTAAAGTCACCAACAATCTGTACAAATTCATTGAAAAATAAACTGAAATCATTTTGAGGGGTGAAATAAAAATGACAAAACGTAAATAATGTTATTAATAATAATAATAATAAATTTTATTTCTATAGTGCCAAAATATTCCGCAGCACTTTACATTTCAGAGGGGATTTCTACAGACAATAGACATTACAGCATAACAATAATCACATAGATTATAACAAATACCAAGAGGAATGAGGGCCCTGCTCGCAAGCTTACAGTCTGAGGAAAGAGGTAGACACGAAAGGTGGGTGGTAACAGTTGCCCTGATTGTATGGACCAGCCATAAAGTTAAAAGTGTGTAACAGTACAGACACAGAGGGCTAATGGATGCATAAAGCATGTGGGAACATAATGCGGGGAACCTGGTTATGGTAAAACTTTTGGCTGTGCCACACAGGGATAGATTAGGTTAATGTTTTGAGGCGGTAGGTCAGTCTGAATAAATGCGTTTTCAGGGCACGCTTAAAATTGTAGGGATTGGGGACTAATCGTATTGACCCGGGAAGTGCATTCCAAAGAATTGGCGCAGCACGTGTAAAGTCTTGGAGACGGGAGTGGGAGGTTCTGATTATTGAGGATGCTAACCTCATGTCATCAGCAGAACGGAGGGCGTGGGTAGGGTGGTATACTGAAACAAGGGAGGAGATGTAGAGTGGTGCTGAGCCATGGAAGGCTTTTTGGGTGAGGGTAATAAGTTTCTACTGGATTCTGGAGTGGATGGGTAGCCAGTGTAATGACTGGCACAAGGTAGAGGCATCGGTGTAACGATTGGTGAGGAATATGATCCTGGCTGCAGCATTCAAGACAGATTGGAGAGGGGAGAGTTTTGTAAGAGGGAGACCGATTAGAAGAGAGTTACAATAGTCGAGACGAGAATGAATAAGAGAAACAGTAAGAGTTTTTGCTGAGTCAAAAGTAAGAAAAGGTCGAATTCTAGAAATGTTTTTGAGGTGCAGATAACAAGAGCGAGCCAGTGATCGGATGTGGGGGGGCAAAGGAAAGCTCGGAGTCAAGTATGACCCCCAAGACAGCGGGCATGTTGCTGGGGAGTAATAGTGGAACCACATACAGAAATGGCAATGTCGGGTATAGGTACATTAGTAGCGGGAGGAAACAGAAGGAGTTCAGTCTTTGACAGGTTCAGTTTCAGATATAGTGAGGACATGATGTTAGACACAGCGTTTAGACAATCGCTGGGGTTTTCTAGAAAGGCTGGCTTGATGTCAGGAGAAGAAGCGTATAATTGGGTGTCATCAGCTTAGAGATGGTACTGGAAACCAAATCTACTGATTGTTTGACCAAAAGGGGCAGTGTACAAGGAGAAGAGGAGGGGACCTAGGACTGATCCTTGAGGAACCCCAACAGTAAGGGGAAGATGAAAGGAGGAGGAACCAGCAAAATATACAGTAAAGGAGCGGTCAGAGAGATAGGAGGAGAACCAGGAGAGAACGGTGTCCTTGATGCCGATGGAGCAGAGCATAGTGAGGAGGAGCTGATGATCCACAGTGTTGAATGCTGCAGAGAGATCCAAGAGAATTAGCATGTAATAGTGACCATTAGATTTAGCTGTTAGTAGATCATTGGAGACTTTAGTGAGGGGAGTTTCAGCAGAGTGTAAAGAACAGAAACCGGTGTGGAGAGGGTCGATTAGAGAGTTATTAGAGAGATATGGATAAGACGGGAGTGGACCAGGCGTTCCAGGAGTTTAAAGATGAAGGGGAGATTAGAGACATGTCTATAGTTAGCGTCACAGTTTTGGTCGAGGGATGGTTTTTTAAGTAGTGGATGTATGATGGCATGCTTAAATGAGGAGGGAAAGATACCAGAAGAGAGAGAGGTTAAATGTTTTAGTTAGGTGAGTGGTGACAGCAGGGGAAAGGGACTGGAGGAGATGAGACGGAAATGGGTCACTGGTGCAAGTGGTTGGGCGAGAAGATGCACGGAGCCTGCTTACTTCTTCTTCTGTGACTGGTTCAAAATCAGAGAGTGAGCAAGATGCAGTGGGGGAGGGAGGACAGTGCATGGTATGAGGTGATTGGGAGATAATTTCCTGTCTGATCTGGTCAATTTTTTCTTTGAAATAATTGGCCAGATCGTCAGCTCGGAGCTCCGTAGTTGGGGCCTGTACTCATTGCATAAGTGTGAACACCCTCTTATAATTGGGGATGTGTTTGTGATCAGAATTAGCCAATCCCATTTAAATTCATGTTACATGGTAGTCACTACACAGCTGCCATCATTTAAAGTGATTCTTCTGATTAACCTCACATAAAGTTTAGCTGTACTAATAGAATTTTCCTGACATTTTCTTAGTTGTATTTTACAGCAAAATCCATGGTCTGTAAACAGTTTACAACACAGCAAAGGGATCTTATTGTTGAAAGTTTTCAGTCAGGAGAAAAGTAAAGAAAATTTTCTCAGGCATTAGTTATACAATCGAACAGTGTGAAGATGTCATCAAGAAGTGTCTTACATTTGGCACATCATCGACATTAACTAGAAATGGACATCCCTCAATAATTGATGAAAAGACAAGAAGAAAATTGGTCTGGGAGGCTGCGAAGAGGCCAACAGCAACATTAAGGGTATGTGCACACGTTGCGGACTCTGCTGCGGATCCGCAGCAGATCCGCAATCAATGTACAGTACCATGTTAGCCAATGGGATATCAAAACCGCAGTGCACATGCTGCGGATTTTTCCGCGCGGATTTGCTGCGGTTTTAAATCCGAAGCATGTCAATTCTTTCTGCAGATTCCACAGCGGTTTGACACCTGTTACATTGTCCAGGTGTCAAACCGCAGGTGAAAATAGCTGGCAAATCCGCAGGTGAACCACAGGTCACTTTACCTGCAGTTTTACCTGCAAATCTGCAAGGAAAAATCAGCAGCTCAATCCGCACAGTGTGCACTCACCCTAAAGAGCTGTATGAATTTCTGGCAAGTGCTGGCTGTGCACTGCATGTGACAACAATCTCCCATATGCTTCATATGTATCACCTGTGTGGAAGGGTGGAAAGAAGCCTGTTCTTACAAAGAAATCCCTCCGCCTCTTTCCTACTGTGCAGAGTCATAGGAGGAATCATCAGCTCATCCCTAATTGACGATTCCTCCTATGACGCTGCACAATAGGAAAGTGGCGGAGGGATTTGAGGGAGAGCCGCAGAGAACTACTGCGCATGCCCAAGATTCCCAGCCCCGCAATGTGAATAAATCAGAAGAGACTGCAGGGCGGGATCTCTGGCCGCGCGTCCACGCAGGCGTGATAGCTCAGACATCATGTGATGACAGAGGACGGGCAGCGCTCATGCCCAAGAAAAGATATTACAGCGCAGGCCAAAGGAATTGAAATGAACGCTGAGGAGGCGGTGCCAGATTCAAAAGGAAGACATGACTGATAGATGTGAGGCGTCTGTGTCCAAGGGGGAAAGACCTGCCCCCCGGTCAAACTTCTGGTATGTCAGACAAATTTTAAAAACTCTTATTTATGCGGTGGAAGGGATGCCAAATAAAAGAGCCACCTTGACAGAATGCAGCATTAGTGCTGCACAAGGTGGCTCTTTTAGTTAAAAACGCCTGAGGGGGGATGACAGGTTCCCTTTAAGGAAAAGGGACAAGTAAAGCCGACAATACAATAAAATATAACTTACCACTCAGGCGCCAGTCACGGTTGAACTAGATTGCGTTGCAGTGGGGGTCTTTCACAATCCTGAGGTAAATGATGTAGTATCTTTTGTTGTTGGCGGTGTCCTACCGTGGTCCTGACAATGGCAGTGAATCCAAGGGATCATAATGCGGGCCTTGGGTCGAGCAGATGAGGTGATGGAGAGGGATACATCCTTATCCTCAGCGGTGAGTGTCCCAACACTACAGAGATTTGAAACACTGCCCAAACACAGTTTACAATGGGCAGCCCGGTTTGCTGTGCCGAATTGACACACGCCTAAGTCCCGTTCACAGAACTTGTCTGTCACGGTCAGTACTGTCAGCTGGGACGGCTGTGGCAGCGTTGTCGGTTGTGTCAGCGGTCTCAGTGAGGGAAGTGATGTTGGCTCTGACAGCGTTGTCTGAGCGGTACTCAGTCGACGGTCTCTTATCAAAACGCTCTGCCGTCCCAGGCTCTGTTCTGCCCAGACATCTCTCAGCTGATTTTTACCACACAGGCGTCCCGTGAGCCTGAAGTTCCTGACCAAACTGTCTGATCACTTGCGCGCTGCAGCTCTGTCCGCTTAGCCATGCCCCCTTTTCTCAAACACAGAGTACGGTCTGGAGTCTCAAGTTTTCTACCCCCAATATAGGTGACAGCCTCGACAATTCCGGACCCTTCATGGAGGAGACATGCCTAGTTAGTTCCTTCCCCTTACATAAAGCAATGCTGGCTGCTCTGATACCTCACAATCTGTCATTTCGTCTTCTCTCTCCGCATGATGTAGAATGGTTTCCTTTTCAATTTTCCTATAGGAAATCCAACCTGGACAGCATTGTACTACATATATTTTTTTTAAAGTCAACACTGCACAGTACCAAAAGAACATCATTCCCACAGTGACGCATGGTAGAGGAAGCATTATGCTTTGGGCTGTTTTTTCTCAGCTGAAACTGGGGCATTAGTCAAAGTGGAGGTAATTATGAACAGTTCCAAATATCAGTCAATTTTGTATCAAAACCTTCAGGCTTCTACTAAAAAGCTGAAGGTGAAGAGGAATTTTACCATTCGGAACAACCCTTAGCATATCTCCAAATCAACAAAAAATGCCAGAAGAAGATAATAGTTTTCAAATTGCTCATCCATAGCCCAGATATCAATCCAATTGAAAATCTGTGTGTGAACTGAAGAAAGTACTGTACACAGGAGATGTCCTAGCAATCTGACATATTTGGAGCTACTGCAAGGAAGAGTGGGCAAAGCTTGTCAATTCTAGATGTGCCATGTTGACAAAATTAATGGGTACTTTAACAAGATATTAGTTTAAGGGTGTACATATTTATGCAACCACATTATGTTAGTTAATTTTTCTTTTTTCAACCGAAATTATTTCAGGGGTTTTTTTTTCAATGGATTTGTACAGATTATCAGTGACATTAAAAGTGGAATTTTTCCTATACGTGAGAAAATCTGTCAATTTAACAGGGGTGTGTTCATTTTCTTATATATTCTGTATATACAACTATATATAGAAAGAGTGAGATTTTGAACACAATTTGCATTTTGTCACTACAGTCTATTACTTAGCCTTCTAACAAGCCTTCACACTACTCTACTCATTCTCGAGTATCGTCCGAGCTTGTCCTTTGTCTAATCAATTGGTGAGTGTCTTAGGACCTAGACATCGACCAATCAGCAATATTTAAAACATATTTTATAAATTGATTTGCGATGTTGGATCATTTTCCTCAATAAAAAAACAAGTTTAATATTTTTGACTTATTTGATTTGGCTCTCTTTATCCACTTTTAGAACTTTTGTTAAAACCAGATGTAATTTTAGGTCAAATATATGTAGAGATATGGAAAATTCTGAAGAGTTTGCAAGCGTTCAAGCACCGATGTAGGTGGAAGCACCATTCACACCCTAGTTTAAGGTAATTATTCTTATATTTCTAAAGCTGTATTAATTGAATATTAAAATGATTAGGCATATATATGTAAGTGACTTTCCTTCGTGTAGATACGTCAACTTGTGCACAGCATGTACTGAAGCGAACTGTTTCCCCTCTCTCTGGGATTCCCGGTTACGTCACGAGATTGATCTCTCGTTTTGTTGTGACAACTTGTAAAGGAACAAAGTTACGTTTGTATTTAGACTATAGACATTTGTATGTGTGCACATGTGTATATATATACTGTGTGTCTGTATGCATATGTATCACTACAGTTGTAAGTGGTTTATATGACCGGTCTCTCTGATATCTGGTTGTAACCAGATCAGATTGTGCAATTTTCCATACTTCCACATCTTTGTTTTGGGCTATAATACCTGTTGCTCGTGCCCTGTGTTCTGTAGATTTTTTTTTTGCTTTTTTTCTAAATCTATAAAAATTAATTAATCCTTCACAATAGGAGACAATATCAATAAATAATGGCCCCAAATAATGGTACTGGAATAAAAGATGATTTTATTGATGAAACAATAAAAAACAATAAAAAACTAAAAAGGTGCTGTATCCAATAAAGATGGAATATCACGTCATAGGGAATCACAAAAAGAACATCAGACCACAGATATTACAATGATAGAATATACTGGCAATAAATGGCGCTATGAAAAAGTTCCAAATTAAATAATCAAAAGAATGCTAACATATCGAAATGATAGCAGTAGATAGGTAGACCAAGTACAATCGTAAAATAACAAAATTACCCTTCTGCCCAAAGAAGATAAGAGAAACGCGCGTCGGGGCAGAGGGACGCCAGAGGATTTCCACAAGACCATTTTACCAACTTTAGGTAACTCCTTACACTTATTATTACTTTACTTTGATATGGCATTAGCAGGAAGCTTTAGTTTAGCTCTGGTATAGTATGTTCCTTATATGGCAGGCCTTAGTTCCCACACGTATTGTTGCGGCTAATTTGCCTTATGAATGCAGTGAGTGCTAGCATATACAGGAGGGTCATTTTGTTATTTTAGGATTGTAATTGTTCTACCTATCTGCTGCTATCATTTTGATATGTTAGCATTCTTTTGATTATTCTAATGGTACATGCACCTATATATTGGGGTGTCTTTAACCCTTTGGGGCACGTTTTTGAGATATAAAAATTAATGTTGAGAAATATTATAAGATATGAGCCCTGAGTGCAGAGCTATGGTCAGAATTCTTATCCAGGGTTAAAGGTTTAGGGATAGACTTGAAAATTATTTTCCCATAATTATTTTAATGTCAAGATAAAAAATAACAAAGTGATCCTCACTCAGCCACCACTGTTCCAGTGCCACCGCTCTTTTGCAATGGGAAAGTGATTATCTCGACCCAGTGATTGGCTACAGCAGTCATGCCCACTGTAGTCTTGACCTAGAGATGAGCGAATATTTCAATATTCGGTTCGTGAAGCTTAACAAAAGATATATAGGGTGCCTCTGGACATTGGTTTCCGACACCAGTTGGGATCCCAACAATCAGATAATTAACACAGCAGTTATGAATGTAATTAGTGGGAAAGGCACTATTTCGACCAAACACTGGACTAGAGGATGGGATTCAAGGCCCTGCACAAGGCTTTGACTTTGTAGTTTTTAATGCCACGGACTATAACCCATGCTTGTATATCATCTGTACAACCACTTCTCTTTTAGAGCCGTTGGTTCACTATATTCTTGTGCTATTCTTATAGCTCTTCTGGAACATGAAAAGCAGGTTTCTTACTGCTTGTTAACCCACACAATGTATTTTGTGTACATAGCTAGGCCCAGAATAACCATTAGACATATGGAAAATTCTCACCCTTGCATTTCTAATTATAGAAATGAAAAAATCATAATGAGATCAGACTTATTCTTCACTCTCCTCCATATACAGGATATGCACAAGGCGGAGGGGAACAAATGCAACAAATGTGTCCACGACTATATGGGTTGTCCACTTCTTTTTATTAATTTAAAAAGTGTCCCATGGTGGTCTTAACACATCATTTTAGACCAAAATGTCCATTATTTACAGTGGCATGTAACAGTTTCGGCACCCCTGTTAAAAATTACGGTTATTGTGAATAGTTAAGCAAGTTGAAGATGAGATGATCTCTAAAAGGCCTAAAGGTAACAATGACACATTTCCTTTCTATTTTAGGCAAAAAATATATTGTAATTTTTTACATTTTAAAAGTTAGAAAAAGGAAAATAGGCCGATGAAAAAGTTTGGGCTCCCTACGTGGTAAGTACCTAGTATCAGAGCTGGCTCCAGGTTTTTGTGGGCCCTGGGCGAAAGAGTCTCAGTGGGCCCCTTTAACACATACCACGATTGATGATGCAAAGATAAGAAATATAGGTATAATACAACGCCAAAGATTTCACTTTCCGTATTTTGTGGGTTATAAGAAGCTCCAGATTATAAGACGCACCCCAAATTTTGAGGAGAAAAATGGGAAAAAAACGTATTTTTAATAAAATGGTGGTGCTTCTTATAATCCGTGCGTCTTATTGTTTACCGGGGGGGTGGTGGCTGCGGTGAAGCGGGGTCTCAGGGTCTCTGCTGGAGGCGGCAGGAGTGGGGTGACGCTGAAGGCCGCAGGCTGGGATGAGGGGGTGTTCGAATGTGCGGAGCGCCACTGCGGGTGTTCCGTGCTGCGGGTATTCCGTGCTGCAGGGGCTCTGCCGACATTTTGTGAGAGGCCAGGGCCCTCACAGTTGCATGGTTTCCTATGCGGTGGACTCTGGGAAAATGGCTGCCGGGGGGCGTGCACAGATGGAGATCTCAGCACCAAGATCTCGGGAGATGAGATCTCAGCTCTGAAATCTGATCACACTGATCACGATAAGTGAAGTTGAATAGAAAAAAACTGTTGTGTTGTATTACCATTCTATTGTCTCTTTGCGAGGAGTATGCTATTGTTACAAATTAAACTGTATTGTTGTTAACTCTTGCTCTGCAATCCCTGCATTACTGCATCCTCGCACCTGCATATACCACTACCAAGACGGCTACTGCATTACAGTGATTGGCAGCCAATCCCTGCCTACTTATTGGCTATGTAAAAGGCGCAAAAATGATAATCTGATCAGCGTTAAAACTTATCAAGCTCCGGCTCTGCTCCCATTCACCATACCCCAGCTCTGGCTCTGCTCCCATTCACCATACCCCAGCTCCGGCTCTGCTCCCATTCACCATACCCCAGCTCTGGCTCTGCTCCCATTCACCATACCCCAGCTCTGGCTCTGCTCCCATGCTCTGGCTGTGCTCCCATACTCCAGCTCTGCCTCATACTCTCTCCCACCCTCCACTTTACCCCTCCATCTTATATTTTGATATTTTGGCCTGTGCAGTAAGGCTATGTGCACACGCTGCGGATTCTGCTGCAGATCCGCAGCGGATTTGGCCCTGCGGATCCACAGCAGTTCCGCAGATAGTGTACAGTATAATGTTATCCTATGGGTTTTCAAATCCGCAGTGCACATGCTGCGGATTTTTCCGAGCGGAAAAGCTGCGGTTTGAAATCCGCAGCATGTCAATTCTTTCTGCGGATTCCACAGCGGTTTGACACCTATTCCATTGTCCAGGTGTCAAATCAGGGGAAAACCGCTGGCCAATCCGCAGGAAAACCGCAAGTCACTTTACCTGTGGTTTTACCTGCGGATCCGCACAGAAAAATCCGCAAGTGAATCCACAGCGTGTGCACGCAGCCTAAAGATTCATGCCTGGCCATTCGCCATCACAGTCCTGATGCTGCTACATTCAATCTTACCGGGTGACCGACCGTCATGCTTCTGTCCTGCAGTGTTCGGCCCGCTCACTCACTCCTGGCCTCGCCGCTGTTGTCTTCTTCCAAGATCTACACCACTGGCAGCTCTGCTCCTCTGGTCCTCTCTGCTCCCGAGATCACTGTCTTCTGCTTGCTCTCCTCTGAAAATACCACCGTCCACTTCTGGCTTAGCAGCTGGTTGCAATAGATCACAGTGCAGTCACCAAGAAAATGGTGGTGCATTGTCTCTAGTCTTTACTCTGCCCCTTCCACTTTTGGGAGTAATATAACATCCAAAACTGGAGGGAAACATTGACATCACTAGATACTGCCCCAGTTTTTCAGCTAACATAATGCTAGCAAGCATTACTTTAGCTGATTGAGGTCTACACAGGAAGATGCTCCCCCTAGCTGCAAGTAAAGTTTTTTTTTTGTAATTGATAGTTTTCATATTGCAGTGTTTCCAATCAATGCAAACGCTGCATTAAAAATTTTAAAATATTATTTAAATGTTATTTTCACAAAAAAAAGAAAAAAATTGATGCATCTTCCCTTTAATATGTAACAATAGTATACTCCTCGCAGGGAGACAACCAGTGGTTAACAATAGAATGGTAATACAACACAACAGTTTTTCTCGATTGAACTTCCCTTATCGTGATACTTCTGCTCCTCAGTCAGGTGCAGACTGATCAGTCACGTCAAAGGATCAGCAATGGCCGGCGCTGCGTCTTCAGACGTAACTCAATAGCACACATTCCAGCTTCTGGCGGCAACAGGCGGTCACCAGTTTTGCCCGCTGAGCCCCTAGTCCATGAATCTGTACAGTCGAAGTGGGAAGTGCCATGAAAGTCTCTATACGGTGCCGAGAGACAATGGATTATTCGGGTCTGGATCAGAGGCGAGCATCTCTTCCTTGTCACAGTTGAGAACTGCTGGGTTGGGCAGCTGATTAGCCGCCATTAGCCTGATCATCAGGCTTCACTCTGGCTGCGTTACTTCAGGAAAATGGTTTCTAAAATATGCTTCTGGCATGGTGGTCCTGATTTCCTGTTCTTTTGCATGTGTTTCAAACTTAAATGTTTCAGATCACCAAACAAATTTAAATATTAGACAAAGATAACACAAGTAAACACAAAATGCAGTTTTTAAATGAAGGTCTCTGTGATTGCCTCCTAAACCTAATAACTAGAGTTGAGCGATACCGTCCGATACTTCAAAGTATCGGATCGGAATGGATCGGCCGATCTTAAAAAAAAGTATCGGTATCGCCGATTCCGATACCGGAAGTCCCATTCAAGTCTATGGGACTTCCGGTATCGGAATAAGAAAAACCCTATTTTTGCCTTGTACAGCCTCTCTGGGGTCTGTACAGGCCTTTCGGGGGGCTGTGCCGGCCTGCCAGGAGGTCTGTGCAGGCTCCGGTGGTCTGTGCCGGCCTGCCGGGGGGCTGTGACGGCCTGCCGGTGGTCTGTGCAGGCTCCGGTGGGCTGTGCCGGCTTGCCGGGGGGCTGTGCCGGCCTGCCGTGGTCTGTGCAGGCTCCGGGGGGCTGTGCCGGCCTGCCGGGGGGCTGTGCCGGCCTGCCGGTGGTCTGTGCAGGCTTCGGGGGTCTGTGCAGGCATCGTCCGATGGGACTACAAGTCCCATCGGGCGATGCCTGCTACCATGACAGTGATTGACACATTAGCCAATGATGGGACAGTAGTAGTCCCATCATCCGGCTAATGTGTTGAATGTAAAAAAAAAAAAAATTACATGCTACATACATACAACATGCATACTACATATATACTACATGTAACATACATACTACATATATACTACATGCAACATGCATACTACATGCATGCTACATACTACATACATGCTACATTCATACTACATATATACTACATGCATGCAACATACATACTACATATATACTACATGCATGCAACATACATACTACATATATACTACATGCATGCAACATACATACAACATATATACTGCATGCATGCAACATGCATACTACATATACTACATGTAACATACATACTACATATATACTACATGCATACTACATACATGCTACATACTACATGCATGCTACATACATACTACATGCATGCTACATACATACTACATACATACTACATGCATGCTACATACATACTACATGCATGCTACATACATACTACATGCATGCTACATACATACTACATGCTACATACATACTACATGCTACATACATACTACATACATACTACATATATACTACATGCATGCTACATACATACTACATGCTACATACATACTACATACATACTACATGCATGCTACATACATACTACATGCTACATATATACTACATACATACTACATGCATGCTACATACATACTACATGCATGCTACATACATACTACATGCATGCTACATACATACTACATGCTACATACATACTACATACATACTACATATATACTACATGCATGCTACATACATACTACATGCTACATACATACTACATACATACAACATGCATGCTACATACATACTACATGCTACATATATACTACATACATACTACATGCATGCTACATACATACTACATGCATGCTACATACATACTACATGCTACATACATACTACATACATACTACATGCATGCTACATACAATACATTCATACAATACATACATAGACATACAGTACATATAACATAGAGTAACATACTTACCAATACTTGTCACATTGTTCCCCGAAGCCATTGTCGTCTACGGAATAAATATTAACATAATAAACCACAAAAATACTCACCCATGTAGTATGTATGTAGCATGCATGTAGTATGTATGTAGCATGCATGTAGTATGTATGTAGTATGTATGTAGCATGCATGTAGTATGTATGTAGCATGCATGTAGTATATATGTGGTATGTATGTAGCATGTAGCATGTATGTAGCATGCATGTAGTATATATGTGGTATGTATGTAGTATGTAGTATGTATGTAGCATGCATGTAGTATGTATGTAGTATGTATGTAGTATGTATGTGGTATGTATGTAGCATGTAGTATGTATGTAGCATGCATGTAGTATATATGTGGTATGTATGTAGCATGTAGTATGTATGTAGCATGCATGTAGTATGTATGTAGTATGTATGTAGTATGTATGTGGTATGTATGTAGCATGTAGCATGCATGTAGTATGTATGTAGTATATATGTGGTATGTATGTAGCATGTAGTATGTATGTAGCATGCATGTAGTATGTATGTAGTATATATGTGGTATGTATGTAGCATGTAGTATGTATGTAGTATGTATGTAGCATGCATGTAGTATGTATGTAGTATGTATGTAGCATGCAGTATGTATGTAGCATGCATGTAGTATATATGTATGTATGTAGCATGTAGTATGTATGTAGCATGCATGTAGTATATATGTAGTATGTATGTAGCATGTAGTATGTATGTAGCATGCATGTAGTATATATGTGGTATGTATGTAGCATGTAGTATGTATGTAGCATGCATGTAGTATGTATGTAGTATGTATGTAGTATATATATATATATTTTTTTTTTTTAAACATTTAACTGTCCCATCATTGGCTAATGTGTCAATCACTGTCATGGTAGCAGGCATCGCCAGATGGGACTTGTAGTCCCATCGGACGATGCTTGCACAGACCCCCGGACATCAGCACAGCCCCCCGGCAGGCCGGTACAGACCCCCACAGGGTGCACAGACCACCGGCAGACCGGCACAGCCCCCCGGCAGGCCGGTACAGACCCCGGGCAGTCCACACAGTCCCCCGGCAGGCCGGCAGAGACCCCCGGAAGGCCCGAAATGATGGCGCATCATGATGCGCACACACCGCGCATCATGATGACGTCATTTCGGCTGTCAATCAACTTTGAACTTCCGATTCCGATGCCGATGCCCGATATTGAAAAAATATCGGAAGTCGGTATCGGAATTCTGATACCGCAAGTATCGGCCGATACCCGATACTTGCGGTATCGGAATGCTCAACACTACTAATAACTGGTTGGGCCACCCTTAGCAGCAACAACTGCAATCAAGCATTTGCGATAACTGGGAACAAGTCTTTTACAATGCTCTGGAGGAATTTTGGCCCATTCATCTTTGCAGAATTGTTGTAATTCAGCCACTTTACAGGGTTTCTGAGCCTGAACCACATTTTTAAGGTCATGTCACAGCATCTCAAAAGAATTAAGGTCTGGACTTTGACTAGGCCACTCCAAAGTCTTTTTTTCCTTAAGCCATTCAGAGGTGGACTTGCTGGTGTGTTTTAGATCATTGTCCTGCTGCATAACCCAAATGTTCTACAGCTTGAGGTCCCGAACAAATGGCCTGACATTCTCCTTCATTTTTTTGGTACACAGCAGAATTCATGGTTCCAAATACCACAGCAAGTCTGCCAGGTCCAGAAGCAGCAAAACAGCCCCAGACCATCACACTACCACCACCATATTTTACTGTTGCTATGATGTTCCTTTTCTGAAATGCTGTGTTACTTCTACATCAGATGTAATGGGACATAAACCTTTAAAAAAGTTCAACTTTTGTCCCATCAGTCCACAGAGTATTCTCTCAAAAGTCTTGGGGATCATCAAGATGTTTTCTGGTAAAACTGAGATGAGCCTCAGCAGTTGTTTTTGTCTTGGAACTCTGTCATGCAGGACATTTTTGTCCAGTCTCTTTCTTACGGTGTAGTCATGAACACTGACCTTAACTGAGGCAAGTAAGGCCTGCAGATCTTTGGATGTTGTTGTGGGGTCTTTTATGACCTCTTGGATGAGTTGTCACTGGCACTACACTTTTGGCTGGCCGAGCACTCATGGGAAGGTTCATCACTGTTCCATGTCTTCGCCATTTGTGGATAATGGCTCTCACTGTGGCTTGCTGGAGTCCCAAAGCATTATAAATGGCTTTATAACCTTTTTCAAACGGATAGATCTTATTTACTTTGTTGCTCATTTGTTCCAGAATTTTCTTGGATAGGGCATGATGTATAGTTTTTGACAAACTTTTTGTCTACTTCACTTCGTCAGGCAGGTCCTATTTAAGTGATTTCTTGATTGAGAACAGGTGTGGCAGTGATCAGGCCTGGGTGTGGCTAGGGAAATTGAACTCAGCTTCCCAAAGATATGATAAACCACAATTAATTTATGTTTTAAGATGGGGAGTAATCACTTTTTCACACAACTGTGATTTGTCATACTAGCGCTAATGTATTGGTTAATAAAGGCAGCCATCAGAGACATCCTACTGTTTATGTTAAGGTATACAAGTTTTTTTTTTAACACAGAAGCCTTTGAACGATTGATGGCCACCACATTTTTTTTAGAATGTTAAAAATATTGCACCCTACACCAGGGCATATGTTGGGTTTAATAACAACTTCAGGAATGATACCTGCAAAGGGGCAGAGTTTCAGCTGCACCATCTGGTCTCACTATCAGGGCAGTTATAGACGACCATTTTATCCACATCCAAGAAAATCTGTCCGATTACATTAATCACCCTCTGATCAGCTTGTGATTCGTTTTTCTCAGAGGTGGAGAGAAAAAGAAAAGTTTCTCCATCTTCACTATGTCAGTTCGTGAAAATCTGACCATACTTGGATGTTATCTGATTTTTTACTCAGACCCATACAGTTGAATATTCGAGTGTCTTCTGACTCTTGGAGGAAAATTGTGCATGCTGCACAGCCCCATAGAATGACATGGGTACGATGATAATCCGTCACAACCACAGAGAGCACTAGTCCAAGTTATACGGTCATCCACATGACCCCATATAGTTGTAACAATTATGTGGATACTAGAGAATCTGATTGCGTGGGATAATATGACACTGAGACCAAAGTTGATGCAAATAAGTATATTTAACAAGTGTAACAAAACTAACAGGACACTTCCTGCAATAGTAATGAAAACAGAGCACAATATAGAAATGTCTATAGTAACTGAAGAGCAGAGTGCGACCGCTAATATAACCAGTTCAACAGTAATATAATGCAGGTGTGTATTAAACATAGGAGTCCAGCAGAAAGTATGTGTGTAAGCACACCGCATTTAATGAGGCAGTCCAGTGATATTAAGAATGAGCACGCCCACAGCACTAAAGTGAAGTTCAGCAAACATAAGGGTGGAAATGCACACAACACTTAAATGTGGATGTCAAGCTTTATATGGGAGTGGCATTAACAAGAGAAGGACACTATGTGTACCTTTTGGGCTGTAAGTCCTGCACAAGTCCCGCACAGCAGCCCACACACACAGACCTAGAGGAGAAGATGATGTCAGAATTCCTTACAGGCCACAGCAGTTCCAGGGGCGAATAGCTCCAACTAGAATTCCAGACAGTAGTTAAGCACAGACAGCATCAGGGAGACACCCAGAGGACTGTAGGCAGCAGAAGGAGGAGAGGCAGAGCACCGAGGAACGAGCAGCAGCAGCAGGGAGTCCACCAGCAGAACAGAAGGAGCTCAGGAGCCAACAGCAGCAAAATACTCAGGCAAAGAGGAGCACACGACCTGGACTTAAATAATTAGGACAGACAGGAAGTTCCAAGGCAGGGCGAGATACAAGACTCCATCTTGGATCAGGGCAAAAAGGCACAAAGGAAAGTCCCGAATCTTTACAATAGTATCATGCTATACAAAATACTTTAAATTAAGTCCTGCCTTAAAAAAATGGGCACAGGTTTACTTTAAAGCCAAGCTGAATAAAGACAGTAAGGAAACTGTGTGCTGATGAAGGGAGAGAAAGGGATACGTGCATGTGTAAATTCTCCTAATTTATGAACGGCTCTGGAATGTGTTTTAGGGTGTAACCGGAAATCCGTGTCCATGTCCCTCAGACATCACACACAAATAAATGAGTTTGGTCAAACACTGTAGATTTTATCTCACTGTGAACTGAAAACAGAGGAGCTCTCGTCGCCACAGGGACAGAAGGGGGGGTCACATTGGACAAGTGCTGAACCCTTTCTGACCTATGCAGGGAAGCAGAAGGAGGGGAAATGGGGGTAAGAGAAGGATCAGCCACAGGTGCATCTATACCTGTCTCAATATCAGAGTCAAGTGTACGCTCTTTGTGCAAGCTCTGAGAATGTAGTGTCTGGCTCTCTCTTTACTGTTCCCTAAGGGAGGCTTTGTGTTCTCATTGTTACCTTTTGCCAGGTGAGGGGGAGGTATAACCAAGTATATAGGATTCAGAAGAATTCGTCACTGACATTCCAGTGCTATGACCAATCATTGTACCGCTCTCCCAGTGACAGAAGGACTGCGGGATTTATTGGACTTGGATGGAATGGATGTGATGTGAGATAACACTGACAAATTCTTTGATATATAAAGTAGTTAATCTAATCTCCATACACCTCCATTAGCTGTCGGCCAGATGAGCAATCTGTTGCATAACCCTTCTGTATACATGGAAGATCAGTTCAGCCAACAGATCTTAATGGGAAACAGATGAACCGTTGCCAGACACATCATGAGGACATTTTTAGCTCCTGAGAAAAAAATGGTTCAGGGGCTGAAATTCAACATGAACGATCCTTCTTTTTGATGACCGATGATGTCTGAATACTGCCAAGCACATGCATGATCAGTTCAGGAGATGTAGCCACTGCTGGACTTGTCAAGTGGTGGCTTTTCTCTCCTGAGAACAAAAGGATTGGACATTCAACATGCTACGATCCTTCTTTCCTATACCATCATCAGTCAGAGGAGAGTCAAGGAATCCTAGAATGTAAGAGTTGAAAGAGGCCTCCAGGGTCATCATGTCCAACCCCCTGCTAAATGCAGGAGTCACTAAACCATCTCAGACAGATGTCGGTCCAGCCTCTGTTTGGCTGTACAGTAGGCTCTAGACAAAGTGTCCGGTCTCTTCCAAACTTGGGAGTTTGGCCAACTTTGCTCTTATGACTCGGTCAATGTAGTAATAGTGATGAAGACCGTTTACCAAGCTTTGAGACGTCTCCTTGCTCCCCATGATTGGGTAATAATCATACATTGTTGTTGTAGGTTCTGTTTTATTCCATTTTATCTATTCATCTTATCATCTAAAGAGTATTAGCTAATTCACAATGAATGGAAGCCCTGACAATATATATCAGTATTGACTAAATTTTGCTTTAGTGTCTCATTAAGGTGTAGCTGCAAGAAAAGTCAAGCTTACATATTGGCGGGGAAGTTTTGAATAAATGGAGCAAATTTTTGGACAACATGGCAAATGTCACCACAAACTGCCCACCATATGCCTATTTAAATAAGATATGCTGCCATAATTTACAATACAAGCTGCATTGAATAGTTCTCTTAGACATAATGGGACTGGTGTATTTATTTTGAAAATCCATAATCCTGATAATAAAATGAGCATTATATAAATCCAGCCCTAGAGTGTGAGATTTTATGAGCCTAAGTGTATTCAACACCCACCCAGCCTTACCGAGAGCTGCATGCTGTACAGGGTGAGATCTCAGCAGCAGCAGCAGCAGGGAGGACAGACACTAAGGAGCTGTGAATCACATTAGGAGGGTTGAAAATAAGCCTAAATATTCAAAAAAGAATTATACAGCCATGGCTTTTTTATAGTAAGTACACCAGTTTCATCTGGTCTAAGAGCTCTATGTACTAATTTATGCAGCCTGCATTGTGAATCAGATGAAAGATCCACTTTAAAATAATTACCGTATATGACTCTACATAAATGTATTCCATACTGCTACAACTCAAATCCCTTTAGGCCAACCAACCTAAGTCTGAATTCTAAACCCAAAAATGTGTTGCTTTTTTTACATATACAAGTGCCAAGATCAGTTTTCTTGGTTTCCAAAACCTTTATTGCTTCTGAAATAATGAAAGTAAATTGTATAGTGGTGCAGGACAAATGGTGACCAATCCATTGGTGCAATGCTATCTAGTAATACCTTCCATTGGTGCCCTTGTGATATACTGTGCTACTACATCCATGTTCACACATCATCATCATCATCATCATCATCAATAATAGCAAATAGTTTTTGCTTCCTCCCTCCCTATACATATGCACACTTGGTCAGACGAGAGTGCATATGTACTCAACAGTAATGCTATGTGCACACGTCTCGAATTCCCGCAGTAATTAGCTTGCAGAATGCTAGCGTTTTCCAAGCGATCTGTAGCATCGCTTGGAAAACTGATTGACAGGTTGGTCACACTCGTCAAACATAGTGTTTGACCAGTGTGACTAACTTTTTACTATTGAGGCTGCCTATGCAGCATTCCGGATCCTCGCGATGCTCCCGGCAGGTCCCGTTCCCAGGGATGCCTTGCGACAATGACCTATGATGACGTCGTGGTCTCGCGAGACCTCTACGGCATCGCGACGTCATCAAAAGTGACGGAAAAATACTCAGCATTAGCACAGCATGTGCGGAATGCCATAGGATTGCATGGAATGCTTTTTTTTGCCTTTTAGCAGCAAAACCGCGCATTTAAAATGCCGCAAAAATACAAAAAAACTGCTACGTGTGCACACAGCCTAAAAATTGTGAAACACCTCTTCCGTGAAAAGAAAGGATCAGGCAGGTTAAAATCCAAATGCCCTATCCTTGAGGAAGAGGGTATAAGCTGGCCACACACATTCGCTGGCTGTGTGCCGAACGATGCTTTGGCCTACTATTTGTCCGACAACATCTCAGTCAATGCTCTCATACACAGGAACGCTAGTTTGGCTGAGCGGTCCTGTGTTCTCTATGAGAACACTGCCAACAGACATGTTGGTGGATGGCTTAATTATGGGAGATAACGAAATCAGAAGTCCCATATCAGACATCAACATTCCCCACTAGAGATGAGTGACTTTTCCTTTTTTAGGGTCGAGTCGGGTTTCATGAAACCTGACTTTCTTAAAAGTCGAGTCGAACGAAATCGTCCAACTATCGGTAAAAGTTGGAGGTCCGACTGAAACACAAATCTCTCTCTCTCCGGACACTACACATGTCATCTCATTGCCCTCAGTGTGTGTCCTTGCTCACTGGCTGAGAAAAGGCGCCTGCAAGCATTATGGGAAACGCGACTTTGCCGCTCGGGTCGACGACCGCATGGCCGACCTCACGCTATGGTCGGAAAGTCGGCGATTTTTGAATCTGACCAACCTGTTTCGCTCAACTCCATTCCCCACAGCTTAAGTCGGCCGGCGACCCCCATACACATGCATTAGTCAGTCTGCCAAATCAGTGGATATCAGCGGGTTCAGATTATTATTATTATTTATTTATATAGCACCATTGATTCCATAGATGATATTAGTCTAATGTGTATGGTGCCTTGAGAAAGACCTATGGCCCAAGTATATACTAGATGATCAACCCCTTCCTTTCGAAATCAGACCTTTGGATGATAAGCGGGAGGAAGCTGCCAAACTCCTCTGATAGTGGCTTTTCTCTCCGGAGAATAAATGTATTGGGCATTATGAAATTCAGCAGCCTCATCCTTCTCTCCTCCATCATTTTAAGTTGGGGTAAAGTTGGGACACCCCATACATATAGCCATCCTCAGTGGCGAGTGACTGCAGCCATGCCAATGCTAAAGACTTTACCATGACTTGTATGAATCTCTTAGGTCTCTTAGTATTACAAAATCCCCTGACTCAGGGGCAGATTGGCAGCCAGACACAGGTAGGGATGAAAAGCCAAATGCTTCCTCTAGAGAAAGGTCCTGTTTAACAGAAACAAATTGCAGAGCACTTTTCCATGACACGACTAGAGGCGGGAGATCCTTCTACTCAGCGAGGAAACACAAAGCTTCCAACCTGCTCTGGGATCCGGTTCCCCTTGCCTTTGTTCCACCAGGTCCCCTTGACATTGCAGGGAACAGAGAGTGGTTAAGTATTGCTCTGGCAGCTCACACATAGGGCTGATGAAAAGTTCAGAACACTAGTACCAGTAGTCAGTTCCTCAGCTGCAGGCTGTGCCTATGAAAGACCTGTCTGTCCTGACTCACTCAACCGAGCATTACAGGAGCCCCATGAATGAAACCCTCTTGTTTGCCTTGTTCTCTTTAGTGCAGAAGCACAAAACTGTACATTCGACACTAGGTTTGCGGTGGCCTGATCTGCTGTGTGTGCGTGAGTCACTCTGTTTGTTACGACTTGTCCCTTTGAAGGTCACAATACCTTTTTATTTTCACATTTTCCCGTTTGCACTCAAGAACGTAAGGCATGAACGATGATTCACGGCAAATCAATACGATCATTCCTCATCCTGACAACTGTATATACATAAATACATATATTTACAACTGGGTTATAGTCCTCCACGTGGAAAGGAATTTTCTATTATAGCTGGAAAAGGCTACAAACAAAGAATAATGACCAGTGCGTTGTCACCGTGTCACCGGGGACTCTGGTGTTTCTTTTGGGTAACAGGACATTAACTCCAATTCTTTTAACTGTTTTTATTTAGATCAGTAAAGTTAACTACATTATTATTATCATTACCATATTACTGTAATATTATATTTTCATTATATTCTCAAAACTGACATTAACCCCTTCATTGATTGGGCTATTTTTTTTTTTTTCACTTTTGTTTTTTCCATCCCTTTTTCCAAGAGCCATAAGGCTGTGTGCACACGCTGCGGATTTTGCTGCGGTTCCGCAGCGGTTTTGGCCGCTGCGGACCCGCAGCAGTTTCTGCTGCGGTGTACAGTACAATGATTCCCTATGGGAATCATAAACCGCAGTGCAGACGGTGCGGAATTTTCCGCGCGGATTATCTGCGGTTTTCAATCCGCAGAAAGAATTGACATGTCAATTCTTTCTGCGGATTCTCCTGCGGTTTGCCATCTCCTCCATTGAGGAGATGAAAAACCGCAGGGCAAAACCGCAGAGCAATCCGCAGGTAAAACCGCAGGTCTTTTGACCTGCGGTTTCACCTGCGGATTGTACAAAATCCGTGCGGATGAATCCGCACCTTTTCCGCAGCGTGTGCACACAGCCTAACTTTTGCATTTTTCCATCCACGTAGCCACATAAAGGTTTTTTGCAAGACGAGTTGTACTTTTGAATGACACCGTTCATTTTATCATGTCATGCACTAGAAAGCAGGAAAAAAAATTCAAAGTGTGAAGAAATTGCAAAATAAGTGCAATTTCACAGTTGTTTTTTTTTTTAAATTTATCATGTTCACTATACGGTAAAACTGACCAGGCAATATGATTATCCAGGTCAGTACGAGTACACCTATACCAAACATGTATACCGTATATATTTTTTTATTTAAGTGATGAAAGAAAATCGAAAATTCTAAAAAAAAAAGAAAAATTTGGCTTATGTCACTGTATTCCAAGACCCATAATGTTTTTAATTTTTGGGATGTGGGTCTGTGTGAAGGCTCATTTCTTGCGCCTTGAGCTGACATTTCTATTGATACCATTTTGCAGTAGATATGATGTTTTGATCATCTCTTATTGCATTTTACTGCAATGTTGAGGCAGCCAAAAAAAGTACCATATTTTACGGATGCACATTTAGGGGGGAAATGGGGGTGCATCTTATAATGTGTATATACCTTACCGGTATCGTTGCTGCAGGCTGGGATGAGGGGGTGCCCAGTGGTGTTGCTGGGGTGTCCGGTGGCGCTGCGGGGGTCTCTGGTGCTGCTGCGGGAGTCTCCGGTGCTGCGGGAGTCTCCGGTGCTGCGGGGGGCTCTGCCAACATTTTGTGAATGGCCAGAGCCCCCACCGTTCCGGGGTTTCCTGTGCGGTGGACTCGTGGAAAATGGCCGCCAGGGGATGCATTAGGAGGAGATAAAATCGCTGAAATCTCATCTCCCAAGGTCTTGATGCCGAGATCTCCATCTGTGCATGCGCTGCCCCCTCCCCGGAGTCCACTGCACAGGAAACCTCAGAACTGTGGGGACTCTGGCCTTTCACAAAATGTCGGCAGAGCCCCACGCAGCACTGGAGACCCTCGCAGCAGCACCGGAGACCCCCTGCAGCACCACCGGACACACCCGCAGCGGCGCACTGCACATCAGACACCCCCTCCTCCCAGCCTGCCGCCTGCAGCATCATCCTACTCCTGCCTCCTCTAGCAGCGACCCTGGGACCCCCCGGTTCACTGCAGCCACTATCCCCAGTAAGCAATAAGATGCATGGATTATAAGATAAGACAATAAGATGCATGGATTATTATAATGGCTTGGCTTTTATCCTAAGTCATGTAACAAGGCTCGTTAAAGGATCGACATTGACTTTTAGGATTGCTACTTCCAATAGGTGGCACTAGAGTTCTAGTCTTCTTCCTCTCTGAAGAGACAATTTGCATAATTGGATTATAAGAAGCACTACCATTTTATGAATATAAATGTTTTCCTATTTTTCTCCTCAAAATATAGGGTGCGTCTTATAATCCGGAGCATATTATAATCTGAAAAATACGGTAATTCTGACCGACTGATTTTTTTCTTGTTATGTCATTTACTGATCTGATTAATTTATTTTAGATTTTGATAGATCGGACTTTTACGACCGCAGTGATACCAAACATGTTTGTTTTTTATATTTTTATTGCTTTTTTATAAGTTTGTTTTTCATCTGTGTTCAATAGTCCCCTTAGGGGAATTGGACCTGCAATAGTCTGATCGCTTGTACTTCATATATAACAAAAATCATTGTCTCCTATGAACACTAGATAAAAGTTTGCTTTCTTCAGCAGACTCCCGGATGTAATGGCAACGCATAGATGCTCTGTGATCATGTCATGGGCGCACCGAAGGGTACATGAAACAATGCGCCTTCAAGACAATGCGTGTTAAATGCCGCTGTCAGAGACTGACAGCAGCATTTAATAGGTTAAGAATTGGGAACAGAGCTCCACTCCACCCACGGCTGTTAATGGCAGTATTGACTAAATGAGTTTTCTATCTTAATTATGTATGCACACGTGTATAATTTTTAGCAGTATATGCACTTTGTATGTTTGGGAACACTTGATTATGGTTTGTGAAATGATCTACTGTATGTAATGTATCATGTTTTACTATATCATATGATCACTCATTTATGTATTTAACATTTTTTTACATTATGATTGATTGATGCACCTTTTAAAATATGATATATGCCCCGTGTTGGACTGAGGTACCCAGGGCCCACCAGTAGCCAACTCCAGGGCCCCACTTTTCAGCTACATGCAAATGTGACGTTATCCTCAATCACAAATTCATATAGCAATGAACTGGGTAGATTGTTAAATGAATAAGATGCCTTTATTTTCTGTACATAGTGATTCATGTATATTGTGCCAAGTACTGCTCATATAAGAGGATGGTGGGCCACACCTGCACAGTGGCCCACCGGAGTATACTCCGGTTCTCCTGTGGGTCAGTCCAAGCCATTTGTAAAATGGCTTGTGAAAGGTTCACACCATGACCCAAAACATAGAATCATAGAATCATAGAATCGTAGAGTTGGAAGGGACCTCCTGGGCCATCTGGTCCAACCCCCTGCTCAAAGCAGGATTCGCTAAATCATCCGAGTCAGATGTCTGTCCAGCCTCTGTTTGAAGACTTCCATTGAAGGAGAACTCACAACTTCTCATGGCAGCCAGTTCCACTCATTGATCACTCTAACTGTCAAAAAGTTTTTTCTAATATCTAATCTGTGTCTCCTCCCATTCAGTTTCATCCCATTGCTTCTAGTCTTTCCTTGTGCAAAAGAGAATAAAGTTGATCCTTCTACAATGTGACAGCCCTTTAGATATTTGTAGACAGCTATTAAGTCTCCTCTCAGTCTTCTCTTTTGCAAACTAAACATTCCCAAATCCTGCAACCTTTCCTCATAAGACAGGGTTTGCAGACCAGTCACCATTCTGGTCGCTCTTTTCTGAACTTGCTCCAGTTTGTTGATGTCTTTTTTAAAATGTGGTGCCCAAAACTGGACACAATATTCCAGATGAGGTCTGACCAAAGAGGAGTAGAGGGAAATAATGACTTCACTTGATCTAGACTGTATGCTTCTGTTAATACATCCTAGAATTGCATTTGCCTTTTTTGCTGCTGCATCACACTGTTGACTCATATTCAGTCTGTGATCTATTAGTATACCCAAGTCTTTTTCACATGTGCTGTTGCTTAGCCCTATTCCTCCCATTCTATATATGCTTTTTTCATTTTTATTGCCCAGATGTAGTACTTTGCATTTCTCCCTGTTAAAAACCATTCTGTTAGTTGCTTCCCACTTCTCCAGTTTATTTAAATCTTTTTGAATCCTCTCTCTCTCTTCTCTAGTATTAGCTATCCCTACTAGCTTTGTGTCATCAGCAAATTTAATTAGTTTACCCTCAATTCCATCATCTAAATCGTTGATAAAGATGTTGAACAATACAGGGCCCAGGACAGAGCCCTGTGGTACCCCACTTGAGACATTCTTCCAACTGGATGTGCAGCCATTTACGACCACTCTTTGGGTCCGATCACTAAGCCAGTTATGAATCCACCTAACAGTTGCCTTGTCCATTCCATACTTAGTCATTTTTTCAATGACATCATTAAATGGGTCAATAAAGCTCAGTAATTTGCATTTTATTCTTTTTGGAGTGTTGCCTCCATTTGTTTGTTATCTAGGGTGCATTCAAACGTCCGTGCAAATTGGTCCAAGATTGGACTGCATGCACAGACTACATCCGCGTCCCCTGACCTGAGCATGACAGCTTCATATATTTCTAAGAAGATGTCACGCTCAAGTTGGGAGACCTATAGCCAGATCGTGTATTGTGGTCCGATCTGGGAATGATTGGCATGGACGTCTGAATGCGCCCTTGGATGGATGGCTGGATAATATCTAGATAGATCACTTCAATATCTGGATGGATGCTGTTCATCCTGAGCCTCCAAGCTCATGTATGATGCAACAAAATGATATTATCTGAACCAAAGAAACACTTAATGCAAACATGAAGAACTTGCTGAGCAAGGAGCAATGATGCTAATAAATTGGGGTCATTAGTGTGTACGCTGGCGTGGCCTGGTGAGTGGGTGGTGGGAGGTTTTTAATTGTACGTTGATAGCTTTAGGCATGGTTGCTCATTTCCGACTCTTGACTACAAGAAGAAATGAATGTAGGATGATATTGTCCTGTTGTCCCATTCTTCCCCATTTCAGATGGCAGAATGACCTTATTGATTTGCCATAAGTCATTACGGTTAGATACAATGTGCAGGGTAAATTGAGGCCCCGGACTGCTTTTATGGCTTGTCTGCGACACGTGCGCTTCCAGCTCATCCTCCTGGAACTATCATTTATGACGAGTTTTATTTGATCAACACGGACACCAATCACTGCTAGTGTCGTCCATTACTTCTCACATCACTTATGGATCCTTGACACCGGCAGGGCATATAGACAAGAACATCTATGGAGTCTCTTTAGAAACAGTAGAAGATATCCATTTGCTGAATGTAACGCTCCTATCATTACATTTTAAAACAGATCTATCTTTCATTGCCCTGCTGGCAACGGCAGGTTCTTGGAAGATATATATATTTATATTGGGGAGAAGTGACAGGCAGTAAGAGAAGGACAATGAGGCTTTAAAGTTAGTGAAATTCAAAAAATTGATTTTTCGGGTTTTTCCATTGTAAGAAATGAACATTCCGTCCACCGTGCGGGGGAAGAAGAATATCCGCGCTAGAACCTGTGAATGTGCCGATATTGATTGAGGCTAGAAATAAATTGAAAGGTTAGAAATGAGAATGGTTATTACGGTTTAATGATCGATTAGATACTGGAGGACAGTGATGACATAGGTAACAGATAGGACACTCACCAGCCCCTGCTTTCTGCAATATCTAGCGCAATTTAATAATATTACTATATTACGGATGATCATTTTATTATAAACTCTTACCCCATTTACTTTGTACCTCAATGCATTACCTTTATCTAGACCTCTGCTTGCTTTCTTCATTCTTGCTTACACCCAGGGGCTTAAAGGGTTATTCCAAAAATTAACTCATTATTCCTTATCTAGTATATAGGGGATAACTTTCTGCTCGCGAGAGGGCCAATTGCTAGGATCTCAAGATGGTGAATCTACAACCCTTAAAACCACCTGCAGTCTTGTCTTAAAAGGGGCAAAGGAGCAAATGCTTGACCTCCACTCCATTTATTGTGAATGTGTAGGGAAGGTGACCTGACGGACGGATGGACTAGTCAGAGTGAAGAAGGAAAGGTTTGCACAGTGTAGGTAGGTGTCGGTTATGACAGTGGGGAAACAGCTAGGAAAGTGTAGTGGACGTGCAGTACCTTGGGTGGACATTAGATGGCAGGGAGGAGTGTGAGCAAAGGACTTGACAGCAGCTTAGGGCTTTAGAAACCGTTGGTCATGGGGGGCGGGGTTACAGTGACAGGGGACCGGGAGAGCTATAAATACTGAGGGAGGGTTCCAGAAGATTCCAGTCCCCAGGGGGAGTCGCAGTGACAGGAGGACTACGCCAGTCTGTGCGCTCTGAGGAGAATCCGGCCAGGGGGACTGAGGAGAGAGAACGTCAGGGGGGTGGTCCTGACAGGAAGGTACCGCAGAAGAGACGTGGCAGTGGGTGCAAGAGACTGTATTTAACACGACGACTGACCAGTGGAAGCGCTGTTGGTTTACGGGTCTAGAGCGGCCACAGTGACGGACCTGTCAGGAACGTCAAACAGTGAAGGAGGGACGGTACGTACAGATACGTCCCTGGTGAGAAGTACAGTGTGAAACGGCTCTGAAAACGAAGGGCCGACAAGTGAAGAGAAGTGCGGTGTGTTGCGGAGGCCGTTAGTCGGACGACAAGTAAGTAAAGAAATAAACTTGGACCTGTTGTACCCAGTACCTGCCTCCATCCTGTCTCTGTTTTGTCTCTGCGCGGTAAGAAAAGGGACCACCCCCCCAGCTCGGCCCACCAACCCTACAAATGGATCTGCCAGAAATAGCTGAGTACATCACTCTACTTTCTCTGTCACTCTCTACTCATCCTCTGTCACTCTATTCCTGCTCTCCATGTGAAGTGTTGAAAATGTAACTCTCTCTGTGCCCCCCAAGTGTAGTGTGGGGTCTCTCTACATGTCCTCCTTGTGTAGTGTGGGGACTGCCACTCTCTACCTGTCCTCCATGTGTAGTGTGGGGCCTGTCACTGTCTACCTGTCCTCCATGTGTAGTGTTGGGTCTGTCACTCTCTACGTGTCCTCCATGTGTAGTGCAGGGTCTGTCACTCTCTACCTGAAAAACATAAGTAGTGTTGGGTCTGTCACTCTCTCCCTATCCTCCATGTGTAGTGTTGGGTCTGTCACTCTCTCCCTATCCTCCATGTGTAGTGTGGGGTCTGTAACTCTCTAACTGTCCTCCATGTGTAGTGCAGGTGTAAGGGGTGTGCCGGGACCATGTGACGCCCCAATCCCTTTCCTCATACAGTATATTGCCTTGTATATAAAGATACTATGTATCGGAATGTATAGGATATATTGTATTTTAGGGATAGCATAGTAATCTTATTAGGCCACTAGATGGGGAACACTATAACTCAATGGCCCTGTAGATAGTTCTCATAGGAGGAGCCAACTGTGGATAAGGTAGAGGGTTTTCCCTGTTTAGAGCAGTAGGGCCTTAGAGCCCGTATAGGGCGGACAGCTCCGAAACGTTTAAGCAAGGATCCCAGCCGTCCGGGGTCCCTTGGGCAAGATGTTCAGCCGAGGCAGCAGCGGTGACATCAGTGGTGGAATAGAAGCTACAGTGGAGGTCACAGCAGTACAGGGACGCAGGTCACTCTAAAATGTGGCAGCTCATTGCATGGGCAGATGCTCTCATGTCTGGGGTGAAACGGGTGAGGAAACTCCTGAGGACGCTGGGGTACCATATGAGATGGTACGACCTGGGCATGTACTGATGTCTGTAAGAAAGAGTACAGGGATGTGGAGAATGTGGACTGTATGGAACCCTATGCTGACGTTGTAACTATTAAGGATGTGCTGTGAAAAGACAGAAGTAAAGTTCTATGTTTTAAGCTGCAACTGGACTGTGTCTCTGTTTGTGCACAAATGACCAGAGGGGGTCTGAAGCAAAATAGAGAAAACCCTGAAGGTGCAGAGAGCAGAAAGTTAAGTACACTGACAAAAGGACACTGTTTGTATGTGACGGGAGGCCATGCCGCACAAGACCCGATATTCTCAGCCACGACTACGGCCCTGGAGCTCCCTTACACAGGGTCTGCCACTCTTTACCTGCCCTCCATGTATAGTGTGGGGAATGCCACTCACTACCTGCCCTCCATGTGTAGTGCTGGGCCTGTCACTCTCTACCTGCCCTCCATTTGTAGAGTGGGATGTCGATCTCTACCTGTCCTCCATGTGTAGTATGGGGTCTGTCTCGAGCTACCTGTCCTCCATGTGTAGTGCAGGGTCTGTCACTCTCTCCCTATCCTAAATGCATAGTGTGGGATTTGTTACTCTCTACCTGTGCTCCATGTGTAGTTTTGGATCTGTCACTCTCTCCATATCCTCCGTGTGTAGTGCGGGATCTGTCACTCTCTCCCTATCTTCCATGTGTAGAGTGAAATCGGTCACTCTACCTGGCCTCCATGTATGTTGTGGGATCTTTCACTCTCTCCCTATCCTCCATGTGTCGAATGGTATCTGTCACTCTTTACCTGCCCTCAACATGTAGTGTGAAATCTGTCACTCTCTCCCTATCCTCAATCTGTAGTGCAGGGTCTGTCACTCTCTACCTGTCCTCCATGTACAGTGTGGGATCTGTCACTCTCTCCCTATCCTCCATGTGTAGAGTGGGATCTGTCACTCCCTACTTGCCCTCCACATGTAGTGTGAGATCTGTCACTCTCTCCCTATCCTCCATATAAAGTGCAGGGTTTGTTTTGTTATTTTTTTATTTTTAACTTTTGAACCGCAGAAACAGAGTGATTCCCATTAACACTGGGTTAGCTTTAGTTTAGCTAGACTTTATTTATATGTTTAACCCCTTCCTGACATGCGCCATTCTAGTACTGCTCTGCAAGAGCTGCATTCCCGCAAACAGAAGTACTAGTACAGCACACTGATCATGCCACCTCACGCTGAGTGCCATGGCAATCGGGTGCGGGTGTCAGCTGTATGTGACAGCTGACACCCCGCAGCAATGCCCAAGATCGGTGCTAACACTGATTGCGGATATTTAACCCCTCTGATGGCAACAATAAAAGTACACATATTTGGTAACGACGCGTCCATAACGACCCGCTCTATAAAACTGTCCCACTAGTTAACCCCTTCAGTAAACACCATAAAAAATAAATAAAAAACGAGACAAAAAAATGCTTTATCATCATACCACCGAACAAAATGTGCATTAAAACGCAATCAAAAAGACGTAAATATAAATACGGCACAGCTGAAATCGTCATCTTGTCCCGCAAAAAACAAGCTCCAATGCAGCTCCATCAGCAGAAAAATAAAAAAGTTATAGCTGTCAGAATAGAGCAATGCAAAAATTATTTTTTCTATAAAATAGTTTTTATTGTGTAAAAGCGCCAAAACATAAAAAAATAAATGAGGTATCACTGTAATTGTACTGACCCAAAGAATAAAGCGATCTTACCTATTTTACCAAACACAGAACGGTATAAAAAAAACAAAACAAAAATCAATTCCTGAATTGCTGATTTTTGTTCATTCTGTCTCCCAAACATCGGAATAGAAAGCGATCAAAAAATGTCATGTGCCTGAAAATGGTACCAATAAAATCGTCAGCTTATCCCACAAAAAACAAGCCCTCATATGACTCTGTGGCCCAAAATATGGAAAAATTTTAGCTCTTAAAATGTGATGATGCATAAACTAGTTTTCGCAATAAAAAGAGTCTTTTAGTGTGTGACAGCAGCCAAATCTGGTATCGCTGTAATCACACCGACCTGAAGAATAAAGTCGCCTAATCACTTATACCGCCGAGGAACAGCGTAAAAAATAAATAAAAAAAACCAATTCTTCACCTGCTGTTGATTTTTCATTCTGCCTCCCAAAAATCGCAATAAGGCTCAGCACACATTTATCCTGCACTCTCCACTGAGTGTTTTCACCGGGGTTTCCATGTAAATCTCTGAAATACGTGATTCAGATGGAACCTCTGGCGGAAGAGTCCCTATAGTTAGGCAGATTGAGGCACTGTGGACGCCATAGGACCTGTGATCCGCTGAGCAGAGGCCAGACGGAGTCCAGAGTAACTCTGCTGCCTCATTATAGTGAATGGATCCCATGGGGCTTTCATCTGAATCACGTCAATCAGAGATTTAGATGGAAACCACAAAGAAAGTGCTCAGCGTATATAGCACCGGATAAATGGATCCCTAATGTTATGTAAAATGTTCCAAATAAAAGCTTCAACTCAGTCCACAAATAAAGCAAGTCCCCACTCAGGTCCATCATCTGTTAACAGAAAAATAGGAAACTTCCATGTTAGTGGTAGCGCAAAGGCTCTGGAAAAGCTAAATGGCTCCCCAAAAGAAATTCAGCAAATTCTCAACTCCCAAATCCAAATGCCCCCCCTTCCTTTTGAACCCCATTGTGGCTAAACAACATTTAGCTTGGCATTTCTGTAGTGATGAGAGCCTGCCTAATTTACAGGTTCATGTCTCCAGAAGCATGAGCTGGGCATAATGTACTGGTCACTACAACGAAAAAAAAAGCAAAAAACACAAATATCCTAAAATAAAAAAGTAAAAAAATAAACTGCAAATAATGCATAAAGGTGATAATAATAAGGGTATTTAGTAAACATAATTTTGATTAAAATAATGTACAAGCCATCCCGCCACGTCAAGGCAACCCTTGTGGGACAGTCCTAACTCTAGTATTTAAAACCTTTTCACTTGCCAAGTGACGTGAATGTGAACAAGGATCGAGGGACTGAACCACTAATAAAAACATAGGCCAGACAGGATGGTTTTCCCAGCTCAGAATGAGGGCGGTCACACCCATAAACGCAAGTCACATTGAAAAAATTTTACCACTGTCATGAAGTACAATATGTCATGAGAAAACATTCTCAGAATCACCGGGATCCGTTGAAGCGTTCCAGAATTATAACCTCATATATTGACAGTGGTCAGAATTGTAAAAATTGGTCTGGTCAGGAAGGTGAAAACAGGCTTCAGGGTGAAGGGGTTAAAAACCTTTAAGAACACTTTAAGGACCCATCTGCGGTTTCCTATTAAATATATGTATAAATGTATTTTTGCATGCAAGTTATCTAGTCATACAGTAGGTTACCGATCTTGTGCAATAATAATATAATGCAGTGTTTCCGCACAAAAACTGAAATCCGCACAAAAACTGCAGAAAATCCGCAGTAAATCTGCACTAAATCCGCAGGTAAAACGCAGGTCATTTTATCTGCGGATTTAGCATAATCAGTGCGGAAAAATCCGCAGCAGAATCCGCAACGTGTGCACATACCGCTCTTATTCACTTATTAGGACTTTGCTGACCATAGCAACCAAATCAGTGCTCAACTCTCATTTCCTAAATTGCTCTGGTAAAATAAATGCTACTTTTTGATTGGTTGCTATGGACAACTCAGACAGTGTTGTATTGCTTGTGGATGGTTTTCATACATTTTTATTGGGTTAGGTTTTGTGTTAGTGGGTGACTTGTATTACAGAATATGTCACTGTATATGCCATAGTCTGCACCGTTTTGTTTTGTCTCCACCCCAGGCACTGCTGACTTGCTCCCCTTCTCCTGTGATGTGCTGCTGACATGGTCCAATTAAGTAATAAAATCCTTGTAAATAATTTTTTACATATTATTAGCTACTTTTACAGTAGATAATAAAATTGCACTAAGTTTCAGGCTGTAATCTTCATTAATTAATTTATTCTTTCATTCATTTCCAGACACCCTCATAAGCAGATCCAAGTTTCAGGTTTTTCTCTGGTGGGATTGTCCTTCTTAGTAATATAGGCAGGATGAGAGTTCTGCATATATCTAAAGTGCTGCCATCCAACATGAAAGCAGCTTCTATACTGCATTGATTTCATGTACTTTCCTCCTATTCTATAGCCTTTTTTCTGCTCTCCCTGTGACTGTAAAGTATGGTACCCATAAACAGAAAATTATTCAAGTTTCAGCTTTTCTCTTGTGGAGTGTCCTTCTTTGTAATATAGGCTGGATATGAGTTCTGTACATATCTGAAATGTTGCTGTCTTTATCATTAGCTAATACATCAGCACAGCTTCTATCCTGCATTGATTTCCTATTCATTTCTCCTATTCTATAGCCTGTTTTAGCTGCCCTCCCTGAGACTGTACAGTATCACACAAATTATCAGCAACATGAGCAGAAAATGTTGAATAAGGAACAAGGGCATATCAAACCCATGTAAAGACTCCAACAGACCCCAAAATGTATGCAAACTAGTAATAGCCCTTTGTTCTGGATTTACTTCAAATGGTGAAATTGAGGGAATATCGCAAAATCCAAAATTAAATCAGATCCTAAACCAGATACCAAAATTAATTCAGACTCCAGGCCTAGCACCCTAAATAAACTCATACCTCAGACCAAGTGCATAAATTAATTAAGACCCTTAACTAAATGGAGACCTCAAACTAATCCTCCTAAATGTGCTGAGACCTCAGACAAGATTCCTACATATAACCTTAAACTGCACCTGTTATATAAAATACATACCTGAGACCAAAGTTAAGCTGATGCATGCCTCCCAAGTCATGAGAATCATGTATCAGCAGCTGGCTGTGCAATCATAGCCATGTATCTTTTACTCTAAAACGGGGCTGTGCGTATCAGCAGAGGTAGTCAGTGTCAGCGAGCGGGGAGCAGCCTCCAGGGACCCGCCTACCTGACTAGTCAATAGCGTGGCTCAGTCCTCGGCAGTGATTAAAAGTATGTTCTGCTCTGAAACACACCAGTGTTGGGCAGTGTGTAGTAGCTGTCAGGTTCCCTTTAACCCCTTTACTCCCAAGGATGGTTTGCACGTTCATGACCGGGCCAATTTTTACAATTCTGACCACTGTCCCTTTATGAGGTAATAACTCTGGAACGCTTCAATGGATCTCAGTGATTCTCACATTGTTTCTCATGACATATTGTACTTCATGTTAGTGGTAAAATTTCATTCATATAACTTGCGCTTATTTGTGAAAAAAAAGGAAATTTGGCGAAAATTTTGAAAATTTCGCAATTTTCCAAATTTGAATTTTTATGCCCTTAAATCACAGAGATATGGCACCCAAAAAACTTAATAAGTAACATTTCCCACATGTTTACTTTACATCAGCACAATTTTGGAACCAAAATTTTTTTTTGTTACGAAGTTATAAGGGTTAAAAGTTGACCAGCGATTTCTCATTTTTACAACACCATTTTATTTTTACAGCCCACATCACATTTGAAGTCACTTTGAGGGGTCTATATGATAGAAAATACCCAAAAGTGAAAAAACTGCACCCCTCAAGGTGCTCAAAACCACATTCAAGAAGATTATTAACCCTTCAGGTGCTTCACAGGAATTTTTTGAATGTTTAAAAAAAATGAACAAAGCACAGAAAGAGGAAAAAAAATCCTCCAATAATGATATTGATACACAGCAAGGGATTTTTTTTCCTCTTTTCCTCTTTCTGTGCTTTGCTTTATTAGTATATATTAGTGTTAGGTACCCGTAAACGTGGAGATCTTTGACGCAGGTTACGGGCTCACGTATTTTGGCCAAAATATCAGCTAATACTCCACATTTTTTTAAATGTGTTTTCTTTGCACTTTTTTTCAGGGTGCAGCTGGGCCCATTTGGTTTTGCAAACACAAGTTCCTTGTGCATCTATATGCCAGATAACCGCCCCCTCCATGTATTGGTAGGATGTGAGCAGGTTATTTTGTTGGTATTTTTTGCACCTGTGTTGCCATCCTAATTATGTGGGTCCACTGCACCCTGATAGTGCATTGTCTGGAGGCCTGTACGGGTAAACCTTGTTGTTCCCTTGCTTATTTCTATATTGCCAACATATTCTGCAGCACTTTACATTATAGAAGGGAATTGTACAGGCAATAGACATTACAGCATAGCATAGCAATAAACACATAGATCAAAACAGATACCAAGAGGAATGAGGGCCCTGCGCGCAAGCTTACAATCTATAAGGGACAAGGGGAGACACGAATGGTGGATGGTAACAATTGCTTTTATTGTTTGGACATTCCCTAGTGTAAGAATCGGGTGTTCCTTTTGCTGCATGAACCAGTTAACAGTCTAAATATGTAACACTACAGACACAGAGGGCTATTAAATGCAAAAAGCATGTGAGAACATGATGCGAGGAACCTGGTTATGGTAAAAAAATGTAGAAATGAGCCACACGGGGATATTTACGTTAATGCATTGAGGCGATAGGCCTGTCTGAACAAATGAGTTTTTAGAACACGCTTAAAACTGTGGGGTTTGGGGATTAATTGTACTAGCCTCGTGAAAAGTCTTGGAGACGGGAGTGGGAGGTTCTGATTAATGAGGATGTTAACCTCAGGTCATTAGCAGAATGGAGGGCACGGGTAGGGTGGTAGGCTGAGACGAGGGAGGAGATGTAGGGTGGTGCTGAGCCATGGGGGGCTTTATGGGTGAGGGTAATAAGTTTATACTGAATTCTGGAGTGGATGGGTAGCCAGTGTAAGGACTGGCACAAGGTAGAGGCATCGGTATAACGATTGGTGAGGAATATGATCCTAGCTCCTAGGTATATGATACTAGTTTGTTAAGAGGGAGACCGATTAGTAAAGAGTTACAATAGTCCAGACGAGAATGAATAAGAGAAACAGTAGGAGTTTTTGCAGAGTCAAAAGTAAGAAAGGGTCGAATTCTAGAAATGTTTTTGAGGTGCAGATATTCATATCAATATGGGAAAGTTTATTAGGTTCTCACTCATGTAACAAATAACAACAGCAGACATAATAAAAGTTGAGTTTAAATGGTGAAGACAGGACAAAAACACTACATCACAGACAGCTCACGTCATGATAAAAATGAACCTGGTAAGTACAAGGTAATTCAGACACAGGCTTAATGGTCATGTAACAAAGGGTTGTGAGGGGACTCTTGTTATGTAATTTTATGTCAAAATGTGATATCCCACTACAGCTTTAAGAGGGGAGGTCCATATGACATAAATCCTCCTACACAACCTAGCATGTGGTATAAAACGGAGAACTAAGAGAACTAATGGTATGCATAAAGTGCCAGAAACACTGCTAGCCAAAGGTGCTTACCCATGATGAGCGTGCTTGCCATAGCCCCTACGCGCGTTTTATGTGGCGGGATTCCTCGGGGGGCTATGTGGGCTACTCAGTATGTTGGTGTAATATATGTCACCTTACCAGGTGTATCAGGTCAGCACCGCAACAAGTGGGCACATGGGAGGCAGGTCCGCGGCCGCTGATGCATCACTTCAGGAAACCAGAGCGGGTCAAAGGAAAAAATCCACGTGACGTCAATAACCCGCACTGGACCAGATGGATGCCTTTGGAGATGAGGGTGGAGTGAGAATCTGTGACGCATGTACATAATGCAGCAGACATCTTGATTGAGGGAGTGTGGGCAAACACTGACAGACATATAGGTGAGTATTCAGGACTAGTTTACAGGAATAACAGATATAAATGTTCATATGTAACTGGAGTTACAATAGCAGGTCATAAACATGGCATAGCAACATAATAACACATAATAGTATTTAGTCCATAATCATTGCATAAAATTGCTGGTGTCCCAAGATAGTCCTTCAGATGCCCAGCTGTAGGAGTACTGATGGAACAGGGAAAGGCGAAAGGGGCCGAATGTTCCATCAGTAAATAGAGAAAGGCGAAAGGGGCCGAATGTTCCATCAGTAAATAGAGAAGTCTCCATCATAATTATCCTAGGTAAGGGTACTAAATAAAAATGAAAAGTTAAAATCAATGACAAAAAAAAAAATAACAGTAAAAAAGAGGAAACAGAGGAATAGGACCAAGAGTCCATATTACAGAAAAAGGATAATTTCTCATTAAAGATGTGAGGGGATATGTTTCCCAGGGAGACGATGCACCGGCATTCAGGCTGCACCAGCACATGTTTGAGATCCCCACCTCTGGTGCCGCAATGCACCCTGTCAATATCATGTATTTTGAGTGCGGCTGGGTTCCAGGCATGGCACAGATTGAAATGCCTGGGGATCGCCTTCAGATCCGAGGCGTCAGTGGAGTCCTTAGCAGCCCTGATGTCCATCACGTGTTCCCTTGCCCTAAAGCAGAATCCTCGGGATGCGAGTCCCACATAAATTAAATTACACGTGCATTTGGCGTAATATACAACTTACCTAGTGCTACATGAGATGTTGCACGTAATCCGGTAGTACCTACTCCCACCCGACGAAGAGAAGTAGGTGGCAATGTTCCCTGATGTACCATGATCCGCATGGGTAACAACCCCAATTTTGGTCTACCAGTACCAAAGGCGTTAAGGGGGTTAGCCACATAGTGGTTCCTCACTAACAAGTCCCTTAGATTTCTGACGCTTCTAGCAGTCAGAAGTGGATGATCATGTAAAATCAGGTTTAGAATAGGCTCAGTTTTCAAGATCAGCCAGTGTTTCTACAGGACCTTGAAAGGGTGTATCAGGACTGTGTAATACTCCACTCCCTTCCTTAATGTAAATACTCCCTTATTCTAAAGCCTTCCTTGTGTATAGCTGTATATATATGTGTTCTGCCATTGATAATATGGATAACATTGGGACAGTGCAGTGCCTCAGTTTAGCCACTAGAGGGGGCAAAGTGTAGCTTTAGCAATATCCCTGTAAATAGTTAACTTTAGGAGGAGTCACTGGAGGGTAAAGCAGGAACAGTTTCCTGGATAGTTCAGAAGGGGCTAGTGAGCCCATACAGCTCGGGTGGGCTTAGAGCCCGAGCTACCCAGTAGCTCCGTAATGTTAAAGCAAAGGACCCAGCCATCCAGGGTCCAGTGGACAGAAGTGCAGCGGAAGCAGCAGTGCGGAGCAGAAGTGGAGAAGAGGTCCAGAACAGTACAGGGATGCAAGTAGCTCATCATGTGGCAGATCATCTCATGGGCTTATCCCTTCAGATCCAGGGCAAAACGGCTTAGGGAACCCCCAAGCACAGAGAGTCTGAACAGGGAGGATGCTGCATTACTGCAAGAGGCGGTACAACCCAGGCACATACTGGAGGACCGAGGACCAAAGGATGAGTGCAGGGAAAGTGGATAATGGAAGCTATTTGGAACCCTATGCAAATGCTGTGTCTGATAAGGATGTGCTGTGCAAAGAAGAAAGTAAAGTTTCATGTTCTCAGTTTGAAATGGACTCTGTCTCTTTATATGCAACTGTTAGGCGTCAGGTTCCTGCAGCTGCACAGGGGGAATCCAGAGCCTTGCATCCTGCGGTCTCCCATTCTTCTCCGACCGCTCAGGAGCCTGCACAGCAATCTCGGCGTCGCAGGCGCTCTGCTCAGACCAGCTCTGTAGGACTGGTTGTTGCTGCCACCTCTGGGTCAGCAATAGCAGCGCAGACTGCCCTACAGCAAGCCACTCCAGTGGCTAAGTCCTCTCATCACGCTACTGGGCATGCTCATGAGACGATCTCCCTTTGGAGATCGGGAGTCACGTGCTTAGGTCCTGCTCCTGATCTGATTGGTCCATCCGAGAGATCTGGAAGGTCCCGCACGGCTATAAAAGGTCCGCATGGCCGCTCGGCCATGCGCTAGTATAGGCTTTACTTGCTAGATGTGTGAATGGTGATGGATTTATGATTCTGGTGACTGACTTATTATGATTCCCCTCCCTCTGATATTACGCATGTGGATAGGGAACTAGAGAGAAAGTCAGCGCCAGTCAGTGGCAAACCATAGGTCACGTCTCACGGCACTGTCGTACGTGCAATTTAGCTGAGACCTGTGAGGCTAACCGGCTCGGCGCTTATGGTTATGTTTTTGTTACAGCGCCTCTGTGAGCTAAAAGAGTCCGCTCAGCGCACATCGGGTGTCGTTTAACCCGTGCGCGTTATACCGCCATATAGCGCGACTGCCATTACTCGGCAGCAGTGATATCACCTTCTACACGGTGGACCCCGAGCGGCGAACGCACTTTATTATTTATTTATTTAGTGCGTTCCGCCATTCCTAACATGCAACAATGCTAGCAGTAAAACTTCAGCAAGCCCGATGGGACCCTGACGGTGCAGAAGGTGAAGCAGAAGGTATTCTGCAGAGGAGACATTATACTCATGTGATGGGAGACCAAAGCACGGTGAAACATATACTCTCAGTCAATACCACGGCCCTGGCACTACTTCACAACCTAACGGATGTTTTGCCACTGATTAATGTTGGGTGTGATAAGTAGAGTTGAGCGAAACGGGTCGAAAAATTTCAAAAGTCTCCGACTTTTGGCAAAGTCGGGTTTCATGAAACGAAACCCGACCCTAGGATGAAGTCGGCCACGAGGTCGGCGACATAAGCGCCAAAGTCGCGTTTCATAAGTTTGTTTTGCGCTCTTTTTCAGCCAATCAGGATCCACGGACACTGTGGGCAACGTGATGACATAGGCAGGGGTCACCACCATCTTTCAGAAGGGCATGCAAGTGATTGGCTTGCTTTGGTGGGTGTCACAGGGGGTATAAAAGGGCGTGCACGCTGACCACCATGTTACTCATGCTGATCTCAGAATAGGGAGAGCTGCTGCTGCTGCTGATTCTGTAGGGAGAGCGTTAGGCAGGGAAGAAGAAAAAAAAACTGCTTCTGCTGCTAGCGATTTTGCCTGTACAACACACCAGTCACTGTGTGTGCGGTGCAAGTGGAGGCTATATTTTGCTGGATCAGCGGTGTTGGTTGTTAGGCTGCCTTCTAAGGCTTCCTGACGGCTCCATTGCTGTTTACCCACTGCTCTGCAAACTGCTTTTTTTAAAAGCAATCCCAATTTTTTTTTTGTCCTGGTGAGGTACTGAGCGTGCATTTTTTCACACCATACAGCGGTGCACACTCCTCACACAGTACCGTGTAACGGCTGTTATCACAGCCACAGTGAAGCTATCTGTGTGTCACTCTGTAAGAATAAGTCGAGGACATGTTCCGTTCTTACAGACCTGCACCTTCTAGTTTTGTCTAGCTTTCAAACAGTTAAAAATATTTGCTGTTTGATCACATTCAAAACTATAGAGAGACAGTGTGTGTCAGTCCGTATACTTAAAAAACATGGAGCTTGACAATTTTACGTACACCGGACAGCCGTGTACGTGCACGCTCCTCTCTCAGTACCGTGTAACGGCTGTTATCACGGCCACAGTGAAGCTATCTGTGTGTCGCTCTGTAAGGATAAGTCGAAGACATGTTCCGTTCTTACAGACCTGCACCTTCTAGTTTTGTCTAGTTTTCAAACAGTTAAATATATTTGCTGTTTGATCACATGCAAAACTATAGAGAGACAGCATGTGTCAGTCCGTATACTTAAAAAACACGGAGCTTGACAATTTTACGTACACCGGACAGCCGTGTACGTGCACGCTCCTCTCTCAATACCGTGTAACGGCTGTTATCACGGCCACAGTGAAGCTATCTGTGTGTCGCTCTGTAAGGATAAGTCGAGGACTTGATCCGTTCTTACAGACCTACACTCTAGGGAGATTCCTATTCTGCCCAATTCTATATACACCTTGTAGTTTGTCATACACTAGCCAATTTCTGCCTGTGACATAGCGCTGTGATATTCACTGGGCCTCACACAATCCAAAAGTGTCCAGTGTCCACAAGTGTGTGCAGAAATTCAAAATCTCCGTTATCCTCTAGTGACATTTTTCACACCTGCGACATCGAGCCTGTGACATAGCGCTGTGATATTCAGTGGGCCTCACACAATCCAAAAGTGTCCAGTGTCCACAAGTGTGTGCAGAAATTCAAAATCTCCCCTGTCCTATAGACACCTTGTACCTTGTTTTACATTACTATATAGTTTGTTGGATTTTGTCTACATTTCTACCAAAAATGAGGAAGGCTGGTGGAAGAGGCCGTGGAATTGGGCGGGGGTTGGCAGCTGGTAATGATGGTGTTGGTGGTGGATCTGATGGTAGTGGCAAAAGCAGAATAGGACCGAATGCAGGAGGTGTTGAGCCTGCGTCATCGTCTGGCTCCACAAGGCCTCGAAGGCTTAGTTTTCTAGGAGTTGGCAAACCGCTTTTAAAGCCAGAGCTTCAGGAAAAAGTTTTGTCTTACATTGCTGACTCAGCCTCCAGCTCTATCGCCTCCTCTTCTGAAGTTGTAAAAAATAAAAGCACTGAGTCGTCATTGGAGGCTCATGTTCATGAACCACACCTTTCCTTGTGTCCTTCACCCCAACCAAGATTGAAGGATGACTCAGGCCATACTACTGATTACTCCATGGAGCTGTTTTCACATACCATGCCTGGATTATCAAGTGAAATGGTGAATTACCCAGGCCAGGATGAATCTGACATGGAGTGCACTGATGCACAGCCACTGATAGATGATTCTGCTGGTACATTCACTCAGAGCACTACATTGTCCTCGCAGTGTACAGAGCCAGATTCTGACCCTGATGAGACTCAGGTGCCCTTTCCCGCACACTATACCACCATACACGGTGACACAGAGGAAGGTGCACATGACATTGAAGAGGAGGTGATGGATGACCCAGTTGTTGACCCAGATTGGCATCCATTGGGGGAAGAGGGTGCTGCTTCCAATAGCTCAGATGAGGAGGAGCATCCACAGCAGACATCAACATCGCAACAGCTGTTATCTGGCAGGCCCGGAGCACCCCAAAGACAGGTTCCAAAAATCAAAAGAGTTGCTGGGCAGCTTGTCCAGAGGGTCAAAATAGCACAGCGTGCTAGGCCGCAAAATGTCTGCCAAAGTAGGAAGAGTGCAGTGTGGCACTTTTTTGAACAAAATCCTCATGATCAGGCCAAGGTTATCTGTAAGAAGTGCGCAAAGACCTTTAGCCGAGGGAAAAATCTGAAAAATTTGAATACCAGTTGCATGCTTAGACATTCAACCAGCATGCACTTGCAAGCGTGGACACAACAAGTACCACATGTGCAACTGATCACAAAGAAGGTAGTCAGCAACGCTACATTGTTTCCCCCACTGTAAGCCCACCGGTTAGCACAGCAGCAAATGTTGAGGTGTCGTTGCAAGGCCACAGCAGTCAGGGAATCCCACTGTTATATCAACGAAAGACTGAATCTAGGCCATCAGAAAGAACACTAACTCCATCACCATCATCAACCCTCTCTGTCCGCCCTGTCCACCCCTACTTCCACCATATGCAGCTCTCAAGTCCAGCTCACCATCCCAGACACTATGAGTAGGTCAAGAAAGTACTCAGTCTCTCATCCGCATACACTGGGTTTGAACGCCCACATTGCCAAACTAATCTCGTTAGAGATGATGCCCTATCGGTTGGTGGAAAGCGCAGCTTTCCGCGAACTCATGACCTATGCAGTACCACGCTATGACCTACCCAGTCGCCACTTCTTCTCTCGCAAAGCCATCCCAGCCCTCCACCATCATGTGAAAGACCGCATTGTCCATGCACTCAAGCAGTCAGTGAGTGGAAAGGTGCACCTCACAACTGATGCATGGACCAGTCGGCATGGCCAGAGCCGTTACTTGTCCATCACTGCGCACTGGGTTAATGTGGTGGGTGCAGGGTCCACAGGGGACAGCGGTGGTGGGACAGTGCTGCCTAGCCCACGGTATCGGAAACAGTTGGCTGTAGGCGTTCGACCCTCCTCCTCCTCCTCCTCCTCCAGAAGCAAAAGCTCGTCCACAGAGCGCAGTCGTACGAGCTCTCCATTCTGCAGCTGCCACTGTTGCACATGAGGTGTCCCCCTATCGAGCAGCTAGTGGAAAGCGTCAGCAGCCTGTGTTGCAGATGATGTGTTTGGGCGACAGACACACCGCCGAGGTGCTGGCCGAGTACTTTCAGCGACAAACTGAGTCATGGCTGGGCAGTGTACATCTTGAGGCAGGCAAGGTAGTTAGTGATAACGGCCGTAATTTTGTGGCAGCCATAGCCCTTTCAAAACTCAGCCACATACCTTGCTTGGCTCACACCTTGAACCTGGTGGTGCAGTGCTTCCTCAATAATTATCCGGAGTTAACAGCCCTGCTCCAGAAGGTGCGAAGACTGTGCGCGCACATCCGCCGGTCGCCTGTACACTCCGTTCGTATGCAGAAGCTGCAGCGATTGCTCCACCTTCCCAACCACCGCCTCATTATCGACATTGCAAGAAGGTGGAATTCCACCCTGCACATGGTTGAGCGGCTGTGCGAGCAGAAGCAGGCCATAAAGCATTTGTGGTAGGATACACGGCCAGGCACTTTGAGAGCAGACATGGAGTTGACAGGTGTGCAGTGGTCGAAGCTGAAAGACCTCTGTAAAGTCCTTCAGTGTTTTGAGGAATGCACACGGCTGGTAAGCGCAGACGACGCCATCCTAAGCATGAGCATCCCACTTATGCGTCTGCTCATGCAAACTTTGACGCACCTTAAGGAGCAGGCGTCTGCAGCCAATGTTGACAAGGAGGAAGAGGTGGAGGGAATCCTTGATGACATTCAGCCATTGTCTGCTCAGGGACCTCTCCTGGACGAGGTGGAGGAAGAAGAGGAGGAGGAGGATGATGATGGGGATGATTACTTAGGGGAGGAGGATGCATCTCGTGGGGCAAGTGAAAATGTTGGCGTGGCAAGGTCTGGTACAGGGTTTGTGCGTGACTGGAGGGATGTGGATTTGCCAGAAAGTGCTCCTCCACCCAGCACTCGCAGTGCATCATTGACACCGGGAACATTGGCCCACATGTCAGATTATGCCTTGTAGATCCTAAAAAGGGACCCACGCATTGCCAAAATGATGAACGAAGATGACTACTGGTTGGCCAGCATCCTGGATCCACGCTATAAAGGCAAATTACAAAACATCATGCCACAGGAGAACCTTGACCTAATATTGGCTAATAAACAAGCAACTCTGGTTAAACGGTTGGTTGAGGCATTCCCAGCACACAGCAGCGGTGATGGTTCTCACACGAGCCGTACGGGCCGGGGGCAGCTTGGCAGAGGTGTTCGTGGTGCACACAGCAGAAGTGGCGTTGGAGACAGGGGTTTCATGACAATGCTGTGGACTGATTTTTCACGGACCGCTCACACAACTGTTAATACAGCATCAATGGAAAGTGACAGGAGACAGCAGTTGTCAACTATGGTTAACAACTACTTTTCCTCCCATATCGATGTTCTCCCGCACAGGTCATTCCCCTTTGACTATTGGGCCGCTAAACTGGACACCTGGCCTGAATTGGCACAATATGCCTTACAGGAGCTCGCTTGCCCAGCTGCAAGTGTGCTATCGGAAAGAGTCTTCAGTGCAGCTGGATCAATCCTGACAGAAAAAAGGACCCATCTGTCAACCCAAAATGTGGATGATCTAACTTTCATTAAAATGAACCATGCATGGGTTTCCAAGGATTTTGTCCCACCTTCCCTTGATGACACATAGGTTGCCAGAAAAATGGCTTGCTTTGGTCCTCCTCCTATTCCGCGAACTTGACCTATTTCGCCTTTTGCAGCAGCTGAATGACCCACATCTACATATGCCACTTTGTAAACCTCCCTAAGTGGGCGCCCCCCCCATGGCCGGGGTCACCACCTAGCGCACAAAACCGTGCGAGTGCCGTTGCCCTGGACAGGTGGGTAGGCCAACTGTTGGGCGCGGGCACTGGCATAGGGTCCCTCATAGTGCAATCAAGTGTCTCTGACAGTGGTGATGCACACCCGCCGTCAGACACACCGCCATACTATGAGGGGCCCAGTGCCAGTACCGACGCCCACGAGTGTGCTCCCCTTGCTTGGGCAGGGCCCCAGCATTTGCAATGTTTACCTCTCCCTGCTCCTCCGCTGTGTAGTCTGTGCTGTCAAATCCTTCACTGGGACTGCCACTACAAATTGATTGAACTGAAAGATGATGGTTAAGATGTAGCTATGCCCTGTCCTGCTGGCCGGGCTCTAGCTCCAGATGATCAGTGGCTTCCATTTCTTATGGACGTCGACTCACAATGAGATGCAGTGGTGGTTTATCATCAGCTTTCACAGTTTTCCTACTCACAAACGTGTGACATTCCGGCGCACATTTCAAAATGTGCCCTCTCATGCCAATCAAATAGAATCGCCTACGGCCTGTGGCTTCTATCTTTTGCACTCCAAAGTTACGTGACAGATCATGATAGCCAGTGAGCACCATGTTTACATCGCTCCCTGTGATAAAAATTGGATTGAGATGAGTAACAGTGATGGAATCAACGGAAGTGTGATACAGCAAGACTTTATTCACAAAAAAATGTTTTCACTGTCTCAACACACAAATTAATTGAGGGTCAGCATCACCTATGAGAATTGTGACGGAAGTTTTTCCCGTGAATAATAATTCCTAGATTTCTGCAATCAATAGCCTTTATGTCACTAATTGTATGCATCTCATTTCCTATTGCGGAGAGGCTGGACTGTATTACTGACAGAGAAATATATATGAAGATTTAAAAATAACACCAAAAGTATATAGTTGTGTACGCCTCAAATGCATTTCCTTTTTTCCACTTTTTAGATTGCTGTGTAATCCATACTGAGAACACAGAGATTTTACATGTTTAAACTATGCTATATATACCTGCTATCCAGTGATAAAGTACCCTTTCTCAACTTTGTACAATCTGGTCAAATCCATACTGGGCCTGAGAACATCTGAGTCTGCCTCCTGATCTATAGACATATATTTTGAATGCGTAAACTAGGCTACATATATACGTGTTATCCGGTGAAATTGTACCCTTTATCAACTTTCTACAATGTTGTTGAATCCATACTGGGCCTGAGAACGGCTGCCGAGCTGTTAAGCAAACTACAGCACCTTTGGTTTGGACACGTAATTTCTTCAGGAATGACGGTTAGGCCTAACTCTGGAATTGCGGTTGACCTGAACTTACTGGGAAATCATCGTTCGCGGGGAATAATCTGAATCCCAGATCCCCATCACTAACGGAGTTCAGCAGGTTATCTGCACCTGTAAGCGACAAAAGCTGGTCCTTTCAGTGTAGCGTGCATGCAGCCCCGGACATGTACTGGAATGCTAGACCTGTTATTGCTCGATCTCACGTGCCACAGCCTCGCGTATCCCTCTAGTAAGCTTGACGCGTACCGCGGGGCCATGCCGGAGTCTCAGTCGTTAACGGAATAAAGCTGAGAAATCGCTAGCACAACTACAAACGGACATACCACACCACACACAGAATCGACAAAGCTTCCAATCTGTCCATCTTTTCTGTAGCTTGTATGGTAGTGGTTTCCCGGGTGCAGTCCAATTAAGCCACAGGCTCCACTCCTGGTGGTGCCCTTTTGGACATTCCTTTAAGGTTCAGCTTTGCAATCATACTGCCCCCGGAAACCAAAAACTTTGCCTTCAGGGACGCTGTTTGGAGGTTCGTGGGAATAACGCCGCCCGATCAGCAGTCGGCATATGGGTCGCCCTCCCAGGGCTGTGGGGTACTCGGTACCGGGCTGGTGTCAGTGGGATCTGTCACAGCAGCGGTGACCCGGACGGTGGCCCTGGGCGCCCATGTAAATGGCGTGGTATAATGGTAAAGAGTTTATATAGATAGTTTGGGATAAAACTAAGGAAAGAAAAAGCGCAATAGGGTCTTATCTGAGTGGAAGATGGAATAAATTCGAATGGAATCTACTCACCTTTCCCAGAGCGGATAAAAGCATGTAAATCAATGTCAGCCTGCTGCACGCCCGAGGTTCACAACCGTGACTGCCAATATAGCTCCTTTTAGATAAAATATTTAGGCTTACTGTGCGCTGCTGAGACCAGGATAAAGTCACCACATGAGAAACTTTTAACTCTTTATTCCCAACGCGTTTCAAAGTGAAAAAACACTTCTTCTTCAGGGGATGACATGTAGAAGAAGAAGTGTTTTTTCACTTTGAAACGCGTTGGGAATAAAGAGTTAAAAGTTTCTCATGTGGTGACTTTATCCTGGTCTCAGCAGCACACAGTAAGCCTAAATGTTTTATCCAAAAGGAGCTATATAGAGTGGGGAAAAAAGTATTTAGTCAGTCAGCAATAGTGCAAGTTCCACCACTTAAAAAGATGAGAGGCGTCTGTAATTTACATCATAGGTAGACCTCAACTATGGGAGACAAACTGAGAAAAAAAAATCCAGAAAATCACATTGTCTGTTTTTTTTTCATTTTATTTGCATATTATGGTGGAAAATAAGTATTTGGTCAGAAACAAGCAATCAAGATTTCTGGCTCTCACAGACCTGTAACTTCTTCTTTAAGAGTCTCCTCTTTCCTCCACTCATTACCTGTAGTAATGGCACCTGTTTAAACTTGTTATCAGTATAAAAAGACACCTGTGCACACCCTCAAACAGTCTGACTCCAAACTCCACTATGGTGAAGACCAAAGAGCTGCCAAAGGACACCAGAAACAAAATTGTAGCCCTGCACCAGGCTGGGAAGACTGAATCTGCAATAGCCAACCAGCTTGGAGTGAAGAAATCAACTGTGGGAGCAATAATTAGAAAATGGAAGACATACAAGACCACTGATAATCTCCCTCAATCTGGTGCTCCACGCAAAATCCCACCCCGTGGGGTCAGAATGATCACAAGAACGGTGAGCAAAAATCCCAGAACCACGCGGGGGGACCTAGTGAATGAACTGCAGAGAGCTGGGACCAATGTAACAAGGCCTACCATAAGTAACACACTACGCCACAATGGACTCAGATCCTGCAGTGCCAGACGTGTCCCACTGCTTAAGCCTGTACATGTCCGGGCCCGTCTGAAGTTTGCTAGAGAGCATTTGGATGATCCAGAGGAGTTTTGGGAGAATGTCCTATGGTCTGATGAAACCAAACTGGAACTGTTTGGTAGAAACACAACTTGTCGTGTTTGGAGGAAAAAGAATACTGAGTTGCATCCATCAAACACCATACCTACTGTAAAGCATGGTGGTGGAAACATCATGCTTTGGGGCTGTTTCTCTGCAAAGGGGCCAGGACGACTGATCCGGGTACATGAAAGAATGAATGGGGCCATGTATCGTGAGATTTTGAGTGCAAACCTCCTTCCATCAGCAAGGGCATTGAAGATGAAACGTGGCTGGGTCTTTCAATATGACAATGATCCAAAGCACACCGCCAGGGCAACGAAGGAGTGGCTTCGTAAGAAGCATTTCAAGGTCCTGGAGTGGCCTAGCCAGTCTCCAGATCTTAACCCTATAGAAAACCTTTGGAGGGAGTTGAAAGTCCGTGTTGCCAAGCGAAAAGCCAAAAACATCACTGCTCTAGAGGAGATCTGCATGGAGGAATGGGCCAACATACCAACAACAGTGTGTGGCAACCTTGTGAAGACTTACAGAAAACGTTTGACCTCTGTCATTGCCAACAAAGGATATATCACAAAGTATTGAGATGAAATTTTGTTTCTGACCAAATACTTATTTTCCACCATAATATGCAAATAAAATGAAAAAAAAACAGACAATGTGATTCTCTGGATTTTTTTTTCTCAGTTTGTCTCCCATAGTTGAGGTCTACCTATGATGTAAATTACAGACGCCTCTCATCTTTTTAAGTGGTGGAACTTGCACTATTGCTGACTGACTAAATACTTTTTTTCCCCACTGTAGATAGTTTGACGCCACCTGTGGTGTTCGGCAACATAGATGTTAGGCCGACGCTGCATGCAGATCCTCTGGGACTGATGGTGTTGTGCAGCAAAGATGGTGAAGCTCCCCACAGGTGGAGCTGGAGTCCCAGGGAAGTGTAGATGTAGTGATGGGGGAAAGGCACAGGCGGTGTAGGTGCTGGTACCCAGATGTAGCGGTGCTGGAATAACTGTAGGACACCAGAGCGTGCAGTTCCAAAGCTTTACTCACAGTCTGCAGGTTACACAGATGCCTGCCTCCGTGCTGTGTCCTCCGGGTCAGGACCTCTGCCAACCTCCGGGACCAGAATGGAAAGCTCCCTTCCAACACTCCGCCAACATGTACCTTCCTGAACGTCTCCTTTCTAGCGCTTGTGGGGGAAGCACTCACAGGACGGTGGTTCACTGAAACACCTCCTGTCTAACAGATGTTCCTTAGACTTTACTTGTATGGCAGACAGCTGTAGCCTTTTCCTTCTGCCTCGCACACGTCGATGCTGGGGCCTCCGAGCCGTAGTTGGGTACAGAGCATTTATAGCTGCTACTTCCCCCGGTTTCTGCTGCAGGAACGTCAGTGTCCCTACAATCTCGGAGACCGAAATCCGGATAATGCGCTCCAGCTACGAGTGAGCCTTAACTCTGCTCATCCTCCAGCTCCCCTTCTCACGTCCACACACTTCCCCTTCCTGCACAGAGTGCCCTAACTTACCTCCTCCCGACCACAGAGAGCAGCTCCTCAGCAGTCAGGTTCAGAGGTCTCCCTGCTGGCCTGGAGTGGGAAATGTGTTGTGTGTTGGTTTCACTGCTAGAGAGATCCTTCATTGCTCCCAAGCTTCACATCACACTCCCTAGGAGGAAGGCAATGTCACAGTGGCGACCGTACTCTTGGGGACGCCACAAGTGCACTGAGGCCCAGCCACTGCTGGATGATGCTGCTGGTACATTGACCCAGACCACTACATTCCCCTCGCACTCTACACAGCCAGAATCTGACCCAGAGGAAACTCAGGTTCCCCTTCCCGCATACTATACCACCAAAGAGGAAGAGGAAGGTGCAGATGAAAGTGCAGGTTCCTTGAGCAGGTTCCTTGAGCAGGCATACTTATGGGCGATGGCACTGGCACAGGGCACCGCATAGTACGCAAAAGTGTCTCTGCCGGTGGGAGGGCCTAAACAGCCAAGTGCAGTGAGATGGAAGATGGGGACGACAAGGAGTTCAGAGTAGTGCAGGGATTCCCTAGCAAGGAGACTTATGTAATTGTTTTCAATGTTGGGACAGCAATTTTTGGGGAGCACTATACTCTGGTGAATGATATATGGGGCCCACCATACACTGGAGCATTCCAAAGGTGGACATCAGACACTGGAGCAGCATTTACAGGGCCCATTATACACTAGAGCAGTAGAAATGGGGCCCATTATATATGTTGCATTATTTGGGCCCATAAGACAGTGGAGCTTCATCCATTGGGACCAACATATACTGTAGCATTATGTGGAGCTCATCATATACGGTTTGAAACATTATATGGGAATAATGATTCCGTATGGAGAAATATATGGGCCTCATTACTCTGAATAGCACACTAAGCGCTGGCCATAATACTGTATGGAGTTATATACTGTCCGTTTTTGGAGGTATTGGAGAATTTAAAATGGATATCAGTCATGAGATGTAAGAAGTGAAGTATTTTTCATTGTACTATACAGCTATTCCTCTGCCGTATCGGAGCATCATGAGTTGTGGTATGTGTTAAAGGGGCGCTCTTTGGCCCTGGGCCCACGAAAACCTGGAGCCAGACCTCCCCCCCCCCAACTGTAGCCAAATAACCCCCATTTTTCAGTGCGTAACTTGTATTATGAAGTTAATTAAGGTTGACAAGCTTCAGTAACAAGAATTTATGCTTTTGGCATTCAAATGGGCACTGTAGGTGTGTTTCCTGTCCTCCTCTCACTGCCGACTTTAATTCTCCATTGACTTACATTGGGTTTTGTGTTTCGGGACGACCCCGACTTTTCCCTATAGTCGGCCGATTTTGCTCGACCCGACTTTTGGAAAAGTCGGGTTTCATGAAACGAAACTCGACCCTAAAAAAACAAAAGTCGCTCAACACTAGTGATAAACCTAAGTAGTGGATCTTTCTTGACAACGGTCAGTGTCCGACAGAGTAACTGGTTGCGTGGAGCCCTTCTGGCACAAAGTTAACCCTTCCTGATGCTTCTGTTCTGTATGCACGTTCATGGAATCTAGTAGAAAGGTCACGAGCCTGGCCTTCAAAGATCCCATCCGATGGGCATATCCTTTTCATCCTTAAAAATTGTCCAGTCGGGACAGCTTATATGGCTGAGGATGTGTGGGCTGAGGTTGCATGTAATGTTGAATTGACTGATGTTTCCTTACGGAAAACATCAGTCTGTATCAGACAAGCAGCATCCACCAAAATTTTGATATTCAAGAAATCTATTTCTCTTGTAGCACATTTTGTACGTTAATTTAATGTTACGATTGTTTTGGTTAAGCTCATGGATGCAATCATGAAAGCCAGGCTCAGGACCTTGCCAGATGATGAATACATTATGTATCTGTACCAGCAGTGCGTCTGGGAAGCGGTTCGTGCGCTGTCCCCGAAAACCTTCCAGTAATCGAGAAAGAGATTTGCGTGTGAAGGCACAAATGCACCGCTCATCGCAGTGCCTCGTTTTTGGAGATAAAAACAGTCTTTAAAGTTTAAAAAATTATGCGTCAAAACAAAATGTATGCGCTCCAGGAGCAATTAACATAGTGCAAAATCGAAGTTACTTGTGCCAAGGAAGAACTCCACAACCTCCAATCCATCCTGATGCCTGATGCTCGTATAGAATGACTCCACATCCACAGTAGCAAGGAGCATATCTGAATCTAGACTGAGACCATCAATCTTCCTCAGGAGGTCCATGGAGTCTCTGACAAAGGAGGGCAGCGTTTCCATCAAGTGGTGCAGGTAGTGCTCAATAAATTGAAATAGCTATGTATTTTGATGCATATATATGTGCATGTAAAATCCCTAACAGGGGCATTTAACTCAGCATTGGGGGACACTTAACTCAGCATTGGGGGACATTTGATAGACCCAGGACTTTCAATTAGTTTAAAGGGAACCTGTCACCAGAAAAAAACGCTATTAACCTGTAGATATGGGGGTAATCTGCAGGTTAATAACATGCACTTGACTGAATGCTGCAGGGAGAAAATGAACTTTATTCCCCCTGTAGCGTTCCAGTTTCAGTCACAGGGGGTTGAGCCGGCGCTGGTTCAGTTACTGCTCTCAGCATACAGTGCGGCGGCTATAATCAAAACCTCGGCCCTGACTGACACTCGCTCTGCATTGGGAATGGCTGTCAGTCAGGGCCCGGGGCGGGATTACAGAGAAGTGACTGAACCAGAGGCGGCGCCACCCCCTCCTCGCAACCGTCAGCTAAGTGCGGACACCAGGCAGGGTAATACTGCTATTAAACTGCAGATTAAACCCATATCTGCAGGTTAATAGCATTTTTTCTGGAGACAGGTTCCCTTTTAAGATCCCACGATGAGTTTTTTTAGTGAGTTTTGGACGCTGTGTATTTTCGCTGCTCACAAGCTGCAGCATCTTACATTTCCAGCAAAGTGGATGGGATTTATACAGTCATATGTAAAAGTTTGGGCACCCCTATTAATGTTAACCTTTTTTCTTTATAACAATTTTGGTTTTTGCAACAGGTATTTCAGTTTCATATATCTAATAACTGATGGACTCAGTTATATTTCTGGATTCAAATGAGGTTTATTGTACTAACAGAAAATGTGCAATCTGCATTTAAACAAAATTTGACCGGTGCAAAAGTATGGGCACCCTTATCATTTTCTTGATTTGAACACTCCTAACTAGAGTTGAGCGACTTTGGTCGGATCGGGTTTCGTGAAACCCGAATGAAACAAAATAAGTTTCAGATGAAACTCGTCCGACTAGAGCAAAACAAAGTCGGAGTTTCGTCCAAAACCCGACCCCAATGCAAGTCAATGGGAAATAAAAGTCGGACGATACTCCGACTTTTTTTGCTCTAGTCGGACGAGTTTCATCTGAAACTTATTTTGTTTCATTCGGGTTTCACGAAACCCGATCCGACCAAAGTCGCTCAACTCTACTCCTAACTACTTTTTACTGACTTCCTGAAGCACTAAATTGGTTTTGTAACCTCATTGAGCTTTGAACTTCATAGCCAGGTGTATCAAATCATGAGAAAAGGTATTTAAAGTGGCCACTTGCAAGTAGTTCTCCTATTTGATTCTCCTTTGAAGAGTGGCATCATGGGCTCCTCAAAACAACTCTCAAATGATCTGAAAACAAAGATTATTCAACATAGCTTTTCAGGGGAAGGATACAAAAAGTTGTCTCAGAGATTTAACCAGTCAGTTTCCACTGTGAGGAACATAGTAAGGAAATGGAAGAACACAGGTACAGTTCTTGTTAAGCCCAGAAGTGGCAGGCCAAGAAAAATATCAGAAAGGCAGAGAAGAAGAATGGTGAGAACAGTCAAGGACAATCCACAGACCACCTCCAAAGACCTGCAGCATCATCTTGCTGCAGATGGTGTCACTGTGCATCGGTCAACAATACAGCGCACTTTGCACAAGGAGAAGCTGTATGGGAGAGTGATGCGAAAGAAGCCGTTTCTGCAAGCACGCCACAAACAGAGTCGCCTGAGGTATGCAAAAGCACATTTGGACAAGCCAGTTACATTTTGGAAGAAGGTCCTGTGGACTGATGAAACAAAGATTGAGTTGTTTGGTCATACAAAAAGGCGTTATGCATGCGCTGTATTGTTGACCGATGCACAGTGACACCATCTGCAGCAAGATGATGCGTTGAGAAACACGTGATGGTGTCTCCGCAGCTTCTGTTTTGCATCTCTTTGTGAGTGACTGTGTGGTTAGTAAGTGTATCTGTCTATCCCTCTTTCCCATCTTTTTGGTGGTATGGTTTTTAAAAAAATTTTCATAATAAAATTACCCGTACATTTTGATATTTGAAAATTTGACCTTGTGATCATCATTTTTTCTTCTTGACAACTAGGCAGATACAATGACATCTAAAACATCCTTTGAGTATGTTCCACAATAAGAGCTCGCTCAAACTTGCGATTATTTCTGACAAATTTTTAATCGGATTGCATTCGTACTAATTTAATCCTATGCTTTTGCTCTCAATGGGGAAAAAAAACACAGCACGCTGCGATTGCATGCCAAATTCAGATCACGGCACCCATGTAAGTCTATGGTTGCATGTGAGACATCACACTGCACTCGGATGTCACCCGAGTGCAGTGTGATTCCCGCCCACGCCGGTACCACAGGAGATGGAGATGCCTAAATCTGCATTTGCATTGAAATATTATTGTGAAAGGGTGTCCATAAGATGGGGGACCATCAGTTTTGATTTGTAGGGGAACACTTTCAAGCAGCTAGGTGGGCAGCACATATCTGCAAGACATTACATTTTAGTCTGTGGATATGAACGAGACCGCTGTCTTCATTGAAAACAAGCAGAGTTCTTCACTATGGTTGGAAACTGAAGCAGAAAGTATATTACAAAAATAGTAGAATTTTTAATAAGATAGTGACCCAGTTTTATTTATACAATAGTATGTCTTATCCTTTTGTTTCTCTTTTTGTGTCATTCCTTCCTTTTAGAATGAAATCTTAATCCACAATCACAGTCACCGTGTCACTTCCATATTTCATTTAAGCCTTCCTTGACTCATCTCATGTTGTTACACAAGATTTCCCAGTGGATATATGTAAGTGCCCTGTCAACGGCCACATGACGTGTGTCACTTGTTCGGAGGATCTCGAGAACTCATCTCCAGCACTTGCAATTTTCAAGTCAATCCCCGATTCTGAATTGTCACTTATTAGCCCGTTGCCTTTCACTATGGTGCCCTGTGGCATTTTATTGGCCGCCGTATATGTATGTGTATGCTGTAATAAGAGGATGGATTAAAGTCTCAAACTGCCCTTTCTGTGACAGAATTCTGGATAATCCTTTGCTTAATCTTCTTTAGCTCCTAGCAGCATCTTGGGGTAAAGTGATACTCCTGAGAGCTGGCAGTGCTTCCTGAATTGTCCAAGGCTTGTAGATAAAAAAAAAAAAAAAAAAACAACACAGAGGAGTCAGATCCAAGACTCTCCCGGCCTCATAGAAAATTATCCGATATTTGGGAAGGACAAGGCAGTTGGCCAAGTGACTACTGAATAAGGAAATGCGTTGAAGGAAATCATTGAAGGAAAGACTGAGTATGTAAACAAAAAGAATCAACTCAAGTCATCAGCAAAAGATAGGAAATATATTTTACCGTATGATGGTAATAGTACGGAATTGATTTTCAGTTGTCAAAAAGTCTGCAGGAAACCCAACAGAGTGTGAACATGCTGTAAAGTGCAAATGTATTCTGCAGACAGACCTGCAGGGAAGGAGCTCTTGTGATTGGACAATTAGATTATGGATTTTGAAGTTATGCACATTTTCAGTTCCTTAATATATCAAGATGTACCCATTTAAATTCCCTGTATTGGGATTTTTTTTAAAAAAAGTATTCCTGTCCCATATACAATATGCACCCCAAAACATATGCCATAAATGGCTGATAGATGTAGTTCTTGGCTCTGGAATCCTGACCGATGCTGAAAAAGGGGGTCCCTGATTATTTACAATTACCCATCTTGCCTGGTGCAGCACATGATGTCAATAGAGAGGTACTAATGCATACTCTCTCTCTCTTCACTGAGTTTAATGAGATCTCTAAAAATGTAGCCAAGTCTGATCTCTCTGGGATTCAAACCCCTGACCTGTAGCATTGAAGGCAGCAGCAAAAACTACAAACCATAGGCTGCATTGTACTGTATTTTGCTTCCTTACAGGCAGATTGTACTGGTACATAGAGAGATACATACAGATAAATCGCTACATATCAGTGCATTTCTATGTACTTGTATATTAGAGATAGAAAAAAATCTCTGACTTTATTATATCTATAAAATTACTAAAAATAAAGCCAAGCAACTACAATAATGACATTTTTAATACACATTTTAAAAAATAAACATAATAAATCAGGAAATAATATGCATATTTGGTGTCCCTGCAATTGTAATAACCCTCACAGACACAATAATCAGATTATTTACGGTGATCAGTAAATGGTGTAAAAAAAAGTGGCTGGATTGTTATTTTTTTCCATTTCATCCATAAAAAAGTAATGCTGAGGCCGTGATCACTCATAGCGTAAATACTATGTTTTTTTTCTGCTGCTTTTTATCTGCACATTTTCTGCAGGTGTCCTCATCCCATGGCACAATAGCAATCTTCTCTGATTATTGTGTTTTTGATGCTTTCTTTTTTATGCTCTTCCCCCCTTTTTGATGCAATTTTGGTAAAAATTTGAAGTAGGGATTTTAATGTGTTTTTAATAGCACAGAAAATCTTTGATTCTGCACTTGAAAACGCTATACTGTTTTTTTACATTCATTTTTCTCAGGCTTCAAATAGAAGCTTATAGAGAAAAAATGCACCAAAACCTTTTGGATCCCAAATTAAATTAAATACCAGATCACATGCAGGGTGAACTGACATTTAGGGTAAAATGACACAGTCCTGATATGGTTGAAACCAAGCCCACCTGCAGTTAGTAAATGGCAACAAGTCAACAAGAAAAAAAGGAAAAATGTTTGGAAAAAAACACAAGATAAAAATTACGTTTTTTCACTAATTACAAGCAACACTGCAAAAAAAATGTGAAGGAAACCTAAAGGCCTAAAGACTGCTTACGACGCATTGTGTCTAATAAATTATTGTTACTCGCTCATCCATTTTGCCATATAAATGGAAATCGCATGATTTTTATGCTTGACAGTCATTAACCTTTTTTTTCAGCTCCAATTAACCTAACAACTATAAATCTATGAGAAATCTGGTGTTGGATGTGAAAGTACATAATTAGCAACCTATTGACTTGTGATCTACAAATATTTGCAACATGTGACAGGGTACTAAGCAACGCAACTCCCATTAGATCGGTTCTGCCCGGTAGAATGCACATCGCATACCTGACCACCATTCCCGGGGCAGAAAACGGCAAATCCTCACAGAGCACAGTGTGTTTGCTTCTGGGATTCAAAAGCCTGCAGTCACACACAGAGTGACTGCAGACTTTTCATTTTAGTCCAGACAACCACTTTAAGACCCAAATAAATAGAAGACTAATGTTGGCTGAATCATTGATTGGTTTGGTCATTGGTCGTATCGGGGCACCAGGCAACTGATAGTCAGAAGAGATGTCGATTGCGCATATCCAAGTTTGGACTGTCGGGTGAGCGCTCCTTTGTATGGGAGTATGGGGCATTCATAGGAGTAAAGCTGGGGTCAGACTTGCAAGAGCAATGTGAGAAACTCGCATCAATACCAGGCACTGCCGCTGGCACTCGGGACCGGAGTGTGCGGCTGCATAGAAATACATGCAGCTGCACACTCCGGTCCAAGAGCCGGCAGCAGTGCCAGGTATTGATGCGAGAGATTGGCGTGAGTTTCTCTCATTGCACACGCAAGTGTGACCCCGGCCTAAGGGTGGCCATGCACATTAGATTGCTGTCGAACGAACAATGCTTGAACCGATTGTCACAATCCATTTTTGGATTTGTGGCAGCTCTGGTTCCTCTCAATTAAAACTTTTTCCCTTTCAGGCCATCAGGGGTTAATGTCAGTTTTTGGCAATCTGGTGTTACTGCATTGTTGATGGGACAGCTGATGTGGGTGGTAACCACTCCCACCATCCTATAAATGGTCACCTGATGCATCAGCTGACTGTCGGTGATAAAGCAATCTGCAGTGACCAAGCTGGAGTAAGGAGTGCTCTGGGTGCAGTGGTGCTTCTGCTGAGTTCGCTTATCTGATGCCTTTAACCTGCTGTGTGGTGTTTTGCAGCAGAGAAAAGCTAAGTGCTGTCTTTTTTGTTACCTTGTCCCTTTGGTGTCTGTCTCTTCCCCCTGTGTTTATTACCTGCAGAGGTGAGGCTAGAGCTCCTTGCTGGCCACTGCACTAGCCAGGGCAGTATTAAGTGACATATAGGGATGAGGTATAATGACGGCAGGGGGAAGGACCCCCATAGGGCGTTAGGAGAGTGCAGGGACAGGCTCAGGTTTGAGCTCATGTGGTGACCATCCCTCATTCCCTATTGGTAGAGCCTTCTTCTCACCTATACCATCCACGTTGTATGAGAGTTGTGCCGGCCATTGACCGATCACCCGTTGGGTCGTGTCACACCGTGATAGTCACTCCGTGACACCAATAGTTTTACTGACAGCTATCTAATGTATGTGGCCAGCCACAACAGATTGCAGGTTCAAGGTCCCTGCGGGGACTAATGAAAAGGTTAAAAAAAGTACAAATATTGATAAAAAAAATTATATATATATATTTAATTTGCACCCTCTAAAAATGGAACTAAAAGAGATCAAAGAGTTGCGTGGACACGAAAATAACATAAATACAGTAAGAACTACAGATGTTCCCCCAAATCCCAAAGCCCTTGTGCAAAATCTATTTATGAAAAATAAAAAAAAATTATGGCTCTCAGAATATGGCGACTAAAGGCAATTTTTTTTTTTGCAAGTTTATTTTTTAAAAATAGTTAAAAGAGAAAAAATAAATACATTTGGTAACATCTAAACCATACTGCCCCTTAGAACAAAGTTACTAGGTCCTTTTTAACACTATTTTTGTCCTTTTTTTTTCCAGTACATTTTATATTACAATTAATGACTTCCTTAAAGAAAAACAAGTCCAGCAAAAAACAAAAGCCCTTATACCACTTATGTAAATGGAAAAATATAAACGTTATGGCTCTTAAAGAGAAAGAGGGAGCAAATAGAAAAATGAAAAATTATACCTTGTTAAAAATGAAGAGCTAGGGATGACTTCTGACAGTCCGCATCTAACCTAGAACATAGGTCAGCTTTGGCGTTGGCTATCGGGGGGGGGACATTTGTTGGACCCTCATACTTTCCGGTTTTCTGGATTAAGATAAATAATACTAAATACTATATGCGGAGGCAGCCTTCAGAGGCGATTGCTTATTTACAGATTGATATTCATTTCTAGTTATTTTCCCTGATAACATTTGATGCTTTTCATAGACAATTGGCGTGGTAAAGACCACTGACCATCGTGACTGAATTTCCTCTGCTCTCGGCAGACATAAAAGTGAAATGTCCACTTGAAAGAGATTAAAGTGGGAACTGTCAGTCAGTAATAGCTGAAATTATAAAACTGATGTGAGCCGGTATTTATTACCCACTTATCATCCTCCAAGTCAGGGATAAATCTCTTTTACAGGGAGTTTATGATACATGTATATTAATGGGCTGTTGTCGGTTCTATATAATAATGTCACGGTATATGCCACCCTGCTCTCGCTTCATGTTGGCCACGTCTTGTATCCTTGTGAAATCAGGAAAAAGAATTTGAAGCAAAATATATTTCATCGCATAAGATTGTTTTCCACTTTTACGCAGAGTTGTATCTAGCTAGACCTTGTTTCGCCCATGGCTAACTGTTCAGTAATCTGCCCTAGCTCTGTGTCTAAATACCTGGCAAAACCAAATTCCCCAAGTTGCTGTTCTCTGCTTGTCGGCTTCGTGGCAAATGAATGAAGAAAACTGAGCTGCGAACATTTAGTCTATTAAGTTTATACCTTTTAACCGAAAAATAAGGACTAAATACAAAGCAGAGTAATATAAATCGCATCACGCATGCAGAAGGGCTTTCATTTCTGGCTCGTGGTATCATGGGGTTGCCGCCGGTTAATGGATCTTTTCAAAGTAAGGCCAGGTTCAGACGAGTGTATAAAAAATCATGGAGAAAACTTGGACAATTTTTATTCTCACACGTCATCCGTTTTTTTTTTTTTTACAGCAGCAGCCATTAATCATTTACAAGACCATTTACAGTCCTATGTTACAGAACTGCAATGTATCCGTAAAAATCGGATACTGTACCGTGGCTCTGTACCACATCCGATTTGTTTCTTGTGCGCCCATAGACTTGATGGGTGATTATCATTCGACACACAGAAGAAACTAGTGGCTGCTGTGATTTAGTTATCTTTCATATGAAAATTCAGTCAAGGAAAAAAAAAATCATGTTTGCAATGTCCCATTTAATAATAAATTAAATAACTGTAATAAATCGTCTGGGATTATCCTACCATGTGTGGGGAACTGTGGGGGCCATCCTACCATGTGTGGGGGGGCTGTGGGGTCATTCTACCATGTGTGGAGGACTGTAGGGAAAGTCCTACCATGTGTGTGTGGGGGCCATCCTATCATGTGTGAGGTATTGTTGAAGCCATCCTACCGTGTATGTGTAGGGAAGTGGATTGACCTATGGACCTGTCTGCAGCAGGAAGGTGAATGCAAACTGTGCCGTAATATTATAGGTAGATGGTTGACCCAGCTTAGGGGAAGGAATTTTTTTCCCTATGGAGAAAATTGGCTTCTACTCTGTGGGTTTTTTGCCTTCCCCAGGATCAACAATGCAGAACAGCTGCACTAAAAATAGGCTGAACTAGATGGACATAAGGTCGTCCTTCAGCCTTCAAAACTATGTTATGTTATGATGTGAACTGGTGTAGATGTATGTGGGGAGACAGCTAGAGACAGTGGAGGATGGTAAAGTACTGGGTTTGACCACTAGGGGGAGACCAAGAACAGCAGGAAAAGGAGACAGTGCAGTACTGAAGTTTGGCCACAAGATGGATGCAAAGAGCAGTGAGAAAAGGGTTTAACAACAGCTTAAGGCTAGGAAACCGCACAGTCATGGGGGGTGGAGTTACAGGAGCTCTAGAGGGGAATTCCCAGGGAGGGGAATAAATAGGCAGAGAGAGTTCCAGAAGGGAGCCTGTCCAGGAGGAGTTCAGCAGAGCAGGAGACTGAAGAGGAAAGAGACAGAGAGGAAGAACTCCAGGAGGGACTGAAAGGAGAGATGGGGGTGGCCCTGACATGAGAGCCACAGGACAGAGGAAGCCCGGGGGTACCAAACGGACGGACTCGGACAGGTGAAGCGCTGTGGTGGTGGGCCTAAGGCAGCCACAGTGAAAGAGCTGCGAGGGACGTCACTGTAAAGGACAGAGAAGAAGGTGAAAGGTACCCGTGCCTGTGTGTAGAAGCTGTCGTGCTGCTGCTGTGTTGCTGTGGTCGTTGGGAGGACGGCCAATAAAGGGGACCTGTTGAACGCACATCGGTTTCTGTCTCCAGTCTGTTCACGGCCAAAAAGGGACCACCCCCCAGTCGGCACACGTACCTACATGTGGAGGCCATCCTACTTTAAAGTCTGCAAAGTGGTTAAATATGCTATTCTGTGACCCCGCAGAAATGGGTGGGAGGGAATGGGCAATTAGGACTTCTCCGGTGCGGAACCATGATTTCTATGTACACCCCTGTCCAATGACTAACAGCTTGGTACATAAAGTAATATCATTATGCAACTGTACAATCTCTAAACTTTACTGACACAAAGGTCATCTGAGATGTCCCCTTCAATACGGACACTGATAAGTACTTTGTAACTGCACTGATCACACATTCTTAAGGACAGGCCTATTCATGTTTATGGATCCCAAATGGTACTGCTTCGGGTAATCTATATGTCGGGATATAATTTCTCTGTGGAGTATCTGATGGAGCATGCCCCAAGTTTTATTTCTGTTATGCTGGTGTGAGCCAAAAGAAAGTAAAGTATGGCCTACAGGTTTTTATGGGTGAAGTATTAGTGTTCGACACAAGAATGTTAAGGCTGCATTTTTTAAAGCAAAACCTTTGTATACACAAAGCTAAAACACTTTGGCAGCAAATGATTAGGATCTTTTAACTAATTAGCTATTTTAGTGGGATTTTACAGGGTTTTAGTAAATAGAAAAGCTACCTAAAATGTCTTAATAAACAGATGATGCCAACATTCCTTCAAAAAGAGCCTGAAGACCCACCTCTTCCGACAAGCCTATAACCTGCAGTAACCACCGGTCGACCAAACCGCTGCACGACCAGCTCTACCCTCGCCTACTGTATCCTCACCCATCCCTTGTAGATTTTGAGCCTTCGCGGGCAGGGTCCTCTCTCCTCCTGTACCAGTTATGACTTGTATTGTTTAACATTATTGTACTTGTTTTTATTATGTATACCCCTCCTTACATGTAAAGTGCCATGGAATTAATGGCGCTATAACAATAAATAATAATAATAACATAACTCCGAAGTAACTCTATTTTATTCATTTACATTATCTAACTCTGTGCAGCACAGTTGTTTCCATACTGCTGTAGCTTGCTATGGACGAGACTACCAAAGACTACAGTTCCTTTGATATCTTTACCTATCACAGACTTTACACTTATTTAAAATTGCTACATGGCCCTCGTCACGATTCCTTTTCTCAGTGTGGTGAGGTGAGTGATAGCTCAGCTGTCCAATATGCAGCAGGAGTATGCTGAGTTGTCAGTGTGGTCACTGACAGTCCAATTGCCTAATCAGGACCAGGGTGTGCTGGTTTTCCTAAATGTGTCTCCTGTTCGGAATGATTCTCAGGCTATTTAGCTGAATGTCTGCCTCTGATCCCTGCCAGTTATAGCTCTGCTCAAGTGGTGTGTGTTACTCTGTGCCTTGAGTTCTAGCATTCTGATCTTTGTTGCCCAATGTTTGATTTGCTTTTGACCATCTGTTTTCCTAGTTCCTGCGTCTTATCCACTTCACTCTTGGAATTCTGACCCCGGACTGTGACCTGACAATGCCTTTGCTTCACCAAACTATTTATGATGTACCCTGCTGTCTTTTGACCTTGAATTCCTTGATTTCCCCACCTCACGGTTAGTCCGTGAGTAGTAACTAGTGTAAAATTACAACTAGCCAATACATTTGTCTTTTTTTACCAGTTTGAATTCTGTTCACATACTCGTTGATGAAGTGGTGAATGATTCAGGATCTGGCTAAGGAATGCCAGAGTCTTGAATCAATGTAATATTAGTTACAGGGTCAAATAATTAGTTTGATTAAAACACTTTCGGCAGTGGCTATGATGTTGGTACCTTCTGATGTACAGTTGGTCTCTCCCAAACCTGTAATAGCCCTCCCTGATAATTTTTCAGGCAAGAAAAAACAGTTTTGTGAGTTCAGGGAGAGCTGTAGGTTATTTTTTACCCAGCTGAAAAGCTGAAAAAAGGAGATGAACCATACATCCAAAAACCATACGTTGATCTAATGCAGCTAGACAAAAATAAACATAACTGAACATCAGGTTCTTAGTTTAACACTCTGTTAAAACTGTATGATGCCCACTGCCACATCATGGAGAACCTCTCAGTGGGCCCTAACTTTTTATTGGCCACCATCGCAGCGACAATGCACCAGCAGGGCGGACGGCCCGATGCCTCACAGCACCCATGTTGCAAGACTGAGTCTCCCTGATTCCAGGCAACACCTCTCCACTAGCACAAAACCACAGCAACAATGGCCACCCCACAGCACCAACACCACATGAAAAGAGCCATGAAACTCACCTTCCACAAGCTTTCAGACTGTGAACTGAGAGCAAAAATAGGCGGGACCCCTATTGCTAATTAAAAACGCCTGTACCAGATTAGAGGAGTACTGGTCTAAGTAAAGGGGATAGATCATGCAATGTGCTGAAAAAAGGCAAATATTACATTAAGAACCTCATGTTCAGTTTTGTAAATTTTTCTTTAGCGGCATTAGATCAACTTATTATATTTGGATGCGCTGTCCATGTCTTTTTCTACAGATCTGGCATTTGCATTACTGTTTCCTATTTTTGTTTTACTTGGACCAGCACTCCTTCGATTTTACCCAGGTGTTTTTAAATTACCGTAGCTAGAGACTGCTGAGATGGTGGATTCAGCATGGCGCCGCACCTTTTAGGCTAGGGAATCACTGAAGGGTCACTGTGACGTGGTAGTGGGTTTCATACAATCTGATCAAACTGTTATACTAAGAACCTCATGTTCAATTTTGCAATTTTTACCTAGCCGCATTAGATCAACGTATGATTTTTGAATGTGCGTTCTATATCTCTTTCTACAATTCTGGTATTTTTTACCCTGCAACCTTGGTCTCCAGGGGATGAGTTCCAGCGGATGGGAATAATCATGTCACTACTGCGATGGGTCCCTCAGACCTGGGCACTTTGTTTGTCACCACAAACCCCAGGACAGTCTTCTGTTGATGCTTTTTTTGACCCCTTAGGTTTGATCTATGACAAACCCAACAGGATCCAGGTGACAGCGGCAACTATCTTGAACCAAGCTTAGGGTGACCAGTTCAGGTGCCAGATTCCAAGACTCTCAAGGACACTCTGGTTCTTCATGATTCCCCTTGTTCTCTGGCAGAGGCCATGACTCAGGCCATACAGCTGTACCACAGAATCCGTGAGAGATATGGTGAGCGACAGGGTGCCCGTTATACTCCTCCAAGTCAGGTCCAGTAACTGGAAGTGGAGCCATTGAAGGTGAGAGTTGCGAGTTTTCGTGCTGTAAAGACATAAACAAGATCTTGGACTCTGTCTATACTGTGGTCTTGCAGGACATTATTTAAAGAACTGTTGAACTTTCTCTAAAGTGAACAAGCTGTCAGGAAAACACCTAAGGTTGGGTGATTGTGAGGGGGTCACCCAGACTTCCAGGTACCTTTTTTCTTATCAGATAAATTTAATCTTAATATAGTTTTGTTCTTCAAGGACAAGGTATTGCCAGTATTGGCTTTCACTGACGAGGGTCAGTAGCTAACTTTATTGTTTTGGGTCTGGGTCTGAAATTAGGACTAGAGACAGTTGGTCTGGAATAAACCATTACAATTTTTACTATTGACAAAACACCGCTACTTCAGAACTTTCTTAAGCAGGTAATGGTGAAATTCACACTTCTAGTGGGAGCACTTCACTGTGAATCCACTTTGTCTTGGATAATTTACCTGCTGGGTTGATGTTGGGGTTTTCATGGCTGCTAATTCACAATCCTTTTATTGTTTGGTGTCATAAGTAGATTGTTAAGTGGAGCTTCAAATTTCAAAAGAAACTTCTCAGTTCAAATATGCTCTGCTAGTCTGGAGAGTCTTTTGGTGTACCTGAAAGACTTCGGAGATGTGTTTTCAGAAAGTTCCTACTCTTTTTTTATTTGGTACTGCCATACTGTTAACATATGGATTGAATGCAAGGCTTGCCCTGCCCCAAAGTTACATGCACCCCAATAACCCTTTGAATCAACGTACTGGATGGCCACATGAAGCCAAAGTTCTCATTTTTCTTAATTAGCTACTCCCATTATGTTAGCCTATGCATTGAATGCAAGGCCAGCCCTGCGCCAAATTTACACGCACCCCAATAACCCTTTGAACCAACTTACTGGATAGCCACATGAAACCAAAGTTCCCATTTTTCTTAATTTGCTACTCCCATAATATTTGTCCATGAAGTGAATGCAAGACCTGCTCCAAGTTTGGCTGTACTAAAAATCTTTTCCCAATTTAAAGGAGCCCTAAGTGTATGGGCTGACAAACAATTCCCCCTGGGGGGTACACATCAACATACTGTGTGAACTGTTTTTTTACGGTCATCATAAACACCCATGAAAAAAAAATCTGGCTGTTGCATCACGGAACACGTTCACCCTGGTGATCTAGTGGTGGTGTCGGAAGAGACATGGAGGATGGCCTACTAAAAATCTTCTCCCAATTTAAAGGAGTGGGTCTACTATGGTTGTAATGCCCATACACTAAGTACATGGGCTGGCAAACCTTTCCTCCTGGGGGGTACACATCAACATAATGTGTAAAAAAAAAAAAAAATTTTTTACGGGAATCAAAAACAAACTTTAACACAATAATGCGGCTGTTGCATCACGGACCACGGTCACCATGGTCATCTAGTGGTGGTGACGGATGAGGATGAGGAGAAGGAGGAGGTTAACAGCAAATAGCAAAAATCAGGAAGCGTATACCGATGTGTGAGTGTGAAGAGGTGCATGGGAATATACCTCCCAAAAAATGACACTGGATTTGAGATTATGTTTCACTGTTACCATTCGGTGGTGTAGAGAAGCCTGCCCAATCCAGCCTTTGTTCATTTTTATAAGGGTCAGCCTGTCAGCATTTTCAGTTGACATGCGGATGCACTTATCAGTTATAATTCCACCAGCGGCACTAAAAACCCGCTCTGGCAAAACGCTAGTGGCAGGGCAGGCCAGGACCTCCAAGGTGTAGAGAGCCAGTTCATGCCACGTGTCCAGCTTGGATACGCGATAATTAAAAGGCACATAGGAATCACGGAGGATGTTGAATCACGGAGGATGTTGGTGCGGTCAACAAGGTACTCCCTCAGCATCTTCCAAAACTTTTCACTCCTTGTGAGAGTACCCCACACCTCAGGGCCAGTGCGATGTTAGGGTCTGAGAAAACTCTCCCAGAACTTTACCAGTGTTCCCTTGCCTCTGCTGGTTTGGAGTTATGTCTCTCTCGCCTGTACTCCTTGGTTGTCCACCGAACGGTTATCTCTGATGCCAGCGTTTTCAGATGGGAATTTTTTAAATAATTCCGCAACAGGGGCCCTCTGGTACTGCCCCATTTTAGTAGACCTGCCTGCCTCTGGAAAAAGAGATTGAAAGTTCTCCTGGTAGTGTGGGTCTAGAAGTGTCACCAATCAGTAATGATTGTCACCCAAAATTTTTAGAATGCGAGGGTCACGGAAAAGGCAGCGCAACATAAAGTCAGCCATGTGTGCCGAACTGCAAACAGGCAAGACTTCCATGTCCCCACCAAGAGGATGACTGACCATGCTGCCCTCCTCCTCCTCCTCCCTGTCCTCAGGTCATCCATGCTGAACAGCTTAACAGACGGCATGACAGCTGTTTCTGCAGTACCATCTATAGCTCATGAAACTAGCTCCTGTTCTTCATCCTCCTCCTCTTCCTTATTGTCAACCAATTCACATTGGGATGACATGAGGCTGGGCTGTGTGTAATCACCCTGTATGGTTTCTTGGTCCATCTCATTGTGCTCCGCCTGCAATGCATCCTCTTTCATTGTGAGCAGAGAGCTTTTCAGAATACAAAGAAGAGGGATGGTGACGCTAATTATAGCGTCATCACCGCTCACCATCTTGGTGGACTCCTCAAAGTTTTGTAGTATGGTACATATGTCTGACATCCATGTCCACTCCTGAGGTCTTGTGTCTGGAGTCTGAGCTGAAAACCGTCAGCCTTGTTGATGCTGATAGTCACAACTTTCCTCTTCAGCTCAAATCTTTTCCAACATCTGCAATGTAGAGTTCAAACAAGTGGGGACATCACACACCAGTCGATGAGCCGGAAGCTGCAAATGCTGCTGAAGCATGGCAAGGGCGGTGGAACCTGTAGCTGACTTTCTAAAATGAGCACACAGGCGGCATACTTTCACAAGCAGATCCGGCATCTCCGGGTAGCTTTTGAGAATCATTGAACAACGAGGTTAAGCACATGGGTCAGGCATGCCTCACCTCAGAGCTGCCATCAGGTTGTGGCCTTTGTCACACACGACCATGCCTGGTTGTAGGTTCAGCAGTGTCAGCCACTGATCTGCCTGCTCTTTCAGAGCTGTGCACAGCTCTTCAGCATTGTCCGGTTTGTCACCTAAGCATATTAGCTTCAGCACAGCCTGTTGCCGCTTGGCTGAGGCAGTGCTGCAGTGCTTCCAGCTTGTGACTGATGTGGTAATTTTGGAGATGGAGGCTGAAGAGGAGGAGGAAGATTTGCAGGAGCTGTAGACTGTGGTGGCAACCCTGATTTACGTAGGGCCCGCAATCCTCGGCATCGGGAAGACATGTTCCATCCCAAGGTCCGACTGGGTCACGACTTTCACTATGTTAACCCAGTGTGCCATGAGCGAGATGTACTGTCCTGCCCACAAGCACTTGTCCATGTGTCCGTGGTTAGGTGGAATTTCCCAGTAACAGCATTGTTGAGGGCATGGCTAATGTTGTGGGACACATGCTTGTATAATGCCGGGACAGCACACCGGGAGAAATAGTGGTGGCTGGGGACCGAGTACCTTGGGATGTCCACCGCCATCAGGTTGCGGAAAGCTTCCGTCTCCATGAGCCTAAAAGGCAACATTTCGAGCGCAAGCAGACAAGAAATGTGTGAATTTAGTACTGTGGCCTGTGGGTCGTTGGCTGCGTATTTCCGCTTGCGTTCCAATGGCTGAGGTATGGACAACTGAAGGTTGCGCTGGGGCAAGGACGTGGACGTACTTGATGATGGTGCTAGTTGAGTGTGAGCAATGACAGGTGCAGGACAGGAGGCATCTTCACATGCACCGTGGACAGGGGAATGGCTTGCACGCACAACAGGCAAAAAGCAGTGGTGTCACCCGCAGACACTGTTCCTGGAGCCTGGTGTTCGGCCCACAAAGTCAGGTGCTTTGCTGCCATGTGCCTGATCATGTTGGTGGTGGTCAGGCTGGTAGTTTTACTACTTATGTGGGCATGCAGGTGGTACAAATGGCCTGTTTGGGGTTATGGGCAGAGTCTTTAATAAACAACCAGACTCGGAAAGAAATAACAGTTGTACTGCCAACTTCTGTTGTGCTGGCGTTACGAGGAACGGTTGCCCGCCTTCTGTCTGCAGCCACCACACTGCTTCTTCTTGCCTGTTGGGGTGCTACGTCTCCCTCCCCCTGTGTGCTACTGTCCTCGCTCTGCATGTCCTCCTGCCAGGTTAAAAACACATGTGACATGCACAATGTGAACAAGTCGGTAAGACAACGTTCACACCACCCACTAACTGAGACACAACACGAAAACAGATTTGCAAAAATACTCTGCAGTAAAATATATGACAGTAATCAGCAAGTGCTGGATAACAAATACAGGGTATTTAGTCAATACGTTTTTTTGCAAAAAAATGTATACCAAGCTGCTTCACCGCATCAAGGTAACCCGTATTGAAGCATTTTAGACACTGTTCAGATGTTGAGGTTTTAAATACATTAGATAGGGACTGCTTCAATACGGGTTACCTTGACGCGGTGAAGCAGCTTGGTATGCATTTTTTTGCAAAAAAACGTATTGACTAAATACCCTGTATTTGTTATCCAGCACTTGCTGATTACTGTCATATATTTTACTGCAGAGTATTTTTGCAAATCTGTTTTCGTGTTGTGTCTAAGTTAGTGGGTGGTGTGAACGTTGTCTTACCGACTTGTTCACATTGTGCATGTCACATGTGTTTTTAATCCGTTTTTTCCTTGCCTAGCATGGTTTGAGAGACCCTACCCCTCTCTTGTGTGGCATGCACAAAAAAGCTGTCTTGCACCACAAGCCCATACCAAGAAGCGCCTGTCCGAATCCTGTTCATTTTAGACACTGTTCAGATGTTCAGGTTTTAAATACATTAGATAGGGACTGCTTCAATACGGGTTACCTTGACGCGGTGAAGCAGCTTGGTATACATTTTTTTTGCAAAAAAAGTAATGACTAAATACCCTGTATTTGTTATCCAGCACTTGCTGATTACTGTCATATATTTTACTGCAGAGTATTTTTGCAAATCTGTTTTCGTGTTATGTCCTCCTGCCAGGTTGGGTCATTTCCTATATCATCCACCACCTCGTCTTCCACTTCTGCACCCTGGTCCTCCTTCTGACTTTCTGGCAATTTTGTCTCATCATTGTCCACCTCTTGTGACACGTTCCCACTGTCTCCTTCGTGTGACCGTGGCTGCTCAAAAATTTAGGCATCGCTACATGCGATCTCATCTTGTCCCGCTTCAAGTGGACCGGGCGAGAGGCCCGAATATTTAAATGGAAAAGTAAACAGCTCTTTGGAGTATCCAAGTGTAGGATCAGTTGTCACCAGGCACTCGGCATAGTGGGAGGAAGAAGGATCAGGGTGAGGAATATTATTATTATTATTGAGGTCGAGACTTAGGGCTACTCAGACTTGACCGTGTGTAAGACAGGGTGGTAATGGTGGTGGCAAAGTGACTGGAATCATTATCCGCTATCCAACCAACAACCTTTTGACACTGCTCTGGGTTCAATAGTGGTGTGCTGCTGCAGTCCCCTAGTAATTGGGACAGGAAGGTCGAGCGAGAAGATGTTTGTTGTGGCCCAATTTCAGCTTGTAGTCCACAGATAGATGAGGCATGTGACAGAGATACTACACTGCAAAACATGTGGCCTGTATTTTTAATTTTTTTAAAGGAAAATAGTGTCAAGATCTAGAGAAACAAACAGCAAAAACAACTTAATGGAGGCCTCAAGTGCCACAATTTGTAGCCTACAGATAGATGAGGCGTGCGACGGAGATACTACACTGTAAAATATGTGGCCTGTATTTATAATTTTTACAGGAAAATAGTGTTAAGATCTAGGGTAACACACTGCAAAAACAGTTGAATAGAGGCCTCAAATGCCACAATTTGCAGGCAAAAGATTGATGAGGTGTGTGACAGAGATACCACACGGTAAAATGTGTGGCCTGTATATTTTTTTTCTTTTTTTGCAGCAAAATAGTGTCAATAACTAGGCTATGACACAGCAAAAACAGTTGAATGGAGGCCTGAAATGCCACAATCATTAGCCCACAGATAGATGAGGTGTCTGAAGGAGAGAGCCCACTTTCAAATATCTGGCCTATACTTTTTTTTTGGCCTGCAAAATTGTGTCAATAAGTAGGCTAAGACACAACAAAAACAATTCTATGGAGGCCTGAAATGGCACAATTTTGAGCTCAATGATATGTGATCCATGTGGTGGACAAAACCCAGTGTAAAATATCTGCCCTGTAGCTAAATATTTTTTTGGCAGGAAAATGGTGTAAAGAAATTGTATAAGACACTCCAAGATAATTTTACAGTACCACAAAAATGGCTGAATTCTATGCACATTCAGATGTGGTCGCTGGGACTGGCAAACTCGTTTAAAGTAGCTGGATTTTCACGCTGTACTATGAAAAGGATCTGGCTGTATTCTACAGTCCCTACAAGCAAATGAAGAAAAAAGTGTGCTCTGGATTGCTTTTTGAATTAAATAATCAGGATTAAGATGCAAAAAAAAATATTCCTGGCCAATGATACCTGGGGCTATGTATATACGGTCAATATATGTAATAGGCAGCAGCAGACAGTAATGGAATGGACCCTCTTGATGTATGCAATGAAGTACAGTACAGACCAAAAGTTTGGACACACCTTCTCATTCAAAGAGTTTTCTTTATTTTCATGACTATGAAAATTGTAGAATCACTTTGAAGGCATCAAAACATATTTTCAGTTGTTTCACACTTTTTTGTTAATTATATAATTTCACATGTGTTAATTCATAGTTTTGATGCCTTCAGAGTGAATCTACAATTTTTATAGTCATGATAAGAAAGAAAACTCTTTGAATGAGAAGGTGTGTCCAAACTTTTGGTCTGTACTGTATGCCACATACAATGCCTGCCTGCTACTGATGTCTATATACCCACATACATTCCCTGCCTACCTAGCACTGCAATCTATATACCCCGTAATTAGTCCTTAGAAAGACTGTTGATTTAGATGGATTTGTGTATTCAATTATAGTATACCCTCACTATCTTTGAAACCCCCAAATGTGACCCTATCTCGGCAGTAACTCTCCCTACACTAGCTGATTCCGGAGCTGAATGTGATGAGCAGGACGGCGCCAGGTCTGATATAGACTTGATGATGCTCTGCGACCAGCCAATCACTATAATGCCACAACCAACATGGCTGCGGCATTACAGTGCGTGGCAGACAATCCCTGCATGTTGATTGGTACTCTAAAGACCGCCAAACATGCAGGGCGTAAACCAGAACTCCTCCCGCCAAACAATCCCGGAAATGCTTGGTGCTCACCTGTAGAAGTCCGGGTTGCAGGCTGGGGCAGAGGGTAGCGTGCTGTGGTATTTAGGTGGTGTGACTGGTAGGCGGCGGAGGTGTGCTGTACTCACAGGAATCGGGGGTGACCCGCTTCTTGACGTCGACAGGCACAAGACAGAGGCAGGAATTGTATTCAACAGGTTTGCTTTTATTGGCCGCCCTCACGACGACCAGAACAAAACACGACAGATGTTTCACACTGTTATCCTCCTGCACACAGGCCCGGGTACCTTCACTTGTACACTTTTTTCCGTCAGGCGTACTTCGTGGCTCTATCTGCCGTGGCTGCCCTAGGCCAATCCACCACGGCGTGTCACCTTACAAAGTCCACCAATAATCCAGGTCCTCACAGGCCATCTCTGCCTGTGACCAATGTCCTATAGGGTCACCCCCGTGACCGTTTCCACTGTCCAAAGTCTCTGAGGGGTCTCCTTTGTGTGACAGACTCTCCTAACCTGTGAGCTCCCCTGGCTGACTGAAGCTTCTGGAAGCTTACCTCAGTATTTATTCAGACAGACCAGGTAGCCCCACCCTCTGTCACCTGACAGTCACCTCTGCCCAATCAGTCACCTTGACCTCTGGCAGTAATGTAACACTCAAATGACAGCTACATAATCTCTGCCATCGGTGCTCTCTAGTGACCTCTGATGGGCAGTCTGCCACATGACACCCTCTGTCAATCTCTCTGTCTCCATTACAGACAGAACCGTACCCAGCTCAACCTCCCCACACACCAAGCACCGCGACTACAGCGATGCTCGGGCAAGTACTGAGCATTACCGAGTATGCTCGCTCATCACTAATCACTACCCATAAGAATTTAGAGTATATTGAATCAGCTAAATAGCTATCTCCTAGACAGGCCAGATGGTCCTTATTTTTCTCTAGATTCATTTTCTCTATCACGTTCAGAATGGGGTCCAAGTATGTGAGAGCTGACACATTATCATGCAGTCTTAGTTCAGTTTCTCCTCCAGAACCCACAGTAAATCCTACATACTCCTTAAGGGTATTGTGGTTTCTGTGGTTTCTTTGCAGTTGGAAGCGAAAATCCATAAATTCCAGTTATTGCAAGAATTTCATGATCCCGTCTTGAGTGGTCATCCTGGGGTCACGGCTACTTGGAAAGCTATTTCTAGGCTTTTTGGGTGACCGTCTATGAATAATGAATGATGTTAAAGATTTTGCATCTGCTTGTAAAGTTTGAGCAAGCGCTAAAGTCTGTTATAACTGTCTGGTCAGGGAATTGACTCTTTTGCCAATTCCAGACAGACCATGGACTCATCTGTCAATGGATTTCGTCGCGGATTTACCTCTATCTGGTAGGAAAAGTGTTATTTGGGTGGTAGTTGACCGATTCAGCAAATAATCTCATTTTGTTCCTTTGTCAGGAATACCAAATGCAGAGACACTCTCCAGGCTGTTCATTTGCCATGTTGTGAGATTGCATGAAATTCCTCTTAAAAAAATATTCATTATTGAGAGTCCTCAGTGATTGATACCTTTTAATGGCCAACTGAAAAGATGGTAACACATTGCAAGCTTTCGAGACTACTCAGGTCTCTTCATCAGGCAAAGACTATTACAAAATCTGAAGAATCACATATTTATGCACAATACAGCCTAGAAAAAATGCAATAGATAAGACAAGTGACGTGAAGCAGAACTATCATTATGGGAGAGGGAGAAACATAAATATTGGACCAGTTCATAGATAAGGAGTCTGGATGTTTTAAGTTCATAGATAAGGAGTCTGAATGTTTTATTGTCCTCTGATTGGGGTCTCCTAATGTGTTGGGATGCCCCCACAAGGTCTTAGGGGCAAATTCCTTATTGATGTAAAAAGACATAAATCCATGCGATACATTCATTCCAGCATTAAGAGTGTCAAAGGTCATCATGAGCTTGTACTCCCAGACTCTTCTCTCTCTCTGAGATGTGAAGTTACCTTTCAATACCAGTAATTTCATATCCATGGTGCTGTGATCAGGCACACAAAAATGTTTTGCCACAGGTAGATCCATTCTTTTTTCTCTTATTGTGTGGCGATGAGAATTCATCCTTGTTCTAAGCTTTTGCCCTGTCTCCCCTACATACAGACCCCCAGTTGGACATTTAGTACAAATAATTAAGTACACCACATTAGATGTGATGCAGCTGAAAGCACCTGGGATTTTGTAGTCCTGATGTGAATTGGGGATCTTTATTTTGACCGTGGTCATTATAAATGGACAGATTTTACAATTTTTCTGGTTGCAAGGAAAGGTTCCTGCAGCTGTTGGAGAGGACAGGGAGCTTCTGACAATGAAGCTTCTTAGATTTGGGGGCTGCCTAAAGCACAGTAGTGGGGGGTCTGGAAAAATGGATTGAAATCGGGCATCTTTTTGTAGTAAAGGTTGTAATTTCCGTGCAGCTCCCCTTAGCACTTCCAGATTTGGGTTGTAGGTGACCACTAGAGGCACCCGGTTATTTTCTTCTTTAGCCTTGTAATGTAGCAGGTGATTCCTTGACATTTTGGTGGCTTTTGTAATTTGGTTTTGAATTGTTCTTGGATGGTAGCCCTGATTCAAAAAGGTCTTTTTGAGGCGACCAAGGTGTTTGTCTCTATCCATGGGTTTGGAACATATACGATTGTATCTGATGGCTTGGCTGTAGATAATAGAGTTCTTTATGTGTTTTGGATGGAAACTGTCCCATTTAAGGTATGTTGGACGGTCAATTGGCTTCTGTATATAGGGATGTCTCAATTTCATTGTTCTTTAGCTTAATGATGATGTCCAAAAAGTTAATCTCAGTGCTGGAGTAGTTGAGTGTTAAGTTGATGGTGGGATGAAATTGAATAAACTGTTCGTGGAACGTCTTTAACTGTTGCTCAGACTCCGTCCAGATGATTAAAATATCATCAATGAAGCGGTAGTAGGCCAGAGGCCTGATGGGACATGAGGACAAAAAGGAGCTTTCCAGCTTGGTCATGAAAAGATTTGCATATTGTGGAACCATTTTACTTCCCATAGCGGTGCCAGTCTCCTGTAGATATATCTTGTTGTCAAATTCAAAGTAATTGTGGGTGAGGATGAAGTTTATAAGTTTCACCACAGCATCAGCATCAGTCCCTGTGTTTTCCATGAAGAATTTGCAGGCCTTTAATCCATCTTGGATCTGAAATTCCTTTTAACGTTGTGTCTGATACAGGAGTGCAATTTGTCTCTAAATTCTGGAGAACATTTTGTAAGAAACTGGGGATTGACTTGTCATTCTCCTCTGCTTACAACCCTGAAACCAACGTTCAGACAGAAAAGACAAATTAATCTTTGGAACAATTTTTAAGGTGTTTTGTTGCATCTCAGCAGGAAGACTGGTCTTCATTCTTACCTATTGCTGAATTCACCTTTAACAGTACGATCAATCAGTCCACTGGGACCTCGCTATTTTTTTTTTAATTATTGTTTAGATTCACATTTTGGAGAATATGAATCTAATATGGTGGCTGCTCAAATTTACAAAAAACAGAAGCCTGATAGAAAACATTCGACTGGTCCTGTCTTTAAAGTAGGTGATAAGGTTTGGTTGTCAGCCAAAAATATTAAACAAAGCTTTTTACAGTACCAGCAAAGCCTATGAGAGTTCAGAAATCTCCTGCACACACATTGTTTTTTTCCTCATCAGTATTTTGTGATTTGCATACTTTTTTGCACAGTGGGGCATGTCACTTCTTTCAGCGTTTTTTCCCCATTGATATGAATGGTTGGTGAAAAAACGCACCAAAAATGCAGGTATCAGGTTTGGCTGCCTTTTTTGTGCCAAAACCTGATTCTATGGAATAGGACTTTTTTTCAACACTAAACTTTATCAGCATGCACAAGAGACAAATCTAGCATGCCAAAACTGCCGCAAAAAAACTGCATAAAAAACGTCGCAAAAAAGCAAGAGAAATAAAGGAAAACATGCTTTTTTCTGCGGCTTCTTTCCTGCCAAGAAATCAGGTTTTGCTGCAGAAAAAAAGGTGAAAAAACGCCTAGTGTGAACTTACCCTTAATGTATCATTGGCAAAGTTGGGTCCAAAGTTCATTGGTCCTTATGAGATTCTGGAAATGATCAATCCTGTGGCTTTTAGGTTGAAGCTTCCTCCATCCCTCTGCATCCCTAACATCTTCCATAAATCCCTGTTAAAGGAGTTTGTATCTTTGATTTTGTCTCCATCCCCATCTCCTCCGATTTCTGTCAAAGACATTATAGAAAACGAGGTACAAAAAATCATGGATTCTTGGAAAGTCTGTAATTCCCTCCAATATTTCATCCAATGGAAGGGAGCTGGACCAGATGAGATCCAGGGGTCCAGCTCGAGCTGTGGAGGCAGACCGCCGGGTCAGGGCCTTGCTCTGATCTCTGACAGTTGTACCTCTGCTCAATTGGGGTGTGATACTCTGTGCTTTGAGTTGTAGCATTTTGATCTTTGTTGCCTGACCTTGGATTTGCCTTTGACTATCTGTTTGCCTAGACCCTTTGTCTTATACACCATCCTCTTGGAATTCTGAGCCTAGACTGTGACCTTACTATGCCTTTACCTCACCCCTCTGTTTATGACATACCTGTCACGGGTGTGTCAGTAGGCTGCAGACAGTCACACTGCAACTGGCTGCAGAATGTCTCAGCGGTTGGCCTTGCAGACAAGTGGCCACCTTCCCTGGTCTTAATGGTGTCACCTGGATCTGGGTGTTTATAATTCCCAACTTCCTGTTGGGAGTTGCGGGTGTTATTTTCTATTTGCACTTCCCTGTTGAGGCTTGGAGCTGCAGCAGTCGGCTAGCATCCTCTTTGGAGTTTGAAGGATGACTGTGTATCTCTCTGAGTCTGCTCAATCTAAGTTTCCCTTTGTTTTCTGTATCCTAGCTATCTGTAATGTTAGTGGGGTTCGACCAGTGGTCACCCCTTCCTTTCCTAAGCAGGGTTTACCACTAGGGCCAGACAGGAGCTAGGTATACTGCTCAGCGATAGGTGCAGAACCTATTTAGGGTCTCTTAGGGCAGACAGGGTGACGTTAGATCTGCCTAGGGGTCTCCACTCCCCGCTTCCCTAGTGTTGGGCCCTCCTTCCTCTTATCCCTTTGTGTTGCACTTAGTCTGTCCTACACTGTGCGTGACAGTAGCCTCCTGGCTCTAGACCTCGGACTCCTTGACTTCACCACCTCATGACTAGTCCATGAGTAGTGACAAGCATCACACATCTATTAGAAGTTATATTGTAGTGCTATAATTGTTTCTTGACCTCACAGACAATACAATTTATTTTATTTGCCGTACTGGCACAATCTGCTGCCCAGCCTGTGAAACACATTACACACAGGAACAGGAAGGGGAGTGGGTTCAGCCAAAGAGAATAAGACTACATTTTCTTCATCGAGCTTTTGGTGAATTTTTGATGTTGCAGCTTTTCCACAACATTTCTGCACCTATTAAATACTGTGGGGAAAAAAGTATCTAGTCAGCCACCAATTGTGCAAGTCCTCCCACTTAAAGATAAGAGAGGCCTGTAATTGTCATCATAGGTAGACCACAACTATGAGAGTCAAAATGCGCAAACAAATCCAGAAAATCATGTTGTCTGATTTGGCAACATTTATTTTGCAAATTATGGTGGAAAATAAGTATTTGGTCATTACAAAAGTTCATCTCAATATTTTGTTATATATCCTTTGTTGGCAATGACAGAGGTCAAACGTTTTCTGTAAGTCTTCACAAGGTTGGCACAGACTGTTGGTGGTATGTTGGCCCATTCCTCCATGCAGATCCCCTCTAGAGCAGTGATGTTTTGGGCCTGTCACTGGGTAACACAGACTTTTAAATCTCTCCAAAGGTTTCCTATGGGGTTGAGATCTGGAGACTGGCTAGACCACTCCAGGACCTTCATATGCTTCTTACAAAGCCACTCCTTCATTGCCTTGGCATTATTATCATGCTGAAAGACCTATTGATGTTTCTGTGGCGCCCCTGAGGGTTCAGTCGCTACAGTGGTACTGCACCTTCTCCTGAGGTGTAGTATCCCACTCTCCAGGTAAGATGGGAACACCTTGCCAGCCTCCAACACCTGCATCCCACACAACATAGTAGTGTAACAAAGCACCTTTGGTGGCTCCCTGCTTGGAACAGGAAGAGTGCTGGGAGGTGGGTGGAGCTTAGACTGCACAAGAGAGCAGGAGAATATTAGGACAAGGTCAGTCTGTGAGAGAAGATCCCCTGAGAGGGATGGAGTGAAGGAGGTGCTGCAGCAGACTCCTGTGACCTGGAGCTGCTGGTACGGGAAAGAGAACTAGAAAGCCTGATTCTCCAGAAGGAAGAAAGATTAGTGCGGAACGTAAGGAGAAGAAGAGAACTAAGGACTAGGGTCAGAGCAGAACCTTCCTGAAGTTTGAAGCGCATGGCCAGGGTCTGGTCCCCGAGGTTGTATGGATACTGATGGTCCTGCAGCAGACACCGGAGGAATAGAAGTTGTCACCACTTTATTCCCACCTAAGACTTGGGGGCACAACAGCAACATGAGTGAGCCGGGACTTGATAGCAAGGAGTCCCCGAAGCAGGCTACAGCTGTATGCCGTACAAGTAGTGTTCAAAGGAACATCTGAAAGGAGGAACTTGGGTTTAACACACAACTACAAGTACTTCAGTACAAGCGCTAGTGAGGAGACGTTCAGAACAGGCACACGAAAGGGAGAGCTGGAGAGGTTAATTCCATCTGCCTGGGAGTTGGCTGAACCCCTGATCTGGAGACCGCGGCATTGAAGCGAGCACCTGTCTGTGCCAAGAACATGAGTAAAAGAACTGGAACTGCAGTCATCTGTCTCATTGCCTTCTTCCTGCGCCAACCCACTCAGCACTGCTACATCTCTGTGCCTAACACTGCACCATCTACTTCTCCTCACTATCTCCTCATTTGCCAACCTCACCTACTCTGCCCTGGGACTACAGCCCTACCTGTGGAGGGCTACAACATCATTGCTGCACCACCCCATCTGTCCCAGAGAGGCATCCCTGCAGCGCTGGTCAAACTGACCAGAAACCACAGGTGGCATAACAAATCATCTCAATGACTTTATCCCCATCACTCTACCCCTTTTACATGGACGACCAGGGCCACGGACCGGGTCACCGCTACTATGACACTTCCCCCTGAGATACCGGCCCGGTACCGAGTACTCCACAGCCCTGGCGGGCGACCCATTTCATCTTCAATGCACTTGCTGATGGAAGGTTTGCACTCAAAATCTCACGATACATGGTCCCATTCATTCTTTCTTGTACGTGGAACAGTCGTCCTGGTCCCTTTGCAGAGAAACAGCCCCAAAGCATGATGTTGCCACCTTCATGCTTCACAGTAGGTATGGTGTTCTTTGGATGCAACTCAGCATTCTGTCTCCTCCAAACACGCCAAGTTTTGCTTCAACAGAAGCAAACTTTGGTTTCATCAGACCATTTGACATTCTCCCGATACTCTTCTGGATAATCCAAATGCTCTCTAGCAAACTTCCCATGGGCCCGGACATGTACTTGTGGCGCCCCTGAGGATTCAGTTGCCACAGAGGTACTGCACCTCCTCCTGAGGTGTGGTACCCAACCATCCAGGTAGGTTGGAGGCTCCTGACCATGCTCCAACACCTGCATCCCACACAACACAGTAGTGCAGCAAAGCCACATTGCAGCTCCCTGCTTGGAGTGTAGCAGAGCACCTTTGGTGGCTCCCTGCTTGGAACACGAAACGTGCTGGGAGGCGGGTGGAGTTAGAATACATAAGAGCGGGAAGGTTTAGGATTTCAGGTCAGTCAGTCAGAGAGAAGAGAGAAGATCCCTGGGAGAGGGATGGAGGAAGGAGGTGCTGCAGCAGACCTCAGTGACCTTGGTCTGCTGGCACGGGAAAGGTAAGAAGGAGAAAGACATTGAACAGAAACCTGATCTTCCATAAGAAGGAGAGACTAGTACGGAACGATGGAATAAAAGGGAACAGAGGACGTGGGTTAGGAGAGAACCCTGCCTAGAAGTTCTAAGTGCAAGGCCGGGGCATGTCCCCGAGGTTGTATGGATACTAAGGGTCCTACAGCAGACACCGGTGGAGTAGTGGGCTGTAAATGCACTACTCCCATCTAAGACTTGGGGGCACAACAGCAACTTGGATAGTGAGCCGGGACTCAGGAGTAAGGAGTCCCCGAAGCAGGCTACACCTGTCTGCCGTACAAGTAGAGTTCATAGGAACATTTGTCAGGAGGAACTCCAGTGTAACTCAGTACTAGGAGTACTTCACACCAAAGGCGCTATAAGAGGAGACGTTCAGAAAGGCACATGTTGGCAGAGTGTTGGAAGGGAGCATTCCATCTGACCTGGAGGTTGACTGAGTCCCTGACCCGGAGGACACAGCACAGAGGCAGGCACCTGTGTGTACTACAGACTGTGAGTAAAGCTTTGGAACTACAAGCCCTGGTGTCCTCCAATTATTCCTGCGCTAACACCCCCTGTACCACTATATCGGGGTACCAGTTTCTGCACCGCCTGTGCCTCTCCTCTACCCCCTATATCTATACTGCCCTGGGACTACAGCTCCACCTGTGGGGAGCTTCACCATCTTTGCTGCAAACACACCACCAGCCCCAGAGGATCTGCGTGCAGCGTCAGCTTAACATCTCACTCGCCGAACACCACAGGTGGCGTCACGAACTATTTAACTACATTCCATCATTTCAATTCCCCCATTAAATAGGCGCCCAGGGCCACGGACCGGGTCACCGCTGCTGTGACACATCCCGCTGACACCGGCCCGGTACCAAGTACCCCACAGCCCTGGGAGGGCGACCCAAACTTGGCGTGACGAACAGGATGACGAGACCCGATGCCATCGGGTTCTGTGTGCCTAAGACTTAAAGTTTTTGAAAATGTGCAGAAGACCCAATTTGATAGACTGTGAAATGAATGTTAAAAATGGCCGCTGGCGCGATGAAGAAAGGCGTGACAGCCTAGGAGGTCCCAAGAAAAGACCGAGAACTGTCCTGGGCCTCCCCTGCCCGAATTACTATGCGATAGCGACAAGGCCCACCCCCCGAGGGGTTCGTATACTGGCTTGGTGTGGAGGAGCTGGAAGAAGACGCCGCCCCAAGAAGGAGGAGCGGAAGCCAGTGGCGGGAAAAGAGCTCCGACAGGAAGAAGAACGCCAGAACGCCATCTTGGAAGGAGACGGGAGGAGGCCTGTGGAGTGTGAGGAGGTTATGCTGGATCTCCCCGGCGCCATGGCTGAAGGCTCCAACCCAGTGTCCGAGATGAACCACCAGCAGCTGGAGAACGAAATAGCCCAGCTGACGCGCCACCTGCAACTGAGGCAGGAAGCGCTATGGACTTTGAATCGGCAGCGTGCCCAGGAGGGGCCTACTCTGCGGTACCCGTGACATCAGTACCCACCGCTGCTGCACCGGATCTTTTCCAGGCAGACCCTGTGGAGCCTGCGACCGCTGCCATGCTACCGGCAGCGTATAGTGCTCCCTCTCTGCCGCCACCACCGGAGGAGTTGTACAAGGCCCTGGGAGCCGAAGCGGAGGAAGAAGAGCTCCTATCCGGACCTGACGCGGCCGCACAGGTCCCTTCAGAGACCCCTGCGGACCCGGAGCCGCCATTAGCTCCACCGCCGTCCCCGGTATCCCACCGAACGGCATCCACCGCCACTATGCCTGCACCGGAGCAGAGTCTGCACTGCCGGGAGGCGCCAGGTATATACCCCGGCCCTCCTAATGGATTGCTCCCTGAATTCACGTTGTCAGTGGCTGGCTTGTGGGAACTTGAAATGTGGCAGTTGGAAGAATCAGCTGGGGACACTAGGCTGTTGGAGATGGGGAGATGGAAGAGGTCCCAACTGAGAAGGGTATGGCTGGAGCAGGCGCGCACGATCTGGCATCTTCAGGGCTGGGAGGAGTCTAGGTCACTTTGGGATTGTGACATCAGGATCCCTTGGCTGCAAAGCCCCCGCGTAGCCACCTACCAACGCCATCAGGCCGTGGCCTCCCTGGATGTTAGGCCCCGCACCAGGGCAGCGGAACCACCCACCAATGGGGAACAGCTGATGGGCATTGATATGCATCATGGGTTCCCTTTACCACAACTTCAGTGCCCTAGGCAGCAATCGCACCAGCTGTTACCACCATGCCCTATGGCAAGCAACCAGCGACAGGATGAAGACACCCACAGTTTCTCCCCTGGAAGCAGTTCTAGTAACCAGTTTCCAGAAACCCCAGGAGGAGACCACCACTAGCAATCTCCAGCGAAAATAAATAACTCTCGTTACCCAGGAGGGTATTTGTACCGTTGTGCCTTTTGTTTTGATCATCATGGTTTAGTTTTGTTTTTCCAGTGTTGCCCAGTTAGATTGGTAGCTTTCACACTTGAACTGCAGAGATCATGAATGCTGAATGGTCCAGAACTGTTATTGTACATAGTTTGCACCTCTTTAGGTGCCCTCTCTTGGTTTTACATAGACACTTTGCGAATATAACGTCTACCTCCTTTGAAGCATGACTCCAATCAAAGGACACTGCAAGAGATCCCGGCTGGGAGCGGTGTCCAGCACTTACAAGAATTATTGAAAGTTTTAATGTGGACTATTTGATAATGTATTTTATGACAGCTTTCATATAAGATGTAGGAATGTTTTAATAAAGAAATGAGAGATTTGAATAAAGAAGGAAGATTAGGAAAATGTAGGTGATGAACCAGGTATCAGCAGTTATCACTCTAACCTAATGACAGAAGAGTAGAAAATGTGAAAAAGGAAAGATGATGAAGAAATAGGTTGATGATGAAACTTGCACTTTTGAATTTAGACTTTAGATAGTTAACTTGTTTGCAACGTTCAAGGATGAGTGCCTCTCATATTGAGAAGATTAGTATAAGAAATGTTTATTCAGCAATATAAAACTTTTGTATGTTACTGTACTGTTAACTCTGTTTAACTTGCAGCCTGCGGATGTGCTGTGTTTAACGGGGGGGAATGTGGTGCCCCTGAGGATTCAGTTGCCACAGAGGTACTGCACCTCCTCCTGAGGTGTGGTACCCCACCATCCAGGTAGGTTAGAGACTCCTGACCACGCTCTAACGCCTGCATCCCACACAACACAGTAGTTCAGCAAAGCCACATTGCGGCTCTCTGCTTGGAGTGTAGCAGAGCACCTTTGGTGGCTCCCTGCTTGGAACACGAAATGTGCTGGGAGGTGGGTGGAGTTAGAATACATAAAAGAGCGGGAAGGTTTAGGATTTCAGGTCAGTCAGTCAGAGAAAAGAGAGAAGATCCCTGGGAGAGGGATGGAGGAAGGAGGTGCTGCAGCAGACCTCAGTGACCTGTGACCTGGGTCTGCTGGCACGGGAAAGGAAAGAAGGAGAAAGACATTGAACAGAAACCTGATCTTCCATAAGAAGGAGAGACTAGTACGGAACAAAGGAGTAAAAGGGAACAGAGGACGTGGGTTAGGAGAGAACCCTGCCTAGAAGTTCTAAGCGCAAGGCTGGGGCCCGGTCCCCGAGGTTGTATGGATACTAAGGGTCCTACAGCAGACACCGGTGGAGAAGTGGGCTGTAAATGCACTACTCCCATCTAAGACTTGGGGGAACAACAACAACTTGGATAGTTAGCCGGGACTCAGGAGTAAGAAGTCCCCGAAGCAGGCTACACCTGTCTGCCGTACAAGTAGAGTTCATAGGAACATTTGTCAGGAGGAACTCCAGTGTAACTCAGTACTAGGAGTACTTCACACCAAAGGCGCTATAAGAGGAGACGTTCAAAAAGGCACATGTTGGCGGAGTGTTGGAAGGGAGCATTCCATCTGACCTGGAGGTTGACTGAGTCCCTGACCCGGATGACCTAGCACGGAGGCAGGCACCTGTGTGTACTACAGACTGTGAGTAAAGCTTTGGAACTACAAGCCCTGGTGTCCTCCAATTATTCCTGCGCTAACACCCCCTGTACCACTACATCGGGGTACCAGTTTCTACACCGCCTGTGCCTCTCCCCTACCCCCTACATCTACACTGCCCTGGGACTACAGCTCCACCTGTGGGGAGCTTCACCATCTTTGCTGCAACACACCACCAGCCCCAGAGGATCTGCATGCAGCGTCGGCTTAACATCTCACTTGCCGAACACCACAGGTGGCGTCACGAACTATTCAACTACATTCCACCATTTCAATTCCCCCATTAATTGGGCGCCCAGGGCCACGGACCGGGTCACCGCTGCTGTGACACATCCCGCTGACACCGGCCTGGTACCGAGTACCCCACAGCCCTGGGAGGGCGACCCATACTGACTTAAGCAGAGGGACACGTCTGGCACTGCAGAATCTGAGTCCCTGGCAGAGTAGCGTGTTACTGATGGCAGCCTTTGTTACAGTGGTCCCAGCTCTATGCAGGTCATTCACTAGGTCCCGTGTGGTTCTGGCATTTTTGCTCACCAATCTTGTGATCATTTTGACCCCACGGGGTGAGATCTTTAGTGGAGCGCCAGATCAAAGGAGATTATAAGTGGTCTTGTGTCATGATCCAGTCCAGGTTTGAAGTCCTGTCTGCCCTTTTCCCAGGCTGATCATGCCAAGTGTTAACTTTGCCTGACCTCATTTTGGATTCAGGTTTGCTATTTCTTCCTGCTGCATCATGCAGGCCATGTCAGTTATATTTTCTGCTTACGGTACTTTGGTACTGTGCTACAGACTAATATCGACTCGGCTTGTTTGACTAGTCTGCTGCCACCTGGAGGCAGGCTCGCTGATGCACTGCTGGTCTGCTCTTGCTGTGTGCAGTCCTCCCTCCACTCTATTGCCATCTAGTGTAGCTTGCATCTACCTGCATAGCAGCAGTGTGAAATTATAACTGACCATACATTTTTTTTTCTCTCCTCTCTCTCTATGGATCCACTTTGTACTCTTGCGGATCAGATGTCTGATTTGACTCAAATGATGCAGGATTTGTCTGTTGAACATAGAGCCCTGCCTCATAATCAGCTTCAAAAGGAGCACTTTGAGACTGTTAGGTCTGTTCAGGGTTTTATTTCCCAACCTGCCTGTAGCTACTTGGACCCCATAGATGTCTCGTTCCACGCTCCTTAACCTACAGTCAGGCTCCCAGATACTTTTTCTGGAGAGGAGAAGTTCCGTACATTCAAGGAGAGTTGTAAGTTGCTTTTCTCCCTGAGACCCCGATCCTCTGGGGATGAGAGTCAACAGGTGGGGATAATTATTTCATTACTCCGGGAGGGTTCCCAGACGGGCTTTTTCGTTACCTGCTGCTGCCCCTGAACGTGTGTCTGTGGATAGGTTCTTTGACGCCTTAGGACTGATTTTTGATTAACCAGATCGGGTCAGGGTGGCAGAGGACACTATCATGGGTCGCTTCCAGGGTAAACTCACCGCCGAAGGGTATTGCTCTGAGTTCAGGCTGAAGTTACCTGGAATGACTCTGCACTTTGTTGTCAGTTCAGGAGAGGACTTTCGGATCATTTTTAGGATGCTCTGGCTCTCCATCCACCACCCAGCTCCTTGGAGGAGGCTATGACTCAGGCCATCCATATGGATCGGAGGTTGTAGGAGAGAGGCGTAATGCAACAAGAGGCTCCTTTATGTCCGCTAATTCCAATGTTGCACCCTATACTGAACCTATGGAGATAGGGGCCACCAACCTGAAGAAGGAGAGGAAGCAACGACGAGAGGGAGATTGTGTTTTTACTGTGGAGATCCTGGACACTGGAAAAAGTATTGCCCCTCTTGCCCACCGACTGACAAGCAGCCGAGTCTGGGTGAACATTAAGGAGGTCACTCAGACTCTCAGGTACCTTTTTCCTCATGTCAAAAAATGTTGCTAGAGGTGGAACTTTGTTATGGGGATTGTTTCACACCCACTTCAGCTTTCATGGACTGTGGGTCATTCATGAACTTCACACTTGGTGTCTAAGTGTCAGATAGGGACAGTTAAGCTTGAAACACAAATTCATATCATTGCTATTGATAAGACTCTGCTGGTTAAGAACATTGTTAAATTTGTCTCGAAGGAGTTCCTCCTCAAGGTGGGTTCCTTGCATCAGGAACGCATCTCATGTTATGTTCTGGACAATCTTCCAGCGGGACTGGTGTTGGGATACTCCTGGCTACATAATCCTGCTATTGACTGGGAATCTCTGGATATTGTAAAATGGGGGCCTAATTGTTCTAAAGGTTGTCTTTCTACTGTAATAGTGTCGTCCCTTAATCTGGAGGGTATTTCAGAGTACCTAAAGGATTTTAGGGACGTGTTTTTCGAAAAAGAGGCTGAGGTTTTACCACCACATCGCTCCTATGATTGCGCTATCAATCTCGCTCCAGGTGCTAAATTGCCCAAGGTCCGTCTGTACAATCTTTCTGGCCCGGAACGTTCCGCTATGAAAGAGTATGTCTCTGAGAGTTTATATAAAGGACACATCCATCCCTTTGTCTCTCCTGTGGCTGCTGGATTTTTTTTTGCTTAGAAAAAAGATGGTGGTTTACGCCCTTGCCTCGATTTTTGTGACCTTAATAAGATTACAGTGAGAAATATTTACCCTCTCCCGCTCATCCCTGACCTTTTCAACCGATTGTCAAGGGCAAAGTGGTTTTCCAAGTTAGACCTCAGGGGAGCATATAATCTTATTCGTATTTGGGAGGGGGATGAGTGGAAAACGACATTTCTCACCTCTGAGGGTTTGTTTGAAAACCTGGTTATGCCCTTTGGTCTCACCAATGTGCCAGCTTTGTTTCAGGATTTCATTAACAATGTTCTTTCCAACTTCATCAAGCGTTTTGTGGTGATATATTTAGATGACATCCTGGTGTTTCTTCTGACAAGGAATCTCCCTTGGGTTATCTGCGTGCAGTTCTTCAGAGGTTACGGGAGAATTTGCTGTTTGCTAAACCTGAGAAATGTGTATTTTTTGTCCAAGAGCTGTCCTTTCTTGGGGTCATTCTGTCTGCTAAAGGGTTTCGCATGGATACTGGAAAGGTACAGGTCATTGTTGATTGGGTGCAACCCAAAGATCTGGGAGGTCTTCAGCGATTTTTGGGGTTTGCTAGTTATTATCGGAGATTTATTAAAGGGTTTTCTCAGGTGGTCAAGTCTCTTACTGATCTCACTTGTAAGGGGGCTGATCTTAAAAACTGGTCAGTCTCGGCAGTTGCAGCATTTTCTTCATTGAAAAAATGTTTTATGTCTGCTCCTGTGTTGGTCCAGCCTGATCCGTCTGAACCATTCATTGTTGAGGTAGACGCATCGAAGGTGGAAGTGGGGGCAGTGTTGTCTCAGGGACCCTCCACTTTGAATAACTTGAGACCTTGTGCATTTTTCTCTAAGAAATTTTCTCCTGCTGAGAGAAATTATGATGTCGGGAATCAAGAGTTATTAACCAAAAAACTGGCTTTTGAAGAATGGAGGCACTATTTGGAGGGGGCTGTTCATTGGATTATGGTGATTACGGACCACAAGAAACTATCCTACATTGAGTCAGCTAAACACTTAACTCCTAGGCAGGCGAGGTGGTCGCTTTTTTTTTTCACGGTTCCCTTTTTTCATCACCTTTCGGCCTGGTTCTAAGAATGTCAAGGCAGATGCCTTGCCTCGCAGTTTGGATCCGGTGTCACTTCCCAAACCACCCCCCTCCATTCTTCTGCATGGGGTGGTTGCTGCTGAGGTGTCCTCCGAGTTGGAGCAGGAGATTTGTGAGGCTCAGTCTCTTGCTCCACCGTCATTGCTGGAGAATAAGCTCTTTGTCCTGGTTCAGTATCTGTTTAGGGTTTGCCAAGAGTTTCATGACTCTGCTCTCAGTGGGCATCCAGAAGTCTCAGCTACCCGGAGAGCTATTGCTATACTGTTCTGGTGGTCCTCCATGTCTTCTGATATCGCCATGTTTGTGTCTGCTTGTGATATGTGTGCCCATGCTAAAAGCTCCCGTAACCGGCCGGGGAATTGGTGCCACTGCCAATTCTGGATAGACCTTGGACTCATTTGGCCATGGATTTTATCACTGATCTCCCTCCTTCCAATGCTAAGACTGTGGTTTGGATAGTGGTTCACAGATTTAGTAAACAGGCGCATTTTGTACTGTTGGCAGGACTGCCTAACGCAGAAACTTTATCCAAGTTATTTATTGAGCATGTGGTGCGGTTGCATGGTGTGCCTCTGAATTTGGTGTCTGATAGAGGGGTGCAATTTGTGTCCAAGTTCTGGAGGGCTTTCTGTAAGAGTATTGATTTGACCTTCTCCTCGGCCTACCATCCTGAAACCAATGGGCAGATGGAGAGAACCAACCAGTCACTTGAACAAATTTTGCGGTGTCTTGCCACATCTCGGCAAGATGATTGATGCTCCTCACTGCCGGTGGCTGAATTCGCATTCAATAAATGAGTTAATCAGTCCTCTGGTATGTCTCTGTTTTTCTGTAATTACGGTCCCCCCCCATTTTGGTGAATTTTCCAGGCTGGATTTGGGGTATCCAAGGGCTGATTTAGCGGTTCAACGGATGGAGGAGGTGTGGAGGGAGGTTCAGAAGAACACTGGAGCGGCTCAGGGCAAACAAAAACATTTTGCTGATAAACAACGATCTGTGGGAACTAAGTTGCTGGTGGGAGACAAGGTCTGGTTGTGTACCAAGAACGTATGTCTGATGGTTCCTTCCGTTAAACTGGGTCCTAAGTTTATTGGTCCTTACGAGATCATTGAGGTTGTCATCTCAGTTGCCTTCCATTTACGCTTATCTCCGTCGCTTCGGATCCCCAATGTATTCCATAAGTCCGTTCTTAAGTCATGTGTTCCTTCCTCAGCTGGGTCTCCACCTCCTCCGCCTCCTGTCTCGGTGGATGGTCAGACTGTGAAGTTGAACGGATTGTCGATTCTCGGATGGTTCGCAGTTCGCTTCAGTACTTGATCCATTAGAAGGGTTTCGGTCCTAAGGAGCGATCTTGGGTTCCGGCGTGCTCTGTCCATGCTGATTGTCTGGTTCGGGCGTTTCATGCAAGTTATCCTGGTGGCCCCCTTGAGTGGAGGGTACTGTCATGATCCAGGCCAGGTTTTGAGTCCTGTCTGCCCTTTTCCCGGGATGATCATGTCAAGGGTTAACTTTGCCTGGCCTCATTTTGGATTCAGGTTTGCTATTTCTTCCTGATGCGTCTTGCAGGCCATGTCAGTTATATTTTCTGTTTACGGTGTGAGTATCTGACTCTGGTGGTACTCTGATTTGTTCTCCTGCTGTTGCTGACTTTGCTCTTGTCTGTTTGTCCCCCTCTCCACGTCCCGACTCAGATTTCCCTTTCATGTTTAGGACTCCTGGTATTTGACTCACCTTGGATCCTGACCTGCTGTTTGTCTCTCGTCTTTGACATATCTTCTCCTGACCAGTACTGACCCATTTGGCTTGCTTCTGACTCTGTATTTGTTTATTCTTTGGTACTGCGTTACAGACTAATATCGACTCGGCTTGTTTGACTATTCTGGGGCCACCTGGTGGAAGCCTCGCTACTGCACTGCAGGTCTGCTCTTGCTGTGTGCAGTCCTCCTTCCACTCTATTGTCATCTGGTGAAGCTTGCATCTACCTGTATAGCAGCAGCGTGACATCTTGTATTTCTTCCATTTTCTTATTATTGCTCCCACAGTTGGTTTCATCACACCAAGCGGCTTGCCTATTGCAGATCTTAGCCTGGTGCAGGCCTACAATTTTGTTTCTGGTGTCTTTCAACCGCTTTTTGGTCTTCACCATAGTGGAGTTTGGAGTGTGACTGTTTGAGGTTGTGGACAGGTGTCTTTTATACTGATAACAAGTTCAAACAGGTGCCATTGCTACAAGTAATGAGTGGAGGACAGAGGAGCCTCTTAAAGAAGAAGTTACAAGTCTGTGAGAGATAAGTTTGAGGTGTCATATGACCCTCTTCCCATTGAAAAAAATAAAGTTGGATCCAAAATGGCCAACTTCAAAATGGCAGCCATAGTCACCACCCATCTTGAAAAGTTTCCCCCTTCCCATGTACTAATGTGCCACAAATAGGAAGTTGATATCACCAACCATTCCCATTTTATTTAGGTTTATCTATATAAATGGCCCACCCTGTAGTTGTGGTCTGTCATGACTCTGGATAGGATGGTGCCGCCTCCCTCCTGGTCAGGTCAGGGTTAATTTTAGTTTGCCTCTCTTTGGTTCTGGGGCGGATATTTAATGTTGGCCGTTCCTAGATTTGGTGTCGGTGATACTTCCGTATACTCGGTTTGTGGTTACTGACCCAGGTTACTCTTCCCTGTACTCAGAAGCGGTGACTCCGCCTCCCTGGTCACAGGTTCTGTGTTCACTGCTTAGCCCTGTTTCACACATCCGTTTTTTGTGTCCGCCAAACGGATCCATTTCCGTTTTTTGCCGCTAACGGATCCGTTTGGATCCGTTTTGTTGACGAATCCGCGGTAGCCGCTAATGCAAGTCTATGGGGAAAAAAAACTGATCCGCCAAAAACATGGTGGATCCGTTTTTTAACGGAAAACGACGGATTTGGATGGATTTAAAAAAACGGAAGTGTGATCCAGGCCTTAGTGTCAGGTCCTTGCGCACTGCGTGCCTTGTTCCTGCACTCCCTGCGCTCGTTCACGTCCCCCCCTGATAGCGCCCCCTAGGATGCGCCAGTGACACCATTGGTGTCATCACATGGTCTACCTATGATGTCAATTACAGGCCTCTCTCATCTTTTTAAGTGGGAGCACTTGCACAATTGGTGGCTGACTAAATACTTTTTTCCCCACTGTAAATTAGGTCAATTGCATTTAAAAAAAAAAAAAAAAAATATGCAGCATAAAAAAAAATCACCATAAACTCGTTGTGGGAACGCAGGCATTGCAGGCAATACTTCAGGGAGGAGAAAAGTAAACATAATAGAATCTAGCTTTTAGAGGCTTTTTAACTACAATACTAAGGTGTAAATCATATTACAGGAGATGACAAGACAATTTTTAACTGTATAATAAGCCATTCTAACTGACACCTGAAAAAAGGTAAAAAAAAATAACAACTTCAAAACTGATTGAAATCAAAGGGATAAAAGAGAAGGTCTGTGTACATTGTTATGAAGGAATGTAAGTAGTTGAGCGAGCAAGCATAACCTTTAAACATGGAAGAAACTTTAGTCAAAACTCAGAAGGAAGAAGACATCTGGAGAACAACCTGCTCCTCAGACAAGTGAAAAAAAAAGTACTGAGCGTGTGAGTTCTGTAATTTAGAGATGCACTATACATACTTTTTATGTCTATGTTAAAATATATAAATCCTGTTTTAATATTGACAAACCTGTGGATGTGCGGTGTAAGATAAATTTGAAGATTTGTAGATAAATTTCCAACATTCATCTTAAAGTGATTGTTATAATAAGGAAAAAGTCACTCAGAAATAAAGAACTATTGTGTCAGCAGCGAATTCATGAAATGCAGTTACCGCGTTGCATAGCAAGCTGCAGGGGTGGCATCTTTTGGTGAGCAGTGGTATTGCACCATACTTTTCAGGTCCAGCATAAAAAAACTGATGTGAATCAATAGAGGTATGTTATAAATGTATAATGTAAATACCTCCTTCTTACTAGATCACGAGTGCACACCAGTTCATACCTTTGTTTTTTTTTCTGTTTGCATATAAACGTGTGGCCTGCCTTCCTTTGAGCTGGGCATTATATTGATGTGGTCTCCCACGGCTGTGTGTCTATAAGCAAGTTGCAGGATGCAGTGACAGACAGGAAGCAGAGCAAGGGTTAACAATTTTAACAGTTTTAATTGAACAGGGGGTTAACTTCTCGCAGGGAGATGAATGGTTAACAGAGTAGATGATAAGAACAATAAATGCAGAATAATAACACTCCAGTTAGTAAACATATTGTGTCTTTTATGCTCCTCAGCCGATGATGATCTGCTGGGAGTTGTAGTCCTGGTGACGGCTGGGATAGTGGTCATACATGAGGTCCTTTCGCTGATCCCCTAGTCCATAAATTGATGCGGAGGAGATAGTTAAGGCCACAGCACTGTCCAAGGCCAACGTAGACCGGCAAGTATAAACTGGCAAATCAGGGCACAAATGTCTGTCCCGTACCCGGTTTCTCTTATGTGGCACATGCGCTGTACTCACGGGCACGGCGCGTATGGCACCTTGGTCTCTGGCTGTCACCGGGCACCTCTCTCTCTCAAGTCCCCGCTGGTAGTGGCGGGAGTAAGTGGACGCAGACCTGCGCAGCGTCGGTGCTCGAGGGACGGAGCACCTCTCTCTCTCTGCTGCACACTGCCTGTCGGCGCCAAAACTGTCTGCCGTTGTGCACGCTTCTGGGTCCCCCTCCCAGGGCTGTGGGGTACTCGGTACCGGGCCCAATGAGCTTCAATGGGAGATGTCATGGCAGCTGAGACCCAGCCCGTGGCCCTGGCCGCCCATTGTAAAAGGGAAATGTTCAGTGTTGTGAGTTCATTTTCCCCTTCATTACTGAGGCCCGTGGAACTCCCTCTTCTGGTAAAGAAAGGTAGTGAGCCTGATTATCAAACACCTGAGGCTGATGATGATGACTGGCTGAGTGGAGTTACTGACTGGATGTAAGAAGGCCGACGCCCTTCTGCCCTGCGGGTGATTTCTCTGTGGGATCCTTGGAGACCAGTCTGAATTCCTGCTCCTTTAAAGCTAAGTTTTTCATATCAGCTTGTTGGCTTATGTCTTTGATAGGGTTTTGGCAGATTGCAGACAGCAGCCTTCCTGTCCTTTCCTATCTAGGTAGTTTTGGGGCCCCGTCTTTGCTCAGTCTATCTTTCTGTCTGTGTTAGTGTTTTCATCTTGCTTCACCGTCATTATATGTTGGGGGCTGCCTATTGCTTTGGGGTCTGCTCTGGGGCAGTTTAGATTTCCCCTTTCTTTCTTTAGGCCTATTTAATTCTCCGGCTGTGATCGAGGGGTCTAGGGCATCGTAGGAACCCCCCACGGCTGCTGCTAGTTGTGTTGATAGGTTCAGGGGTCTGCAATCTGATAGTTGCCAACTTCCCTGGTTTTCTGGACTTAGCTTGCATTTCTGTTTTTGCCTCCTACGGTGACTCATTCATAACAGAATCACCCGCCATACCGCAGTTCCTAGGGTACTCAGTAGCAGGAAAGAATTGTAAAAAAAAAAAAAAGTGTGTATATTTTTTCCTCTATATCTCTGAGGCCGTAGGGGGAATTTTTTTTTTCTCTCAATGGAGATAAAGCAATTGTCTGATCGTGTGGAGCAGCTCGCTGCGGAAGTGCGGGGAATTTCCGCCTACCTTGCTCATTCACATGCTGCTGAACCAAAGATTCCTACACCTGATGTATTTTTTGGGGATCGGTCTAAATTTTTGAATTTCAAAAATAATTGTAAATTATTTTTTGCCTTGAAGCCTAACTCGTCAGGGAGCTCCGTGCAGCAGGTTAAAATTGTCATCTCTTTGCTGCGTGGCGATCCCCAGGATTGGGCGTTTTCTTTGAAACCAGATGATCCTATTCTGACTAATGTGAACGCATTTTTTCAGGCCTTGGGGTTGTTGTATGACGAACCTAATGCCATTGATCAGGCTGAAAAGACCCTGCTGGCATTGAACCAGGGTCGTGATTCTGCAGAATTGTACTGTCAAAAATTCCGAAAGTGGGCAGTACTTACTACCTGGAATGATAATGCCTTGGCTGCTCTTTTTCGGAAGGGGTTGTCAGAAGCCGTAAAAGATACTATCGTGGGATTTCCTGTTCCCTCTGGTCTTGACGATTCTATGTCATTAGCCATTCAGGTTGATCGGCGTTTGCGCGAACGCAAAGCTGCACGAGAGGTGTTGCCACCTGTTGAACAAATGTCTGAACCTATGCAATGTGATAGAGTTTTTTCCAGAGAGCAGCGTCAGGAGTTCAGAAGGCGTAATAAGTTGTGTTTTTTCTGTGGAGATGCCTTGCATATTATTTCTGTCTGTCCTAAACGAGAGAAACGCTTTGCACACACGTTTTCTGTTGGGGGTGTTCAACCCAAGTTTCTTCTGGCTATTACTCTGATCTGCTCCCTGACCACATTTTCCGCCAAGGCTTTTGTGGATTCGGGAGCAGCCCTAAACCTAATGGACTTGGATTTTGCTAAACGTTGTGGATTTCCGATGACACCTCTGCAGACGCCTATCCCTTTGAGGGGGATTGATGCTACTCCTTTGGCTAAAAATAAACCTCAGTTTTGGACCCAGGTGGTAATGCAGGTCGCCCCAGACCATCAAGAAAATTGCAGATTTTTGGTGTTGCATAATCTGCATGATACTATTGTTCTGGGGTTTCCCTGGTTACAAATTCATAATCCAGTTTTGGATTGGAAATCTGTGTCTGTGGTGAGTTGGGGTTGTCGGTGTGCCTTTAGTGAGGCTCCGGTGTTTTCCACCTCTCCTCAGTCGCATGATGTTCCTGATTATTTGGCGGACTTTTATGATGTATTTAGTGAGAATGAGTCTGCATCTCTGCCTCCTCATAGGAGTTATGACTGTGCAATTGAACTGAGCCTGGGGTGTAAATTTCCCAAGGGTCGGCTCTTCAATTTATCTGTACCCGAGCACGAGGCTATGCGATCCTATATTAAGGAGGCGTTGGAGAAGGGTCATATTAGACCATCCTCGTCACCCTTAGGTGCCGGTTTTTTTTTGTAGCCAAAAAGGATGGATCATTAAGACCTTGTATTGATTATCGTGCCCTCAACAAAATTACTGTTAAATATCAGTATCCGTTACCCCTGATTTCTGATCTATTCTCCAGAGTTAAAGGTGCCTGCTGGTTTAACAAGCTTGACCTCAGGGGGGCGTATAATCTTATTCGCATTAAGCATGGGAATGAATGGAAGACGGCGTTTAATACTCCGGAGGGACATTTTGAGTACCTGGTGATGCCTTTTGGGCTCACTAATGCCCCTTCTGTCTTCCAGTGCTTCATGAGCGATATTTTCCGAGATTTTGTCGATAAATTTTTGATTATCTATCTGGATGATATTTTGATCTTCTCCAAGGATTGGAATTCTCATGTGGAACATATTCGGACTGTGTTCCGGATCTTGAGGGAGAATTCCCTGTATGTCAAAGGATCTAAATGCCTTTTTGGAGTACAGAGGATTTCTTTTTTGGGATTTATTTTGTCCCCGTCAACTATTGAAATGGACCCGGCCAAGGTACAGGCCATTTACGATTGGGTTCAGCCCACTTCTTTGAAGGCCCTCCAGAAGTTTTTGGGTTTTGCTAATTTTTATCGGAAATTTATATCAAAATTTTCTAGTATTGCCAAGCCATTGACTGATTTGACTAAGAAGGGTGCTGATGTGTTAAATTGGTCTCCGGAGGCTGTTTCTTCCTTTCAGGAGCTGAAGCGAAGATTCACCTCCGCCCCGGTTTTGCGGCAACCTGATGTCTCACTTCCATTCCAGGTAGAGGTGGATGCTTCTGAGATTGGTGCAGGAGCTGTTTTGTCCCAAAAGGATCCTGTAACTTCTAAAATGAATCCCTGTGCTTTCTTTTCCCGAAAGTTCTCTCCATCTGAACGTAACTATGATGTGGGGAATCGGGAACTGTTGGCCATGAAATGGGCATTTGAGGAGTGGAGACATTGGTTGGAGGGAGCTAAGCATCAAGTCGTGGTCCTCACTGACCACAATAATTTGATTTACCTAGAGTCGGCTAAGAGCTTGAACCCTAGACAGGCTAGGTGGGCCTTGTTTTTTACACGTTTTGATTTTGTGGTTTCTTTTCTTCCTGGAACGAAGAATGTCAAGGCAGACACCCTCTCTAGGAGCTTCTTTGCTGATTCTCCTGTGGTGACCAAGCCTGCTACCATCTTAGGCGAAGGGGTAGTTCTTTCTGCCATCTCGCCCGATTTGAGACGTGCTCTGGAAGAGTTCCAGGAGGACAAACCTGAGCGTTGTCCCAGTGGAAAGTTGTATGTTCCTGACCAGTGGAAGAAGAGAGTGATGTCTGAAGTTCATTGCTCTGCTTTGGCTGGTCATCCAGGTATTTTTGGTACTAGAGATCTGGTGAGTCGGTTTTTTTGGTGGCCCTCCTTGTCTCGTGATGTCAGGATTTTTGTGCAGTCCTGTGGGACGTGCTCCCGGTCTAAATCGTGTTCTCGCTCTAGTGGGTTGTTGATGCCTTTGCCTGTCCCCAAGAGGCCATGGACCCATATTTCAATGGATTTCATCTCTGATATGCCTGTCTCTCAAAGGATGACTGTTATTTGGGTGATTTGTGATAGGTTCTCTAAGATGGTTCATCTTGTACCACTCCCTAAGTTGCCGTCTTCCTCTGAGTTGGTGCCCCTGTTTTTACAACAGGTGGTTCGTTTGCACGGGATTCCTGAGAACATTGTATCTGACAGAGGAGTCCAGTTTGTGTCTAGATTTTGGAGAACTTTCTGTTCCAGGCTGGGAATTCAGTTGTCCTTCTCCTCTGCTTTTCACCCTCAGACCAATGGGCAGACAGAGAGAACAAACCAGACCTTGGAGTCATATTTGAGATGTTTTATTTCTGCTGATCAGGATGATTGGGTTTCATTTTTGCCCTTGGCCGAATTTGCTTTAAATAATAGAGCTAGTTCTGCCACTTTGATGTCACCTTTTTTTTGTAACTTTGGGTTTCATCCTCGATTTTCTTCAGGGCAGGTGGAGCCTTCTGCCTGCCCAGGTGTTGACACTGTGGTGGAGAGAATGCACCAGATCTGGGACCAAGTGGTGGATAAGTTATCTCTCTCCCAGGAAAAGGCCCAGCGGTTTTCCAACCGACATAGGACCATTGGTCCCCAGTTTAAGGTTGGTGATATGGTGTGGTTATCATCAAAAAATATTGCTATGAAGGTGGCTTCTCCTTAGTTTAAGCCTAGATTTATTGGACCTTACAAGATTGTGGAGATTATTAATCCGGTCTCTTTTCGTTTGGCTCTTCCTGTCACATTTAAAATCCATAATGTGTTCCATAAATCTTTGTTGAAGAGGTTAGTTGAACCTGTTGTTCCGGGGGTGACACCCCCAGACCCTGTATTGGTTGAAGGTAACATGGAATATGAGGTAGAGAAAGTACTGGATTCCCGTCTGGCTAGACGGAGACTCCAGTATTTGGTTAAGTGGAAGGGTTATGGTCAGGAGGATAATTCCTGGGTCTCTGCCTCTGATATTCATGCCAAAAGATTGGTGCGTGCCTTTCATCGGGCTCACCCTGATCGCCCTGGTGGCGTAGTTGAGGGTTCGGTGACCCCTCCTCAAGGGGGAGGTACTGTTGTGAGTTCATTTTCCCCTTCATTACTGAGGCCCGAGGAACTCCCTCTTCTGGTAAAGAAAGGTAGTGAGCCTGATTATCAAACACCTGAGGCTGATGATGATGACTGGCTGAGTGGAGTTACTGACTGGATGTAAGGCTGCCGACGCCCTTCTGCCCTGCGGGTGATTTCTCTGTGGGATCCTTGGAGACCAGTCTGAATTCCTGCTCCTCTAAAGCTAAGTTTGCTGCTCGGCCTTTTGCTTTGTGCTTTGACTTTGTTTTGCTTTGTTTTTCTGGATTTCTGCCATTCCCTGCTGGGGTGTGCTGAATTCCTTTAGCTCTGTCTTCTGAAAATACCTGAGTGCTGATTTAGTTTTTGAAGCCTAGCTGCTTCAGGGCCTTTTTCATATCAGCTTGTTGGCTTATGTCTTTGATAGGGTTTTGGCACATTGCAGACAGCAGCCTTCCTGTCCTTTCCTATCTAGGTAGTTTTGGGGCCCCGTCTTTGCTCAGTCTATCTTTCTGTCTGTGTTAGTGTTTTCATCTTGCTTCACCGTCATTATATGTTGGGGGCTGCCTATTGCTTTGGGGTCTGCTCTGGGGCAGTTTAGATTTCCCCTTTCTTTCTTTAGGCCTATTTAATTCTCCAGCTGTGAACCCCCCACGGCTGCTGCTAGTTGTGTTGATAGGTTCAGGGGTCTGCAATCTGATAGTTGCCAACTTCCCTGGTTTTCTGGACTTAGCTTGTATTTCTGTTTTTGCCTCCTACGGTGACTCATTCATAACAGTTCAGTGTGCTTATGATAAGTGATTCGTGACGCCACCTGTGGTGTTCACAATAGAGATGTAAGCCGACGCTGCAGACAGATCCTCTGGGACAGATGGTGTGGTGCAGCAGTGATGGTATAGTCCTCCACAGGCAGGGCTGTAGTCCCAGGGCAGTGTAGGTGAAGTGACATGTAGATGGTGTAGTGTCAGGCGCAAGGGATGTAGCAGTGCTGGGCAGGTTGGCGCAGGAATAAGTGGAGGACACAAGGGCATGTAGTTCCAAAGCTTTACTCACAGTCTGTTGCAGGTACAGGTGCCCGCATCCGTGCTGCGTCCTTCGGGTCAGGAGCTCAGCCAACTTCCAGGCAAGATGAAGTACTCCTTTCCAACAGTCCGCCAACATATGTGCCTTTTCTGAACGTCTCCTCTTATAGCGCCTTTGAATGAAGTACTCCTAGTACTGAGTTACACTGGAGTTCCTCCTGTCAGATGTTCCTATGAACTCTACTTGTACGGCAGACAACTGTAGCCTGCTTCGGGGACTCCTTGCTACTAAGTCCCGGCTCACTAATATGTTGCTGTTGTGCCCCCAAGTCTTGAGTGGGAATAAATGGTCACTACTTCTATTCCTCCGGTGTCTGCTGCAGGACCATTAGTATCTGTACAATCTCGGAGACCGGACCCCGGCCTTGCGCTTAGAACTTGAAAAGGGTTCTCTCTAACCCTTGTCCTTGTTCTCTTATTCTCCTCACGTTCCGTGCTAATCCTTCTTCCCAATGGAGAATCAAGCTTCCTTTCTCTGTCTCTTTCCTGTGCCAGCAGACCCAGATCACTGTGGCCTGTTGCAGCACTTCCTTCTTCCATCCCTCTCCCGGGGATCATCTCTGTCTCACACTCCATCCTTCTACATCCTCACTCACTCACTGAATGAAAGACTGGGTGACTGACTCAACTCTTCCCGCTCTTTTATGTGAACTAAACTTCAGCCACCTCCCAGCACATTTCGTGTTCCAGGCAGGGAGCCACCAAGGGGTGCTATGCTACACTCCAAGCAGGGAGCCACCGAAGGTGCTTTGCTACACTACTTTTTGGTGTGGCGTGCAGGTATTAGAGTGTGGTCAGGATGGTGGGGTACCACACCTCAGGAGGTGGTGCAGTACCTCTGTGGCGACTGAACCCTCAGGGACGCCACATTCCCCCCGTTAAACACAGCACGACCGCGGGCTGCAAGAAAACAAAAGTTGACAAATACAGGAACATACAAAATTTTTGCAATGCAAAACAAACAGTTCTTATCTAATCTCCTCAATACGAGAGGCACTGTCTCTTGAACGTTGCAAACAATTTTAACTAACTATCTTTAAAGTTATGCTACCTAATTTAAAGTGCTATTTCAAGCATTATCACTTCTCCTTACACATTTTCTACTTTCTTTTATTAACCCTAAGTGACAACCAGTGGATACCTGGTTCATCACCTGCATCTTCCAAATCTTCATCTTTATTCAAATCTCTTTATTAAAACATTCCTATCTGTCATTGATACTTACTAGAGTCTATATAAAAGCTATTCTCTATTAATACTGTCATAAGGCACATCATAAAATACTTCACAATAATTCTTGTAAGTGCTGGACACTGCTCCAAGCCAGGATCTCTGTCAGTGTCCTTTTGGTAGGAGCCATGCTCCACGATGAGGTAGTTCTTATTTATAAAAGACCTATGTAAAACCAAGAAAGGTCACCTAAAGAGGTGCAAACTATTTACAACAAAGTTCTGGATCATTCAGTGTCCATGATCTCCACAGTTCAAGCATGAAAAACGCTGCCAATAAAACTGGGCAACAACTGGAAAAACAAAAGCATGATGAACAAATAAAAATAACTTTTAAAGCACAACGGTGCAAATACCCTCCTGGGTAACAAAGTTAGTTATTCATATTCTCCTTAATGTTGGTGGGCCCCTCCTGGGGTACTGGCAGCTGGTTTCCTTGGCTGCTTCCAGGGGAGATCCTCTGGGTATCTTCATCCTGTTGCTGGCGGTCTACAAATTGCAGGTACTCCTTTTCTCCAGGTGTGAGGTTGGCATCCACCGGTATAGGTAGCACATCCACTATTGCTGATGGTATTTCTGCTGCCAACAAGTCAGCAAGGGCTGTAGTCAGTACCGATAGATGCTGCTCTGCGATCCCAAGTGGTACCACAGTTGGCGGTGCTACGGCCGGTTGTTGCGGGCTGAATGCCATTGGAATGCCACCACTCATGGTTTGGGTAATCAACGGGCCATTTCTGTCCACAGGCACTGCTCCTAGTACCAGGATCATGCCAGGGGCGGCGACCATACCCGGTGCTTCCCTGTGATGTGCCGACTCCTGCTTAGGTACCGGGGGACGAATGATGGCAGCCGCAACCCCGGGAGTGGACTGATGAACAGCCGGTAGTTGCACAGTTGGCACAGGACAGGGGCATGCCGGTAAAAGCCTGCGTGGCTGCGCTAGAGCGGGGCTGGGACTCGGCTCCTGTCCCACAGCCTCCGGAACCCTCATGTACCTTCTTCTGGCAGGCCGCAACCAGTGACAGCACTGGCCTGGAGGTGGTGGTGGCCGCTGTAAAGGGTGTCGCAGCGGCTGTATGCTCCGCGGGTGTTGCTTGGGGGAGGATGGCTTCTCCCCGCCATTTTCTTCTGGCCTCCGTGTTCCTTCTATCATGGCGTTCTTCCCTTCTTCTTCCTGTCTCGCCTCTTTTCCCACCAACGGCTCCCGCCCCTCCTTCTGAGGGCGGCGTCTTTGTCCTACTCCTCCATACCAGGGAAGTATACAAACCCCTAGGGGGTGGGCCATGTTGCTGTCGCATAGAAGTTCAGACAGGGGAGGCCCAGGACAGTTTGCGCTCTTTTCTTAGGACCACCCATATTATCACGCCCTTCTTCACCGCGCTGGCGGCCATTTTTAGCATTCATTTTACAGTCTATCAAATTGGGTCTTTTGCACATTTCCACAAACTTTTAAGTCCAATAAATCGTAGGCACACAGAACTCGGTGGCACCGGGTTTCGTCATCCTGTTCGTGACGCCAAGTTGGGTCGCCCTCCCAGGGCTGTGAGGTACTTTGTACCGGGCCCGATGAGCTTCAATGGGAGATGTCACGGCAGCTGGGACCCGGCCCGTGGCCTTGGGCGCCCATTGTAAAAGGGAAATTTTCAGTGTGCTTATGATGAGCGATTCGTGACGCCACCTGTGGTGTTCGGTAATAGAGTTGTAAGCTGACGCTGCAAACAGATCCTCTGGGACAGATGGTGTGGTGCAGCAGTGATGTTATAGCCCTCCACAGGCAGGGCTGTAGTCCCAGGGCAGTGTAGGTGAAGTGACACGTAGATGGTGTAGTGTCAGGCGCAAGGGATGTACTAGTGCTGGGCAGGTTGGCGCAGGAATAAGTGGAGGACACCAGGGCATGTAGTTCCAAAGCTTTACTCACAGTCTGTTGCAGGTACAGGTGCCCGCAACCGTGCCGTGTCCTCTGGGTCAGGAGCTCAGCCAACTTCCAGGCAAGATGAAGTACTCCTTTCCAACACTGCGCCAACATATGTGCCTTTTCTGAACATCTCCTCTTATACCGCCTTTGAATGAAGTACTCATAGTACTGAGTTACACTGGAGTTCCTCCTGTCAGATATTCCTATGAACTCTATTTGTACGGCAGACAGCTGTAGCCTGCTTCGGGGACTCCTTGCTACTAAGTCCCGGCTCACTAATATGTTGCTGTTGTGCCCCCAAGTCTTGAGTGGGAATAAAGTGGTCACTACTTCTATTTCTCCGGTGTCTGCTGCAGGACCATTAGTATCCGTACAACCTCGGGGACTGGAACCCGGCCTTGCTATTAGAACTTGAAAAGGGTTCTCCTCTAACCCTGGTCCTTGTTCTCTTATTCTACTCACGTTCCGTGCTAATCCTTCTTCCCAATGGAGAATCAAGCTTCCTTTCTCTGTCGCTTTCCTGTGCTAGCAGACCCAGATCACTGTGGCCTGCTGCAGCACTTCCTTCTTCCATCCCTCTCCCGGGGATCTTCTCTGTCTCACACTCCGTCCTTCTACATCCTCACTCACTCACTGAATGAAAGACTGGCTGGCTGACTGACTCAACTCTTCCTGCTCTTTTATGTGAACTAAACTCCACCCACCTCCAAGCACGTTTCGTGTTCCAAGCAGGGAGCCATCAAGGGGTGCTATGCTATACTCCAAGCAGGGAGCCGCCGAAGGTGCTTTGCTACACTACTTTGTGGTGTGGGGTGCAGGTGTTGGAGTGTGGTCAGGTGTCTCCACCTTACCTGGATGGTGGGGTATCACACCTCAGGAGGAGGTGCAGTACCTCTGTGGCGACTGAACTCTCAGGGGCGCCACACTTCCTCTTAGCCTTGCCTCTAGGTCACTGGGTCTGTCTGCTGCAGTTCATTGGAACGCCGGCAGCACGTTGACGGCGGGGGCCTCTCTGCAGCTTTGCGCACTTCTTCCCTGAGCTTCTGGCTGGGTTCCCTGACTAAACACACCCCTCTTCCTGGGTCATGGGGCCTGTCCGGCCCCCTATTCCTTCCCCCAGGGAACAGAAGACACAGCCTCGACAGTTCCAGACCCGACGCAGCACAGGTACCCGCAGCACTGTCTTCCTCCTTACATGTCCATTAATTGCACTCAGTCCTTCTCAGCCCTTATCCACTTGCATGTCACTTGACAAATGGTAAGGATTTTAACCCCTTCATAACCGGAGGTATTTTCGATTTTGAGTTTTTGTTTTTCGTTCACCTTCTTCCCAGAGCCATAATTTTTTTATTTTTCTGTCAATATGGCCATGTGAAGGATTTTTTTTTGCAGGACGAGTTGTACTTTTGAACGACATCATTGGTTTTAACATATTGTGTACTAGAAAACGGGAAAAAAATTCCATGTGCGATGAAATTGCAAAAAAAAGTGCAATCGCACAGTTGTTTTTTGTTTTGCTTTTTTACTAGGTTCACCAAATGTTAATCTGACCAGTCATTATGATTCTCCAGATCATTACGAGTTCATATACACCAAACATGTCTAGGTTCTTTTTAATCTAAGGGCTGAAAAAAATTCCAAACTTTGTTTTAAAAAAAATTGTGCCATTTTCCGATACCCGTAGTGTCTCCATTTTTCGTGATCTCGGGTTGGGTTAGAGCTTATTTTTTGCATGCTGATCTGATGTTTTTAATTAGACTATTTTGGTACAGATATGATCCTTTGATCGCTCGTTATTGCATTTTAATGCAATGTCATGGCGACCAAAAAAAGTAATACTTGCCTTTTGACTTTTTTATTCTCGCTATGCCGTTTAGCGATCAGGTTAATCCTTTTTTTATTGATAGATCAGGCGATTCTGAATGCAGCAATACCAAATATGTGTTTGTGGGATTTTTTTTATTGTTTTGTTTTGAATGGGGCGAAAGGGGCATTATTTGAATTTTTATATTTTTTAAAAACCTTTTTTTTTACTTTTGGCATACTTCAGTAGTCTCCATGGGAGACTATTGAAGCTGCCATAACCCGATCGGCTCTGCTACATATAGGCGATGATCAGTTCACCTGTATGTAGCAGAATTACTCACTTGCTCTGAGCGCCGACCAGTGGGTGGTGCTCATAGCAAGCCAGCACTGACAACCATAGAGGTCTCCAGGAGACCTCTGGTTGTCATGCTAACCCATCGGTGATGCACGATCACGTGACGGGGTCACCGATGGGCGGATTTCTAGCACGATTGCCGGAAGCGAATGTTAAGTGCCGCTGTCAGTGTTTGACAGCGGCATTTAATGGGTTAATAGCCACGGGTGGATCAGAATTCCACCCGCGGCTGTTCCGGGCACATGTCAGCTGTTCAAAACAGCTGACATGTGCCATAAAAAAATGTGGGCTCTCCGCCGGAGCCCACATCAAAGTGAGGGTGTCCGACATCGGCGACCTATTACCCCTAATGTCGGAAAGGAGTTAATTAGAGTTAGGACTGTCCCAATTACGGTCACTATGAAGAGGTGGGATGGCCTACATATTTTTGTTACCAAAAAACATATGAACTAAGTACTGTATATTATTTTCAAGCACTATGCTATTTATTTATTTACTGCAGGGTATTTAATCATCATGGTTCTGTTTTGGGTTTTTTTGTTTTTTTTTTTATCAAGATCCTTATCTTTACCAGGATACCCTCCCCCCAAAAAAATAATGGTTATTAGGGAGTACTATATACAGATAGTACAGAATATACAGGAACACATAATAACCAAAACCTGTCTTACATTATCAAAATTAGGTGATATTATTATTATAACCCCCGATATTGATAACACAGACTTAGTAAATATTAGTTAGTACTTTATTGTATTTCTAAAACCAAGAGCTTTCAAGCAAAGTTGTATCAAATGGTGTTTTTTCTTTTAAAACTATCACATAAATATAAGTTTGTGACTATATCCATTAGACAGCCTTTGTTTATAACTCTAAAAATCCTTCTGAAGTTAAGATCACATGATGAGTTTTTGACGCTGAGTTTTTTCGCTGCTCAAAAAATGTAGCCTCTTACAGTTCCAGCAAAGCGAACGTGCGCTCTGTCATGCATCATTTTCGGGTGTATACAACCACTGGAGGCGGATACTCAGACGTAGTAGACTGCATCTGGGTGTCCATATGGCGTATACACTGGAAATAATGCACAGCAGAGCGCATGTTCACTCTGCCAGCACTATTATAGTCTACGGCCCCAATGGTGCACGCATCTGAATCCAGTTTTAGGAGAGGATTCGGACGTAAGCCCTGAAACCTGGGGGTTTGATGTAAGCCCCAATGGGGCCACTGAACGGGTGCCTGAGCACAATGTGAAAGCACCCTTATTCTCAAACGTTTAGTAAATCAAATTTTTTCTAGCGCCCGGACTATCCTGGTTTATTTGAATTTGTATAATAAAGTTTTTGAATTTTTTTTATGAGAAAAACAGTTGGACTCTCTCTATATTTTTCTTCATTTGTTACCACCGAGCAGCAGTGGTTTTCAATCCAAGCCGAGGACCGTTGCCGGCAATCTAAATTTGTGTGAGCTGGACTGTACCCTATTTTTTTTTTTTTTACTTTTGCATCCTCAAAAACTCACCAAACTCTCATAAGCATAAGCGGTGGTGCCATTGTTGTCCATGGGCTCTTGATATGAAACACCGGCTATTAAATGAGTCAAAGCCGCAATTGCAGACATAACAAGTTGACAAAAGTGGCGCTGTTTCGAAAATAAATCAGCTATGTTTTGGGGGGTTTTTTATCAAATTTTCCAAAAAACAATTTAAAGGGCTCATCCCAACCAATGACATTTATTGACTATGGGTGATTAACGCATCATTATGGGGTGTCTGACTGCAGGAACCAGCGTTGAGAATGGAGATCCCATGTTTCATGTGGTAGTGACCACCAACTCCATAGGTAATGAGGGAGTGGCTGTCATGCAAGTGCAATGACACTTTGAGCAGGGGACATGGGACTCCTGTTCTATTTGTTGGAATATGTTTGGTGCAACAACTCCATACCTGTCTATGAGTGTTCAGTTGCTAGATTTATATGCTGTTTTATAAGTTAAAAAAAAAACATCCCAGAGGCTCACACAGGGAGAGCATGTGACTGTATTTCCTGTTTTCCTGTGTCTGTGTATGAGAGAAGCAGCCTGCTGTAGATGATGCACAGATAGAGACACACAAATGATTTATTCCTGATCTATTAAGCTTATCATATATTGTTCCTGAATAAAGGAGCTCTGCTGTCACATGCTTGGAGTGTATCCTGAATAATCTGCTGCCAACACTAATAATCAGTGGTGTTCCCAGCAGTCAGACCCCCACCAATCACTCAATCATCACCTATCCCATGGATAAGTGATAAAGGTTATTGGTGCGATTACCCCTTTAACTTTTGTTCCATACTTATACAGTTCTCGATATGTCTCTACCATGCTCTTTTTTTTTTTTTATAAAGAAATGCAAATTTTGTAATGAATTAATTGTGGTAATTAATATTTATCTATAATAAGGGTACTGTTAATGTGCTCATTATGACATTTTTCTGGCCATGTATATACAGCGCAACGTTGGATTTGAATAATACACAGAAATCATTATAAATAAAGGTGAATGAGCTCACAAGTTCATTTATTTTTGCAGATAGAACAACCCCTTAGACCAAACTGTCTAAATTTATCTGACATCTTGAAATAATAAGCAATTTACAATATTAGAATTCATTCAGGAACAATAGACGATGAATTTGCATTTAAATTATATTCTTAAGCGAGTTTCAATTGTGATTTGGCCCGCTGCTGTGAAGTAGGAAATTGCAGCTAAAATTGTTTTACTACTGTATATTTCCATATGATCTGAACACTTTTACGAAAAGGACTTGCAGACTGTGAGCAGTAGCGGATTACATTCATCCGAGGTCCTGGGCTGCTTATTTTATGTGGCTTTTCCATCTACAATTTTATTTAGGACTTTTAATTTTAGGACTTTCCATTTACTGCTTGGTAGGCGTTAGACTCCTGTAGCATATACAGGCATTGCACAGTAAGAAGTTTTAAAACTTTTTAATTAACTTTCTGTATCAATTCCTCACCATTAATAAATCACTCTTTAGGGGGTTTTACACATAGCGATATCGCTAGCGATATCGCTATTACGTCACCGATTTTGTGACGTTATAGCGATATCGCTAGCGATATCGCTATGTGTGATACTTACCTCCGACCGGCCCCCCGCTGGTTATCGCTGATCGCGCGAGAATGTCCGGCTCCATTTCTCGTCATCCGCTTCCTGCTGGGCTTCCTGCTGGCGCCGACGAGCGACGCGTGGAGGCGGGCGGGAGGACGTCAGGATCGCTGTGTGTGAAAGGTGAGTATCGTGTGCTGCGTCGCTGCTGCATCGCTGTGAGATCTGCCTGTGTGACAGCTCACTAGCGATCATTTAGCGATGCACCAGCGATCCTGACCAGGTCAGATCGCTGGTCGGATTGCTGGTGCATCGCTAAATGTAAAGGGGCCTTTTGATTACTGCTACTGACTAATAGAAATCACACAAACGAAAAGTAAATAATGAAGGTTCCCATTAACTGATAGCAAAGAGAAATCAAGAAAACCATAAGGATCCTCCTACCTGTTAATACTTGAGATCTATGATGGTTTTCCACCAGGGTAATACTTACAAACATCTTGGTTATTAAAAATAGGGATGTTCTGTGGCCCAAGAACTGCTCTGGAACCTTCCATTTATAGATATAAACTCCATTTATGTAAACCGTACTCCATTTTGGACCAGGACGTATTTGAATTTCCTGAGATTGATTTCCAGCAGCAAGACTTCTACATGTTCATTCCAGCAGAGAGCGTGAAATAGAATTTCTATCACTGCTGTATTGCATACTTTCCAATGGAGGGAATATTTCCTCTTCATGGAGGAAGAGGACTAGAACTCTAGCGCCACCTACTTGAAGTACCAATCCTAAAAGTCAATATCGACCAATTAGAATGGTGGACTGTACTATTGTGACAATTTCCCTGAAGTCACAAATTGCGTTATAATTAGTGTTGAGCTTTTTGATACCGCAAGTATCGGCCGATATTAGCTGTATCGGAATTCCGATACTGACTTCCGATACTTTTTTCGTATCAGATACCGGAATCGGAAGTTCCCATAAAGCTATCAGCCTGCTCGATTTGATTCAGCCAATGGGAATCCTCAGAAGTGTGGGCACATCCTGTTAGGCATGTTAACTATTGGCATGGCTGTGATTGCCTGCTGAAATGACGTCATCATGATGCGCGGTCTGTGCCAACTGCCGGGGGTCTGTGCCGGCCTGCCGGGTGCCTGTGCCGGCTGCCGGGGGTCTGTGCCGGCTGCCGGTGGTCTGTGCGGGCCTGCCGGGGGTCTTGTGTGTGTGCAGGCATCATCCGATGGGACTACAAGTCCCATCGGGCGATGCCTGCTACACTGACAGTGATTGACACATTAGCCAATGATGGGACAGTAGTAGTCCCATCATCTGGCTAATGTGTTGAATGTAAAAAAAAACAAAAAAAAAACATACTACATACATACTACATACATACTACATATATACTGTACATACTACATATATACATACTACATACTGTATATACATACTACATACATACTATATACATACTACATACATACTACATACATACTACATATATACATACTACATACATACTACATATATACTACATTCATACAACATACTTATATACTACATACATACATGCTACATACATACTACATATATACAACATTCATACAACATACATACATACATATATACTACATTCATACAACATACAGACATACTACATACATGCTTCATATATACTACATACATAGTACATACATACTACATACATGCTACATATATACTACATTCATACAACATACATATATACTATGTACTACATATATACTACATACAACATACATACATACTACATACATGCTTCATATATACTACATTCATACAACATACATATATACTACATACTACATATATACTACATACAACATACATACATACTACATACATGCTACATATATACTACATCCATACAACATACATACTGCATACAACATACATACATAGTACATACATACTACATACATGCTACATATATACTACATTCATACAACATACATATATACTACATACATGCTATATATAAACTACATTCATACAACATACATGCATACTACATACACTCACTGGCCACTTTATTAGGTACACCATGCTAGTAAGGGGTTGGACCCCCTTTTGCCTTCAGAACTGCCTCAATTCTTCGTGGCAGAGATTCAACAAGGTGCTGGAAGCATTCCTCAGAGATTTTGGACCATATTGACATGATGGCATCACACAGTTGGCGCAGATTTGTCGGCTGCACATCCCTGATGCAAATCTCCCGTTCCACCACATCCCAAAGATGCTCTATTGGATTGAGATCTGGTGACTGAGGAGGCCATTTGAGTACAGTGAACTCATTGTCATGTTCAAGAAACCAATCTGAGATGATTCGAGCTTTATGACATGGCGCATTATCCTGCTGAAAGTAGCCATCAGATGTTGGGTACATTGTGGTCATAAAGGGATGGACATGGTCAGCAACAATACTCAGGTAGGCTGTGGCGTTGCAACGATGCTCAATTGGTACCAAGGGGCCCAAAGAGTGCCCAGAAAAAATTCCCCACACCATGACACCACCACCACCAGCCTGAACCGTTGATACAAGGCAGGATGGATCCATGCTTTCATGTTGTTTACGCCAAATTCTGACCCTACCATCCGAATGTCGCAGCAGAAATCGAGACTCATCAGACCAGGCAACGTTTTTCCAATCTTCTACTGTCCAATTTCGATGAGCTTGTGCAAATTGTAGCCTCAGTTTCCTGTTCTTAGCTGAGAGGAGTGGTACCCGGTGTGGTCTTCTGCTGCTGTAGCCCATCTGCCTCAAAGTTCGACGCACTGTGCGTTCAGAGATGCTCTTCTGCCTACCTTGGTTGTAACGGGTGGCAATTTGAGTCACTGTTGCCTTTCTATCAGCTCGAACCAGTCTGCCCATTCTCCTCTGACCTCTGGCATCAACAAGGCATTTCCGGCCACAGAACTGCCGCTCACTGGATTTTTTTTCTTTTTCGGACCATTCTCTGTAAACCCTAGAGATGGTTGTGCGTGAAAATCCCAGTAGATCAGCAGTTTCTGAAATACTCAGACCAGCCCTTCTGGCACCAACAATCATGCCACGTTCAAAGGCACTCAAATCACCTTTCTTCCCCATACTGATGCTCGGTTTGAACTGCAGGAGATTGTCTTGACCATGTCTACATGCCTAAATGCACTGAGTTGCCGCCATGTGATTGGCTGATTAGAAATTAAGTCTTAACACACAGTTGGACAGGTGTACCTAATAAAGTGGCCAGTGAGTGTATATACTACATACATGCTATATATACTACATTCATACAACATACATACTACATATATACATGCTACATACATACTACATACATGCTACATATATACTACATTCATACAATATACAGACATACTACATACATACTACATATATACTACATACATGCTATATATACTACATTCATACAACATACATACTACATACATACTACATATATACATGCTACATACATATTACATACATGCTACATATATACTACATTCATACATCATACATGCTACATATATACTACATTCATACATACATACTACATACATGCTACATATATACTGCATTCATACAACATACTTAGATACTACATACATGCTACATACTGTATATACTACATTCATACAACATACATAAATACTACATAAATGCTCCATACATACAACATGCTACAGACATACAACATACATACTACATACTGCATACATACAACATACATACATACATACATACTACATACAATACATTCATACACTGGATTCCTGAGCCCCGTAGAGAGCGGTCGCATCAGCTGATGCTGCTGCTCTCGACGGCAGATCGGCGTGGGACACTCACTCGTGGATTTTCGGTGGATCAGGGAGTATTTGGTGGTTTGTTATTTTCATATTTTTCCTTAGGCCTCTTTCACACTTCAGTTTTTTGCATCAGTCAAAATCCGCCAAAAGGACGGATGGCGGATCCGTTTTAGTACCGATGACAATGGAAGCCACCCGTCCGTTTTTTTGACGGATCCAACAAATGAAGAATTTTAAAGGAATTGCAGCCTGGAAAAGGAGAGAGAGAGAGAGAGACCAGGTGTCCGGCACCCAGAAAGAACTTCGGGTTAAATGAGTGTCTGGAGGATCCGCCAGAGAAAAAACGTTGCAAGCTCCGTTTTGAAATCTTTGAGGATGGTGATGGACAGTAACTTTTGGCGGATCCACAAAAAAAATGGATGCAACGGACGGCAATCCGTCACAATCCGCCAATAATGGAAGTCAATGGGGAAAAAAACGGATCCTCAAAAGAAAATTGCGGATCCGTTTTTTTCAAAACCTGGCGGATTGTGACTGATTGTAAAAAACTGAAGTGTGAAAGAGGCCTTAGATGACACTTGCTTCGGGGATCAAAGTGACAAGTATTGGTGAGTATGTACTCTGTGTTATATGTACTGTATGTCTGTGTATGTATTGTATGAATGTATTGTATGCAGTATGTATGTTGTATGTCTGTAGCATGTTGTATGTATGTATGTATGTAGTATGTATGTATGTTGTATGTAGTATATATGCAGTATATAGTATATATGTATGTTGTATGAATGTAGTATATATGTAGCATGTATGTAGTATGTAGTATGTATGTATGTTGTATGAATGTAGTATATATGAAGCATGTATGTAGTATGTATGTATGTTGTATGTAGTATATATGTAGTATGTAGTATATATGTATGTTGTATGAATGTAGTATATATGTAGCATGTATGTAGTATGTATGTATGTTGTATGTAGTATATATGTAGTATGTAGTATGTATGTATGTTGTATGAATGTAGTATATATGAAGCATGTATGTAGTATGTATGTATGTTGTATGTAGTATATATGTAGTATGTAGTATATATGTATGTTGTATGAATGTAGTATATATGTAGCATGTATGTAGTATGTAGTATATATGTATTTTGTATATATGTAGCATGTATGTATGTATGTTGTATGAATGTTGTATATATGTAGTATGTATGTAGCATGTATGTAGTATGTACAGTGGGGCAAAAAAGTATTTAGTCAGTCAGCAATAGTGCAAGTTCCACCACTTAAAAAGATGAGAGGCGTCTGTAATTTACATCATAGGTAGACCTCAACTATGGGAGACAAACTGAGAAAAAAAAATCCAGAAAATCACATTGTCTGTTTTTTTTTTTTTACATTCAACACATTAGCCGGATGATGGGACTACTACTGTCCCATCATTGGCTAATGTGTCAATCACTGTCAGTGTAGCAGGCATCGCTCGATGGGACTTGTAGTCCCATCGGACGATGCCTGCACACACACAAGACCCCCGGCAGGCCCGTACAGACCACCGACAGCCGGCACAGGCCCCCGGCAGGCCCGTACAGACCCCCGGCAGCCGGCACAGGCCCCCGGCAGGCCGGCACAGGCCCCCGAGAGGCCCATACAGACCACCGGCAGCCGGCACAGGCCCCCGGCAGGCCGGCACAGGCCCCCGAGAGGCCCATACAGACCACTGACAGCCGGCACAGGCCCCCGGCAGGCCCCCGAGAGGCCCATACAGACCCCCGACAGCCGCACAGGCCCCCAACAGGCCGGCACAAGCCCCGGAGAGGCCCATATAGACCACCGAGAGGCCCGTACAGACCCCGCCCGCACACACAGACACACACAGTGTCTGCCCATGCACCGCCCACACTCTTCCCCCCTCCCGAACAGGCTGTACAAGGCAAGAGAGGGTTTTTTTCAATTCCGATATTTCTGTCCCATTGACTTGAATGGGACTTCCGGGATCGGAATCGGCGATACCCGATACTTTTTTTAGATCGGCCGATCCATTCCGATACGATATTTTTCAGTATCGGGTGGTATCGCTCAACACTAGTTATAATATAGTGTGAACTAGGTTATGCGTCCATCATGTATATGGTAATGTGTAAATATATGGTAATTAGTGATGAGCGAGTATACTCGTTGCTCGGGTTTTCCCGAGCACGCTTGGGTGTCCTCCGAGTATTTTGGCGTGCTCGGAGATTTAGTTTTCGTTGTCTTATCTGCATGACTTGCGACTTGTAGACAGGCTGAATACATGTGGGAATTCCCTAACAAACAGGTATTCCACACATGTATTCAAGCTGTCTAGCAGTCGCAAATCATGCAACTGAGACAACGAAAACTAAATCTCCGAGCACGCCAAAATACTCAGAGGACACCCAAGCATGCTCGGAAAAACCCGAGCAATGAGTATACTCGCTCATCACTAATAGTAATGTGTTTAGTGTGCAGAATTGGATATATAGTGAATATAGGGTAAGCATCATAGGTGTAATATATTGTATGTATAAAATGTAATAAGCAATGTAAGACCTAGTTAAAGTTTGGGCCCAGCCCACAGTGGGAGGGACAAGCCCCAGTAAAAATGGGACTGCCACCTGGTAGGAATCAGATGGGGAAGTACATGAACCAAAGTCAAGTTCAAGTGCAGTGGGCTGGTAGTGTCAGCAAGGATCTATCATTCATGGCAGTGGGAGGCCTTACTTGAATCCCTTGTGGACATTACTGCAATGTCCGGAGCTCAGGGCTTGGTATGAGTACTATGGAAAGTGCCTTATTTGATGTACAGGGCAAACTAGATGTTCAACTACGTGAAGGGAATGTAATGGATCCCAGGTGTACTGTGGGACTGGACGGGAGATCCCTGGTAAACATGAGGATAGTCCAGGAGGAATGGATAGCAATGCTGAAAATGTACTGTAGTAAGGCTACTTTCACACTTGCGTTTTTTTGGTGTGCGTTTTTTGCGCACACAAACGCATGAAAAAAACGCATCATGCGTTTGTGTGCGTTCTTTTGCGGGTTTTGGTGCGTTTTTTTAAAACCGCATGCGTTTTTTGCGCATACGTGCGCATTACAATGCGCACGTATGCGCACCTATAGACTTTAATGGATGTTTTGCTGTAAAAAAAAAAAACGTATTGCGTGCGCATGCGTTTTTTGGGGGCAAGTCGGACGCACAAAAAATGCAACAGGATGCATTTTGTGCGCCCGAGCGCACACTACAAAAAACCACATGCGCATACAAACGCATACAAACGCATGTGTATGCGCACCCATGTAAAAGATATGGGAAAAAAAACGCATGCGATTTTTTTGTGCTAAAAAACAGCGCAAAAAAACGCAAGTGTGAAACCAGCCTAAGGAAACAAAAATCAAGAAGTGTTGTACCGATACTGCGTATTACAATCTGATGACCTTAAACTCTCTAGTAACCATTAGGTTGTTGAAATAAATCAGTTGTCCCTTGATCTATGTGCAGCTGAAGATGAAGGCCTAGAGACAGTGAAGGCTTGAGGCATACAAGTGCGTTTGATACATCCTAAACATGACAGCACATTCAGACTGGGTCACAATTTTTTGTAAAGTGCCAGGGTGTGATGGAGCAGCAGCGTGTCCACATGACTTGGGATAAAAGCCAAACCAGGATCTCATTGACGGACATGTGTTTCAAGGTGTTGCCCCTCCTCAGTGCAAAGCATGAGATCTGATTTGGTATGAGAGGTATCTGACTAGGGTCTTGTAAGGAGGTGGACCGGACCGAGGGTACCTGCATGCCTGGTCTGGAACTGAAAGGGCTGCATCCTCTGTTTCCAGGGGGAAGTCTGAGGCAAGCAGACCTTCCCCTGCTGCAGGAGGGAAGGAGAAGAGAGATGGAATTTCCTGCTGTCAGGAGGGGGCGGGAAGAGCCTGAGGAGAGCACATTGACACGGGGAGAGGAAGGAAAAGCGTGCGCTGCAGGAGAGTTTGGTGCCAAGCAAGTGCAGCACGCAGAGCAGAGAAGAGGGTGCTCTGCTTCCACGACCTGAGTGTGCTGGTCCTGTGACTGGTCGTGCTGCTGCTGTTCAGGATAGAAGCTGTGGTGCTGGGGGGATTTAGCCGAGCCAGTAGTGGAGAGCGGAGTGTGCGGAGCCATCTCAGCAGAGCGGAACGTGCGCAGCTATCTCAGCAGGGCGGAGCGTGCGGAGCAGTGTCAGCAGAGCAGAGTGAGCGAAGTAAAGCCAGGTGCTGTACACTAACAGACAGTGAGTGCTGCACCCGCTCTGCTCAAGAGTGACCGCATACTCGAAAGAGCCCTCCGGCTGAGGACTGAGACAGGCAGACAGTACGCGGTGAGCGCCCTTTGTGTGAACATGGACCTGACTCCCCTGACAGTCTGAGACAAACGCTGGTGCCTGCAGGCCCAGCGTGCACAGTGACAGACCTGAGCCCCTGAGAGTAGTAGCTGGACTGACCGAGGAGCGTGACACGTTCTGAGTGTGAACTTGTGACTAAGAGTGGTGAGAGCAGGACCCCCTCTCACCGCCCAGCATCCTATTTTCCCCTGGAGGCCATTTCTTCATCGAGAACAGAAACTTGAGAGACTGCATGTGCTGCTGTTGTCGGTGCCACCGTTGGATCCCAGCCTATCAGAGACTGCATTGAGACGACCCGTGCCGCTGTTGCCGGTGCCACCGTTGGAACCCTGAACTTCCTCGCAACAGAAGACTACAGTCCGATAAGTTTAACCTCTTTATTACTGAACTCTTGCTCGTCCCTCACCAACCCTGCCATCCTTCCATTTCTGCCCCATTCCTTACCGTCACCCTACAATCCCTCACTCCCTGCAAGGAGTACATCCCCTGTAAATAAACCTGTTTAACCCTTGCTCTTCCTCCCCGTGCGTGACTGCATCCCGCGTTCATGCAGGTTATTACAGTCTAAGGGTAACATCTCTCCTTGTGGAGAGTGACATGCCTGAAATGCTAGAGTAACGAAAGTTATAGACAATGCAATGCTCCTCTGGGAAATTAAATATGCAAATTGTCTTTTCAGGAAGGAAAAGGACTATAACTCTACTGCCAACTATTGGAAGTAGCAATCTTAAGAGTCATTATTGACCCTTTAGTGAGCCTTGCCACATGACTTAGGATAAAAGCCAAACTAAAATCTCAATTTGCAGACGTGTTTCGGGGTGTTGCCCCTGCTCAGTGCTAAGCATAAGTTCTGATTTGGCCGGCATATCACACATGTCACTGCACAAGGAGAGACGTTACCTCCTATTTTTTATGCAACGCTCCTGGCAATGCAGAACAGTGGGCACAGTTGCTAACATTTCAGCTGACATTAAGGGCGCATTCATACGCCCGTGCAAATCTTGGGCCCGAATGTAATCTATAGCAGAGCGCCATCAACCACGTTAGGAGACCCACAGCCAGTCTGTGCATTGCGAGCCATGCTTGAACCATGTTGTACGGACATATGAATGATCCCTAAGTCAAAGGCGACACTGTCACATAAGAATACGTGGTTGATGGGGGGCTCTGCTATAGATTGCATTGGGGCCCAAGATTTGCAAATTCTATGGGAATTAAAGGGTCCAGCACCCAAAAAGATTGTATATAATATTTGCCCAAAGTTATTTTTTGCCATAGCTGTGACTTAATCCTCTTAAGAGGTGCATACTTACCATGTGCCAGAGGGACTTTTGAACACCAAAACATGAATACTAGTGATGAGCGATCAGTAGACTGCTCGGGTGCATGGGATTTTCGTCATTGCTCGGTACTCAATTGAGCACCCAAATGCTTGAACGAGTATCGAGCAGTGGCGAGCACACTTGCTCATCACTACAGAATACGAGTATTCTTTCCAACTTTTTAAAACCCATAGTGGGACTTATCACCCCTGCTCCAGAACCACATAAGCACAATGCCAAAATGCCCAGAAATTTGCATAAATGCCGCTCACTCTTCCCCTTTCTCAGACCCAAGCTGAATGTGTCAGCAAAATTAGGAGTATTGGCAAGTATGCTATAACCATACCACCCCCCTTAGGCTAGTGATGCTGCAGATTCTGGTGCATGGCGCTTTTACGCATTTAAGGGGAAAGCTATCAGCTGATTCACGCTGCCCGAATGACGAGCAGCAATAGTGACTGGCTCTATTATTGCAGCCATGTCTGGCGTTTCACAGAAAATATATGTACTTTGAAAAGTTCGTCAAGGTTGGAGCGATTTTAGCTGACTAGTCCAAGAGACTGTCTTTTACATGTACATGGAGGAATAAAACTTTTTCTATTTTTGCAACCCCCGTGTGAGTGCTGTCATTGTTCCATGTTTGATGTCATAGAGGCCGGTCTCTAATGTCTTCTCCCTGTCCCACTCCTCTAGACAGACAGGTCTCTCCCTATATACACACAAGACGAGACGTTTCAGACAAGGGGTAGTGGGGCAAGGAGGAGCCAACGGGGATCGGCCTCTTGGACTAGTCATCTGAATAATGTCATCACCGGCTGCTATCCTAAAATATGTTGCTGAGAGATATAAATGGCTGCAATAATGGATCCAGTCTCTGATTCATGGTTCAGCAACATGAATCAGCTAAGAGGTTCCCTAACTGTTATGGGTTTCCGTTAAATGCCACATCGGCTTTAACAATCCTAAATAAAAACTTCATTTATGATTCTGTCTTACGATAGTGAAGGCTTTTATCACAGCATTAAAGCCTTGATTCCATACAATTATTATCATTTCGCTTTTTTAATGTGCTTATTTTTGTAGCTTCTGCTGTTGAATGGCTAAAACTTGCAATTACGATGATCACACCGCTGAATATTTATACCAATTTTTGCTTTTAATGGATATAAATTTTAATTTTATTAAATCATCCAGCAATGGGAGAAATTCAAAGAGAGAAGTTCAATATCTTTTTCTGCGAAGCCTTAATAGCTCATTTCTATGCATTTACCTGCTATTATTATTACGCTCAGATAGTCTAATGGCATCTGTAATACAGCATTCCCTCCATGTAACATGTCTTTAATTAGTGAAAAATTCATAGTAGTAACGGCTGTTATATCACGACAGCTAAAGATCTGGTTTCAATAAATGACACAGGAAACGCTATATTTTTGGGACTGGTCATTTTGGTTTTAAAGAGCCATGTTTTTGACAGTAAAGAATGAATTTAAAAGTTTTGAGTATAGTTTTTAATATTTAATTCCATTATTATTTTTACTTAAATACATGTATTTCAGGCTAAAATTCATTTTTGAGATTCGGTTGCATTGAAAATTTTGCACTCTTTGAGTTTTACATGCTCTTTGTTTCTGTGCACACTCAACCTTTAATGTGGTCATAAATCAGGTGAAAAAAAGTCAAAAAGACATATAAAATAGTTTCAAACTCTCCTGTCACACTGTCCAAATGAGATCACTGACAGATTCTCAGTTACTGCAGCTAGCAATAGAAAGTGCAATACGGAGGCTGTAGAAGACCAACTGTGCAAATTTTGTAGTAAAGCCTAATGCCAAAAATCGTTTTCAGCCTCCAAATACAAGCATTTATGTAAGAAAAAAAAATTGCTCCAAAAGGGACAAAAGGGTTTGTACCACGTTGATATGTTATCTTCTATTAATAGGATAAGGGATAATTTATTGAATATTGAGGGACCGACTGTTAGGACCATTAGCGATCGACCACTGGGAGCCCCAGTGGTTCAGAGGGCTGGGCACTGCAGTGCACATAAAAATGGAGCAATGGTAGAGTATGAACATATCTGCTTCTTTCATTCTCTATGGATCTGAGGGAGATAGGCTGAATACAATGCTCTGCTTGAAAAGGGATAATTTTTAACTTAGTGCAAAACCTTTAAAGTGTAGACACATGGTGGTTGCTCGTTTAAGGAAAGCATGTAAACCAGTCAGACAGGTTGGAGTTCACTGCCACCAATCTTTGTTCCTATAGAGGTAATTTGCAAAAGTGGTGACTGGCATCCCCTTAGCTCAATTTTAATAAATATGCACACTTAGCTAATCCAATTCCCGATTAGAGACTTGTATGGGATGGCCATCAATTGGACAAAGTAACCGTTATCTTCACATTGTCAACTCTCCTAGAACCAGGAAGCTCCTAAGATGAAGGGAGATCTCCCAAACTCACAGAGGAGTCATCAAATCTACTATGCCGAACTGAACTTGCCTGAAATTCTGGGAGGCTTCTTTATTTAAAAATGTAATGAACTTTTTGTGCCCTCCTGAACATATTCATTGCAAAGGTTGGCAAGCGTGACCACCTTTGGAGTATCTGTTAGGTGTCAGATTTGTGGCTCTGCACAGCAGGAACCCAGAGCCGTACATTCAGCAGTCTCCCATTCCACTCCAACCACTCAGGGCCCTGCTCAGCAATCACGGTAAGCCAGGGGTGCTGCTCAGACTTGTTCTGTGAGCCTGGATGTTGCTGCCACCTCTGGTGCAGCAATGGTAGCGCAACCTGCTCAGTAGAGAACTGCTCCAGAGGCTAAGTCCTCGTGCTGTGCTACTGGGCAGGCCCGCAACTTGACCTCTAACTGGAGAGCAGAGGTCACATGCTCAGGTCCTGCGTCAGATCTGATTGGTTCCTTCCATGGTACTGGAAGGTCCCGGAAGCGCATGGCTATAAAAAGCCCGTATGGCGGCTCGGCCATGCGCTAGTGTAGCATATTATGCTGTGTGTGTATGGTGATGGATGCATGGACTGGTGACTGATTTATTAAGAAACCCCTACACTCTGATAATACGAATGGTGACAGAGTGTTAGTCAGCGCCAGATTGTAGCAAGCAACACGCCACTGAGCCTCCTGCACTGCACACTACTCTCCGACGGTGTCCAGCCTTCCGGCGCCGTCGTGCAGTGGCTATAGTTACTGTCGCACTGCAGTAGCAGCGTCCATTGGCGGTTGCGGCTGCAACGCCACTCGCTGGTCATCCTGTGAGGCTAACAGGGCCAGTGTCCTTACATTCTTTATTGTAAGGCGACTCTGTGTCTTAACAGAGCCGCAATTAGTGTTCAGGTGACGTTAACCCGAGCGCAGTACTTTACCTTTTGGTGCATCTGCCATCGTCCAGCAGTGGTCTTACCATCTACCGCACAGTGGACCCCGGGCGGCGAACGCACCTCCTATTATTTATATCTGGTGCGTTCCGCCGACCCTAACATTACACTAGCACCAGAGTCTGGCTGGTAATGGCAGACGTGCAGCAGTTGCAGCACTATATACGGCAGCTGGAGGGCAGGTTGGTGGCTATTGAGAGCGCCAACTCAGCTGCGAATACTGCACTAGCTGCTGCTCAGACAGTTGCTGAGGCTGTCACACGTGTGCCCACACTTTTGCCCACGCCGACAATTACTCGCCTCCCGCTTCCCGACAAGTTTTCGGGTAATAGCGCCACCTGTAGGGGATTCGTGAGCCAGTGCTCAATTCACTTCGAGTTACTGGCTACACGGTTTCCTACAGAGCGGGCTAAGGTGGGCTTTATTGTGTCACTCTTGTCGGGCTGGGCATTACAGTGGGCTACACCGTTATGGGAACGTGATGATCCTGTTGTTCAGGGTGCTGCTCAGTTCCTCGCGGCCCTGAAGCAGGTCTTTTTGGGACCACGGATCACACATGACACCTCTCTTCAACTTCTGTCCCTAACACAGGGGTGAAACTCTTGGTCAGCCATTATGCCGTCCGGTTCTGGACATTGGCTTCCGAATTAGAGTGGCCGGACAAAGCATTAGTCCCGGTGTTTTGGAGAGGGTTGGCTGGGCATGTAAAAGATGCTCTAGCTACTAGAGAAGTTCCCCCAAGTCTGGAGGAATTGATTGCAGTTTCCACCCGCACTGACCTCCGGTTTACAGAGCGCGGGCTGGAACGTGCACTATCCAGACGAAGGGTTAATTTGGCTCCCACTTTTACCGAGCCGCTGAGATATCCTGCACAGGAGCTCGTACCCTCTGAACCTATGGAGGTGTCTCGCACCGACTCCAAGCCACCACCGGTGCGAAGCTATGTACGTTGCTATCAGTGCCGACAATTTGGTCACTCGGCTAGCACGTGTCCTTTGCGGGCGAAAAAACACCTACATCCTGTGGTCATAGGAGGTGGTCAGTCCAACATGAAACCCTTCTCACCCAAACCGGTATTCCGGGGTACCTTAGACAGTGGTCCCTTCACCTGAGAGGCAGACGTTATCGTGGATTCCGGGGCCGAAGGGAATTTTATGTCCTCAACCTTCACCCAGAAACACGCTATCCCTCAGGTGTTGCTGCCTCAGCCACTGACCATCATGGTGGTTAATGGGGCGCATTTGCCCACTCAGGTAACCCATCAGACAGTTCCACTCGGGCTTTCTATCTCTCCCTCCCATCGAGAGATCTTGTCCCTGCTCATTTTGCCTGATGGTATTGACCAGGTGCTACTTGGTCTTCCCTGGCTCTGTTGCCACTCTCCTCATATCGAGTGGGCATCAGGGAAAATACTGGCTTGGAGCAAGGATTGTGAGGGAAGGTGTCTGAAGGGCAGTCTTCAGGTGGCTTCCACTGAAGTGCCTGCGGATCTCTCCGCGCTTCCTAAATCCTACCATCAGTACGCGGACGTCTTCTCAAAAAAATCTGCGGAGACACTCTCGCCACACCGCCCATATGATTGCCCGATAGACCTCATGCCATGCACAGAACCTCCTAGGGGTCGTGTGTAGAGTTGAGCGATACCAGCCGATACTTGAAAATATCGGATCGGAATGGATCGGCCGATCTTAAAAAAAAGTATCGGTATCGCCGATTCCGATACCGGGAACCAATGCAAGTCAATGGGGCCAAAATATCGGAATTAAAAAAAACCCTTTCTTTCCTTGTAGGTTAATTCTACATGAAGAAAAACAACTAAGAATAATGTAGAATGTATTGTGGGAGGTGGAGGAGACATTAAAGCCATAGAGGTTTAGCCCAATCAAATGGAATAGCAGGAATTAAACTTTTTTTTTTAAAGATGTTAGGAGTTACAAAGATATTGACTATGTTAGCCTCATTTATATTTTGCCAGACATGTATGTCTTCTTCTTCTACTTCCTTTTTTTACATTCTTCTTCTTCTTCTTCTACTTCCTTTTTTTACATTCTTCTTCTTCTTCTACTACTTCCTTTTTTTACATTCTTCTTCTTATTCCTTTTTTTACATTCTTCTTCTTCTTCTTCTACTTCCTTTTTTTACATTCTTCTTCTTCTTCTTCTTCTTCTTCTTCTTCTTCTTCTTCTTCCTTTTCTTACATTCTTCATATTCTTCTTATTCAACAATTATTATTCTACATATTCAGCTTCTTCATCTTCTTCCTATTCTTCTTCATCATATTCTTGTTTGTGTCAGGCATTCCTGTAGTTGTTATCTAGAAAAGTTAGAAGTTTACACCTTCCGTTCTGCCTGTCACAAAAGATTTACAACAGGATTTGTCCGCGTTCAGTTTGGCCTGCAGAAGCAGGCCTTTTCCAGGGGCACCACGAGGAGGAACGGACTCACCCCCATACACTGCTTAGTCTTCTTCTGCTTATAAATAAGATAATATCATTTGCTCAGAGTATTAGTCTTATGCTTAATGTTCTTCTGCTTTGTTTTTTTTATGCTTCTTTGTCTTCTCTCTCTTGTTGTTCTGCATCTTGGTGGTTGTCTTCCTGTTCTTTGTCCTCTTGAACCAGCTGACGGTACTGGCACCCGGAGGGGCAGCAGAAGGAACAAGAGCCAATGGCACTACCGAGGACCAGCTGACGGTGCTGGAACCCGGTTACTAAGCAGGAGGTACCTGTGCTACAAAGCACTACCAAGGACCAGCAGACGTTGCCGGAACTCGGATACCGAGATGGAGGCACCTAGGCCAAAGGCTCTGACGAGAACCAGCTGACGGTGCTGGAACCCGGAGGGGTAGCATAAGCTGCAAGAGCAAATGGAAATAGCGAGGACCAGCTGACAGTGCTGGCACCCGGAGGGGCAGCAGAAGGAATAAGAGCCAATGGCACAACCGAGGACCAGCTGACGGTGCTGGAACCCGGTTACTAAGCAGGAGGTACCTGTGCTACAAAGCACTACCAAGGACCAGCAGACGTTGCCGGAACTCGGATACCAAGATGGAGGCACCTAGGCCAAAGGCTCTGACGAGAACCAGCTGACGGTGCTGGAACCCGGAGGGGTAGCATAAGCTGCAAGAGCAAATGGAAATAGCGAGGACCAGCTGACAGTGCTGGCACCCGGAGGGGCAGCAGAAGGAATAAGAGCCAATGGCACAACCGAGGACCAGCTGACGGTGCTGGAACCCGGTTACTAAGCAGGAGGTACCTGTGCTACAAAGCACTACCAAGGACCAGCAGACGTTGCTGGAACTCGGATACCGAGATGGAGGCACCTAGGCCAAAGGCTCTGATGAGAACCAGCTGACGGTGCTGGAACCCGGAGGGGTATCAGAAGTTACCCCTGAAAAGCAAAGTTGGCATGCCGCAAGCTGGCCGCAGTTACCGAATCACACAGTCCTACAGGGGGTGCTTGTCCTACTGGCACTATGGAACAAACCTTTCTTACCAGAACCCGCAGTCCACATAGGAAGCACCTAAACTGCTGGCACCCTAGCCTCGGCTAACCCAACCGCAACACGACATGGCAACTTGGGGTGGCAAACTGACATTGACACTTCCCGGAAACAGCAGGCAGGGCTGGAACCAAGCTGGGCAGGAGGGAGTACCCGTGCCAAAGTCAGTTATGAGCAGCAACTGGCGATGTTGGAGCCCAGGACAAGCACTTAGCAGGCTGAGGCCTGATGTGCTGTCAATTGGGAGGCAGCAGGACAGATTGCCATCAAAACAGCAGGGGAACAGCTGACGTTACTGAACCCCACAAACACAGGAGCTAGTGTTTTACTCTGTGAAGACGGCACTTCCGAGCAACAACTGGCTGTGTTGAAGCCCAGGGACAAGCACGGAGCAGGCTTAGGCTGCATTGAAGAAATTTTAAGATCGGTTGTAGACTACTAATTTGAACCAAGCTCCACTTAGGCCTGTGGATTCACTGATTTTCGTATTTCCCCTGTCCTCCAACCCCGCCAGTTACAGCTCCGAAGTGGCGTCTGCACAATCCACACTTGTTCCTGTGTTACAGGTGTTCAGTCCGGTCAGTTAATCCCCTGATGTGTGTCCGGCAATGTCGCCTGCTCTGTCCACATTCCGATAATGGGAATGTGGACAGAGCAGGCGACATTGCCGGACACACATCAGGGGATTAACTGATCGGACTGAACACCTGTAACACAGGAACAAGTGTGGATTGTGCAGACGCCACTTCGGAGCTGTAACTGGCAGGGTTGGAGGACAGGGGAAATACGAGAGACAGTGGAGCCACAGGCCTAATTGGAGCACGGTTAAAAATCAGTAGTGGTACGACTGTGTAGGCAGCAGGAGACTTTGCCATCCACACAGCAGGGGATCAGCTGACATTACTGAACCCCACTGAGACACGGGAGCAAGTATCTCTTTCCGTGTGGACGGCACTTCCGAACTACAACTGGCTGTGTTGAAGCCCAGGAAATAGGAGGGTGTAGGCAGAGGCCTACTGAATTTTGAATGAGGTGACAGCAGGAGAGACTGCCATCCACACAGCAGGGGATCAGCTGACGTTACTGAACCCCACTGAGACACGGGAGCAAGTATCTCTTTCCGTGTGGACGGCACTTCCGAACTACAACTGGCTGTGTTGAAGCCCAGGAAATAGGAGGGTGTAGGCAGAGGCCTACTGTATTTTGAATGAGTTTACAGCAGGAGAGACTGCCATCCACACAGCAGGGGATCAGCTGACGTTACTGAACCCCACTGAGACACGGGAGCAAGTGTCTCTTTCCGTGTGGACGGCACTTCCGAACTACAACTGGCTGTGTTGAAGCCCAGGAAATAGGAGGGTGTAGGCAGAGGCCTACTGTATTTTGAATGAGTTTACAGCAGGAGAGACTGCCATCCACACAGCAGGGGATCAGCTGACGTTACTGAACCCCACTGAGACACGGGAGCAAGTGTCTCTTTCCGTGTGGACGGCACTTCCGAACTACAACTGGCTGTGTTGAAGCCCAGGAAATAGGAGGGTGTAGGCAGAGGCCTACTGTATTTTGAATGAGTTTACAGCAGGAGAGACTGCCATCCACACAGCAGGGGATCAGCTGACGTTACTGAACCCCACTGAGACACGGGAGCAAGTGTCTCTTTCCGTGTGGACGGCACTTCCGAACTACAACTGGCTGTGTTGAAGCCCAGGAAATAGGAGGGTGTAGGCAGAGGCCTACTGTATTTTGAATGAGTTTACAGCAGGAGAGACTGCCATCCACACAGCAGGGGATCAGCTGACGTTACTGAACCCCACTGAGACACGGGAGCAAGTATCTCTTTCCGTGTGGACGGCACTTCCGAACTACAACTGGCTGTGTTGAAGCCCAGGAAATAGGAGGGTGTAGGCAGAGGCCTACTGTCTTTGTAATGCGGAGACAGCAGGAGAGACTGCCATCTCCACAGCAGGGGAACAGCTGGCAGTGCTGAACCCCACTAACACTTGAACGAATGTGTTTGGCTCTGTGGAGACGACACTTCTGAACACCAACTGACGCTGTTGGAGCCCAGGATTAGGCGAGGAGCAGGCTGGGGCCTACTGGATTTTGGCAGGTGAAGGCAGCAGGAGACTTGCCATCTCCACAGCAGGGGAACAGCTGGCAGTGCTGAACCCCACTAACACTTGAACGAACGTGTTTGGCTCTGTGGAGACGACACTTCTGAACACCAACTGACGCTGTTGGAGCCCAGGATTAGGCGAGGAGCAGGCTGGGGCCTACTGGATTTTGGCAGGTGAATGCAGCAGGAGACTTGCCATCTCCACAGCAGGGGAACAGCTGGCAGTGCTGAACCCCACTAACACTTGAACGAATGTGTTTGGCTCTGTGGAGACGACACTTCTGAACACCAACTGACGCTGTTGGAGCCCAGGATTAGGCGAGGAGCAGGCTGGGGCCTACTGGATTTGGGCAGGTGAAGGCAGCAGGAGACTTGCCATCTCCACAGCAGGGGAACAGCTGGCAGTGCTGAACCCCACTAACACTTGAACGAATGTGTTTGGCTCTGTGGAGACGACACTTCTGAACACCAACTGACGCTGTTGGTGCCCAGGATTACGCATGCCGCATGCAGAGGCCAATGGGCAGCGGTTTTTATGGAGGTTGTGGACTACTACTGATTCTAACCATGCTCCACTTAGGCCTCTGGCTCCACTGTCTCTACTATTTACCCTGGCCTCCAACCCCGCCAGCTACATCTCTGAAGTGGCGTCAGCACAATCTACACTTGTTCCTGTGTTACTGGTGCTCAGTCCCATCAGTTGATCCCCTGATGTTTGTCCGGCAAGTTCGCCAGCTCTGTCCTCATTCCCACTACTGGTTATGGGAATGTGGACAGAGCAGGAGACCTTGCCGGACACACATCAGGGGATAAACTGATGGGACTGAGCCACAGGAACACAGGAACAAGTGTAGATTGTGCTGACGCCACTTCAGAGATGTAGATGGCGGGGTTGGAGGTCAGGGGAAATAGTAGAGACAGTGGAGCCAGAGACCTAAGTTGGGCACGGTTAAAAATCAGTAGTGGTTTGAATGTTGATGGAGCTGGTGACTCTGCCGTCCACACAGCAGGGGATCAGCTGGCATTACTGAACCCCAGTAACACAGGAGCTAGTGTGTTTCTCTGTGCAGACGACACATCTGAGCGACAACTGGCTGTGTTGAAGCACAGGGATTATAGTTCAGGTGGTAGAAAAATGAACACACCAGCAGACCTGGATACAGTTGCCAACCACTAATTTAGTCTGTAAGAGGAATGGCAAAGTCTTTGGAGATCCAGGCCTTGTTCATTTTCAGAAAAGTCAGCCGGTCAACATTATCGGAAGATAGTCGCGTGCGACGGTCTGTTAGTACACCACCTGCGGCACTAAAGACACGTTCCGATAATACACTGGCAGCAGGGCAAGCCAGCACCTCCAATGCATACTGGCTAAGCTCTGGCCATGTATCCAGCTTAGAGACCCAAAACTTGAAGGGGGAAGAGCCATCTGGGAGTACAGCGACAGGGCAAGACATGTAGTCTGACACCATCTGACGGAAGCGTTGCCTCCTGCTGACTCGAGGCGTCGCTGATGGTGTAGACAATTGTGGTGGACACACAAAACTTTGCCACATTTGGGCCATAGTGGTCTTGCCTTGTGCTGCGGCACTGCCTCTGCTCCCTCTTTGTGCAGAGTTTCCTCCACTGCCTCGACGCACAGAGCTGCTTTGTAAAGCACTTGCAACAATGCTGTCGGGTGGAATGGAAAACATTATGGACTGCACCAGTGACTCTTCGTACTCCCGCATTTTACGCTCCCGGTTCAACGTTGGTATGAGCCTTTGTACGCTGTCCCGGTAGCGAGGATCTAGGAGGGTGTACACCCAATAATCAGCCGAGACGAGAATGTGGGCGATGCGGCGGTCGTTTCTCAGGCACTGCAGCATGAAATCAACCATGTGCTGCAGACTCCCAACTGCCAAAGAACCGCTGTCCCCTGTTTGAGGCGTGACCTCGACCTGCTCTGCATCACCCCACCCTCGCTGTACATACTGAGTAGAGGTTTGTGTACCTCCCTCCTCTGGAGAGATGTCTTCCTCCTCCATCGACTCCTCCTCATCCTCCTCACAAAGTGTCCCCTGCCTAGGCCTTTGTGAGGAAACACGTAGCGCAGACTGTCCAGAAGCAGATGGCATTTGGGACTCCTCATCCTCCACCTCTTCTGAAACCTCATCCCTTAGTGCTTGCAGTGTTTGTTGAAGCAGGCAGATAAGGGGGACAGTCATGCTGACTAGTGCATCATCTGCACTCGCCATCCGCGTGGATTCATCGAAGGCACGCAAAACGAGGCAGATGTCCTTCATAGAGGCCCACTCAATGGTGCTGAAGTGTGAACGGCGCACAGTGCGACTTGTTTGCGCCTGATGCAGCTGGTACTCCATGACTGCTGCCTGCTGCTCACACAACCGCTCCAACATATGTAACGTTGAATTCCACCGGGTGGGTAGGTCACATATGATGCGATGTTCTGGAAGGCCAAATCGTCGCTGCAGAGCAGCGAGGCGCGATCTTGCCGTGCTGGAACGTCGCAAGTGAGCGCACTCTATGCGGACCTTGTGCAACAGTGCATCAAGATCCGGATAGTCCCTCAGAAAGCTCTGCACGACCAAGTTAAGAACATGTGCCAGACATGGGATGTGTGTGAGGTTGCCTAGGCCAAGAGCTGCCACCAGATTTCGGCCATTGTCACACACTACCAAGCCCGGCTGGAGATTCGCTGGCCCAAACCACACATCGCTCTCCAGCTTGATAGCATTCCAGAGCTCCTGCGCTGTGTGGCTTCGATTCCCCAAAGAAATTAATTTGAGTACAGCCTGTTGACGTTTGGCCACGGCTGTGCTCATATCGGTCGTAACAGGCTCCTGCTCTGCTGTTTCTGAGGAACTTGAGTAGGAGGAGGAGTCTATGTGTACAGACTGGAGTCCTGCAATCCGTGGCGTTGGAAGAACACGTACAGCGCCACTCTCCAGATCCGTACCCGGCTCCACAACATTGACCCAGTGGGCAGTGAGGGAAAGGTATCGTCCCTGTCCATGGTTACTGGTCCACGCATCGGTGGTCAGGTGGACCTTGCTACTAACGGCGTTTAGTAGCGCATGTTTTATTTTGCCCTCAACATGTTTCTGCAGGGCAGGGACGGCTCGCCTGCTGAAATAAAAGCGGCTGGGCACGTTGTATTGGGGGACTGCCAATGCCATTAAGTCCCGGAAGGTGTCAGTGTCCACCAGCCTGAATGACAGCATTTCAACTGCCAGAAGTTTGGCAATGCCAGCATTCAGAGACTGTGCTCGGGGATGGTTTGCCGAGTAAGGGCGCCTTTTATCCCATGCCTGTGCTACCGATGGCTGTGATGGATGGGAACGTGCTGTTATGGGTGGAATCTGACAGGGTCTCCGGACAACAGTGGCAGAGGTTCTTCCTTGGCGATCCTGTGAGGAAGCCGAACCAGCAGTGTGTGAGCTGGAGGAAGAGGGCCCAACACGAACTGAAGAGGTGGTAGGTGGTGCTGTACGTTGGCCTACGTCTTGAGGGTGTCTCTGCAACTCCAACTCGTGCTTGGTGCGCACATGTTTCCACATATTTGTGGTATTGAGGTTGCTGACATTTCTCCCTCTTTTGACTCTCTGATGACACAGCTTGCATTTGACAAAGCAAATGTCATCTGCAACTGTGTCAAAAAAGGACCACGCACTGCAACTCTTGTGAGCGCCCGGTTTGCCTTTGGAAGGAGGAATGCTCCTAACGGGTGCCGAAGTGGAGGGTACAGGCAACCAAGTCTTCCCCCTCCCTCTGCCTCCTGTTTTGGCCGGTAGGGGAATCTCTTCCTCCGAGCTGCTCCCACCACCTTCCTGTTGCTCACGCCATGATGGGTCAAGGACCTCATCATCTTCCCTCCCCTCTTCAAACAGCTGCTTCTCCGGGGTTGTCTCGCCAGCACCGTACGCACCAGAAAGTGGCAACTGAGTCTCGTCATCATCTGATGCGTACTGAGGTGTGCTGACCATAGGCACTGGCCCACTCGCCTCTTCAGATTCAGAGGGACAAAGAAGTTGCGCATCACTGCATACTCCCTCTTCTTCACATTCAGGAATGCTGCTTGGCTGGCCCCCTCTTTCCAAGCCAACAGATTCCGAGAACAGAAGTAGAGATTGTGATGGCTCCTGTCCATGTCTCTCTGACTGCCTGGGCACTTTGGCAGGTGGTGAAGAGACAGATGGTTGCTCTTCGGTGCTCTGACCCTGAGAGGATGCGGAAGTAATTGAAGTCGATGCGTTAGCTGCCATCCATCCGACAACGGCTTCAATTTGTTCCTCCCGCAGCAGTGGGGTACGTTGAGGTCCTACAAAGCTGCGCATAAAGGACTGTTGCCTGCTAAAACTGGGGGATGCTGATCCACTGGTGCCCGCAGCAGGCCCAGAATCCCCACGTCCTCTACCTGTAGAATCCCCACGTCCTCTCCCTGCAGAATCCCCACGTCCTCTCCCTGCTGAAACTCCACGCCCACGCCCACGCCCCCGCGCCTTACTCCCTGCCTTCTTCATCTTGCAAGACTGCTTAAGATAGGCAAAAAAGGACAAAGGGGGGCCTTAGTGTGCTTATTCCTGAACAGCTGGTTACAGGTACAAGAAACACTAATTTTATGAAGTGTGTGTGTGTGGACTAGACTTTAATAGGAGCTGATGTGGCCTACACAAGTTCAAAATGTAGTGTTTGGTGAACTTTTTATGTGGTTTCTTTGTTTGAAACAAACTCAAAGTATGAGAACAAAGAATTGAAACTGATAGTATCACCAACTTTTTGGAGCTATTACAATGCAGGCAGGTAACCTACAATGCAAAAGATGAGGCTCCAAAAAAATTGGGTAATACTAATCTGGCTGCGCCGGCAGGGCACAAGCCAGAAAAAAAGGCTCCTCTATCTACTCCTATATAGTGTTTGCAACCAACCAATGTTGATGGATACGGATGGATGCACACTAATAGGAGAAGAAAAAATGAGCTGCACTCAGAGACAAATATGTGTGAGGCAGTGACGCACGTTGAGCGTCCTACAACCAGACGTAGCTGCAGGACACTCTACTCAGCGTGAGCTGCACTCACACACAGTCAGAGACCTCTCAGACAGCCGTCAACAGTGCAGCTAAGTGGGCACTGGCACTGACAGGCTGCAGAAAGGCTCCGCTGTGTACTCCTATATAGTGTTTGCAACCACCGTAGATGGAGACGGATGGATGCACACTAATAGAAGAAAAAATGAGCTGCACTCAAATAAAAATATGTGTGAGGCAGTGACGCACGCTGAGCGTCCTACAGCCAGACGTAGCTGCAGGACACACTACTCAGCGTGAGCTGCACTCACACACAGTCAGAGACCTCTCAGACAGCCATGAACAGTGCAGCAAAGTGGACACTAGCACTGAAAGGCTGCAGAAAGGCTCCGCTGTCTACTACTAGTGTTTGCAACCAACGTATATGGATACGGATGGAAGCACACTAGATTGAAATTATTTAAAAAATGCAGCTCAAAAAATAAAAGATGTATGAGGCAGCAGTGATCACACTGGGTGGCCTACAGCCTGACGTGGCTGCAGGACCCACTCCACAGCGTGAGCTGCACTCACACAGCCCTTGCAGACAGCTGTGAAAACAGCGCTGCTAGGGAAAAGCAAGCTACAGTGGTGGTTTATGTAGCCTGGATAAAGCACAATATTGTTTTTAGAATCGCTATTTCTAACTGTCCCTCACAGTCTTCTACAGCAGCCTGTCCCTAACTGAATTCACAGCAGAGTGACCAGAAATGGCGGCTGCGGTGGCTTTTATAGTGCATCTTGACATCATTTCGGCAGCCAATCACAGCCATGCCAATAGTTAACATGCCTACATGCCTAACAGGATGTGCCCACACTTCGGAGGATTCCCATTGGCTTAATCAAAGCAAGCAGGCTCATAGCATGATGGGAACTTCCTATTCCGATTCCGATCCCGGAATCCGATATGAAAAAAGTATCGGAATTAAGTATCGGAATTCCGATACCGCTAATATCGGCCGATACCCGATACTTGCGGTATCGGAATGCTCAACACTAGTCGTGTGTATCCCCTATCACTCCCCGAAACAGAAGCTATGTCACAATATATCCGGGAGAACCTGGCTAGAGGTTTTATCAGGAAGTCGGTGTCGCCGGCTGGTGCAGGGTTCTTTTTCGTTAAGAAGAAGAGCGGAGAGTTACGCCCCTGCATTGATTACAGAGGTCTCAATGCCATAACAGTAAAGAACAAATACCCTCTTCCGCTGATCTCTGAACTGTTTGACAGGTTGGGAGGGGCCCGGATCTTTACGAAACTACATCTACGGGGGGCATACAACCTGATCTGCATTCGCGAGGGAGACGAGTGGAAGATAGCCTTTAATACCAGGGATGGCCACTATGAATATCTGGTCATGCCCTTTGGCCTGTGTAATGCGCCAGCTGTCTTCCAAGATTTCGTCAACGACATCTTCCGCGACATGCTCTCTACTTTGGTGGTGGTCTATCTGGATGACATACTGATCTTCTCGCCAGATTTGACCCCTCACCGGAGAGACGTATACAGGGTCTTTGACCGTCTACGGGCGAACTCTCTGTACACCAAGCTGGAGAAATGTCAGTTTGAGCAGGAGTCCTTGCCGTTCCTAGGCTACATCATCTCGGCCCGGGGATTGGCTATGGATCCGGCCAATCTATAAGCGGTGATGGACTGGCTGGAACCCCATTCACTTAAAGCAGTGCAGCGCTTCTTAGGGTTCGTAAATTATTACCGTCAGTTTATACCGCACTTCTCCACATTGGTGGCTCCTTTGGTTGCTCTCACCAAGAAAGGAGCTAATCCTAATGCTTGGTCTGAACAGGTCTCCAAGGCCTTCTTGTCTATCAAATCCCACTTTGCTGGTGCTCCCATCCTACATCGTCCCGATGTGAACAAGTCATTTATACTGGAGGTAGATGCCTCTTCCATCGGTGCAGGAGCAGTCCTCTTCCAGAAGGATGCTCAAGGTTGGAAGCATCCATGCTTCTTCTTCTCAAAGACCTTCTCACCGGCAGAGAAGAATTACTCCATCGGTGACATGGAGCTGCTGGCCATGAAGTTGGCCTTTTCTGAGTGGAGACATCTCCTGGAGGGGACTCGGTTTCCCTTCCAGGTATACACGGACCACCAAAATCTGGTCTATTTGCAGACGGCCCAGCGCCTGAACTCCCGTCAGGCTAGGTGGTCGCTCTTCTTTTCCCGCTTCCGCTTCACCCTGCATTATCTCTCCGGAGAGAAGAACGTCCGTGCGGATGCTCTTTCACGCCCGGTGGTTTCAGCGGAAGAGGGAGAGGCTGATCCTCGGCTTATTCTCCTGCTGGAGTTTTACCACCGTGGCTCCAGTTTCACTCGAGTCAGTGCCACCGGGCAAGACCTTTGTGCCTCCTCAGCTATGGCCGGAGGTCTTCGCCTGGGCACACGCCTCCAGGGTGGGTGGTCATTTTGGTAATAAACGGACCACCGAACTCCTGGCAAGGTCATATTGGTGGCCGAATATGGCTCGAGATGTCTGAGAATATGTGCAAGCATGCACCTCGTGTGCTCGGAGCAGACCCTCTAGACAGAGGCCGGCGGGGCTGTTATATCCCTTGCCAGTGGCGGATAGACAGTGGGAGATGGTTGGCATGGATTTCATAGTTGGCCTGCCCAAGTCTGGTGGCAGTATGGTCATCTGTGTGGTCACCGACCATTTTTCCAAAATGGTGCATCTGGTGCCACTCGCACGCTTGTCTTCCGCTCGTGGTCTTGCCACTTTGTTCATTAAGCACGTATTCCGTTTGCATGGCATGCCGGACAAAATCGTGAGTGACCGAGGGCCCCATTTTGCCTCTCGGTTTTGGAGGGAGCTCTGCAGCTTACTCAGCATCGAGCTAAACTTGTCCTCCGCTTATCATCCCGAGACAAATGGCTTGGTCGAGAGAGCCAATCAGACCTTGGTCACCTACTTACGGCATTTTGTCTCTGCCAGGCAGGATGACTGGGCATCCTTGCTACCTTGGGCTGAATTTGCCCTAAACAATGTGGTGGCTGACTCCACTGGTCAGACGCCCTTCCTCCTAATCTACGGCCAACATCCACACGTCCCTGTCCCGATGCCAGTGTCCTCCACTGACTCCAGGGTGGCTGACTGGGCAGTGGAGGCTTGGGACATTTGGGATCGCACTCAGGATGCTATCCGTGCATCTAAGGAAAGGATGAGGGCATCCGCCGACATGCATCGGCGACCCGCTCCAAGGTTCTCCCCTGGCGACTTGATGTGGCTCTCCACCCGAAATATCAAACTGCGGGTCGAGTCCCCCAAGTTCGCACCGTGTTACATTAGACCTTTCAAGGTCCTCGAGCGAATTAGCTCGGTGGTCTATCGCCTGGCTCTTCCTCCACATTTAATCTCTGGACCCCGAGAGCGTCATAGGCTATGTTGTGAGGCAAAATTTTAACCCCGCGCGTTCCAATTCACCAAACAATTTGGCCTATTATTCTTATCATTTCTATGGTGTTATCGTCCTTCTGTAAAGCTGGAAATAACACAATTTATTACCGTGGCAACACAGACTACCCTCTGACACAGACTGCATTGGGAGCCCAGTATCACACAGGATAGGATTAGATACACGGCTCAGCAGTCAGTACCACACAGGATAGGATTAGATACACAGCTCAGCAGTCAGTATCACACAGGAGAGGATTAGACACACGGCTCTGCAGTCAGTATCACACAGGATAGGATTAGATACACGGCTCAGCAGTCAGTATCACACAGGATAGGATTAGATACACGGCTCTGCAGTCTTTATCACACAGGATAGGATTAGATACACGGCTCAGCAGTCAGTATCACACAGGATAGGATTAGATACACAGCTCAGCAGTCAGTATCACACAGGAGAGGATTAGACACATGTCTCAGCAGTCAGTATCACACAGGATAGGATTAGATAGTATCACACAGGATAGGATTAGATACACGGCTCAGCACACAGTATCACACAGATTAGTATTAGATACACGGCTCAGCAGACAGTATCACACAGAATAAGATTAGATACACAGCTCTGCAGTCAGTATCACACAGGATAGGATTAGATATACGGCTCAGCAGTCAGTATCACACAGGATAGGATTAGATACACGGCTGAGCAGTCAATAACACATATGATAGGATTAGGTATATGGCTCAGCAGTCAGTTTCACACAGGATAGGGTTAGATACACGGCTCAGCAGACGGTATCACACAGGATAGAATTAGATACACTGCTCAGCAGTCAGTATCACACAGGATAGGATTAGATACACGGCTGAGCAGTCAGTAACACACGATAGGATTAGATACACAGCTCAGCAGAAAGTATCACACAGGATAGAGTTAGATACACAGCTCAGAAACAGGATGTGCCAAAGGAGAGGACATTTTCATTCCAAGAATTCCACTCATACCATCTTATTTGTCTTTTTATTTTAAACGCCTCCAGTTTCCAGTTCAACTGCTATTTGCAATGTTCATTAACAATGCTCAGGGTCAGTCCTTGAAAGTAGTAGGGATCGATTTGCAATCTCCATGCTTTTCTCATGGTCAACTTTACGTGGTGTGTTCAAGAGTTGGAACTGCCAAAAATCTGTTCATCTTTGCACCGAAAGGAAAAACCAAAAATCTTGAATGAGTTGAAAATAAAATACTATCAATACTTGGGTAATCATTTAATTTGTGTTGCAAATCTGTAGTGTTGAATATATGATGTGAAATGTTTTCATGTGCAATATAATCATTATCATTTGTTATAACTAACCACAGTTGGTTACTATGCCCAGGCAACGCCGGGCTCTTCAGCTAGTTGAGATATATAATTACTGCAGAGGTGACCGGGGTATATCAGCTATGAACACCGGTGACCTTTCTTACATCAGCGCTACACAATGCAGGAGCGTAATCACTGTCCTGTCTCAGTGTGTTTCAGCTGGCTTGCTGAGCGGTCGCACCATGCCACCGCAAAACAAACCACCTAGATGTAGCAGAACTAGAGTTCTTAGTGGGACACCATCACATAGGGATTCTCGGCAGACAGGTTAGGAATATGATGGTTTATTTTTTATTTTACAGTAATAAATGGGGACAGGGTGACAGAGTGTATTTATTTAGAAGAACTTTGTGTGTTTCTTTCAAATAAAGGACTTTATTCTAGCTGTGTATTTTTTATAATATGACTATGGGGTTAGTAATGAGAGGCGTCTTACAGACTCCTCTCCATTACCCCTGGGCTTGAAGTCAGTGGCCATAAAACAGCTGACATCAACCCCAACGTTATTACCCTATTTGCCACCGCAGGTGGGAAGACTAAAGTGAAGCACCAGATTTGACTCATCTTATGGATGCGCCATTTCTGGGGCGGCTGAGGGCTGATGTTTTTAGTCTAGGAGAGGCCAATATCCTGGCTTATTAATATCAGCCCGCAGCTGTCTGTCTAGCCTTTGCTGGTATTAATTATAGGTGGAACCCCACATCATTTTTTTGGGGGGAGGATCCCCCATTTTAATAACCAGCATAGGCTAAGTAGACAGCTGTGAGCTATTACTAACAGTCTGAGAAGCTCCATGTTTATTAACCCCTTCCCAGGCTTTAAATATCAGCCCCAACTGTCAGCTTTCCCTCTGCTGGTTATTACAAATTAGCTGGATTCCACACCATATTTTTTTAATTCTATATTCTGTATATCTCTTCTATTCTATCCTGATGGTTCACACTGTGAATTGACTGTACTCGGCTGGTAAAATGTCGGGTTTCCTATAAGCTGGGTGCGTAAAAATCGCACAGCACATGCATGGTCCGTGTGACGTGCAATTTTTTTTTCGCACCTATTGTCTTGCATTGGCAAGTCTCATCCAACATACAAGGCCACTCGCAGCATGCTGCAATTTTTTTATAAGAACGATCTGAGCTAAGAAAAAAATTGAAGATCAGCACTGAATTATTGAATAACATTAGAAAGAGCGCAATCCGATTTTTTTTATCAGATTGCATTCGTCCATTTTTAATGCAGTATGAGCCCTAAATGTCCAAGCAAAATGGATGTGACTACATGAAAACTACCCCTCAAAAGACATGGATTGTGCAGTTTTACATGGAACCTAAAAAACAGCCTGTAAAAAACTGCAGTTGCTTTTTTAGGTGCAGAATCAAAGCTTTTCTGTACTATAAAAAACACATTAATAACACTGCTTCACATCTGCACCACAAATGCATCAAATAATGGAGAACATGCATAAAAAATGGAGCAAAAATTCAATAATCACCGCCCCTTCTGAATGCCTTCCTGCCAGGTTAGAAAGAAACAGTAAATAGGTGTGGCTAGGGGAATGGTAAAAATTTGCCGTGGCAGGGTTCGCAAGTCAAATAATTTTTCTTTCTTTCCTGTAAGTTTGGAGGTATGCACTATACATTTTTTTTTTTGTGCATATCTGTAATTTACATTTTGTACTCTCATACTTTCCACAGGTAACCAGTTGGGTTTTGATGCTGTGCATTAGTGGTTTTGTGCCCGCTGCAGAACCTTGCTATTTAATGCTTTTCCCTAGTGTACAATCTACCTGTTCTCTGGTCACAGCCTGTATTACAAGACTTTCATCAAGGAGAAAAATGCAGGTTACTTATAAGAAGCTCTTTGTTTGAGCAGCGTTTAATGTAATGTGATGAAAACATAGAAGAAAGGCCGCGTGATTGATGGAAAGTGGGCAGAGTGCAGGCTGGATGAGAGCAGTTAGTAGCACTGCCAAAAATATACTGAAAAAGTTTGTTGCTCCATAGCCTTTTATGTATTAATGCAAAGTCACTACATTTTACTGTACATTGTTGGCACAAAGTGCGGTGGAGGAATTGTATTTGTTGTTAAGCCTGTGAGAACTTTAGATGTTAAAGAGAACAGTTCACACAGAACATGGGGTCTGATCTGCTGGAAACATGAGCAGGAGGGGTTAAGCATATTAAAGAAGCACTCCTCCTCCCATTAAGTTTTTATCCTCTTAATATATTACAGTCATTATATTATATGGCATTGTGGGCTTACAATTGCTCATTTTGCTTTTCTGCCCAGTCAATTCATTTGTTTTTCCTGCTCTATGTAGACACATGACCGCATATGGCGACTCCAGTTTTTCTCTCTTCTCCCAAAAAACCTCCGCGACTCCTAGTATCCCCTATTCTTAAAATAACACAGACTACCATTTTTTTCTTTGGATAATTGTGGCCACAGCGGCCGATTTTATTAACAAACAATAAACATTAACAATAAACATCCAAATATTAAATGCAAATAATATGAGGGGAGGGTTCTTGGAGCTAAAAGATCTGGCTATAAAACCTTTTTGGCCCAAGACCAAAAACTAAACCACCATGTTACCCTCAGCCGTCCAACCCAGCTCAAGGGCACCGTAACTCCCGTTCCGGGAGACTCACCACCAGAGTTCCCGAGGTAAAAACCCCGTCCAGAGCCCATAACCAAAAAGCCAGATCCCCCATACCATTTTTAAAACTGTCGGGAATATTACTTCCAACTCCTTCGCCGACCAATCACCGTCAACTCCAAGAACCCCACCCCCCGCCAACCACAAACAGCCCTGACCACCTCAGGCTCGTGAGTGCCCCAAAACCACCAAGGCCCTCTCGATCCCCTCCTGTATTGCCAATGCCCACAGGTCAATGCCGATAGAATTTAAATGAACCCCATCACCCAACCAAAAATTACCGACACCTGCCTCCAACTCAAAGTGCCTGACACTAATGCCCCCATTCCTAGACACAAATCCCGACACTGCCCGATTCAATTTGACCCTTGCCCTGTTAATGCCCTTTAAAGACCTCGCCTGCCTCCACTTTTTCCTCGGAACCACGTCCGACCATACAGTCAACACTTCCGGGAAAGATGCCCACAATCTTAAAAAATCGGAACGTATGTCCCTAATTAAGTCCCTCACCGGCCTGACCCCCAAATCGTTACCTCCAGCATGTATGACGATAACGTCAGGGGTTCAGTCCAGGCGGACGGACTTGGCAAATTCCGGGAACACCCTGCTCCACACCATACCACGAAAACCCAACCACCGAACCAGAACCTGTCCCCTCCTAAAACCCAACTGCCTACCATCTGGCCTCGCATCAGCTCGCAGCGCACCCCAATACACATACGAATGTCCAAATATCCAGGCAAGCAAGGGGTCACCACCTGAGAAAACATAACAGATTATGGAAAAACAAATTACTGGACAAAGCCACAACCCCTATTAACGTCGAACATACAGTAAGTAGCGATCCGACTGCCACCAGCCAAATTCCTTTGATTGCCTCCGCCCCCAGACCAAGACTGTCCACTTCAGTTGCCGCCCCGATCCTAAAAGAATGGGACCCGTACCTGTCCTGGGGAAGGCCCAACTCCAACAATCCCCTCTTCAAGACTGCAATGAACTGGAAGCGAGACAAATAGGTGCCATCCGCATGGCACAAAAGAGGCCCCGTCCTACCTGCCCACACATTCCAATATGATTCCAAACAACTACTTGGGCACATTAGTGCCCCACCAATGCGCCCCAAAACTACCCTTCTGCCCCTACCCAGTTGATCAGTTTTTGAACGCCGGATTCAAAAAACGATGCCCCCTGACCAAAATTCCACATCTTCTGCCTGCACCCCACCAGGTGAGACCTTGCTGCATGACACCACCTCACCAATCCGCATTGCTCCAAAAAAGGCCAAAGAAAAAGCCAACCTAAACAGCACCAACTCGAATCCTGAAGTACAAATACCCTCCAGGACTCTGCCTAAGCTTTCCAACGTATTAAACGAAATAGGTCTTCGTTTATCACAAACTTTCTTACCCCTACGAAAGCCTTTTAACGCCTGTCTTACCAAAAAATTCTTTGTCACGTCCGTCATCCCCTGTAACTTGAAACCGAAAGCCAAGCCCGACACAAATTTGTTTACCTTAGCGACGGACCAACCACTGTCGGCCACCTTCCCGACCAAAAACAATACCGCCAACATCCTATCCTCCTCACTATCAACCCCATCCCATTCTGCCATCCAACGCTGCCATACTCGCCACGAGGATTCGTATGCCGACCAGGTCTGCTGCGATAACGATTCCCGGATTAGTCTTCCCGCTCTTCCAAAATCACCTTCCACAGCTGAGAAGGGCATTCCACGCCCGTGGCATCCGCTCCTGGTGCCAACTCTCGAAAACGCCCCCACTGAAAACGAGACAAAGAGTCTGCTATTGAGTTCGTAACACCGGGCATATGCACTGCCGAAATCCCTGCATTCAACTCCAAACAGCGAAGAACCAAAACTCTAACCAATCTGATCACTGGGGGAGAAGAGGCCGACAAGCTGTTAATCACCGCCACTACACTGGCGTTGTCGCAATGAAAACGCACTTTCTGGTTCGCAAATATAGGACCCCACACGAAAACCGACACCACAATAGGAAACAGTTCCAACAATGCCAAGTTTTTTGTATGGCCCAGCAACTTCCATGCCTGAGGCCAACGCCCCACGCTCCACTTTCTTTTGCAGTAGGCGCCGTAACCAGAACCACCCGCTGCATCCGTATAAATCTCAAAATCAAAATTGCTCAATGCCTCCTCCTGCATCAGTGACCGACCATTGTAATTCTGCAAAAAACGCTGCCAAACCAACAAGTCCACCCTATGCTCTTTATTCAAATGAACAGAATGGTGCGGAGCCTTTACTCCTGCTGTCGCACCTGCCAAGCGACGAGAAAAAATGCGGCCCATAGGCATGATCCTACAGGCAAAATTCAAACGCCCCAACACTGATTGCAACTCCTTCAGGGTCACTTTACGCAACTTCACAATCCTATCCACCTCCTGTTTCAACAATGACAACTTGTCCTCTGGCAAACGACACTCCATCCTTTCCGAATCGATGATTATGCCCAAAAAACTTATAACGGTTTTTGGCCCTTCCGTCTTCTCTGATGCAAGCGGGACCCCGAAATGCTCTGCCATCCAAACCATGGCTGCCGACGCATTCCTACACAACGGTGAATCCGGGGGACCAATAAAAAGAAAGTCATCCAGATAGTGAATGATCGATTCCACACCCGCAACATCCCTTACCACCCACTCCAAAAAAGTACTAAACATCTCGAACAACGAACACGAAATTGCACAACCCATCGGCAAACACCTATCAAGGTAGAAATTCCCGTCCCAAAAACAACCCAACAGCGGAATGCTTTCTGCATGAACCGGCAATAACCGAAACGCGGACTCGATGTCCGTCTTTGCCAACAAAGCCCCTGACCCATAACGTCGCACCCAATGCACCGCCGTATCAAAGGAGGTATACTCCACTGAGCACAACTCTCGGTCAATACCGTCATTAACTGACAAGCCCTTTGGGTAAGACAAATGTTGAATCAAACGAAACTTGTTCGGCTCCTTCTTTGGCACTACCCCCAATGGGGAAACAACCAAACCCGCCACTGGAGCCGCAGGGAACGGTCCCGCCATCCTGCCCAATTCCACTTCCTTATTTAACTTCGCATCAACCACCTCCGCATGCATTACTGCCGACCGCAAATTTTTAAACGAAAGCGGAACCACATGGCCGGGAGCCGGAATCCTGAAACCCTCAACAAAACCGTGCCAAAGAACACTAGCCTCTGCCCTAGATGGGTATCTATTTAGAAAGGGGGCCATCTTTTGAACTCTCACCGGGCTCTCCCCCTTGACCGGCACCCACGTTTGGCTTACCCTTCCCCTTCTTAAAACATTTTGAAGCCCCGTGGGAGCCACCGTTACAGTGGGAGCACGCATGCCTGAACTTGCATTTGGTCCCATACTTACACTGCCCATCATTAAATTGCCAGCACGTCCCTGACTTTTCTCTTCCTCCCTGGGTTGCCTGACCACCGCTTCCATGACCTGCTGGCTGACTACTACTGCCCCCGCTCCCGTGAAAGGACTGCCCATACCTCACTGGAGCCATCACCTTCAACCACAGCCCGATATCTTTCTGGTCCCACTTTATCTCTGGCCTTACCGCCTTCCTCTGTCTAAACTGCTCGTCATATCGCAGCCACGCCTGCCCCCCGTATATACGATGCGCCTCCCCAATAGCATCCAAATAACAGAACAAGCCAGAACAATTATCCGGAGACTTTTCACCTATGACACTCGCCAAAATAGTGAATGCCTGCATCCAATTCACAAAAGTCTGTGGAATCAGACGCCACCTCCTCTTTTCCTCCTCTTCTTTCTTACTATCATCTTTTTTCCCCTTATCCAGATTAATTTTTTCTAACGGAAGCAGGGAAAATATCTCAACATACTCGTCACGCCAAATCTTTTCTTTCACCTCTTTTTTCAAATGGGCACCCAGAGGCCCCTCAAAACACACACAAACTTCCCCCTTTGCCCTATCGTCCAGTTTTATCTTATCCCCCTTATCCGTTTCCGTCTGCACTGAGACAGATACCCCCGCCGATGCTCCCTCGTCACCTTCCACAGAGCGAACCGCCTCACCTACTGACTGAGTGACGGAACCACGCCCCGCTAACCATGCCCCCGCCGGGGATGGAGCTGCCTCCCCAATTACCCCCCCTTCCATTCTCCTCAATATTTTTGACATAGTATCTAAAATATCCCTCAGTCCGGGCACCTCAGCCCCGGTAGGACCCCTACGCCCCCCCTGCTCCCTAACATCTCCCATCCTATCTCCAATCTCTTGTAATACAGCCCCTGCGGGCAACAAACAAGACATAGAGCCATACTCACCAAGCTGCGCGGGTGCTGTGTCCCCGCCAGCCGGATATCCAGAATCCTGACGCCTTCCGTCATCCTGAAGCACGCTCGGCTGCTCAAGGCCCGCGCCCCTGGCCTCCTCGTCACCAGGGGGGACCCGAGCACGTGAATCCCGACGCTCCCTTGAACTCCCGCCTGAACGGGATCTGCGACGGTCTCTAGACCCGGACCAGCCTGACCGGTCCGTATGACACTCTAGCCGACTGCCGGACATCCGGTCGGGGGTGCCCATCGCTCTCTCTACCCTCCTTTCTGTGTTGGGGCCAGGTCGGGCGGTCTCCAACTGCCTCCTCCCGCCCGCCGCTCTCTCCGCCGTCCGCGCTGTGCTGGGGCCAGGTGGGGTGTCCTCCCGCTGCCCCCTCCCGCCCGCTGCTCCCTCTGCTCTCCCTGCCGTGGTGGGGCCAGGCAGGGCGTCCCCTCGCTGCCCCTGCCCGCCCGTCGCGCCACTCCATCTGGTGCCCCGACTGCCAGGCACCCCGGAGCAGTCCTCATCCCTGTGGGTACCTGCCGCCACTCCAACAGCCGCCGTCCTTCCTGTCGCCGCCCGCTGCCGTCCCCCCCATGTGGAAGCATACCTGCCGCGGCCTGCTCCATCTCCCTGGGGCCGGCTGGACGCTGCTGGGCCCCACGATGATTCGTCTCCCGCCCGCGACGTCACATCCGGTCTTGCTTCCTGCTCCTGGGTGGCCTCCGTTCTCCGGCTGTAAGCGCCCACAGGCCGGCTGAGCGGATTCCTGCCGGGACGGGCGCTAGGAGGGGAAGCGACCCCAGAGCCTGCGCCGCCCACAGGGTCCCTGGAGGGGCACCGCAGCCGTCGCCTGCTGCGCCGCGTCACCTCTGGTGACAGCCTTTCGGGGGGTCTGGTCCTTCTTCCTCGCCGGCTGGTCCCTGGAAGGTCTGTTGCTCTGAGGAGGGAGGAAAGCTGGGTTTGAAGCCATCCTCCCCTCCTGGACCGGGCTGCCTCGTGAAGTCTGGCCATCAGCTGCTCCACTGTCTCCATCTGGTTGCTGTCCGTAAGGTAGGGTCTTCTCTCCTTCAGTTACGTTGGTGAAGTGTGGCTTTTCCCGCACTTTTTCCCTGACCAGGCTGCCCCCCCACCCCAAACCCCTCCCCTGGCCCTGCCCAGCCAATCACTATTACCCGGCCATAACAAGTTCAAAAACTTACCCGCCCATTGCAGTCATGGGGGCTTCCTTTAGGCTGTGCCCCCTCCAGCCCCCTTCTGGAAGTCTCTTGTCCCTGCATTTATCATTCCCCTCTTCATCTCTTGACCTAGCTCTTTCCTCCTCCCTCCCTGCCAGGTACTTTTTGCAGTGACACATGACTCAAAGAGGAATTGACCTTGTCTTTCTTCATAAAGTTTAGAAGAATTCAGCTCCTCAGTTTTTAATCACTTGATGTCATAGACCTAATGGAAAAGAGAAGAATTATCTGGGTAGAAAGGCAAAATGAGCAATTGTAAGTACACAGTGCTTTATAATATGATTGCAATATATTGAGAGGATAAAAAAACTGATGGGAGGAGGAGAAGTGCTTCTTTAATCCTTTAAGACATATGAGGGCTTGGGATTTTTTGCAGAATTAGTTCTAATTTTGATTGAGACTATTCATTTTACCATAAAATATGCTGAAAAATGAAAAAATAAAACAAATGGTATGAAATGATGACATTAAAAATGCAATTCCACCATTTTGGTTTTGCTTTTACGACGGCCATTATTTTTTAAAAATGATTCTAAATCATGATTCTCCAGAACAATATGATTACGGCGATACCAAACTTGCATCAGGTTTTTTTTTATTTAAGTGCTGAAAATAATTCAGAATTACGTAATGAAAAAAATGTTTTATGCTTTCTGTCACCATTTTCTGAGACCCGAGGACTTGTTTGGATTTTTTGATAACGTATATTTTATAATGCAATACCACAATCCTGAATAATATTATGTAAATCATGCGGTCTTCTGAGCTTCAGAGGAGTACCAAGATGACAGCGACAGGGGGCTTCAGCAGGCCCCAGACTGCCATGGTAACCAAGAGGTCAATCTCACCCACACCCATGGCTTTGAGAGACAGATGCCGATTATGTAATATACCCGACATCAGCTGCCTGTGGCGGGAACTCAGTTCCTGAGCCCCCTCCACACACACGGACCCCTTTCAGGACTTTAATTCAAATTCTATTGCAGGAGATAGTCGATGTATAGGCTTTTGGGTCATAATTCAGTACAACCTGTAATCCATTTATTGAAATTCCTGCTCATTGTTGGCATAGCGGTATCTTCCTCTTGTTCCTGACATCTTCAGCACTGATTAGGCTTTGCGTTGTCATGGCAGCGGAGTAGGCCTCACATTCACTTTGCTTTATCTAAGGTTTATTATGTTGTGTAGTCTGAAGATGCAAAACAGAAGCCGCGGAGACACCCTCAAATGTTTCTCAACGCAAGCAATGACTAGCCAGGTCTTTCACCGGGAAGGAACAACCATGGGAAGGGCAGTCTCCAATGAAGGAAACCACCTATGCCAAAACATGGTGTCCATCCACAGACAGCTGTTTCGGGGTATTTGCCCCTCATCAGTGTGGAATAGGATACTGGTTAGTAGGAGCAATGCCTAGTAGAAGACTGTGAAAAATGAGGATGAGTGACCACATGGAGATCAACATCCAACACTGCGGAGACACCATCACGTGTTTCTCAACGCAGTGATTCTAGAGCAATGCCCCCATCCCTTATGGGAAATATGCAAAACATGCAAAACAGAAGCCGCGGAGACACCATCACATGTTTCTCAACGCAAGCAATGACTAGCCAGGTCTTTCACCGGGAAGGAACAACCACGGGAAGGGCAGTCTCCAATGAAGGAAACCACCTATGCCAAAACATGGTATCCATCCACAGACAGCTGTTTCGGAGTATTTGCCCCTCATCAGTGTGGAGTAGGAAACTGGCAAGTAGGAGCAATGCCTAGTAAGGGATGGGGGCAGTGCTCTAGAATCACTGCGTTGAGAAACACGTGATGGTGTCTCCGCAGTGTTGGGTGTAGTCTGAAGAGACCTAGCTGTATAATGATGCATATTCGATTTGCATCAAATAAATTTCATGTGAATCCTAATTTCAACAAATTCACCCATCCTTAGTCCTAGGCATCCCAGAGCATAACAGTGGCGTTCTTCTGGCATAAGTCCTTAGTTTTTGTCAGAGGGTAGCAGAACAATTTTCAACCCTTTTAAGGAATGACTCACTTTTTCTTCTTAAGGCTGTGTGCCCACGTTGCGTTTTTTTAAGCGTTTTTTGAAGCATTTGTGCCGGATCAGACGCTTCAAAAATGCTGAATTCAATTGAATGCATTTTTGGCTTTTTGTGCCAATGCATGCGTTTTTTCCGCTCAGAAAACGCTTAGCGGCTAAAAACGCAGCATGCTCATTATTTTCCGCATAGGTCCGCGTTTTTAGATGTTTCCAAGCTTTCCAGAAACCGCGTGGAAAAAAACGCATTAAAAACGTGCGGTTTTTGTGCAAAAATCGCACAAAAAACGCGCGGAAATAAAATGTGCGGTTTCTGGGAAGGAGTCCGGTTTTCTGAGCGTTTAAAAACGCTAACGTGGGCACATAGCCTCAGTATTTAGATACAGGACTAGGGCAGCAAACTCCATCTTTGTCCCAGGAGAAGCAACGACTAGGACCCCAATTCATCAAAATTTTTACACCAGAATTCAGGTGTAAAAAAAGATTTTTGCACAATGCAAGAATGTGCAAAAATGTTGCAAATTTTCACCATTTTCCCCCAGCTCTGACAGGGGCAGGACAGGGCATGGCAATCCACACTTGTCAAATTCATGAGTGGCAGCATTCCTTATGCCACAAATATTACTCCAGTTTCTGACTGTAGTAAGATTTGCGATAGACGCCTCGCCTGATTCATTAAGAGTTGTGTGACTATTAATGAATTAGGTAAGCACATTGCAGTCCACCCCCCAGCCCTTCTTGAAGAATAGCGTTTTTCACGATGGGCTTGATGAATAGGGGGTTTTAGACCTCGATTCATCATTGTCGTTTTTAAGCAACTATTCTTTTTTGCGTTGTGGTATTCATTGCAGTTTTTTGGAGACAAAATGTTCAAAATTGGCACACAAGCTTTATGAATTTTTCCTCAAATCCTATAAAAAGTTGTCATTTATTTTTGTCCTAAACTTTTTTTTGTAACCGTTTAATGCAAAAAGCACATGTTTTACAAATAAATATCACAAAAATTGTGCCAAAGTTTTTGCCGTGGATAAAATCGCTTCAGATGGAGACTGGAGTATGGTATATTTGCGACCAATTTTAAGAATTTTTGAAAAGTGGTGAATGAAGCAAAAATATCTGAAAACCCTAAATTCTATCCATAGTTGCAAACTAAATAGGTTAAAACAGGCGTACACATATTAAATAGTTTTTAAAATAAAGCACAAATGGAAAGATAAATATGCCTCAAACAAGATAAAAGGCACAAAACACTAGACTAAAGAGGAGCAAATAAAATAATGAATTGGACCGGTGGCCACAGATCATGCGACAGTCCATCATACTGTGTGGAGGGTTGTGTGGGGGCAGTTATACTATTTGGGGGCTATATGGCGGGCCATTATTCTATTTACAGTGCTATAATGTGAAGGTCATTATACTGTGTTGGAGGGCTATGTGGGTGCTATTACTGTATACTGTTTGGAGGGCTAGAGGGTGCCATTATACAGTGTGGAGGTTTGTGTGGGGTCCATCATACAGTGTGGAGGGTTATTTACTGTTTGTGGTGTGTGGAGGCATTATACTGTATGGAGAACTGTGTGGGGGCCACAGTTGGGGCATAATACCGCTTGTGTCAGAGACACCGCACTACACTCGCTCACAGAGCCAGTGCGCGTGTCCTGAGTACAGAAACAGTGCTAAAAGATACCTGTGGAACAGGGCAGCAGAGGTGACAATGCGTGCTTCAAACTATTAGTGTCAGGGTCCAGTCAGCGCCGGAAAGTAAAGAGGCACAGGACCTGCGGACACTGAAATTAGCAAGCTGGCACAGGACCTATGGTCAGGTGACTGCAAGGGGGCGGGGCTTAGCGTCCTGCTTTCAGATATGACAGGACACCATACAACAACTCAGAGTCAGGCAAAACGGAGGTCACAACAGTACAGGCAAACAAGGCACAGGAGGGACAAACAGACGGGTAGTCAGACAAAGCCAAAGGTCATACACAAGAGGGCGACGTGGTACCAAGGGGACGAGCAGAGAGAAGTCGGGTCACAAGCAGAGAGTCATACATGAGAGGTAGCGCAGTACAAGAGGGGCAGGCAGAACTCGTAACAGGGACAGAACCGGATCAAAACCAAACAAGCAAGCAAGATATCAGGCACAAGGCACACGTACGCACAAGGTCAACTAACTCAGCCGAGGGCAGGAGTATAACTGACACTGGACCTAGGTCCAGTGAGCATTAAATAGCCCCCCTCTGCCAGAGAGAGGTGGAACAATTAACCCCCAGTCTGATCAGGACGGGCCAAAGCGAAACCCCGTCCTGGATCATGACAGCTTGGAGGTGACTATACACTGTCGAGGTGTACAGTAGGGTCATCATCCTGTGTGTGTGGAGGGTACTGTGGTGGTATCATACTGTATTTGGGGGGCACTTTTGTTGGAATCATACTTTATGGGGTCAATGAAAGGGGAATGTAGGAGCTTCAATAGGAGGAAAATTACAATTTAAGGGTTGCAAAGTTCTGAGATGTGCTCTTCTGTGACACCATCATTTTTTTTTTCCTTGGGGTGGGGACAATTAGAACATGTGCTATGGGGACCCTAATACATTTCCGTTCTGTCCCATATGAGAAATACTAGTGGTAATACAAGGTTGGTTTGGGTAAGGGGATTTCACAGTGGGGCAATGAACTTGTAATTGTTCCTCTGAAAAATCCTTTTTGTTCTGGCATTTACTGTAATAGTTTTCCCAATCATAGAAATTTCCCCAAACAGAACAAGTTTTCAGTACAAATATTTTCATCCATCAGCATCGTCAGCTCCTGTGAATAGTGCTATTGTTTGTGGATTTCCTTCTTCAATTGATGACACAACCATTTCATTGCTTGAACTTTGTAATTCTGTGTTTTGGGTCATCAATGGATGTTTTCAATATAAATGAGACCACAGAATTTATTGAAGTAGACCATTATATGCAAACCAAAGCACATCTTTACCTCTGTTTATAAGTAAGAATATCCAATACAATGCACTGGCTTTATTAAACCCAGTGCGTCCGTGATGCAGCACAGTATGACTATACTACCTGAAAATGCAAACAAATGTTGCTGGCGCCACCTAGCGGGACATTAAGGAATGACAGGCTCATATATTTGCTCTTGGTATTCTAAACTATTCTAGAGCTGGGGGACAAAATAGGCGTAAATTATTGCTACTATAAAAACTGGGAAGATGCAAAACTGTAAGTCAGTCTGGAACTTGATGCCTCAACATTATGAGACATAATCAACTGGGCACCCCGAGCCCCAATAATGGATCCCAAAGATCCAGAAGAGAAGCACATTTGATTCAAAGACACTAAATTTAATCTCCGGCAAGTTTGTAGACCGTGTAAGAATTGGCCGGCCATCTCGTGTTATGGAGCCTTCAGGACTCATAATTTTGATTTCACAATGGGTTTAATTAATTGAGTTTTACCAAAGACACATTAAGCTATCTAAAGTCTTGATTTTGACAGTTGATGCATGTTGCCCAATCCACAGGCAGCATGTAGCAGTGGTTGATTTCAGCTATACTGTTAAAGCCGTCAGTGATCGAGATGCATGGGAGACTAGTCCATCAGGCAAGTCCCCACGGCTCACCCCGTTCAATGACTGACCGGTCTCTTCTGCCAGCGCCTGTATCTCTATATAGAGCCTGCCGCTGGGTCACATGACTTTTCTCAAATATTTTCCCAGTTTCATGGATGGTATGACATGGGCTGCGGATTACGTCCGGGTTGTGTCAGGAATACACATACATCGCCATCTTATCCAGCAGTGACGCATCATCTGACACTTACTCATATGAAGTTCCCATTGGCTGCGAGTGCCATTTAACCAGACCCCTACCGCTATAATACCACCTACAGACAAAGGCAGACACCAAAACCTGCATCGGGGTGAGCGCTATCTTGGCAGGTGAGAATCTTTAATGGAAGTTTCCCCAGTTATGTCTATAGAATTTATCGCACGTTGCATATTATTGGATATTACATCCAGGCTTGTCTCTTATGTGGACGGTTACCTTAATCTAATAATTGATGTTTCCATATCATTAATATACCTTCCTATATTACTATATACCTACCATCTTGATGCTGTATGCGTTATTTGTTTACATGTGTCATGTATTTTTTTGATCTCCTGCCAAGGTTGTTTGCCACTTTCTCTATGTGACCCACATTTTAACGTACCTGCAAATGTAACAAAATGTATAAAGTATTTTTATGATTACTCACCTATTAGATGGTATCTCTGGACATATAACCATTCTTTTTGCCTTTTTTTCTGTTATATGTTTTATCACCATTCTGTCCCTAATTCTTATATTGTCCAAACATATATTAAATAACACATGGTTTATTATACCCATGTGATAAAATAGAGCATCTACACGGACACATTTTATTTATTGAGATATTTCATTATCCTGTTTTCACTTCAAGTACAAGAGATGAGCTGATTGATCTGCGGAGATATGAGTTTGAGTCAAATATCCTGCAATGTGCGGTTTTACTCGAATTCTCATACTTTGAGATTCAATTCACAGTTCACAGAAAAAATATCTTGCCCGGCACACACACAGGTGACGCTTATAGAGTGGGCTAGTGTTTTTTTGCATGGCCGAGTGGGCATTCCCATAATACCCTATACCTATGACATCCTATGGATTATCATACCTGGTATAATGGTGGTCGGTAGCTTTGCCATCACAGATCAGCGGTTCCCAACAGAGACACTGGGTAAATCTCTCTTTTCTGTAAAGTGTGAGCTCCTATGATATGCAGAGCTCTCACTCGCCTGTATTCGTGAGCAAGTATGGTCAGTGTCTCGCTCTCTTCCTCCTATAGAGTGTAAGCTCTCCTGATCAGTGGGGTCCTCTCTCTCATCTGTAGAGTATAAGCTTTTATGGTTAGTGAGGTCCACTCTCTCTCCCTCTCTTTCTCGTCGTCTGTTTAGTTTAAGCTCTTACAGTCAGTGGAGTCCTTCCTCCCGCCTGTAGAGTGTAAGCCCTTATGATCAGCAGGGTCTCTCTCTCTCCTCTACTCCACGTGTTTTTTATTAACCATTACAAGCTTTCCAGTATTGAGATTCACGTAAATTTATTCACCACAAATCTAATTCTTGAGGACAATTCGACAAAGTCGGCAAATTCGAATTTCAAATGATTGGCTCATCTCTACAAAATACCCTATTTTTTAACAAGTGTTGCTATTTACTTACTTCAATGATCCTAGACATTATGTTTTTATTCTAGGTCATATTTCTTTGCTAATGGCCACAGCGTATATGTGCACCAGCAAATTACACTTGTACCATCACCGGTGTGCTGGCCCTTGTTTTTGCATTTGCTTTAGTTTCTTGCACTTAGTACATTTTGGGGTGTTGCCCCCCCCCCCGGGGGGCTATGCTCTGTACTCTGCTCAGCTTTCCACAGGCAGGTGTAAAACAGTCTGTCCCAGGTTCTTCTCTGCGCCTGTCTACTATGAGGCCTGGTCGGCACATAGTAGCAAGGTGAGTAATTGAGTTAGGGACTATTCTGGTTGGGTACACCTTATCGCAGAGGGATGGCCTTTATGCTTTTTTGATTAAAAGAATGTTAACTAAGTACACTATATTTGTTACATTTGTTTTTATTTATTTTTTCACTGTAGTGTGTCTACCCATTTTAGGTTATAAAGTATCAACCATCCAAACATTTCAAATAAATAGTAACACATTTTTCACCTTTAAATTGTGATTATTAAATTACCAGATTATCAGACATTCCAAATGTCAGATTAGCACAATTCCAGATTATTGGGTGCCAGAAAGGACTTTACCTGTACATCTAAAAACACAAGTTCCAAAGAACACACTACACCTTGTGTCCGAGGCAGCTGCTTCCAATGGAGTATAATTCACCGACTTCATTGAAGTATCACATTTTAGCAGAAAGCCGCTCACCTCATAGAACTTTACATCTGTCCCTTCTTCCCTCCATGCTTAATTCTGTTGTCTTTAAAGGGTTTGAACTTAATCAGATATAGCGAGGATTACAGGTATCCCGATCCTGAAGGAATAGAAAAGACCACTTTGCTTGTCAAATGGAGAGTCTGATACCCTATGAAAGTCTGACTGGCTCCTCCAGCAAGAAACAGGTTAATCTTCACTTAGGGGTGTTATAGACTTCAAGGGGCACAGAATGACTCCTTCTAATCTCTATAAAAGGGAAAGCAGTGTTAGCCGAAATCAGAGGAACATTTTGTCAGAAATCAGAGGCTAATCCTCTTCCATTTAATGGTTTGAGTGGAGTGACTCCGAGAGTAAACAGTCACGCAGATTAAACTGCAAAACTTAATTGGGCGTAACCAACACCAACGACATCATCCTAGACTAAGCCCCTCATAGACTTCTTCTCATGTCTTAAGCCTTCACTATAAGAACCATTCATGGTTTTTATCACATTTCAGTCTCAAATTGAAGATTCCAATATCTGAGCCAGCCATCAGGACGCTGCTCGGCTCCCAATATAAGAGGGCAACCCCAAAAGTGGTCTCAGATCTGTGGGTACAAAATAGGGACTATTGTTTCCAAATAAACTGGCATTGGCTCCGAAACTGAACGCCACCTATTAAGCAACTGCTGTTTACAGTTTAAGTTAGAAAAAAAAAATAACATTCAAGACTATTGCCATATTTATGAATCACAAAGTCACATTTTCTAAAAAAAAAAAAAAGATGAAAATGTACAATAAAGTTCCTCTTCTGTCCATCAACTAAGAATTTAGTCTGTTAGAGGGACAGTTTGTGCTTCAGAGCTGTGATGTCTTCTATAACTAAGTACTTGCAGCAATTTTGGAGACCATGCAGTGCTGGTTTTGGTCAAACAGATCTAGTATGTGTGTTCCAGATAATATATCAAGACTAATGCACTACTTACTATGACTGCATAGTAAATATTTCACTCTGATGAATCATAATCTACAAATACTATTAAGCTAAATAAATTTTCTTGCCCCTTTAACATGAGGGGTTTTTATCAATGGCCTTTATCTTGATCTTGAACCATGGTAACTTCATGGATGAGCAATCTGTAGGAAGATCGATCTTGTGCAAGCCTAGATAGGACCACCAGGGTCTTCTCCACCATTATTTTGATAGTATCAAGCCATCAGGTTGTTGGGCTTCCTCTTCACCTTGTTCCTTCTATTTTTCCAACCATGAGGTCCTTCTCCAGTTATCTGTAATACTGTGCCCAGTTCTGGACACCACATTTCAATGGAAGTCTTCAAACAGAGGCTGAACAGACATCTGTCTGAGATGGTTTAGCGAATCCTGCATTGAGCAGGGGGTTGGACACGATGACCTTTTAGATCCCTAACAATTCTAACATTCTATGATTCTATAATTCCAGTGATTGAGTGATTGCGCTCTTCGTTTGATGTGTCCAAACTAAGCAAGTCGTAGCTTGGTGATCCTTGCTTCGATTGATATGTGTAGCTTGATTTGTTTGTTCTTCATGCCATCCATGGTATTGATAAGATCCTTCTCCAGCACCACATTTTGATGGCGTATATTTTTCTTCTGTCTTGATTCTTTATCATCAACGTTTTGGATCCATATGTTTCCACAGAAAAGATCAGACTATGTACAAGCTGGGTCTTCGTTGGCAGTGAAATGTTCCTTGATTTGAAGACCTTGTTCAGTAACTTCATTGTTAATTTGCCGCCGTTGACTAGGTTGAAGTCCTTTACAATTTCTAGTTTGTAGCTGTCCATCTCAAATGTGTCCCAGTCATGCCTGGCAGTAGTCAATATCTTTGTCTTCTTTGTGTTGAGTAGCAGTACCACGTTCGAGCTTTCCATTTTGACACTCCACAGTAAGTCATCATTCAATCTATGAGAACTGAAAAAAATCCAGCGTGGAGTGAAATGGATAAAAAATACCTTTATTTTGTAGTTACTTTAAAAAGGGGAAACAATTCCACATGATCATACAGACAGATATAGCTCCATAAAGACAGATCAACGCGTTTCGACATGAGTCTTTGTCAAGATCTTAGATCATTCAATCTATGCTTGTTGCTATTAATGTCATATTGTATGCTCCTACCATATTATGTAAGGGCCCTTATGTCTCCACTAATCTCAGGACTGTTCAGCTTTTCAGCAGAATCGTCAGCTCTCAGTCATTGTGGTAGAGTTAATTATTTTAATTATTTTACTTGGGACCTTCAAGAACCATTATCTGCACCAACAACATTAAGTATACATGAAAGAACTGACACAAACCAAACCACAGATAGTTACACTGTACGGCATTAAATGTTCTAACAATTAACACCGAGCCATCTACTGTGAGCTCAATATATCTCCTCCGCATGAGTCTGCAACACCCTTCTCAACAACTGATTCTCAATCCATTAGGTCCACCCTCTTCCTCAGCCCTAAACATCTCTGTCGGCAGTCATTAGCATTGCCATAATATCAGTCATGTACTCAGTTGGGCAACATTGCAAGTACAGAAGTCATTGTGCTTAAAAATTCCTAAAAAAATTGAACTTTTATAAGCTTGGATCTTGGGTTATCTCCTTCCTTCTGTGCAAATGTTAAACATCTTTTGGTTATCATGCATGGATTTAATTTCTTTCTCTGCATCTTTTATCCATTTATTATCTTCCACATAGAGAGCTTAGGTATGTCTTCCCAAGGCGTGGGTTCATATATACTGACTATGAGTGACTTTTATGAAAGACATGCAGGTGGTTTACCTTTGGTTTCCTCTCACTGAACACTTTGGTTCCATATCTGGGTTTGGTTGTATCTGCTCCCTTTTAGTATTTGGTCTTGGGCTGACTTTAGCCATTTGGTCAATATCAGTTTTCACTTATGTTTCCACTGATGTCATTACATTTTCTTTCAAGTCCTCAATGAAAGTAACGCTGTTGCTAATGATAACTTTCTGTTTTGGGGTTTAGGATTCTGTGCTCTTTGCAATTGTCATTGTATTGAACAAAGATTCTAATCCTCTGTTTTGGAGTTTGGTGTGTTTTTCTTTTGAATTATAGACAAATGCTTATGTGTTTTACACGTGACTTCCCACAGTTTGTATGGAGTTTTCTACAGTATTTCTTTGTCTTGTGTCTGGATAGTGCTTACATATTTAAATTCCCAGATGAGCATTGCATGGCCCATAAGTCCCCTTAGCCCCTTCCCCAGCTTGGCACTCTCTACAAGAAGAAATATTCCCCCTTACACCCCCAGTTAGGCCTCTTTCACACATCAGTTTTTTGCCGTCAGGCGCGATCCGGCTTTTTTTTGTAAAACCGGATCCGGCAAAATGCAATGCCGGATCCAGTTTTTCCCCATTGACTTGCATTAGCGCCGGATCACGCCGGATGGCATTGCGTTTCATCCGTTTTTTGCCGGATCCGGCTACTTGTCTCATTCCGGCGTCTGGAAAAAATGGCTACTGTAACGTTTTTTGTCTCCGGCGAAAAAGCCGGAAGCGCCGGATCCAGCGCTTCCAGCTTTTTGCTACAATGAAAGTCTATGGGCGCCGGAATGCGCCGGATCCAGAAAAAGACGGATCCAGCCACCGGATCCGTTTTTTTTAAGTCTGCGCATGCTCAGATCCAATTGGCCAGCCCCCAGGAAACAGATATAACCTGCTAGACGGATCCAGCAAAAAAACAGATCCGTTTCTACAGTTCTCCAAAATTTATGCCGGATCCGTTTTTTCTAAAAATAGCCGGATCCTGCCTGACGGCAAAAAACTGATGTGTGAAAGTAGCCTTAGAGAGACGTTTCACATTGTCAAGTCAGATCTTCTGCTTGCACTGAGGAGGGACATACAGACGAAAACTTGTGTCTGCAAATGGAGTTTCTGGTTTGGCTTCTTAATCATAAGTCATGTGGCAAGACTCATTAAAGGGTCAATATTGACTTTTAGTATTCCAACTTCCACGAGGTGGCACTAATGTTCAGTTCTTACTTGGTAAATTTGTGCATAGACTTTGTGCGATCCGATACACCAGAAAGGCCATCAAGAAGAGAAAAAATATAACCAAAGGTGTGCCGTGCTCAGTTAAAGGGAATCTGTCACCATATTTTTCGCCAATCAGCTGCCGGTACCGCCATCAGGGGCTTATCTACAGCATTCTGTAATGCTGTAGATAAGCCCCCGATGTAACCTGAAAGATAAGAAAAACGAGTTATATTATACTCACCCAGGGGCGGTCCTGGTCCGGTCCAGGTCCGATGGGTGTCACGGTCTGGTCCAGAGCCTCCCTTCTTCTAACGGTGACGTCTTCTTCTTTGCTTCCTGTCGTGGCTCCTGCGCAGACACACTGCACTGCCCTGTTGAGGGCAGGAGCCGCGACGGGAAGGAAAGAAGAGGACGTCACCGTTAGAAGGGAGGAGCTGGACAGGACGGCGACACCAATCGGACCGGACCGACCGCCAGGGTGAGTATAATCTAACTCTTTGTTCTTATCTTTCAGGTTACATCGGGGGCTTATCTACAGCATTACAGAATGCTGTAGATAAGCCCCTGATGGCGGTGCCGGCAGCTGGTGAAAATAGGGTGACAGATTCCCTTTAAGTGTTTTGCCCATATATCGCTGGGGGTTTCAGCACTCAAACCCTTACCGACCAGAACTTCTAATATGTCTCCATGTCATGAAATTACAGGTACGGTACACTTCAAACACCATTGCAATTTCTGTAACTGGTGAATTTTCTTATCTCCTCATGAATCGCAATTTACTATGCATCACTTTTATCTGTCAAGCTATGTCCAATATGTACTGGTACTTAAATAACTTGTGGCAGCTCAGTTTGGATTCCACTGGATATTTCTGCTCAGGATGATCCTAGCCACAGCATTTTCATCTCACCCGCACAGACTTGTCTCATCAGGATAAAACAATGTGCTGTCTTAATACTTTATAAACTTTGCTTCACTTGGGCATAATAAGCAATTCATTGGGGATTGCAATTCGTTCCCGGAATTTCCAGGAAAAACAAAGTTTTGTAAGTAATAGAATAAGTCTATGTAACTTTTATTCAGCAAGCTACTGAAAATAAATATTTATCATACCTCCCAACTTTTGAAGAAGGGAAAGAGGGGCAAAGGTTGCATTTGCGTGCCACCGCAAATTTTAGACCATGCCCTGACCACACCCATTTTGTGACTAGTCACACCCATGTACACGCCCAGCCGCACCCATTTAGAGCTGGTGACCACACTGACTGGTACTTGGGGCATAGTGGCTGGCACTGTGGGCACAATTACTGGTACTAAGGAAAAGAAAGAAAACAGAGAGAGAAAAAAAGAATATGGAGAGCAAGAGAGAAAGAAAGAACAGAGAGAGAAAGAGCAGAGAGAAGAAAGAACAGAGAGAGAAAGAAGAAAGAACAGGAGAGAAAGAAAGAGGGGAAGAAAGAACAGAGAGCGAAAGAAAGAACAGAGAGAGAGAGAAAGAAAGAGGGGAAAGAAAGGACAGAGAGAAAGAAAGGGGAAAGAACAGAGAAAAATAAAGAGGGGAAATAAAGAAAGAACAGAGAAAAAGAAATAAAGAGAAAGAAAGAACACAGAGAGAAAGAAAGAGGGGACAGTAAAAAAGAACAGAGAGAGAGAAAGAGAACAGAGAGAGAAAGAAAGAGGGGAAAGAAAAAACAGAGAGAACAGATAGAAAGAAAGAAAGAGAGCGGAAAAAAGGGGAAAGAAAGAAGAGAGAGAATGAGGGGAAAGAAAAAAAGAAAGAACAGAGAGAAAGAAAGAACAGAGAGAGAAAGAAAGAACAGAGAGAGAAAGAAAGAACAGAGAGAAAGAAAGAAGGGAAAGAAAGAACAGAGAGCGAAAGAGGGGACAGATAAAAGAACAGAGGGAGAGCGAAAGAAAAAAGAGGGGAAAGAAAAAAAGAATAGAGAAAGAGAGAAAGAAAAAGAAAGAAAGAGATAAAAGAAAGAAAGAACAGAGAGAAAGGAAGAGAGGGGAAAAAAGAACAGAGAGATAGAGAGAAAGAAAGGGGAAAGAAAGAACAGAGAGAGACAGAGAAAGAACAGAGAGAGAAAGAAAGAAGTAAAGAAAGAAAGAACAGAGCGAGAGAAAGGAAGAGAGGAAATAATGAAAGAAAGAGGGAAAGGAAAGAACAGAGAGAGAAAGAAAGAACAGAGAGAAAGAAAAAAAGAAAGATTAGCGAGAGAAAGAAAGAACAGAGAGAGAGAAAGAAAAAGAGAGGGAAAGACAGAACAGAGAATGAGAAAGAAACAGAGAGAAAGAAAGAACAGAGAATGAAAGAAACAGAGAGAGATCCAATAAAGATACTATAGCAGCCCGGCTCTCATTGTAATGCCCACCTGAGCCTCCCGATGCAGGACATATCATGATCCGCTCACATGGCTGGCATCCCTGATTCCAAGGCGATCCTGCTGTCCGCGCTGTCGGAGGAGGACATGGGGATGGATCTGAAGCATTCCTGGTTCCGTCACAATCTCCTCATGAAATTACCTCATTTCTGGTCAGCTTTCAGCACATCACTTCCGGTGGAACGTTATGTGCGAGTTTTAAAATGCTCCTCGGGGCTCCGCCTTGTACTCCTGTGTCCGTGGTAAAAGCCCACTTTGTATGCCTCATACACACTTGGCTCCGCTCTTTACATCCAGTACACATATGGCTCCACTCCGTACACCTCGTACATGCGCGGCTCTGCTCCGTACACCTGCGGCTCCGCTCCGTACACCTCGTACACACGCAGCTCTGCTCTGTTCGCCCCGTACACACACAACTCTGTACACCTCGTACACGCGCGGCTCCGCTCCGTACACCTCGTACACTTGGGGTTCCGCACACACACGGCTCTGCTCCGTACATATCGTACACGTGCGGCTCTGCTCCGTACACCTCGTACATGCGTGGCTCTGCTCCATACACCTCGTACACACGCGGCTCCGCTCCGTACACCTCGTAAACACACGGCTCCGCTCCATACACCTCGTACACACGCGGCTCTGCTCCGTACACCTCGTACACACACAGTTCCGCTCCGTACACCTCGTACACACGCGGCTCTGCTCCGTACACCTCGTACTCACACAGTTCCACTCCGTACACCTCGTACACACGTGGCTCCACTCCATACACCTCGTACACACGAGACTCCGCTCCCCACACCTCGTACACACACGGCTCCGCTCCCCACACCTCGTACATACACGGCTCCGCTCCCCACACCTTGTACACACGCGGCTCCACTCCGTACACCTCGTATACACATGGCTCCGCTCCGTACACCTCATACACACACCGATCTGCTCCCCACACCTCGTACATACACAGGTCCTCTCTTTACACCTCGTACACACGCAGCTCCGCTCCGTACACCTCGTACACATGCAACTCCGTTCCCCACACCTCGTACACATGCGGATCCGCTCTGTACACCTCGTACACACGTAACGCTCTGTACAGCTCGTACACACGTGGCTCCGCTCCGTACAGCTTGTACACACACGGCTCTGCTCCGTACACCTCATACATGCATGGTTCCGCTCCGTACACCTCGAACACACATGGCTCTGCTACATCCACACTGTAAACCCCCTCCTGACCCCACACAGAAGCTTTACCTCATCCAGCACCATGACAACCAGCACAGCAGAGTCCTGCAGAGTGCAGACAGGCACGAGGCCCCTGATCATGTGACTTCTGACTCCTCCCCTCTCACAGGTCCTGTGCGCACAGAACACACAGCCCAGCCACATCATTGCAGGCTGCGGTCGGTGCATGGGGGGTGTGGCGGATCAGTGCAATGCGGGAAAAATAGCATCCCGGGCGGGACGTGGGAGGGAGGTGTCAAAAACGGTACTGTCCCGCGGGAATCGGGACGCTTGGGAGCTGTATTATTAATGTAGACAGACAATCCTTCTCTATATGAAGCTTCTTGCAATGTGCCACAAATATCATATGCTTATTTTCTTTAAAAAGAGCCCCAAATACCGTTCACAGGTAAAGAGACAATTAATGAAGATGTCACATAAAGAACACTATTTTAAGTAGAAGGCAGCATAATAGTTGATCAGAGTGAGTCCGTCTTTGGAGACCCCTATGTTCAGCCAATGGGGGACACAGACAGAACATGGCCCCCCTGGGCATGAAGAGTATATGGGGTCTTTGTGGACGAATGGCTCATCATAATGCATGGCTTTATGTGTCTGTGATAAAAGTTACTTGCTGCTTTGAAGCTGGAGGTGGCCACCTTTACCACTTGGACCTACCCTGTGTGGCTTCACAGTTTGCACCAATGGTATGTCTGCTTCTATGTTCAGCTATTAATGGAGTTTTCAGTCGCATCTGAACACATTTCCTCTACAGTGTACACTGCGGGAGAAAAGTGGTATGACACTCCATTAGTTTTACTGCAAGGTCAGACCAAGTCTACCAGAGGTAGAGCTGCTCTTTGTTACCGGCTCTCCACTCATCCATATGCTCTAAGAAAGCATATGAGAAAAATCTTAAAACAACCCGCTTTAAGGGAACCTGTCACCACATTTGAGCGATCTGACCTATTAATATGGGCAAACAGGTTATAGACTGCTGAAAACAGTCCTACCTGTATGCCTCATATCCGATGCCTTGTTGTTGACAAATCATCTTTTATTGCTTTATGTAAATCTTCCAGGCTTTGGAGCAGATGATGCCCGCAAAATAACACTTCCTCCTCGCTACATTATCCTATGCTTCTCCTCCCACATCCTCACTGGGTCTTTTTCAGTGACAGTTTTGCCCAATTACAATTAAGCACATAATTATACATCTTGCTTGTTCTACCCAAGGGCATGACCTTACATTTATCCCCATTAAAGCTCATTTGCCATTTATCAGCCCAAGCTTCTAGTTTACATAAATCCTCCTGTAATATAAAATTGTCCTCCTCTGTATTGATTACCCTGCAGAGTTTAGTGTCATCTGCAAATATTGAAATTCTACTCCGTATGCCCCCTACAAGGTCATTAATAAATATGTTAAAAAGAAACAGGCCCAATACTGACCCCTGTGGTACCCCGCTGCTAACTGTGACCCAGTCTGAGTGTGCTCCATTAATAACCACCCTTTGTTTCCTATCCCTGAGCCAGCTCTTATCCCACTTACACATATTTTCCCCTATCCCCTTTGTACTCATTTTATGTATTAACCTTTTGTGTGGCACCATATCAAAAGCTTTTGAAAAGTCCATGTACACCACGTCCACTGCATTCCCTTGGTCCAGTCTGGAACTTACCTTTTCATAAAAGCTTATCATATTAGTCTGACAGGAACGGTCCCTTGTAAACCCATGTTGATATTGGGTCATGAGGTTATTCTTCAGATACTCCAGTATAGTATCTCTTAGAAAACTTTCCAGGATTTTACCCACAGTTGAGGTTAAGCTTACTGGCCTATAATTTCCAAGTTTAGTTTTTGTCCCCTTTTTGACACCACATTTGCTATACGCCAGTCCTGTGGCACAGACCCTGTTATTATGGAATCTTTAAAGATTAAAAATAATGGTCTATCTATGACTGTACTTAATTCCTGCAGTACTCGGAGGTGTATCCCATCCGGGCCCAGGGATTTGTCAATTTTAGTGATTTTTAGACGCCGCCGTACTTCCTGCTGGGTTAAGCACGTGACATTTAATGGAGAATTTTTATCCCTGATCATGTTATCCATCATGGGATTTTCTTGTGTAAATACTGTTGAAAAAAAGACATTTAGCATATTGGCTTTTTCCTCATCTTCATCCACCATTTAATCCAGACTATTTTTAAGGGGGCCAACACTATCATGGGGTCTTTGTGGACGAATGGCTCATCATAATGCATGGCTTTATGTGTCTGTGATAAAAGTTACTTGCTGCTTTGAAGCTGGAGGTGGCCACCTTTACCACTTGGACCTACCCTGTGTGGCTTCACAGTTTGCACCAATGGTATGTCTGCTTCTATGTTCAGCTATTAAAGGAGTTTTCAGTCGCATCTGAACACATTTCCTCTACAGTGTACACTGCGGGAGAAAAGTGGTATGACACTCCATTAGTTTTACTGCAAGGTCAGACCAAGTCTACCAGAGGTAGAGCTGCTCTTTGTTACCGGCTCTCCACTCATCCATATGCTCTAAGAAAGCATATGAGAAAAATCTTAAAACAACCCGCTTTAAGGGAACCTGTCACCACATTTGAGCGATCTGACCTATTAATATGGGCAAACAGGTTATAGACTGCTGAAAACAGTCCTACCTGTATGCCTCATATCCGATGCCTTGTTGTTGACAAATCATCTTTTATTGCTTTATGTAAATCTTCCAGGCTTTGGAGCAGATGATGCCCGCAAAATAACACTTCCTCCTCGCTACATTATCCTATGCTTCTCCTCCCACATCCTCACTGGGTCTTTTTCAGTGACAGTTTTGCCCAATTACAATTAAGCACATAATTATACATCTTGCTTGTTCTACCCAAGGGCATGACCTTACATTTATCCCCATTAAAGCTCATTTGCCATTTATCAGCCCAAGCTTCTAGTTTACATAAATCCTCCTGTAATATAAAATTGTCCTCCTCTGTATTGATTACCCTGCAGAGTTTAGTGTCATCTGCAAATATTGAAATTCTACTCTGTATGCCCCCTACAAGGTCATTAATAAATATGTTAAAAAGAAACAGGCCCAATACTGACCCCTGTGGTACCCCGCTGCTAACTGTGACCCAGTCTGAGTGTGCTCCATTAATAACCACCCTTTGTTTCCTATCCCTGAGCCAGCTCTTATCCCACTTACACATATTTTCCCCTATCCCCTTTGTACTCATTTTATGTATTAACCTTTTGTGTGGCACCATATCAAAAGCTTTTGAAAAGTCCATGTACACCACGTCCACTGCATTCCCTTGGTCCAGTCTGGAACTTACCTTTTCATAAAAGCTTATCATATTAGTCTGACAGGAACGGTCCCTTGTAAACCCATGTTGATATTGGGTCATGAGGTTATTCTTCAGATACTCCAGTATAGTATCTCTTAGAAAACTTTCCAGGATTTTACCCACAGTTGAGGTTAAGCTTACTGGCCTATAATTTCCAAGTTTAGTTTTTGTCCCCTTTTTGACACCACATTTGCTATACGCCAGTCCTGTGGCACAGACCCTGTTATTATGGAATCTTTAAAGATTAAAAATAATGGTCTATCTATGACTGTACTTAATTCCTGCAGTACTCGGAGGTGTATCCCATCCGGGCCCAGGGATTTGTCAATTTTAGTGATTTTTAGACGCCGCCGTACTTCCTGCTGGGTTAAGCACGTGACATTTAATGGAGAATTTTTATCCCTGATCATGTTATCCATCATGGGATTTTCTTGTGTAAATACTGTTGAAAAAAAGACATTTAGCATATTGGCTTTTTCCTCATCTTCATCCACCATTTAATCCAGACTATTTTTAAGGGGGCCAACACTATCATGGGGTCTTTGTGGACGAATGGCTCATCATAATGCATGGCTTTATGTGTCTGTGATAAAAGTTACTTGCTGCTTTGAAGCTGGAGGTGGCCACCTTTACCACTTGGACCTACCCTGTGTGGCTTCACAGTTTGCACCAATGGTATGTCTGCTTCTATGTTCAGCTATTAATGGAGTTTTCAGTCGCATCTGAACACATTTCCTCTACAGTGTACACTGCGGGAGAAAAGTGGTATGACACTCCATTAGTTTTACTGCAAGGTCAGACCAAGTCTACCAGAGGTAGAGCTGCTCTTTGTTACCGGCTCTCCACTCATCCATATGCTCTAAGAAAGCATATGAGAAAAATCTTAAAACAACCCGCTTTAAGGGAACCTGTCACCACATTTGAGCGATCTGACCTATTAATATGGGCAAACAGGTTATAGACTGCTGAAAACAGTCCTACCTGTATGCCTCATATCCGATGCCTTGTTGTTGACAAATCATCTTTTATTGCTTTATGTAAATCTTCCAGGCTTTGGAGCAGATGATGCCCGCAAAATAACACTTCCTCCTCGCTACATTATCCTATGCTTCTCCTCCCACATCCTCACTGGGTCTTTTTCAGTGACAGTTTTGCCCAATTACAATTAAGCACATAATTATACATCTTGCTTGTTCTACCCAAGGGCATGACCTTACATTTATCCCCATTAAAGCTCATTTGCCATTTATCAGCCCAAGCTTCTAGTTTACATAAATCCTCCTGTAATATAAAATTGTCCTCCTCTGTATTGATTACCCTGCAGAGTTTAGTGTCATCTGCAAATATTGAAATTCTACTCTGTATGCCCCCTACAAGGTCATTAATAAATATGTTAAAAAGAAACAGGCCCAATACTGACCCCTGTGGTACCCCGCTGCTAACTGTGACCCAGTCTGAGTGTGCTCCATTAATAACCACCCTTTGTTTCCTATCCCTGAGCCAGCTCTTATCCCACTTACACATATTTTCCCCTATCCCCTTTGTACTCATTTTATGTATTAACCTTTTGTGTGGCACCATATCAAAAGCTTTTGAAAAGTCCATGTACACCACGTCCACTGCATTCCCTTGGTCCAGTCTGGAACTTACCTTTTCATAAAAGCTTATCATATTAGTCTGACAGGAACGGTCCCTTGTAAACCCATGTTGATATTGGGTCATGAGGTTATTCTTCAGATACTCCAGTATAGTATCTCTTAGAAAACTTTCCAGGATTTTACCCACAGTTGAGGTTAAGCTTACTGGCCTATAATTTCCAAGTTTAGTTTTTGTCCCCTTTTTGACACCACATTTGCTATACGCCAGTCCTGTGGCACAGACCCTGTTATTATGGAATCTTTAAAGATTAAAAATAATGGTCTATCTATGACTGTACTTAATTCCTGCAGTACTCGGAGGTGTATCCCATCCGGGCCCAGGGATTTGTCAATTTTAGTGATTTTTAGACGCCGCCGTACTTCCTGCTGGGTTAAGCACGTGACATTTAATGGAGAATTTTTATCCCTGATCATGTTATCCGTCATGGGATTTTCTTGTGTAAATACTGTTGAAAAAAAGACATTTAGCATATTGGCTTTTTCCTCATCTTCATCCACCATTTAATCCAGACTATTTTTAAGGGGGCCAACACTATCATGGGGTCTTTGTGGACGAATGGCTCATCATAATGCATGGCTTTATGTGTCTGTGATAAAAGTTACTTGCTGCTTTGAAGCTGGAGGTGGCCACCTTTACCACTTGGACCTACCCTGTGTGGCTTCACAGTTTGCACCAATGGTATGTCTGCTTCTATGTTCAGCTATTAATGGAGTTTTCAGTCGCATCTGAACACATTTCCTCTACAGTGTACACTGCGGGAGAAAAGTGGTATGACACTCCATTAGTTTTACTGCAAGGTCAGACCAAGTCTACCAGAGGTAGAGCTGCTCTTTGTTACCGGCTCTCCACTCATCCATATGCTCTAAGAAAGCATATGAGAAAAATCTTAAAACAACCCGCTTTAAGGGAACCTGTCACCACATTTGAGCGATCTGACCTATTAATATGGGCAAACAGGTTATAGACTGCTGAAAACAGTCCTACCTGTATGCCTCATATCCGATGCCTTGTTGTTGACAAATCATCTTTTATTGCTTTATGTAAATCTTCCAGGCTTTGGAGCAGATGATGCCCGCAAAATAACACTTCCTCCTCGCTACATTATCCTATGCTTCTCCTCCCACATCCTCACTGGGTCTTTTTCAGTGACAGTTTTGCCCAATTACAATTAAGCACATAATTATACATCTTGCTTGTTCTACCCAAGGGCATGACCTTACATTTATCCCCATTAAAGCTCATTTGCCATTTATCAGCCCAAGCTTCTAGTTTACATAAATCCTCCTGTAATATAAAATTGTCCTCCTCTGTATTGATTACCCTGCAGAGTTTAGTGTCATCTGCAAATATTGAAATTCTACTCTGTATGCCCCCTACAAGGTCATTAATAAATATGTTAAAAAGAAACAGGCCCAATACTGACCCCTGTGGTACCCCGCTGCTAACTGTGACCCAGTCTGAGTGTGCTCCATTAATAACCACCCTTTGTTTCCTATCCCTGAGCCAGCTCTTATCCCACTTACACATATTTTCCCCTATCCCCTTTGTACTCATTTTATGTATTAACCTTTTGTGTGGCACCATATCAAAAGCTTTTGAAAAGTCCATGTACACCACGTCCACTGCATTCCCTTGGTCCAGTCTGGAACTTACCTTTTCATAAAAGCTTATCATATTAGTCTGACAGGAACGGTCCCTTGTAAACCCATGTTGATATTGGGTCATGAGGTTATTCTTCAGATACTCCAGTATAGTATCTCTTAGAAAACTTTCCAGGATTTTACCCACAGTTGAGGTTAAGCTTACTGGCCTATAATTTCCAAGTTTAGTTTTTGTCCCCTTTTTGACACCACATTTGCTATACGCCAGTCCTGTGGCACAGACCCTGTTATTATGGAATCTTTAAAGATTAAAAATAATGGTCTATCTATGACTGTACTTAATTCCTGCAGTACTCGGAGGTGTATCCCATCCGGGCCCAGGGATTTGTCAATTTTAGTGATTTTTAGACGCCGCCGTACTTCCTGCTGGGTTAAGCACGTGACATTTAATGGAGAATTTTTATCCCTGATCATGTTATCCGTCATGGGATTTTCTTGTGTAAATACTGTTGAAAAAAAGACATTTAGCATATTGGCTTTTTCCTCATCTTCATCCACCATTTAATCCAGACTATTTTTAAGGGGGCCAACACTATCATTTTTTAGTTCCTTACTATTTACGTAGGTAAAGAATATTTTGGGATTATTTTTACTTTCTCTGGCAATGAGTCTCTCTGTCTCAATCTTTGCTGCCTTGATTTGCATTTTACAGAATTTATTTAATTTTTTATATTTTCCACTTCTTGTGAGAAAATGTAAAATCTTTGACTAAAGCAAAATTTTGGTGGTAAAAATGTAGTTATTTTGTCCTCACTGCCCAATGGTACAAAATTCTGTGACACACACATGGTGTCAATATGATCACTGCACCCCTAGATAAATTCATTGAGAGGTGTAGTTCCTAAAATGGGGTCACTTATGGGAGTTCTGCTGTTTTGGCACCTCATGGGCTCTCCCAATGGGTCCCTGCAAACCATAACTGTAAAATGTGGTGCTCCTTCCCTTCTGAGCTCTGGCAATTGCCCAAACAGTGGTTTACCACAACATATTGGGCATCAGCATATTCAGGACAAATTGCAAACCAATTGGGGGGGTCTAATTTCTTCTGTTACCCTTGGGAAAATAAAAAAAATGGGGGCTAAAAAATCACTTTTGTGGGAAAAAAATGATTTTTTATTTTCACGGTTCTGCGTTATAAACTTCTGTGAAGCACTTGGGGTTCAAAGTGCTCACCACACATCTGCATTGAAAAAGTCAAACGGTGCTCCTTCCCTTCTGAGCTCTGCCATGCGCCCAAGCAGTGGTTTACTCCCACATATGGGGTATGGGCATACTCAGGACAAATTGCACAACAACTTTGGGGGTCTAATTTCTCCTGTTACCCTTGTAAAAATAAAAACTTGGGGGCGAAAAGATCATTTTTGTGGAAAAAAATGATTTTTTTATTTTCACAGCTCTACTTTATAAACTTCTGTGAAGCACTTGGAGGTTCAAAGTGCTCACCACACAACTAGATAAGTTCCTTAAGGGGTCTAGTTTCCAAAATGGGGTCACTTGTTGGGGATTTCCACTGTTTAGGCACATCAGGGGCTCTCCAAACGCAACATGGCGTCCGATCTCAATTCCAGCCAATTTTGCATTGAAAAAGTCAAACGGCGCTCCTTCCGTTCCAAGCCCAAACAGTGGTTTACCCCCACATATGGGGTATCGGAGTATTCAGGAGATATTGCACAAATTTTGTGGTTCATTTTCTCTTTTTACTCTTGTGAAAATAAAAAAAAAATGGCTCTGAAGTAAAATGTTTGTAAAAAAAAAAGTTAAATGTTAATTTTTTTCCTTCCACTTTGCTTCAGTTCCTGTGGGATCTGTTAAAGCATTCCAGAGTTATAACCTCATAAAGTGACAGTGGTCAGAATTGTAAAAATTGGCCCGGTCATTAAGCTGCAAATTGGCTCTCTCATTAAGGGGTTAAAGAGGGGTTGTCCCCTTTCAGAAAATCCCCTCTTGCAGTTTGTTATAAATAATCAAACCATGATTTACTGAGCATCGCTGAGTCCAACACTGAGTCTCCGCCGCTGCTCCTGGTGTTGGCTGCAGAGCTGATGTTCTGTTGACAGTGCTGCAGCCAATCCCTGAGCTCAGAGGTTCTGAACTGCGTATTCAGTCTCATCCGGTCAGCTTCCTGATATTTACATGCACTAGCCTGGTCTGTGGATTGGACTAAAGTAGTGCATGCTTTTTCCATGCAGACCACTGGTCCATGGGGAAAATGGCCATGTGCACCTGCATATTGGTGAAAATGGGTCTGTGGCGCACACATCCGTATTATACACTGGTCTGAATGAGGCCTTAATGTACCCCACAATATAGTGACCATCTCTCCCTTATATTACAAAGCTAGACTGCATTATAAATGACAGACAAAACCGGATCCGTCTCATCCGGTTCATCCGTTTTTCTATCCGTTTTTCGACGGATTACGCCGGATCCGGTTTTTAAAATTGACCCTTGTGGCTACTGAGCATGCTCAGACCAAAAAAACCGGATCCGGCCACCGGATCCGGCTTCCGCCGGATCCGGCGCATTGCGGCGCTCATAGGCTTCCATTGTGTGAAAAAGCCGGACGCGCCGGATGCGGCGTGTCCGGCTTTTTCGCCGGAGACAAAAAACGTTACAGTAGACGTTTTTTCCAGACGCCGGATCCGGACACATTGCCGGATCCGGCGAAAACCGGATGAAACGCATGGCCATCCGGCGCGATCCGGCGCAAATGCAAGTCAATGGGGGGGAAACCGGATCCGGCATTGCATTTCGCCGGATCCGGTTTCTGTCAAAAGCGCCGGATCGCGCCTGAAGGCGAAAACCTGATGTGTGAAAGAGGCCTTAGACTACACTTTGTTTTCAAAGCTGCTGGATTTTATAACGAAGTCTCACATCACATGCATTTTTATGCTTGACCACAAGGGGGAGCTCAATGATAAAATAAACCTATCTATCTATCTCTTATCTATCTATCAATCTATGTCTTATCTATCTATCTATCTCTTATCTATCTATTTCTTAGATTGATAGATAGATAGATAGATAGATAAGAGATAGATAGCTAATAGAGAGATAACAGATAGATACGAGGGGCGCCTGAAAACTTTGAGGCCCACCCATGAAATCTTTTTTGCATGGTCTTGTTTTGCAATGCAATATGAAGTTTTCAGGCGCCCCTCGTATCTATCTCTTATCTATCTATTATTTATCTATTTTATATATTGATCAGTTTTTCTAGATAAATTGCATTTTTTTCTTTTTGCATATGGTTTATAATATTTATGCTTAAAACAGCAAGAACATAAAAAGAGTGCAGACATAACGTAGAGCAACATGTCTTATCTATGAACCATGTGATGTTGCGTTCTCAGTAATACTCAATGTTGCGGCAACTTGCGGGTAATGTGCAAGTAATAATGTATCTCCCACACATACATATCTGTATTAGACTGCACTCTGTGCTGCGTGTTCTGTGTTGCTCTTCTTGAAGTCAGAACTCTCTTTAATATAACAAAATCTTATTTTCAATATTGATTTTTCCAGTGACAGCCCCGGACTTTAGAGAATATTATGATCCAACTTCTTACTGTGGATAAATACCCCAAAGCTTTTTTGTAAACAAAGAAAACAATCAGGAAAACAATAAATCTTTTTGAAAATGTTCCATGTATTTGGTCAAGTCAGGTCCAAAAATTAAAAAACTTCAACAATTTTTTTGAAAACTGCATTTTTTAAAAAAAAATAAATAAATAAAAAGTCAAATAAAAAATCAGTTTAGTGATTATTCCACATCCAATATTTTAATAACTATTTTTAATTTTGGAGATAAAAAATTTTTTTAAATCCAGCGCCTCTGATGAGAGTTGTGATGTATAATATCTGCAAGATATGTTTTCTGTTGCAATGTGCTAACAAATCCTCCATCCTAGGACATTGTAAACTGTCAGTAATAGGAATTCCTTCCCCCCAGGCTTTATCAACCCTGCCACTTCCTCTGGAAGAGCAGGAATGTTAATTAGCTAGACCATCTTCCTCACACCATTTGGCTTCTCTCAGCTGAAAGAGAAAAAAAGTGCGGGAACTAAACTCTTTGTTTGAAACCAGGAGTTTGAATAAAACTATGAGAGACTATACCATAAGAACCAAATACCCTAGAGATATGAAAATCATATTTTTGTAACCTGAGCGGTCCCAGCTTCGAGACCGCGTATGTTTCGAAGTTCTACCCTGTCCAGAACATGAGATATGATTTGCGCCCAAATGGACGGTCATATCGCATAGATGTTTGATGTTCTCTTGATGGGCTCATTACGCTGGGAAACATGATACCACTGATGAGTCCATACCAGCTTCTCCCATAAAGTTATAGCTAATCTAAGTTTTGTAGCCAAAACATAACTTGGATAAGAGAGGTGGGATCAACCCAGAATGCACCTCTCTGTGATGTCACATAGGAAAGTCTATAAGGCATTCCCTGGCAGAACCAGCTCAGAACAGCTCAAGTCGTCGTGCTAGAAAGATCCAGATGAGCGGAGAAGTGCAGCTCCGGCTCCACCCACCTTAAAGCCACATGGTCTGCCTAAGGAACAATATGGAACTGTGAGTGTAATCTCTTTGTTTTCTCCACTTTTATTTTATACCTGTACTGTACATATTTTATGTCTCAATTTTATAGCAACTTTTATCTGTAATCACTGTCCTCTTTCGGAAAATAAATGAAATAATTATTTAGATCTGTCTCCATGCTCTAAGACTCGAACTATACGCCTTTGATAGATAATCGCTACTAATTCAAGGGGTTTGCCACGGACCCTCTTAATTTAACACTGTGAATTAAGTAACCGTGACTGGTGGCAGCGCGTTGTGTACGGCTATTACGGCTTGCTGGCAGTCTAGAAGGGTCTTATATTGCTGAATAAGGGTCTGCATCCACAGCATTGATAATTCCCTTACTGCAGAAGCCTAATTGCCGGTTCACAACAGGCAGCCCGTCCGGCGACCAATTATCCTAGGTGCAGTTCCCTGACTGACCTGAGGGTAAGGGGGGCGCCGGAGAGCTGTGAGTTCCAAAGTGGAACTGAGAAAGTGGGATATACATAAATCCCCGCAGTACTTGGAAGATTGATAGCAGTGGTGGGGCATCCAAATTAAACTCCCCCTGCGGCAAATTGTAGAGCGAGATTAGCTTGCTGGATATTTTTGTCACATGGTGCCGGTGGTGGGATAACTAAGATAAGCCCCAACGGTGCCTGTGATAGCTGTGTGCCGGCATTGTGTCACGTCCCTCCGTCCGCTGATACACCCGTGTCAGTGGTGGGATTGTGACATAGTGGTGACACAGGGTCCGCTGTCCGTCGCGTTTTGGTGGCAGCGGGACCCCCATTAGTATCGCCCGTAAGTAGACGAACGGCGGTGGGCTGTTCGTCACATATTGGTGGCAGAGCGGTGGGATAATCCTAGAGCATTAGTGATTTGGTTTGAGCAATCATTCCTCTCACTAAAAACCTGCACGGTTCCTGCGGGAATCCTGCATCATAGGTTTTGGAGAACAGACTCAGTGGTTACTAGTCCTGAGACATTAGTGTGTACTTGCAAGTATCCCCCTCCCGTTTCTTCGTTTTTCTTTCTCTATCTTTTATTTGGCAACCATGGCGGCAAAAGGAGAACCTTGGTACACCCGGCAGACAAAGGAAGTTCTTGCTGCGTTATGCACGTACCAAGGCCTTGACGCCACGAACAAAAACAGAGCTCAAATGATCGCGGCTCTAGTGCAGCTGGACAACGACCAGAATCCAGCGAGCGCAGAAGTTGGCCCAAGTTGCAATGGGGCTGCAGCAGAGGCTCCACTCCTGAGCGCTGGCCCCACATTCAACCAGAACGGGGTGGACCCCTATCTGCAAATGGCCTTGGACGAACTCCCCGCCGAAGACAGTGATGGGCGGGTGAGGCTGATCCAGCAAGCTCGAGAGAGAGCAGAGCAGCGAGCCGAGCGCCAGGCGGAGAGAGCTGAGCGCCAAGCTGAGGCTGAGAGAGCCGAGCGCCAGGCGCAGAGGGCCCATGAACTGGAGGTACTCCAGCGGGGTGGGAATGCCCTCACAGCCCGAAGCCGTGAGCCCAGCAGCGTCCAGACTCCTAAACCCCGGCCAGAGCATTTTCCCGTGATGGAAAAGGACGGGGACTTGGACACATTTCTGCGAGCCTTTGAGAAAGCCTGCCGACAGTACCAGCTGCCTAGAGACCAATGGGCAAGGTACTTGACCCCAGGGCTAAAAGGCAAAGCCCTGGAGGCATTTGCTTCTCTTCCGCCAGAAGCCGATGATGACTATGACGCCATAAAGCAGGCGCTGATCGCCAAATACCGGCTGACACCTGAGGTATACCGAAAGAAGTTCCGACACCTCCAACGTGGCCCACACGATAGCTACAGTGATGTGGTGCAAGGACTCAGGACCCACTTTGACCAGTGGATCCATGGACTGTCCGTTGAAACCTTTGAGCAGCTACGGGACCTGATGATCAAAGACCAGTTCCTGCATCTCTGCCCAGCTGAGGTCCGACAGTTCATCCTGGACCGCGAACCAACGAACGCGGACAAAGCGGCGCAGATCGCCGACAACCACGAGGCCAACCGGAAGCCCGAGACGCGGAGGCCAGTCGCCACCAGCTGGAAAGGGGGTAAGCCAGCAACCAACCCCAATGCCCCAGCTAGCCGTCCCTCCGGAGGCCCTGTCCCTGTTGCCAACAACAGGCCGGCTACTGACAGTCGCCTGTGTCACCACTGCCAGCGGCCTGGTCACTTCTTTTACACCTGTCCGAACAGGCCGAAGAACCCCCCAGCCAAGGCCCCCGGGCCCAATGCCTCTGTTCTTTTGGTGGGAGGTGTGGTTGGGAGGGCTGACGACAACGTTCAACCTGTTCAGGTGGGGGCCCGTCTTGCTACAGGCCTCAAGGACACCGGGGCTGAACGAACCCTCATCCGTCCTGGACTGGCGGCCCCTGAAGAGTTTGTTGAGGGGAAAACCCTGACTGTCACCGGGATTGGAGGCACCCGTTGTCCCTTGCCAGTGGCACGAGTTTTTCTTGACTGGGGTGCCGGGAGCGGGTTGAGGGAGGTGGGAGTGTCTGAAAATTTGCCCACTGATGTTTTATTGGGGACTGACTTGGGGAGGATGGTTGCATACTATGTCCCTGACACCCTTCCCCAAACTGATAATAAGGGTAACGTTAACCCTGATGATGTTGATGATGGGAAACTGAATGTGTTACCTGCTAATGCCTTGATGAGTAATGATGCAACTAACAACCATTCTTTCCCCAGGTACGATGCTGATGCTGATGTGAATGTACCAAAGCAAACTGATAACCATTCTTCTCCTAGGAAGGATGATGATGATGTTGATGTATCTGTGCCGACTGAACCCGTTAACCCTTTCTTTGAAGCGGTAGATGTGTCCACAGGTACCGAAGTGCTCAGCCCCGTCACTCTGCGGAGTGAGACGGCTGAGGAACCCCTGGCAGGAGTAAGCAACGGTGCTCAAGGAAATGGGGAGGTGCATGGGGACCATGAGGAAGGTAATGCCATGCAGCTGACCAGTGCCACCGAGGAAGGTAACTGGCCCATAAGTAGCACTGCTCCTGAAGTGTTGGGGGTGGATGGGGAGGTAGAGCCCAGGGCAGCACCAGCTGGTGGGTCTGAAGAAATCCCCAGGGAGACAGCATACATAGCAGCTGTCACACGCAGTCAGAGTGCCCAGATCGCAGGTAACGCACTGTCTTCTGGACCCTCTGCTGCTACAGGAGAGACTGAACCAGAGGTGAACCCAGAGCCGGTTCCAGAGGGTCCCAGTAAAGAGGGGACCCTGACGTCACTTCTGGCAGCCTCCAGCATGGAGTTCCAGGCTGCTCTGCACTCAGATGCCAGCCTGGAGAAATTGAGAGGTCTCGCCGAGACGCCCACCTCCAAGTCTGATAAGGAGAGGGTGTTCTGGGAACGAGGAAGGTTGTACCGGGAGACAGTACCCGGAGATCCTAAAAAGGAGTGGTTGAGGGAAAGACAGCTGGTCGTCCCCTATCAGTTCAGAACTGAGTTGTTGCGGATTGCCCATGAGATTCCACTCGCTGGACACTTGGGGATCAGCAAAACAAAGGCACGGCTGTCTCAACACTTCTATTGGCCCAAGATGGGGACAGATGTAACACACTACTGCCGCTCCTGTGCCACCTGTCAAAAAGTGGGTAAGGCGGGGCCTGCTCTTAAGGCTCCCCTTATTCCTTTGTCGGTGATAGAGGAGCCTTTCCAGAGAATCGCGGTGGACATTGTAGGACCGCTGTCCGTCCCCAGCAGCTCCGGAAAGCGATACATTCTCACCGTGGTAGACTACGCTACCCGGTACCCAGAGGCAGTAGCTCTGTCTTCAACCAGGGCAGATAAGGTGGCTGACGCACTGCTGACCATCTTTTCGAGAGTAGGATTTCCCAGGGAGATGCTTACCGATCAAGGGCCCCAATTCATGTCTCGCCTAATGGAGGCTCTCTGTGAGAAAATGCAGGTGATGCAGCTGGTATCGAGTCCGTATCACCCACAGACTAACGGTTTGTGTGAACGTTTCAACGGTACCCTCAAACAGATGCTCCGCATACTGGTTGAGACCCAAGGGCGCGACTGGGAGCGGTACCTCCCACACCTGCTGTTCGCCTACAGAGAAGTTCCGCAGGCCTCGACCGGGTTCTCCCCCTTCGAGCTCCTGTATGGCAGGCGAGTCCGGGGACCCCTTGGGTTGATAAGAGAATCCTGGGAAGATGAGCCAAACCCCACAGAAGTGTCCATCGTGGATTATGTCATGCGCTTCCGTGACAAGATGCAGACCTTGACGCAGTTGGTGCATGACAACATGACGCAGGCTCAGGCTGACCAGAAGCACTGGTACGACCAGAACGCCCGGGAGCGGACCTACCAGGTGGGTCAAAAGGTGTGGGCGCTGGTCCCTGTACCAACGGATAAGCTTCAGGCAGCCTGGGAAGGCCCGTACGTCCACCAACAGCTCAACCCGGTCACCTACGTGGTCACGCTTGACCATGCTCGGGGTAGGCGCAAGGCCTTTCACGTCAACATGCTGAAGGCGCACTACGAACGTGAAGCTTGCGTCCTACCGGTCTGCAATCTGCCAGAGGATGGGGAGGAAGATTCCCTCCTGGACATGCTGGCCCAGGCCAAGGCCAATGGGTCCATTGAGGACATGGAGATAAGTGGTTCGCTCACCGTGTCCCAGCGGTTGCAGTTGATGGCCACCCTGGAACTCTTCCGGCCCGTGTTCACCAACCGTCCTGGGAGGACGGAGTTAGCGGTTCATGAGGTGGACACCGGGAATCATGCCCCATTACGGCGAACACCTTATCGGATCTCTGAAACGGTGCAACAAGTCATGCGCCAAGAGGTCGATGAGATGTTAAGGCTGGGAGTGATTCGACGGTCAAAAGGTGCGTGGGCTTCACCTGTAGTCCTCGTGCCTAAAAAGGATCGAACCACCCGGTTCTGCGTGGACTACAGGGGGCTCAACGCCATCACAACCCCTGATGCCCACCCAATGCCGCGCATCGAGGATCTGCTCGAGCGGTTGACAAACGCCAACTACATATCCATCATGGATTTGAGTCGGGGATACTGGCAGATTCCCCTGAGCCATGAGGCGCAGGAAAAATCCGCCTTTATCACCCCCTTTGGACTGTACGAGTCCACGGTCATGCCCTTCGGCATGAAGAATGCCCCTGCCACTTTCCAGCGGATGGTCAACCACCTGCTTCGGGGACTGGAGGAGTACGCAGTGGCGTACTTAGACGATATTGCCGTCTTCAGTTCCACCTGGGAGGAACACCTTCAGCACCTCCAGGAGGTGCTCAAGCGTCTTCACCAGGCAGGCCTGACCATCAAGCCGGGGAAGTGCCAGATAGGCATGCGCGAGGTCCACTACCTGGGGCACCGGGTAGGCGGGGGTTCCATGAGTCCGGAGCCAGAAAAAGTGGACGCAATCGTGTCCTGGCCCACCCCCAGGACCAAGAAACAGGTGAAGTCCTTCTTGGGCACTGCAGGGTACTATAGGCGGTTCGTACAGGACTATAGCGCCCTTGCCAAACCCTTGACTGACCTCACCAAGCAGAGGCTACCCCAAACAGTCAACTGGACAGATGACTGTGAGGCGGCTTTCCAAGCTTTGAAAGCAGCCCTGTGCAACTCTCCAGTGTTGAGAGCAGTCGACAGCAGTCGCCCGTTTCTGGTACAGACCGACGCCAGCGAGTTTGGCCTCGGTGCTGTGCTTAGCCAGGTCGACTCGGGGAACCAAGAGCACCCCGTGTTGTACCTGAGCCGGAAACTTCTGCCGAGGGAAGTGGCATACTCGACCATCGAGAAGGAGTGTCTGGCCATGGTGTGGGCACTGCAACGTTTGCAGCCCTACCTGTACGGGCGCGCCTTCACGGTGGTAACCGACCACAACCCTCTGAGCTGGTTGCACACAGTGTCCGGAACCAATGGAAGATTGCTCCGCTGGAGCCTTGCCCTTCAACAGTACGATTTTACTGTAAAACACAGGAAGGGCAGTGAAAACGGCAATGCCGATGGGTTGTCCCGCCGGGGCGAACCCGCTGAGGTGCGCATGGCAGATTACCGAGAGGTAATGCCTCCTTAGCGCCCTCTTAAGGGGGGAGGTGTGATGTATAATATCTGCAAGATATGTTTTCTGTTGCAATGTGCTAACAAATCCTCCATCCTAGGACATTGTAAACTGTCAGTAATAGGAATTCCTTCCCCCCAGGCTTTATCAACCCTGCCACTTCCTCTGGAAGAGCAGGAATGTTAATTAGCTAGACCATCTTCCTCACACCATTTGGCTTCTCTCAGCTGAAAGAGAAAAAAAGTGCGGGAACTAAACTCTTTGTTTGAAACCAGGAGTTTGAATAAAACTATGAGAGACTATACCATAAGAACCAAATACCCTAGAGATATGAAAATCATATTTTTGTAACCTGAGCGGTCCCAGCTTCGAGACCGCGTATGTTTCGAAGTTCTACCCTGTCCAGAACATGAGATATGATTTGCGCCCAAATGGACGGTCATATCGCATAGATGTTTGATGTTCTCTTGATGGGCTCATTACGCTGGGAAACATGATACCACTGATGAGTCCATACCAGCTTCTCCCATAAAGTTATAGCTAATCTAAGTTTTGTAGCCAAAACATAACTTGGATAAGAGAGGTGGGATCAACCCAGAATGCACCTCTCTGTGATGTCACATAGGAAAGTCTATAAGGCATTCCCTGGCAGAACCAGCTCAGAACAGCTCAAGTCGTCGTGCTAGAAAGATCCAGATGAGCGGAGAAGTGCAGCTCCGGCTCCACCCACCTTAAAGCCACATGGTCTGCCTAAGGAACAATATGGAACTGTGAGTGTAATCTCTTTGTTTTCTCCACTTTTATTTTATACCTGTACTGTACATATTTTATGTCTCAATTTTATAGCAACTTTTATCTGTAATCACTGTCCTCTTTCGGAAAATAAATGAAATAATTATTTAGATCTGTCTCCATGCTCTAAGACTCGAACTATACGCCTTTGATAGATAATCGCTACTAATTCAAGGGGTTTGCCACGGACCCTCTTAATTTAACACTGTGAATTAAGTAACCGTGACTGGTGGCAGCGCGTTGTGTACGGCTATTACGGCTTGCTGGCAGTCTAGAAGGGTCTTATATTGCTGAATAAGGGTCTGCATCCACAGCATTGATAATTCCCTTACTGCAGAAGCCTAATTGCCGGTTCACAACAGGCAGCCCGTCCGGCGACCAATTATCCTAGGTGCAGTTCCCTGACTGACCTGAGGGTAAGGGGGGCGCCGGAGAGCTGTGAGTTCCAAAGTGGAACTGAGAAAGTGGGATATACATAAATCCCCGCAGTACTTGGAAGATTGATAGCAGTGGTGGGGCATCCAAATTAAACTCCCCCTGCGGCAAATTGTAGAGCGAGATTAGCTTGCTGGATATTTTTGTCACATGGTGCCGGTGGTGGGATAACTAAGATAAGCCCCAACGGTGCCTGTGATAGCTGTGTGCCGGCATTGTGTCACGTCCCTCCGTCCGCTGATACACCCGTGTCAGTGGTGGGATTGTGACATAGTGGTGACACAGGGTCCGCTGTCCGTCGCGTTTTGGTGGCAGCGGGACCCCCGTTAGTATCGCCCGTAAGTAGACGAACGGCGGTGGGCTGTTCGTCACAAGAGTTGTCGTCACTAGCAGGCGCCAATGAATAGCAGGAACTTTACTGCTCTTCACAATCGCCGGGTCCGGGGAACACAGGACTACTTCGGCCCTATGTGGGAACACTTCTGCTAACTGGTGCACGAGGGTCTGTCTCCTGTGTTTAATTTTCTCTTTTTCTGTTTTTCAGGTATTCATATCTGGACTACAGCAAATTCCCAGTACTACGTCAGACCTTCATGGGTTTATTTTTCCAATAAATTGGTGAACCAGGAACATGTGAGGGGAGTTTTTATTCAAATAAACTATTTTTGTTTGATTTTATTTTTGATTACTGGGTTAGTAATGTGGTGTCTGATAGACAGCGCCCCATTACTAACCCCAGGGCTTGATTCCAGATATAATTTTTTACAAACTACAGCTGTCATCAACCCCAACTACAATTACCCGGATTGCCAATGCACCAGGACAACTGGGAAGAGCTGGTCCAAGGGCCAGATTTGGCACATTTAATGTGATGCACCAATTCTGGACTGGCTGCGAGATGGTGTTTTTAGGCTGGGAAGGGCCCAATAACCAAGGACCTGACAATATCAGCTCGCAACTGTCTGCTTTACCTTTGCTGGTTATCAAAAATAAAGGGGACTCCACATAATTTTTTTAATGTATTTATTGGCTTAATACATGTACACTAAATTACCCATGCAAAGCACTAATTATATATCTCATATATATCTATCTAGCCCATATCGAGAGAGTCCATTTTTCAAGCACAAAAGTTTGGGCCACCAACGACTTCTATGGGGTTTGGGTTCTGGTACAAATTCTGGTACCTGAACCAAACTTTGGACTAAAGTTTGGTCTAACACGTGAAAGGGGTTTTCTACCTTTGCTTACATTTTGTTGCCTTCAATGCATGTATTTGGGGCTAAACATCATTTTTTACCATTGGGTTTTAATGCCAAATTTTGCACTGTTTGCCTGCTATAGCCCCTGTTTTGGACTGGCTGCAAAATGAGTCAACTGAGAATCCATCAGTGAGCTCATTCTGCCAATCTGGGGTAAGAGTTTATAACTTCTTTAATCTGTCTTTTTTCTGAGCTCCACTCAGCTGATTAATGACCACAGAACCCCACAAAGTTAACTGTGCAGGGAAATTAAAGCAAAATGGTGCAAAATTTTTAATGAAACTCAACTGGAAAAATGATCTTCAGCCCCAATTACATTTCAATAAAAAAAATATATATTGCTCCCCAAAGGTGGACAACCCCTGTAATGACCATTTTCCACCTGCTTTACAGCAGCACACATGGCACTAGGACTATATTTTTCTACGTACTGATATGGCGATGTATAAGACGGCCTCAGGCTACTATTCTCCAATGATGCTGTAAATTGCACAAAGTAAACATCTTTCCAATACATTCATTTTAATTAATCAGTGACAGATGCAGATTTGGTCCAGTGAGGCTGCCATGTTGGTGGGATAATTACTGATGCAACGCTCCGGATGCCGACAGCCCACAGATGGCACTTAGCCCGTCTCATTTGATGGCTAAGTGAGTGGACAGGATTGCAGGAAGGGGAGCAAGTTTACTTGTCTCTGTTCTCCATATATACTTATGCAAATCTTCCCTTGATTTATAACCAGGTTAATTACATGTAAATTTGGAAATGAATATGCATGAGACGCGGCTAAGTGTCTTGCAGTTCTTTCGCTGACAAGGCCCAGTGGTCCGTGAAAGTAAGGGATCGGCGGCGACGATGATTTATTGACCAATTAAGACTTCGCAGAACATGTGCTAATGTTTCAGCGAGAAAAAAATAGTTTAGTGGATTTGATCAGGCGGCAACGTGACGGCGTCTTCTTTTTTTAACCCATCGTGGGAGAATGACTAGAAATACTGTAAATTATATAGGTAATGATGATATATGTTCTCCAGAATGTTTCTATTTCTGATTATCAGTGCCGTGTAACATGACGCCAATCAGCCAACTAGGGTCATGATGATGGCAAAAAAAGAAAAAAACTTCATTATCTTGTTAACTGGGCATGTGATGTCAACAAGATGCATGTCACATGGGTACAGAACAATTGTATCACCACCATTCTAACCCAGTACAGTCTGTATCAGCCCCGCTAACAGGCCATAAAAGAGCTCCAATCAACTCATATATAGTTCATTGGCACTCATTAATGGGAGAAAATGACTGCCATCTGGGAGATGCATAATGTAGAGGCAGAGACCCTGATTCCTGCGATGTGTCACTTATTTTTCTGGGAGCCTCAGTTTTGATTAAAACCTGCTTTCTCTGCTGCAGATCTACCAGTTAGCTTTGAGCTTTGTTTAACCCCGCCTATACCACTGATTGGATGCTTTCTCTATTCACTGTGCATGTCACACTGCTGCTATGCAGGTAGATGCAAGCTCCACTAGATGGCAATAGAGGGGAGGGAGGATTGCACACAGCAAGAGCAGATCTGTAGTGCAGCAGCGAGGCTGCCACCAGGTGGCAGTAGAATAGTAAAACAAGCCGAATCGATATTAGTCTGTAGCGCATTACCAAAGGAATAAACAAACCCAGAGTCAGAAGCAAGCCAAATGGGTTAGTACCGGTCAGGAGCAGATATGCCAAAGACAAGAGACAAACAGCAGGTCAGGGTCCAAGCCAAGTCAGATACCAGGGAGTCCTAAACATGAAAGGGAAACACTGGGTCGGGACGGGGAGTGGGGACAAACAGACATGGGCAAAGTCAGCAACAGCAATTGCACTACCAGAGTCAGATACTCACGCAGTTGGCAGAAACTATAACTGATGGCGTGCAGGATGCAGAAGGAAGAAATAGCAAACCTGAATCCAAAATGAGGCCAGTCAAGATAACCCTTGACATGATCAGCCTGGGAAAAGGGCAGACAGGACACAAAACCCGGACTGGATCATGACAGTGCATAGGCAGAAATCTGCCAATGCATGTTGGAGGTGTGGTTGGACTACTTGGAAGTATGTTTCCTAGCCCTCTAGTGATAATCACCTGCTGATAAAACTACACTAAGCAGCCCAGTAAATGACACTTCACCGGAATCAGGGTCTCTGTCCCTACATCATGCTGCTCTCAGATTAAGTAGCAGAAATCTAGGGACAGATTCCTTTTAAGGCGAAGCATGATATACACCCTCTAAACAAATCTGTTTTTCCCATGTGTCCTCTTTTCTTTCCTCCTTCGTTTTTAAAATGTTGAAATTTTTCATTGTTACTTTGATACATTCAGAACAGACCTGAGTTCTGATGGGATAAGTAATAACTCTTATATAAGTGAGTCCCACCGCTGGTACCTTACTAATCAATCAGAGGAATAGCATAATAGAAACACGTCACCACTTCTGTAGTTTTCATCTGCTCCTGGTTTTGGCTTACAAATACTGATGTAAAATACGGACTAAATACTGAACGTGTGAATGTGGCCTTACAGGTGAAATCAGACATCATGAAGCATGTGCCATCATTAGCAATTGATTGTATGGGGGTTTTTTTACTGGCCTATGGATTATAACAAGGACGGAAAGAATTTCCCAACCTAAAAAAAAAAACAAAACGGTATTTAAAAATAGAACTTTCTCAATAAAAAAGAATAACTCCCTGGAAAGATTCACCCAGCAAACCTCTCAGCAAATTACCGCAGCAGCATGATGTTACAGTCTTATAATAGGATCTAATGAAATCTCAATGTTCAGGACATCCGTTTTGTAGAAGGCAGCTTGCCATATCGATTGCACTTTGTAAAGTTTTTGCTGCAGTTTTTACCATTTCACTTCTATGAAGAAAATTGAAGCCTAAAAATTGCACGGACTAAGTGACTGCAGTACACTTGTATACGAGGATTTCCCAACCCACAAAGTGCTGTAATCTTTTGTTTTTCATTATTTTCTCTAATTGTAATACAATTCAAGTACTAATTTTTAGTAAAAGTCTCATATGGTATAGACGTAGGCATTTTTTTTTACTACTTAAAGAATTATTCATAACATCTAAGTCTACCGGCCATCTAGAGGATATAGGTGCTAATTTTTGGATCGTGGGACTTTGATTGTTGGAACCCCCATTGGTCCCAAAGATGCCCTGTTGAAATAAACTGGTGCCATATCAAGTGGACCACTGCTTCCTTCATCTATGGGACTGGTGAAGGTAGCCGAGTATTCCACTTTCTCCAGCAGTCTGATAGAGAAAGCAGAGAAGACATAAAAGTCACCACCACTCTGCTGACTCCATAACTGCAGAGCCCAGACCTCCTCTGGTATTAACATCAGCACAAACACTGCGCCCCCGATGGTCGAGCAGCTGCATGCAGCCTTACATCACCAAGCACAATGCTGAGAGTCGGGTGGAGTGGTGTAAAGCCGCCATCACTGGACTCTGGAAAAAAGTGTTCTGCGCAGTGACAGATCACACTTCACTTTCTGGTGCCTGATGGATGAGTCTGGGTTTGGTGAATGTCAGGAGAACGTTACCCACCTTACTGCATTGTGCCCGCTGTACAGTTTAGGGGAGGAGGGATAATACTATGGGGATGTTTTTCAGGCATCAACTTCAGCTCCTTAGTTCCTGTGAAGGCCTTTTCCTTTTCCCCATGACTGTGCCCTGTGCACAAAGCAAACACCGTAAAGACATGGGTGTGGGAGTTCAGTGTGAGAACATGACCGGCCATAAGATCTAATAGGTTATTTGTAAATTGTAAAAAGGGACGTGGATGCAACAGAGCAGGGAACGAGGACTCAATAGCAACTGAACTAACTATAATTATTTGATTAACACAGATATATGTGCTGCTTACGGCACAATATCGAAGGGTAACACCAACAATAGGAATACAGTAAGTTATTATACAACGAGGATACAGCAATTCAGCTATACTGATTATTAACACAATACTGCTGGCCCACTATTATTCTGAAGTTTCAAGTGAATGACTAGTATCGTGAGGGGGAGGGTGTCTTAGACCTAATACCGCGACCAAAAACAAGGCATCACAGTACTAGTGTACTAGTGGAGTCTGTCACCGTCATCACTCTCTTAGGCAATATGAACCGTCGTACAGGCCCTAACAGGAGTCTACAATACTGCACCATTATCAATCAGCCTTTTTGCACACCTGTTGTGCAGGTCGCTCTAGTCCCCTGAAGCATGGCCCTTGTTCCCTTTGTACTGTACGGCTACGCCTGAAGTTACAGCTCACCCGAACGCCCTTCTTCTGTCGCCTAGTCATCTGTTTCTGCCCTGGCTTTGCATAGTCAGCTCGGGTCTCCCAACTCTGGTCTCATATCTGCAGGTATTGTCACTCAGATCTGGATCTGGTTTCTCGGTTATGGTCTATCGGTTCCTCACTCGGATCTGGTCACTTGGATCTGGTTACTCGGTTCTGGTTAAGAGGTTCCTCACTTGGAACTGAATACTCGGTTCTTCACTCGGTCCTGGTTACTTGGTTCTGGTTACTCGGTTCCTCACTTGGATCTGGTTACTTGTATTTTCATTCAGTTCTGGTTACTCAGTTCCTCACTCGGATCTGATTACTCGATTTCTCATTCAGATTTGAGTACTCGGTTCCTCACTCTTATCTGGTTACTTAGTTCTTCACTTAGTTCTGTTTTTTTGGTTCCTCATTTGGATCTGCTTACTTGGATTTTCATTCACTTTCTGGTTACTTGGTTCTGGTTACTCGGTTCCTCACTCGGATTGGGTTACTCGGTTCTGGTTACTCGATTCCTCACTCAGATTTGAGTGCTTGCTTCTTCACTAAGTTCTGGTTACTCAGTTCCTCACTTGCTGGTTACTCAGTTCTTCACTCGGATCTAGTTACTTAGTTTTTTCTGCTTACTTGGATTTTCATTCACTTTCTGGTTACTTGGTTCTGGTTAATCGGTTTCTCACTCGGATTGGGTTACTTGGTTCTGGTTACTCTGTTCCTCACTTGGATCGGGTTACTCGGTTCTGGTTACTCGATTCCTCACTCAGATTTGAGTACTTGCTTCTTCACTAAGTTCTGGTTACTCAGTTCCTCACTTGCTGGTTACTCGGTTCTTCACTCGGATCTAGTTACTTAGTTTTTTCTGCTTACTTGGATTTTCATTCACTTTCTGTTTACTTGGTTCTGGTTACTCGGTTCCTCACTTGGATTGGGTTACTTGGTTCTGGTCACTCTGTTCCTCACTTGGATCGGGTTACTCGGTTCTGGTTACTTGATTCCTCACTCAGATTTGAGTACTTGCTTCTTCACTAAGTTCTGGTTACTCAGTTCCTCACTTGAATCTGGTTTCTCGGTTCCTCACTCGGATCTGGTTACTCGCAAAGGTGGCGATAAGCCAGCTCCGCTGCATTGCACATCCATAATGCTGCAGGTCCAAGTGCCGATTCCACCCTTCTCTACCCTCCAGGGCCTTTTATAATTAATAACTGCACCACATCTGTCACCTGACTTGGTATCTCCTCCAGTTTCTTCCCCTTAGGAATCATGTAGTTCACCCTATAGTTCCAGCTGATGCAGTTATTGCTACTTTCTCTTGTCCTACAACATTTGACCAGCAGATAGTGGTGCTTGCTTGCTGATACTCTTTTATGCCTCAAACTGTGGAAATCTCTCATTTGTTCATCTCCTTACAAAATCATACCATGTAACAAGTAAAGGCTCTAAAATCACCTCCAAATTTCATACACGCCAATTGTCCTGAATTTTCCAGAACCATCCTAATTTTTCGGAAACAGTTGAGGAAAATTTGCAAGTGTCCCTGGCCAAAAAAAGGACAGGGTTTAAACAAAGTGGCATTGGGGGCAGAATTTAGATGCAGTTGGGGCAGGACTAATACTTCCCACCAAACACCACATTTGGTAACTGTAAAATGGAGACCTTATGGTTCACCATGTGTCACAATGTGCTAGAAACCTCCAATAAACTAACAGGGACAAATAGTTCTGTGCCTCAAAATACCTCTGGAATTAATTACGTGATATATGAGGTGGCTGAAAGCTTTTCTGAAGCTGTTACAGCAGATAACAGGTTAACAACCTCTGGATCTCCCACCAGAACAGTCACACTTGTGATTGACTTGTGGCTGTGATTAGGGACAGCTTCATCTTATCTGATGCATTCCTCCTCCTCAGTTTTGCTCCAGCTCCTATCATCTCACTGTCTGTACATGGCCTGGACTAGCCCAGACCCTCCAGCCTCAAAAATTCCTCTTGCTGGAAGGTATCACTATGACATTGTCCTCCACAAAGACTTTGTGAATGAGGGATATCAGGGTTCAAAGAGAAGGCACGATCAAAACACATAATGTGTAATAATAAAAATGTATAATTTTTCATATCTTTAAAATGGTGCTCCATTAATTTTATACTGATGTTCAAACCTATGGATAGGTCACTAGTGTCAGATAGTTGGGGTCCAACACCCGGTGTCCCCAACAAATCCACTGTTCTCAGTGCGAGGGGCACCCAGATGATAGGCTTTGCAGCACTGAACAAATCAACGCTCCATCATATGTGTAGCGGCTGCTGCCGGGTACTGAAGAATTACCGCTTTTCAAAGGAAAAACTTTCTCCTTTTCTTCTAAAAGCACAAAAAAGAAAATCAATAGACTTGTCCTTAAAAAAACAACAGCTGTTCCTTCTCTCAAGCTTCCTAGTGGTCTACCATGTACATCCATTTGTTTGGGGGTTCGGTTTAGATTCTGCTAATCTTAAAAAGGCTACTGCAAATATGCCCTGTGTTAAAAGCAATGGACACTTTTGACATGAAAGAAATTATTCTTTACGTTTACCAGTGCTTACCTTGTTTTAATAAAAATCTTAACTATTTATTGCATTTATCATCAGACCCCCTAATATGCAATTTGTAGCTTGATACAAGTTTCTCTTGGAGTGTATCCTCTAGTAATATAACCAGGAGGTGAAAGGTTTGTTTATCTAGTGTGCTGCCATATTCACTTTCTTTGATTATATGCAAATACCTCAGTGACATCTTCATGTGTCAAAGAGAAGGTGAGGCTAGACTATGCCCCCCTATAGAAAAAGAGAAAACACCCACTCCAATATATATGCATGCAAGGAGAAACCGGAGTAAATAGGTGAATAGAATAAAAATTCATCTTTATTAAATCAGTAAAAATGTATATAAATAGGATAACAAAGCATACTAATGAACAAAGTTATAATAGAACAACACCGCAGGGTGAAAACAGCAAACACAGGGTAACAACACTGCCTGACTGCACATGGGTGCACATAAGTGCATATAATACAGAGCAAGCAGAGTATAGAGTTAAATGGCTAGTGCGCATTGCAACATCAGATGCCCAGGTAAAGATATCACATGCTGCTCATATGAGCAACATTGGTAGTGATCAGATGTCAGGTATTGATTCAAATGAAGCGGCGATATCTTACCAGCAATGAGGCAGAGGCAGAGTTGACCCTGGGCCAGGTGGAGGAGGACCCGACGCGAGTTTCGCGTGTCACAGACCACGCTTTCTCAAGGGAAGTGTGTTGGAAGTGAGGAGCAGGACCTTCTTAAGCCCATGTGACCAAGTCACATGGTAGCCGATAGACCAATCACAGAGGTTCTCAGCGGCGCATGCGCACTGGACATCCCGAGCATCGGCAACAGCTGGGGAAAGCGTCACACATTACCCTGGGTGCAAGGGGAGGAGAGAAAGTCCCCGGGAGCCCAGGGGAAGGTTAGGAGACGCCCCCCCCCCGCTTGCCGAGCACAGAGGAGAACAGAGGGCATGCGCACAACCACTGTATTACCAATTAAATCTTATGTCAATGCCTGGTATATAGATAAAGAATCTCTGATAGAAATCTACCGGTGATAAAATCAGGGCGCATAATCATTATGAATACATGGACATAATCACCATAGATACACACAATCTTATGGATATATACAGATAGCAATGTCTGTGCATTAACATAAAAATACACAAAATGCGGATCTTTAGCAGACAATACAGCCAGTGAAGATGTAGAATATGCATCCAAATGAAAGGCGGTCCCACAGAAAACTGAAAAAACAGAAAAAATGTCATAATATTAAAACAATTAAAAAAAGAGTGTTGTAAAAGAAAGACTCCCCGAGCCTGGAGTAGGGGACAGCCAGAGGAGAGAGGCAGGTAGAAAGGAACAACAATCCATATCTGATGGAATATAAACGTGTAAAGAACGGGATATATCCTACAAAAAAGAAGAAAAGGACAAGGATTCATTTAATCCCCTAGGGGTCATAGTGTCCAATGTAACAATCCATTTGGCTTCAACTTGAGCCAACCTTCGTTTATAATTGTCACCTCTTAAGCCTAAATGAACCTGGTCAATCCCTCTGATTTTGAGGGAAGCAGGTTCACCATTATGGTATTGCCGGAAATGATGTGGCAACGTTTTAAGGAGTGAGACATCAGTCACTGTCTTTGATGCACAAATGTCCCGCACATGCTCACGTACCCGTATTCTCAGTTCCCTGGACGTGAGTCCGATATAGATTTTTGAACAGCCACATGTAGCGTAATAGATTACATTTGTACTGCTACATGATATTCGGTGGCGGATATCAAACTGTTTCCGTCCATCTGAGGAACTAAAGGTGGTGCAGCGCAGGACATTTGTGCATGCCAGACAGTGACCGCAAGGTACTGAGCCAACTATAGGGCCCCTAGAGCCAAACGGATTGGCTAACATGGGCACATAATGGCTCTTAACAAGAAGGTCGTGGAGGTTTTTGGACCTTCTTGAAGTCATTGAAGGATATCGACCCAAGGACGAACCCAGGGAGTGCTCGGTACTCAATATGGGCCAATGTTTAATGAGAATCCGCCTCATGTCCTCCCATTGATTGTAGGTAAAGATGAACCTGATGGGTCCATCTCTACCAACACAAGGGTTCCCCCTTTGTGACTCAAGGAGGCTGCCACGTGGAGTAGCCCTTGCTCTTTGGTAGCCTTTTTTTATACATCTGTTTGAGTATCCGCGGCTAGAAAAGCGCGACCTCAGGTCGGCCGACTGGGCCTCAAACTTGGCATCCAATGAACAGATCCGCCTCATCCGTAGGAACTGTCCGACCGGGACAGCCCTTATGGTTGAAGGGTTGTGAGCTGAGGACGCATGAACCAAAGAATTAACAGATGTCGGCTTACGATAAACATCAGTCTGGATGTGGCCCGTGTGATCCACATTCATAGTAACATCCAGATATTAAATTTTCTTGAAATCATAGGAATAAGTAAGATGGATGTTAAGCTGATTGTGGTTCAGTGTCCTTATGAAATCCTCGAGCTGCTGCACAGTCCCATCCCACAAAAAAAGAATATCATCAATGTATCGATGCCAGCACAGCACATGGGAGGCGGCCGGCACGCCCGCGTCTCCAAAGATGAATCTCTCCCATGACCCGAGGAAGAGATTGGAATACACGGGCGCACAGGCCGCGCCCATGGCAGTGCCGCGTTTCTGCAAAAAGAACTGATCTTTGAAAGTGAAAAAGTTGTGGGTAAGGATATAGTGCAACAGCTCAAGGATCACTTTCTTTCATGTATCAGTACAGCTTTTATCCTGCGATTTCCTTCTCTTGTGTGTTCTTTCAACAGTCTGTTTTCTCTGCCCTCTCTGAGACTGAAGATGCTTTTTCTCCTCTCCACACTGGAGATCTGTGCACAACCCCCTCATCTCCCTCTCCCTCTTGGTTTCTCTAATACTGACAGATGGGAGGGGGAGAGCAGTGAATCATCAGCAGAAGGAATTGTAATTCATTTATATCGTTTTTGCAGATCTCTTATCTAGATAAAGGACTTATGGACACTCTATAGCAGTAAAATGTTTTTTTTGTAATGAAGACTAATTAGAACGTTACTTAGCTGTTAATTAGGATGCAAATAAACAATAAAACTAATTTTATATGAAAATGTACATAGCTTGAAAAATTCTGGGAGAAGATGTACATAGCATTTTAAAGGGGTTGCCCAGGGCTAAATATGGATGACCTACTGGTAGGATAGGTCAACAATATCAGATTTACCCTGGCAGTGGCTGTACGTAACCAATGTATGGATCCAGAACAGTGCAGCTCTGTACAATGCTTAGTGGTTGCTCCAAGGTACTGAACCTTTAACTTCCCACCTCTTGGACTTGCACTTATATGGAAATTAGGAACCCACCTTGCACTGCTGTGAATGGAAAAAATCAGACACATTTATGCAATTTTCCACGTACCTTAAGGAATCACATACATGTGATTGGCCCATAGACTATCACCAGTACGAGTGATATCTGTGAAAAATACAGATAGCGCTTGTTCATGAAAATCGAACGTATGACTGAGCCCTATGGGTTCATTATATACCTACCATGTGATAATGCTCCCAATCAACTTGACACCAAAACTTCCAGCCAGATGAAGAAGCCCCTTCCCAAGACATCAAACCCCATCTAATCTTCAAAATTACTGGAAAAAAAGAACACAAGAACCAGAGACTGATTGACATTTTGTCCTACTGTGACAGAGCAGAGGGGGAGGCTCCTGCTGCAGCCCTTTGTCTTACAGCTACACACAGGACAGTGAGGAAGAATGAGGGGACATGGCCGATCTCCTGAGACACAGATTTCTTTATATACAGTATTTTTCAAGGTTTAATTGTAATATGGTACAACACAGGATAAAAGAATAGGAGGATGATAAAGGATGTTCTATTTTGTTTTGGGGGTTTTTTTCAACTTTTTTTTAGCCGTTGTTTGTGGGTAAAAAAAAAAATTGTAAACTCAAGTGGGTGTACATGTCCTAGATGCACTAAATGGATAAAACAACCAATAATAAGAGAAGCACTAGGACAAAATTGAATATGAATAGTATAAATCTTTATTAATATTATTAAATTTTAAACAGGCGGCCACGGAGAATACATATCCAACATGGCAAATGCATATATGAAAAGTGGGTGAGCTGTACAGTGAGTACATTACACCTGATGAAGCATTAGTGAAGCGCTTGTCCCGTTGTTGGTGGGTGAGCTGTACAGTGAGAACATTACCCCTGATGAAGCATTAGTGAAACGCTTGTCCCGTAGTTGGTGAGTGAGCCATACAGTGAGTACATTGCCCCTGATGAAGCATTAGTGAAATGCATGTGGGTCGCTGTTGTGAGTTCATTGAGTTCTCCTTCCAGGCTCCCTCTGGTGGTAACAGGAGGTAGTGAGGCTACTTTAATCAGTAGAGATCTGCCACCTGATAATGAGGATGACCATTGGACCTCAGGAATCTCAGATTGGATTTTAGACAGCCGACGCCCTACTCTGGTGCTGGTGATTCCTTCTGCTTGTCAGGTCTTGGTTCTCAGCTCTGTTCCAGTCAGCTCAAGCTAAGTTTCTCTGCTAATGTTCACACTTGATTTTGTTGTTCTATTCAGTTTTTTGTGTGGTCAGCCAGCCCCGACTGGGGCTGTGCTGAATTTCCACTCTTATTTATCTGTATTTGCCAATTTGCTTTTTGTCGCTTATTAGATTGGCCTCTTTTTGCTCTGTCTCAGCATATTTCAGAGTGCTGATATAGTGGGAGAAGTCTAGTGACTTCAGGGTTAATTTTGTTATCAGACGTGTTGGACATTATATTGTAGGGTTTTGGGCAGATTTCAGACAGTGTCTTTCCTTTCATCTCCTTTCTAGTTAGTTTGGGCCCCATCGTTTGCTCAGCCTATTTTCCTGCCTGTGTTTGTGTTTTCATCTTGTTTCACCATCAATACATGTGTGGGGGCTGTCTATTCCTTTGGGGTCTGCTCTGGGGCAGTTATTTTTCCCCTTTTCTTGCTTTAGGCTTATTTAGTCCTCCGACCGTGACGAGGTGTCTAGGTTCATCGTAGGTACGCTCCAGCTGCTGCTAGTTGTGTGGTTAGGATCAGGGATCTGCAATCTGCGTAGTTACCAACCTCTCTGGTTTTTCTGGGCTTAGCGTGTTTAGGTTTTTTCTTCATCGGTGACCCATTCATAACAGAATCACCAGCCATACCGCAGATTCTAGGGTACTCAAAAGCAGGAAAAAGTTGTTAAAAAAAAAGTGTCAGAATTTTTTTTATAAATATATATATATATATATATATATATATATATATTTCCTCTTTTTCTCTGGGGCCGTAGGAGGATTTTTTTTTCCCTAATGGAGATTAAGCAATTGTCTGATCGTGTGGAGCAACTTGCTGCTGAAGTGCAGGGAATTTCCACCTACCTCATTCAGTCACATGCTGCTGAACCTAAGATCCCTACTCCTGATGTTTTTTCTGGGGATCGGTCTAAATTTCTGAATTTTAAGAATAATTGTAAATTATTTCTTGCCTTGAAGCCTAACTCATCGGGGAGCTCTGTGCAGCAGGTTAAAATTGTCATCTCCTTGCTGCGCGGCAATCCCCAGGATTGGGCTTTTTCTCTGACACCTGAAAATCCTATTCTGACTAATGTGGATGCATTTTTTCAGGCCTTGGGGTTGTTGTATGATGAACCTAATGCCGTTGATCAAGCTGAGAGAACTCTGTTGGCATTAGACCAGGGTCAGGATTCTGCAGAATTATACTGTCAAAAATTCTGAAAGTGGGCGGTCCTTACTACATGGAATGATAGTGCTTTGGCAGCTCTCTTTTGGAAGGGTTTATCAGAGACCGTAAAAGATATTATGGTGGGATTTCCTGTTCCCTCTGGTCTAGATGATTCCATGTCATTAGCCATTCAAGTTGATCGGCGTTTACGTGAACGTAAAACTACACGGGAGGCGCTGCCACCTTTTGAACAAACATCTGAACCTATGCAATGTGATGGGGTTTTGTCTAGGGCGCAACGTCAGGAGTTTAGAAGGCGTAATAAGCTGTGTTTTTTCTGTGGAGATGCCTCTCATACTATTTCTGTCTGCCCTAAACGAGAGAAATGTTTTGCACACACATTTGCTGTGGGCAGGGTACAACCTAAGTTCCTTTTAGCAATTACTCTGATCTGCTCCTTATCCACGTTTTCCACTAAGGCTTTTGTGGATTCAGGAGCAGCGTTGAATCTGATGGATTTGGACTATGCTAAACGTTGTGGTTTTTCCATGACGCCTCTGCGGATGCCTATTCCTTTGAAGGGTATTGATGCTACTCCTTTGGCGGAGAATAAACCTCAGTTTTGGACCCAGGTGATAATGCGAGTTACCCCAGACCACCAAGAAAATTGTAAATTTTTGGTGCTGCATAATTTGCATGATACTATTGTTCTGGGTTTTCCCTGGTTGCAAACTCATAATCCAGTTTTGGATTGGAAATCTGGGTCTGTGGTGAGTTGGGGTTGTTAGTGTGTTCTTAGGGACGCTCCTGTTTTCTCTACCTCTCCTCAGTCTCATGATATTCCTGATTATCTGGCCGATTTTTCTGATGTATTTAGTGAGAGTAAGTCTGCATCTTTGCCTCCTCTTAGGAGTTATGACTGTGCAATTGAGTTGATGCCTGGGTGTAAATTTCCCAAGGGTCGGCTTTTCAACTTATCAGTACCCGAACATGATGCTATGCGATCCTATATTAAGGAGTCGTTGGAGAAGGGTCATATTAGACCATCCTCGTCATCACCTTTAGGTGCTGTTTTTTTTTTTGTGGCCAAGAAAGATGGTTCATTAAGACCGTGTATTGATTATCGTTCCCTTAACAAGATGACGGTTAAATATCAGTACCCGTTACCTCTGATGTCTGATTTATTCGCCAGAGTTAAGAGTGCCTGCTTGACCTAGCTTGACCTCAGGTGGGCGTATAATCTTATTCGCATCAAGCACGGGGATGAATGGAAGACGGCGTTTAATACACCGGAGGGACATTTTGAGTACCTGGTGATGCCTTTTGGGCTCACTAATGCCCCTTCTGTCTTCTAGTCCTTTATGAATGATATTTTCCGTGACTTTGTGGATAAGTTTTTGATCATCTATCTGGATGATATTTTGATCTTTTCTAGTGATTGGGATTCTCATGTGGAACATGTCCGGACTGTGTTCCGGATTTTGAGGGAGAATTCCCTGTTTGTTAAGGGATCGAAATGCCTCTTTGGTGTACAGAGGATTTCATTTTTGGGATTTATCTTGTCTCCATTGACTATTGAAATGGACCCGGCCAAGGTACAGGCCATTTATGATTGGGTTCAGCCGACTTCTTTGAAGGCCCTCCAGAAGTTTTTGGGCTTTGCTAATTTCTATCGTAAATTTATAGGTAATTTTTCTGGTATTGTCAAACCACTGACTGATCTGACCAAGAAGGGCACTGATGTGCTGAATTGGTCTCCTGAGGCTGTCTCAGCATTTCAGGAGCTTAAGCCGAGATTTACTTCAGCTCCGGTTTTACGGCAACTTGATGTGTTGTGAGTTCATTTTTCCCTTCAACATTGAGGTCTGATGAACTCCCTCCTCTGGTGAAGGAAGGTAGTGAGGCTGATTACCAAACACATGGGCAGCTAGATGATGACTGGGTGGCTGGAATTGAGGACTGGATATAAGGCTGCCGACGCCCTTCTTCCTGGCTGGTGATTTTCCTGCTGGATTCTTGGAGACCAGTCTGATTCCTGCATCTCAAAGCTAAGTTTTCTGCTCTTCTTTGTACTCTTCAGTTTTGTTTTTGTGGTCTCTTTTCTTCTGGGCACTAAGAATGTCAAGGCAGACTCCCTCTCTAGGAGTTTCCTTGCTGATTCTCCTGTTGTGACTAAGCCTGCTACCATCTTAGGCGAGGGGGTAGTTCTTTCTGCCATCTCGCCCGATTTGAGACGTGCTCTGGAAGAGTTTCAGGAGGACAAACCTGAGCGTTGTCCCAGTGGAAAGTTGTATGTTCCTGACCAGTGGAGGAAGAGAGTGATGTCTGAAGTTCATTGCTCTGCATTGGCTGGTCATCCAGGTATTTTTGGTACTAGAGATCTGGTGAGTCGGTCTTTTTGGTGGCCCGCCTTGTCTCATGATGTCAGGAATTTTGTGCAGTCCTGTGGGACTTGCTCCCGGTCTAAACCTTGTTCTCGCTCTAGTGGCTTGTTGATGCCTTTGCCGGTGCCCAGGAGGCCATGGACCCATATTTCAATGGATTTTATCTCTGATATGCCTGTCTCTCAGAGAATGACTGTTATTTGGGTGATTTGTGATAGATTCTCTAAGATGGTCCATCTTGTACCACTCCCTAAGTTGCCATCTTCCTCTGAGTTGGTGCCCTTGTTTTTGCAACAGGTGGTTCGCTTGCACGGGATTCCTGAGAACATTGTATCTGACAGAGGAGTTCAGTTTGTGTCTAGATTTTGGAGGGCTTTCTGTTCCAAGCTGGGAATTCAGTTGTCCTTCTCCTCTGCGTTTCACCCTCAGACCAATGGGCAGACGGAGAGAACAAACCAGACTTTGGAGTCGTATTTGAGATGTTTTATTTCTGCCGATCAGGATGATTGGGTTTCATTTTTGCCCTTGGCCGAATTTGCTTTAAATAATAGAGCTAGTTCTGACACTTTGATGTCACCTTTTTTTTGTAACTTTGGTTTTCACCCTCGATTTTCTTCAGGGCAGGTGGAGCCTTCTGCCTGCCCAGGTGTTGACACTGTGGTGGAGAGAATGCACCAGATCTGGGACCAAGTAGTGGATAAGTTGTCTCTCTCCCAGGAAAAGGCCCAGCGGTTTTCCAACCGGCGTAGGACCGTTGGTCCCCAGTTTAAGGTGGGTGATATGGTTTGGTTGTCATCAAAAAATATCGCTATGAAGGTGGCTTCTCCTAAGTTTAAGCCTAGATTTATTGGACCTTACAAGATTTTGGAGATTATTAATCCGGTCTCTTTTTGGTTGGCCCTTCCTGTCACATTTAAAATTCATAATGTGTTTCGTAAGTCCTTGTTGAAGAGGTTTGTTGAACCAGTAGTTCCTGTGGTGGCACATCCTGACCCTATATTGGTTGAAGGTAACATGGAATATGAGGTAGAGAAGATACTGGATTCCCGTCTGGCTAGACAGAGACTCCAGTATTTGGTTAAGTGGAAAGGTTATGGTCAGGAGGATAATTCCTGGGTCTCTGCCTCTGATATTCATGCCGAAAGATTGGTGCGTGCCTTTCATCGGGCTCACCCAGATCGCCCTGGTGGCATGGATGAGGGTTCGGTGACCCCTCCTCAAGGGGGAGGTACTGTTGTGAGTTTATTTTTCCCTTCAACATTGAGGTCTGATGAACTCCCTCCTCTGGTGAAGGAAGGTAGTGAGGCTGATTACCAAACACATGGGCAGCTAGATGATGACTGGGTGGCTGGAATTGAGGACTGGATATAAGGCTGCCAACGCCCTTCTTCCTGGCTGGTGATTTTCCTGCTGGATTCTTGGAGACCAGTCTGATTCCTGCATCTCAAAGCTAAGTTTTCTGCTCTTCTTTGTACTCTTCAGTTTTGTTTTTTGTTTTGCCTTGTTTTTTGGGGAGTTCTGCCATCCCCGGCCGGAGGTGAGCTGAACTCCATTTTTGTCTCTGATCTGTTGATATTTTGCTCTGTCTTCAGAATATACCTGAGTGCTGATATAGTCTTTTGAAGCCTAGCGACTTCAGGGCCTGTTTTTCCTATCAGTCTGTTGGCTCATTTTGATAGGGTTTTTGCAGATGGCAGACAGCAGCTTTCCTATCCTGTCCTATGTAGTTAGCTTGGGCCCCATCATTTGCTCAACCTATCTTTCTATCTGTGTTAGTGTTTTCATCTTGCTTCACCGTCATTATATGTTGGGGGCTGCCGATTGCTTTGGGGTCTGCTCTGGGGCAGTTTAGTTTTTCCCCTTTCTGTCTTTAGGATATATAGTTCTCCGGCTGTGATCGAGGGGTCTAGGGCACCGTAGGAACCCCCCACGGCTACTGCTAGTTGTTGTGGATAGGTTCAGGGGTCTGCAATCCGATAGCTGCCAACCTCTCTGGTTTTTCTGGACTTAGCTGGTATTTTGTTTTTTCCTCCTTCGGTGACTCATCATAACACTGATGTCTCACTTTCATTTCAGGTGGAGGTAGATGCTTCTGAGATTGGTGCAGGAGCTGTTTTGTCCCAAAAAGACCCTGTGACTTCTAAGATGAATCCCTGTGCCTTCTTTTCTCGAAAGTTCTCCCCATCTGAACGCAACTATGACGTGGGGAATCGGGAATTGTTGGCCATGAAATGAGCATTTGAGGAGTGGAGACATTGGTTGGAGGGAGCTAGACATCACGTTGTGGTCCTCACGATCACAAGAATTTGATTTATCTGGGGTCGGCCAAATGCTTGAATCCTAGACAGGCTAGATGGGCCTTGTTTTTCACGCATTTTAATTTTGTGGTCTCTTTTCTTCCGGGCACTAAGAATGTTAAGGCAGACGCCCTTTCTAGAAGTTTCTTTGCCGATTCTCTTAATGTGACCGAGCCTACTACCATCCTAGGTGAGGGGGTAGTTCTTTCTGCCATTTCACCCGATTTGAGATGCGCCCTGGAGGAATTTCAGGAGGATAAACCTGAGCATTGCCCTATGGGAAAATTGTATGTTCCTGACCAGTGGAGAAGGAGAGTGATGTCTGAAATTCATTGCGCCGCATTGGCTGGTCATCCAGGTATTTTTGGTACCAGAGATTTGGTGAGTCGGTCCTTTTGGTGGCCTGCCTTATCTCGTGATGTCAGGAATTTTGTACAGTCCTGTGGGACTTGTTCTCAGTCTAAACCCTGTTCTCGTTCTAGTGAGTTGCTGATGCCCCTGCCGGTGCCCAAGAGGCCATGGACCCATATCTCAATGGATTTTATTTCTGATCTTCCTGTTTCTCAGAGAATGACTGTTATCTGGGTGATTTGTGATAGATTTTCGAAGATGGTCCATCTGGTACCACTCCCAAAGTTGCCATCTTCCGCTGAGTTGGTGCCCTTGATTTGCAACAGGTGGTTCGGTTACATGGGATTCCTGAGAACATTGTGTCCGACAGAGGAGTCCAGTTTGTTTCCATATTCTGGAAACCCTTTTGTTCCAGTCTGGGAATTCAGTTATCCTTCTCCTTCAAGTTTCATCCCCAGACCAATGGACAGACGGAGAGAACAAACCAGACCTTGGAGTCTTATTTAAGATGTTTTATATCTGCTGATCAGGATGATTGGGTCTCATTTTTGCCCTTGGCCGAATTCGCGCTGAACAATAGAGCTAGTTCTGCCACTTTGATGTCACCCTTTTTCTGTAATTTTGGGTTTCATCCTCGATTCTCTTCAGGGCAAGTGGAATCTTCATCCTGCCCAGGTGTGGACACTGTGGTTGAGAGAATGCAGCAGATATGGGACCAAGTGGTGGATAAGTTGTCACTCTCTCAGGAAAAAGCCCAGCGAATTTCCAATCGGCATAGGACAATTGGTTCCCGGTTTAAAGTGTGTGATATGGTTTGGTTGTCGTCTAAGCATATTCCTATGAACATTGCATCTCCAAAATTTAAGCCAAGATTTATTGGACCTTATAAGATTTTGGAGATTCTTAATCCTGTTTCTTTTCGATTGGCTCTTCCAGTTACGTTCAAGATCCATAACATATTTCACAAATCTCTGTTGAAGAGGTTTGTTGAGCCAGTGGTTCCTATGGCAGCACCTCCTGACCCTGTGTTGGTTGAAGGCAATGTGGAATATGAGGTAGAGAAAATATTGGATTCTCGTTTGGTTAGACGGAGACTCCAGTATTTGGTCAAATGGAAGGGTTATGGCCAGGATGATAATTCTTGGGTCTCTGCCTCTGATATTCATGCCAATAGATTGGTTCGTGCTTTTCACCGGGCCCATCCTGATCGGCCTGGTGGCGTGGATGAGGGTTCGGTGACCCCTTCTCAAGGGGGGAGGTACTGTTGTGAGTTCATTGAGTTCTCCTTCCAGGCTCCCTCTGGTGGTAACAGGAGGTAGTGAGGCTACTTTAATCAGTAGAGATCTGCCACCTGATAATGAGGATGACGATTTGGACCTCAGGAATCTCAGATTGGATTTAAGACAGCCGACGCCCTACTCTGGTGCTGATGATTCCTTCTGCTTGTCAGGTCTTGGTTCTCAGCTCTGTTCCAGTCAGCTCAAGCTAAGTTTCTCTGCTAATGTTCACACTTGATTTTGTTGTTCTATTCAGTTTTTTGTGTGGTCAGCCAGCCCCGGCTGGGGCTGTCCTGAATTTCCACTCTTATTTATCTGTATTTGCCAATTTGCTTTTTGTCCCTTATTAGATTGGCCTCTTTTTGCTCTGTCTCAGAATATTTCAGAGTGCTGATATAGTGGGAGAAGTCTAGTGACTTCAGGGTTAATTTTGTTATCAGAAGTGTTGGACATTATTTTGTAGGGTTTGGGCAGATTGCAGACAGTGTCTTTCCTTTCATCTCCTTTCTAGTTAGTTTGGGCCCCATCGTTTGCTCAGCCTATTTTCCTGCCTGTTTGTGTTTTCATCTTGTTTCACCATCAATACATGTGTGGGGGCTGTCTATTCCTTTGGGGTCTGCTCTGGGGCAGTTATTTTTCCCCTTTTCTTGTTTTATGCTTATTTAGTCCTCCGACCGTGACGAGGTGTCTATGTTCATTGTAGGTATGCTCCGGCTGCTGCTAGTTGTGTGGTTAGGATCAGGGATCTGCAATCTGCATAGTTACCAACCTCTCTGGTTTTTCTGGGCTTAGCGTGTTTAGGTTTTTTCTTCCTCGGTGACCCATTCATAACAGAATCACCAGCCATACCGTAGATTCTAGGGTACTCAAAAGCAGGAAAAAGTTGTTTAAAAAAAAGTGTCAGAATTTTTTTATATATATATATATATATATATTTCCTCTTTTTCTCTGGGGCCGTAGGAGGATTTTTTTTTCCCTAATGGAGATTAAGCAATTGTCTGATTGTGTGGAGCAACTTGCTGCTGAAGTACAGGGAATTTCCACCTACCTCATTCAGTCACATGCTGCTGAACCTAAGATCCCTACTCCTGATGTGTTTTCTGGGGATCGGTCTAAATTTCTGAATTTTAAGAATAATTGTAAATTATTTCTTGCCTTGAAGCCTAACTCATCGGGGAGCTCTGTGCAGCAGGTTAAAATTGTCATCTCCTTGCTGCGCGGCAATCCCCAGGATTGGGCTTTTTCTCTAACACCTGAAAATCCTATTCTGACTAATGTGGATGCATTTTTTCAGGCCTTGGGGTTGTTGTATGATGAACCTAATGCCGTTGATCAAGCTGAGAGAACTCTGTTGGCATTAGACCAGGGTCAGGATTCTGCAGAATTATACTGTCAAAAATTCTGAAAGTGGGCGGTCCTTACTACATGGAATGATAGTGCTTTGGCAGCTCTCTTTTGGAAGGGTTTATCAGAGACCGTAAAAGATATTATGGAGGGATTTCCTGTTCCCTCTGGTCTAGATGATTCCATGTCATTAGCCATTCAAGTTGATCGGCGTTTACGTGAATGTAAAACTACACGGGAGGCGCTGCCACCTTTTGAACAAACATCTGAACCTTTGCAATGTGATGGGGTTTTGTCTAGGGCGCAACGTCAGGAGTTTAGAAGGCGTAATAAGCTGTGTTTTTTCTGTGGAGATGCCTCTCATACTATTTCTGTCTGCCCTAAACGAGAGAAACGTTTTGCACACACATTTGCTGTGGGCAGGGTACAACCTAAGTTCCTTTTAGCAATTACTCTGATCTGCTCCTTATCCACGTTTTCCACTAAGACTTTTGTGGATTCAGGAGCAGCGTTGAATCTGATGGATTTGGACTTTGCTAAACGTTGTGGTTTTTCCATGACGCCTCTGCGGACGCCTATTCCTTTGAGGGGTATTGATGCTACTCCTTTGGCGGAGAATAAACCTCAGTTTTGGACCCAGATGATAATGCGAGTTACCCCAAACCTCCAAGAAAATTGTAAATTTTTGGTGCTGCATAATTTGCATGATACTATAGTTCTGGGTTTTCCCTGGTTGCAAACTCTTAATCTAGTTTTGGATTGGAAATCTGCGTCTGTGGTGAGTTGGGGTTGTCAGTGTGTTCTTAGGGACGCTCCTGTTTTCTCCACCTCCCCTCAGTCTCATGATATTCCTGATTATCTGGCCGATTTTTCTGATGTATTTAGTGAGAGCAAGTCTGCATCTTTGCCTCCTCTTAGGAGCTATGACTGTGCAATTGAGTTGATGCCTGGGTGTAAATTTCCCAAGGGTCGGCTTTTCAACTTATCAGTGCCCGAACATGATGCTATGCGATCCTATATTAAAGAGTCGTTGGAGAAGGGTCATATTAGACCAACCTCGTCATCACCTTTAGGTGCTGTTTTTTTTTTTGTGGCCAAGAAAGATGGTTCATTAAGACCGTGTATTGATTATCGTTCCCTTAACAAGATGACGGTTAAATATCAGTACCCGTTACCTCTGATATCTGATTTATTCTCCAGAGTTAAAAGTGCCTGCTGGTTTACTGAGCTTGACCTCAGGGGGCGTATAATTTTATTCGCATCAAGCACGGGGATGAATGGAAGACGGCGTTTAATACTCCGGAGGGACATTTTGAGTACCTGGTGATGCCTTTTGGGCTCACTAATGCCCCTTCTGTCTTCCAGTCCTTTATGAATGATATTTTCCGTGACTTTGTGGATAAGTTTTTGATCATCTATCTGGATGATATTTTGATCTTTTCTAGTGATTGGGATTCTCATGTGGAACATGTCCGGACTGTGTTCCAGATTTTGAGGGAGAATTCCCTGTTTGTTAAGGGATCGAAATGCCTCTTTGGTGTACAGAGGATTTCATTTTTGGGATTTATCTTGTCTCCATTGACTATTGAAATGGACCCGGCCAAGGTACAGGCCATTTATGATTGGGTTCAGCCTACTTCTTTGAAGGCCCTCCAGAAGTTTTTGGGTTTTGCTAATTTCTATCGTAAATTTATAGGTAATTTTTCTGGTATTGTCAAACCACTGACTGATCTGACCAAGAAGGGCACTGATGTGCTGAATTGGTCTCCTGAGACTGTCTCAGCATTTCAGGAGCTTAAGCCGAGATTTACTTCAGCTCCGGTTTTACGGCAACCTGATGTCTCACTTTCATTTCAGGTGGAGGTAGATGTTTCTGAGATTGGTGCAGGAGCTGTTTTGTCCCAAAAAGACCCTGTGACTTTTAAGATGAATCCCTGTGCCTTCTTTTCTCGAAAGTTCTCCCCATCTGAATGCAACTATGACGTGGGGAATCGGGAATTGTTGGCCATGAAATGAGCATTTGAGGAGTGGAGACATTGGTTGGAGGGAGCTAGACATCAAGTTGTGGTCCTCACCGATCACAAGAATTTGATTTATCTGGGGTCGGCCAAATGCTTGAATCCTAGACAGGCTAGATGGGCCTTGTTTTTCACGCGTTTTAATTTTGTGGTCTCTTTTCTTCCGGGCACTAAGAATGTTAAGGCAGACGCCCTTTCTAGAAGTTTCTTTGCCGATTCTCTTAATGTGACCGAGCCTACTACCATCCTAGGTGAGGGGGTAGTTCTTTCTGCCATTTCACCCGATTTGAGATGCGCCCTGGAGGAATTTCAGGAGGATAAACCTGAGCGTTTCCCTATGGGAAAATTGTATGTTCCTGACCAGTGGAGAAAGAGAGTGATGTCTGAAATTCATTGCTCCGCATTGGCTGGTCATCCAGGTATTTTTGGTACCAGAGATTTGGAGAGTCGGTCCTTTTGGTGGCCTGCCTTATCTCGTGATGTCAGGAATTTTGTACAGTCCTGTGGGACTTGTTCTCGGTCTAAACCCTGTTCTCGTTCTAGTGAGTTGCTGATGCCCCTGCCGGTGCCCAAGAGGCCATGGACCCATATCTCAATGGATTTTATTTCTGATCTTCCTGTTTCTCAGAGAATGACTGTTATCTGGGTGATTTGTGATAGATTTTCGAAGATGGTCCATCTGGTACCACTCCCAAAGTTGCCATCTTCCGCTGAGTTGGTGCCCTTGTTTTTACAACAGGTGGTTCGGTTACATGGGATTCCTGAGAACATTGTGTCCGACAGAGGAGTCCAGTTTGTTTCCATATTCTGGAAACCCTTTTGTTCCAGTCTGGGAATTCAGTTATCCTTCTCCTTCAAGTTTCATCCCCAGACCAATGGACAGACGGAGAGAACAAACCAGACCTTGGAGTCTTATTTAAGATGTTTTATATCTGCTGATCAGGATGATTGGGTCTCATTTTTGCCCTTGGCCGAATTCGCGCTGAACAATAGAGCTAGTTCTGCCACTTTGATGTCACCCTTTTTCTGTAATTTTGGGTTTCATCCTCGATTCTCTTCAGGGCAAGTGGAATCTTCGTCCTGCCCAGGTGTGGACACTGTGGTTGAGAGAATGCAGCAGATATGGGACCAAGTGGTGGTTAAGTTGTCACTCTCTCAGGAAAAAGCCCAGCGAATTTCCAACCGGCATAGGACCATTGGTCCCCGGTGTAAAGTGGGTGATATGGTTTGGTTGTCGTCTAAGAATATTCCTATGAAGGTTGCATCTCCAAAATTTAAGCCAAGATTTATTGGACCTTATAAGATTTTGGAGATTCTTAATCCTGTTTCTTTTCGATTGGCTCTTCCAGTTACGTTCAAGATCCATAACATATTTCACAAATCTCTGTTGAAGAGGTTTGTTGAGCCAGTGGTTCCTATGGCAGCACCTCCTGACCCTGTGTTGGTTGAAGGCAATGTGGAATATGAGGTAGAGAAAATATTGGATTCTCGTTTGGTTAGACGGGGACTCCAGTATTTGGTCAAATGGAAGGGTTATGGCTAGGATAATTCTTGGGTCTCTGCCTCTGATATTCATGCCAATAGATTGGTTCGTGCTTTTCACCGGGCCCATCCTGATCGGCCTGGTGGCGTGGATGAGGGTTCGGTGACCCCTCCTCAAGGGGGGGTACTGTTGTGAGTTCATTGAGTTCTCCTTCCAGGCTCCCTCTGGTGGTAACAGGAGGTAGTGAGGCTGATTTAATCAGTAGAGATCTGCCACCTGATAATGAGGATGACGATTTGGACCTCAGGAATCTCAGATTGGATTTAAGACAGCCGACGCCCTACTCTGGTGCTGGTGATTCCTTCTGCTTGTCAGGTCTTGGTTCTCAGCTCTGTTCCAGTCAGCTCAAGCTAAGTTTCTCTGCTAATGTTCACACTTGATTTTGTTGTTCTATTCAGTTTTTTGTATGGTCAGCCAGCCCCGGCTGGGGCTGTCCTGAATTTCCACTCTTATTTATCTGTATTTGCCAATTTGCTTTTTGTCCCTTATTAGATTGGCCTCTTTTTGCTCTGTCTCAGAATATTTCAGAGTGCTGATATAGTGGGAGAAGTCTAGTGACTTCAGGGTTAATTTTGTTATCAGAAGTGTTGGACATTATTTTGTAGGGTTTTGGGCAGATTGCAGACAGTGTCTTTCCTTTCATCTCCTTTCTAGTTAGTTTGGGCCCCATCGTTTGCTCAGCCTATTTTCCTGCCTGTGTTTGTGTTTTCATCTTGTTTCACCATCAATACATGTGTGGGGGCTGTCTATTCCTTTGGGGTCTGCTCTGGGGCAGTTAGTTTTCCCCTTTTCTTGCTTTAGGCTTATTTAGTCCTCCGGCCGTGACGAGGCATCTAGGTTCATCGTACGTACGCTCTGGCTGCTGCTAGTTGTGTGGTTAGGATCAGGGATCTGCAATCTGCATAGTTACCAACCTCTCTGGTTTTTCTGGGCTTAGCATGTTTAGGTTTTTTCCTCCTCGGTGACCCATTCATAACAGGTCGCCCTCACACCCAGGGCTGTGGGGTACTCAGTACCGGGCCCGGTGGATCTCAATGGGAGTTGTCACAGCAGCTGTGACCCAGCCCGTGGCCCTGGGTGTCCATTGTAAATGTTCAGTGTGAATTAATAAGTCGTGACGCCATCTGTGGTGTTCGGCAATGTAGATGCTGCAGATAGATCCTCTGGGACAGATGGTGTTGTGCAGCAGTGATGGTATAGGCTTCCACAGGCAGGGCTGCTGTCCCAGGGCAGAGTACATATGGTGACACTTGGATGGAGTAGTGTCAGGCGCAGGGTATGTAGCAGTGTCCGGCAGGTTGACGCAGGAATAAGTGGAGGACACCAGGGCATGTAGTTCCAAAGCTTTACTCACAGTCTGTCATACAAACAGGTGCCCGCTTCCGTGCCGTGTCCTCCGGGTCAGGGACTCAGTCAACCCCCAGGCCAGATGGAATACTCCTTTCCAACACTCCGTCAACTTGTGCCTTTCTGAACGTCTCCTCTTATAGCGCCTTTAGATGAAGTACTTCTAGTACTGATTTACACTGGAGTTCCTCCTGTCCAATGTTCCTATGAACTCTACTTGTACGGCAGACAGCTGTAGCCTCCTTCGGGGTCTCCTTGCTACTAAGTCCCGGCTCACTATCCAGTTGCTGTTGTGCCCCCAAGTCTTGTGTGGGAATAAACCATTTACAGCTTCCTATTCCTCCAGTGTCTGCTGCAGGACCATTAGTATCCGTACAACCTCGGGGACCGGGCCCCGGCCTTGCGCTTAGAACTTCTAGGAAGGGTTCTCTCCTCACCCACGTCCTCTGTTCTCTTTTACTCTTCACGTTCCTTACTAATCCTTTCTTTCTATGGAGAGTCAAGCTTTCAGTCTATGTTGCTCTCTTTCTCCCTTTCCCGTGCCAGCAGACCCAGATCACTGGGATCTGCTGCAGCACTTCCATCCATCTATCCCTCTTTCTAGGGATCGTCTTCTCTCTCCTTCCAACTACTGACTTTCTGTCCTAAACTCTTCCCGCTCCTTGTAATGTAATCTGACTCCACCCACCTCCCAGCATGTTTCGTGTTCCAAGCAGGGAGCCACCAATGGGTGCTTTGCTATACTCCAGCAGGGAGCCGCCGAAGGTGCTTTGCTACACTACTTTGTGGTGTGGGAGTGCAGGTGTTGGATCGTGGTCAGGAGTCTCCACCTTACCTGGATGGTGGGATACCACACCTCAGGAGGAGGTGCAGTACCTCTGTGGCGACTGAGCCTCAGGGGCACCACACATGTCCCGTATTTGGTGGATGAGCCATACAGTGAGAACATTACCCCCGATGAAGCATTAGTGAAACGCATGTAACGTAGTTAGTGGATGAGCCATACAATGAGAACATTACCTCTGATGAAGCATTTTGAAATGCATGTGCTGTAGTTGGTGGGTGAGCCATACAGTGAGCACATTGCCCCTGGTGAAGCATTAGTAAAACGCATGTCCCGTAGTTGGTGGGTGAGCCATAGAGTGAGCACATTGCCCATGATGAAGCATTAGTGAAACGCATGTGCCGTAGTTGGTGGGTAAGCCATACAGTGAGCACATTGCCCCTGATGAAGCATTAGTGAAACGCATGTCCCATAGTTGGTGAGTGAGCCATACAGTGAGCACATTACCCCTGATGAAGCATTAGTGAAACTCATGTCCAGTAGCTGGTGGGTGAGCCTGAATGTATCTTGTTGATGATATGTCCTGATAATTCTAAGCATTGTTAAACCTCATATACCTTATCTTTGGAGACTTCTAAATAGTGTTCGCATCTTAACCCTTCATTTCTATTTTTATATTACGCTTACACTTGCTATGTGACCCATTTATATACTTGTCCGTTCCATGGATGTACTTTTTTTTTTCCATATCATCTGTATTTTGGAATTTTCCATTATTTCACATCTACTTACCTTGGTTAGGTATCGAAGTGGATACACATTCTTGTTTACTATTTTGCATTATCTCCATTTTTCAGGGTAATTTTCTCCCGGTATGGTTCACCCACTTTTCATATCTGTATTTGTCATGTTGGATAATTATTCTCCCTTTCTCTATTTTTAATATGTAACCATATTAATAAAGATTAATACTATTCATATTCATTTTTGTTCTAGCACTTCTTTTCTTATTGGTTGTCATTTTCTCTTTTTTAATGCAAAATGTTCTGCTTATAGATGCGCCCCGATGTTGTGCGGAGCCTCGCGCCCCGGTGTTGTGCGGAGCCTCACACTGCACAATATGTCTATACTTCAAAAATTGCAATTGTTTTCAAATATTTTTATAGATTTATATTATAACAAGAAAAGGTAAGGTGAGAATGGGGACGCATAGGAGGAAAAAATTGGGAAATGGGGGGATTGCAATTGTTAATGCAAGTTCTGCACAGACACTGAAAAATAAGGTAATGCTGGGCAATGTGGGGAATATCTGACCCAAGTAGCATCACTGGTCCATACATTGTCCTCCGTGACCGTGATGGATTAATACTAAATCACAATCCAAAGGATTAGAAATAATCTCATTTTCTTCTTTTTCACAGACTGAGGATCAGATCAGGGAAAAAGGCCACAAGTTTTGTCATTCTTTTGCACATCATAAAACGATTGTGTGGTTTGGCAAAACGTGGGAACATTTAATCTAACGACAACACAACTAAGTGCTGGAATTGAAGTCTTTCTTCACTTCAGTAATAATAGTCTGTAGTAATTATAGTAACACTACATATTGTAGAGTGACAGTGAGGGGAGCCTGGTCCTCGGAGAAAGATAAAACACGGGTCACATATAAATCTCCGCTTTTTGACAATCTGAAATAAAAGTTCTCTTGGGAACAAAAGAAAGACGGCAAGACTTCCGAGTAGATAAATATAGCAATATTTTATACGCTGCCAACGCTAACAACATGTTTAGCTTCAGAGACACCTGCTTTTAAGAAGACGTGGAGATCGCCTCCAAATGAAAAAGAATTTTAATTATATATCACAGCACATGGAGTTCATACAGCCGCATAAGAAAGAGAAGAAGTATGGATGGTAATCCTGCATTACTGATATCGATACTGATTATTGGGAGACATTATGTGCCTGCTACTGATAGGAGAAAAGGATCCATTCTCTGGATTTACCCTCTTTAGGTCTTAAGGGAGCAGTGGGTGTCTGATGGCTGGGGTCTGACCACTGGGATCCCCAGCGATTGTGAGTGCGGGTGGATCCTGAGTTTCCATAAGTGAATTCCGGTCCAGATTGCACGTTTGTTCTGCTTTTCGTTCACACAGGAGACTCATGGTTCTCCTATTCTTGCAGGTCCCAGTAGTCAGTTACTTTATGATCTAAAACTTATCATCTGTTTTGTGGATAGGCGATCATTTTGAGATAACCCCTTTAATACCATGAGGTGCATTCATACAATCCAATCATAGCTATTGGCCAAATACTTGATCGATAGACGTTGATTCCTCCCAACTCCACCTTTCACGTGCAAGTTCTCGGAATATGGAGAGTGAGGGTAAGTCGCTGCCTGACTTCTACTCTTGCAGGGTGGCTTATCTCCATTGAAATCAATATAATTGGGCACGTTGAAATATGATGATCCTTCTTTCCCCTGAAATTTTGCAATGTCGGTGGCTCAGTGGTTAGCACTGCAGCCTTGCAGCGCTGGAGTCCTCCTGAGTTCAAATCCCACCAAGTTTGTATGTTCTCCCCGTGTTTGTGTTGGTTTCCTCCTGGTACTCCGGTTTCCTCCCACATTCCAAAGACATACTGATAGGGAATTTAGATTGTGAGCCCCATTGGGGTCAGCGATGACAATGTAAAGCGGTGGGGAATAAGATAGAGCTATATAAGAAAAGCATAATAAATAATCCCTACACACATTAGATAATTTGGCCACCATTATCCAACCTTAATGCAATATCCATGAGAACCTTTAGGCTACGTCGACACAACCGTATTATTGGTTAGAGTGCTGTCCGTGAAAAAAAAATCTGAGCGTACCAATTTTTTTTATCATGGGCCGAATGTCCACGTGAACCAGCGTTCTACTTATTCTGGATGAGACTCATCTATTCAAGTCAATGGTGCGCCAAAAAAATCAGATTCCATATGGATCAGCTTTATAGCATCCGATCTTTATGGGTACATTGCACATTTATAAAAGAGGAAACTGTATTTGGTCTTGTAAATTATAATGACTGCATATGTATAAAAACTGATGACCGTACAGATGAAAAATCATCCATTTTTTCTGGATTTATTTATACGCTCGTGTGAACTTTGTCTCAGGCTGTGTAGCAATTTTTAAATTGGTAATATTAAGTAGTGTCTAGCGTCTCTATAAACATACATCCAGATACCAGTCCCATTCAAAAACTAGTTCTATATTTCCCACATATGAGGACACTATTATTATTAATGGCACATGTTATGAATTTTCATCGCTGTCCAGGTTAGAAGGGTGGTTTAAAGTGGTCCTGTTGAACATAATCCCGAAAACTTGATGTAAACAGGTTGACCTTACATCACCTCTCTCACTCAAAGGGTATCATGGTGTAGAGCAAGATGGTAATGGAGGCTTGAATGGAGGACTGTCCTGTTCAGCGATGAGTCCCACTTTTAGCAAAATATCCGAAGATTGGTCTGAAGACACCACGTGGGCAACGCCATGAAAAGGCCTTCATGAGGGACCATCACACTGCTCCTACTCCTAGGTGACAGGTGCCATAATACACTATAGCTGGGCCTCTCTAGTCTTCATTCTAGGTACACTAACAGCTTGGTGCTACATTGATTTGGTTGTGGAAACAGTGGTACAGAAATTTCTCTTCAGTATCTCAGGAGCCATTTTCAACACGATAACTCTAGTCCAAATATTGTTCATGCTACTGTCACCAGCCTCTGTGTCCTAAACATGCAACCATGTTCTGCAGCACCTCTGGACATGTCTCCCATTGAGCACATCTGGGACATCATTTGTCAGAAATTGCACAGGAAGCTGCCAACAGTGGATCTTGATGAGATGACCAAGTGCTTTCAGAGGAGCAGAACATTCCATTGATAGCAGCCAAGGCATGTGAGACTGGGGATTTGTGCACATGGTGCTCATACTTAATACTGAATAAATCAAAATATTTAAAAAAAACACTTTCCATTTTTTTCCTCAATTGTGTATCATTAGCATATCTATCCATCCTGTGATTTCCATAACCTCACGACTGTTCCTTCTTATTGCTGCAATATTAGGATTGAAATTACACCATGAAGAAGGAAAGGTCATGGCGTTATGGAAATCACAGGATGGATAGACATATTAATGACATGCAATTGTGGAAAAAATGATGTGTGTGAATATATATATATGTCAAACAAAAACCATGTAAAAGTAAACGGATCTGTCAAGGCATCAATATACACTGGCTGAATAATTGCCTGCGCTGATGTTTGTGAATGACACTTCTGTATGTTACGAGTGGTGTCAAGATGGCAATATGAACTATTTTTAGCTGCCTAAAGAGCCTGCATTACTATTAATGACAAATGTCTGACCTAATGCTCAGTATATTTCGCCTAGGGGTTGCCAGAGTCAGGCTGACCGTATTGTGAAACTTCGCACTCATTTTAAGTATGTATTTGTAATTAAAGGATCTATATTCCATATCTATGGTTTGTGTAATCCTGTACACTTCTGTCACATACCTCCCTGGGTGGGAGAGGTGTCAGATAAGTGTTAATATAGGAGCATAGCAAGGTATGAGACCCCGGTGTCTCCACCATCAGGAGTAATCCTGGGGACAGGGATAGCCTAGAGTCCGCCTAACTCGAGGGACAGTGTAGGAGCCAACTGTCTCTGTCAATAACATGACAATATCTTATTAGAAAAATTCTCTTCTTTCTCCTTCTGGACGTATCATTCATTCTCAAAATTCACAAATCAGGGGTGAAATGTGTCTTCAGTGAATACAGATTTTACCATTACTGAAAATGGAAATAAGAGATTGTGCTCACAAAATTCTATGAAGAACTGGAACTGTCATTTCAGGAGAAATTGCAACAGAATGTCTGTGTCTGCCCCTTGCTCCTTCCTCCTCTCCATAAAATTTTAAAAGCACCAACTGTCATCTCTTATCTCAGTAATGGGAAGATCGGTCTTCACTGAATACAGATTTTACCCATAAATTGAGAATTAAAGTTCAGTCCAGGAGCAGAAAGAAATTCAGATTTCACTGATAAGATATATTACAAAGTTGTTCATTTTCACATGTACTATTAATTTATAAAACGTCAATTAAAACAACGGTTACTCTTTAACCCCTTCCCGACATGCACTGTATATATTAATGGCACTGCGGTTACTGATTTCTCGCAAATCGCCATACATATACTGCGTGACGATCGTCGGGCTCATGCTGAGCGTCACTTCAAACAAATGCGAGTGTCATGAAAGCTAGCGCCCTGCAGCAACAACCGCAATCGGTGTTTAACCCCTCTGATGTGATGCCACTGTCAATGGTTACAGCAACATCGATGGGCATTGCAGAGGGAGTGAGCTCCCGGTCTGCTCCCATCGGCACAACACAATTGCGATCCCGTTGTGCCGATGGTCTCCATTGTGACCCCGGGCCGGCCGAAAGATGGCTGCGTGGTCACCCAGGGATGGTTGCCTGTAAGCTCCTGCTCAGAGCACTAGCTGACACGCTTCCTCCCTGCCAGTGATTTACAGATCTAATGCCCTCCAATGCAAAAGAATTAGATCAGCGATCAGGGCAGGAAAAAAAATCCCAAAAATCGAAATAGAAAGCAATCAAAAAATGTCATGTGCCCGAAAATGATACCAATAAAAACATCAACTTGTCCTGAGCATGATCACCCCGTACTTGAATGGACTCGTGAGGATAACAAGGTTAAAGAGGTTACATTTAATACATTTTATTTGGATAAGGAGGTCTTGACCAAATTGATAAAGAAGTCATGAAAAGAAAAATACTCAAATTTCAATAGAGAAGACAAGATTTTGCTAATAAAAGGGAATACAAGTGAACCCACCAGGGCAATATTAGACCACTAAAACCCAATCCTAAACAGACACCTGTACCAGCTGTCTCCCAACTATCCTCCAGAGATTTTTTTCATCCAGAGAACCCAGCGAAGATCTTAGTCGTGCATGAAGATCTGGCACTCGTGCCACCAGATGCGGTATCCACCGCAAATCTCTTGATACTTGCGGTGGATACCGCGTCCGGTGGAACGAGTGCCCGATCTTCATGCATGACTAAGATATTTTGCAGCTCTATATGCTCACCTTCCAACACGGATCTCCGTTATATTATAAAGCACATCAGGTCTCGCATCAGAGACATTCTCATACCCTGCATACTGAATGCAACACGTAACTGAAGGTCACAACAGACCAAAACGTTTTTCATGTGCTACAATAAATTCATTTTTCCATGCATCTAAGTTGAGTGCTAGGTTTATACTTAATGCACGTAGGTACTGACTCCACCCTTCCACACCAAAAGAATGGGGTTTATCGAGTAGTCCAAGAGTTTGAACGGGTATTCAGCAAACACCCTTTAGACTTTGGGAGGGTAAAAGGGGTCCAACATCATATCCCCACTGGAAATCATCCACCCATTAAAAAGAGGTACCGGCCTGTACCCCCCAGCTCAATATCAATGTGCCAAGACTATGTTATGAGAGATGAAGGAGGCTGGGGTGATCAGAGACAGTTGTAGCCCCTGGGCAGCTCCGTTAGTCCTCGTTAGAAAGAAAGATGGTACAATGAGGATGTGTGTTGACTATAGGCAAATTAACAGCATTACCCACAAGGACGCCTATCCGTTACCTAGGATAGAGGAATCACTAGCTGCATTGAGAATCGCTAACTATTTCTCTACCTTGGATCTCACCAGTGGGTATTGGCAGGTTCCCGTGGCAGAAGCAGACAATGAGAAGACCGCCTTCGCAACACCAGTGGGCCTCTCAGAATTCAACTACATGCCGTTCGGGCTTTGCAGCGCACCAGTAACGTTCCAGAGGTCGATGGAGTGCTGCCTTTGACACAAGAACTTCGAGACAGTTCTGTTGTACCTAGATGACGTCATTGTCTTCTCCAAGACCTACGAAGACCATTTGGAGCACCTGGCCGAGGTGTTCGAGGTGCTGTCCAACTTTGGCCTGAAAGTGAAACTGTCCAAATGCCACCTCCTGAAGCCCAAGGTGCAGTACCTGGGCCACGTAGTGAGTGCGGAAGGCGTGGCACCGGACCCCAACAAAGTCACTGTTATACAGGACTGGCAGATTCCCAGCAACATTCATGAAATATGTCAGTTCCTCAGGTTGGTAGGCTACTACCGAAGATTCATCAAGGGCTTCACTGAAATAGCCGCACTCCTGCAAAACCTTCTCATGGGCCAGCCCAAGAAAGCCAGGAAGAAGAGTCCTATGTTTGACTGGAATGACGAACTGGAAAGATCCTTCACTCAGCTGAAGTTGGCTCTCACGGGGGATGAATTTCTAGCCTACCCAGACTATGACCAACCATTCATCCTCTATACTGATGCCAGCATCGTGGGGCTGGGAGCAGTACTCTCGCCAGCAGGAAACTTCATCCCACTGAAAGGAACCCAGATAACTACAGCTCCTTTAAACTGGAGTTTCTCACCATAGTCTGAGCTGTGACTGAGCGATTCAAACACTACCTGGCTTTGGCGAAGTTTACCATATTCACGGACAACAATCCACTGACTCACTTGGAAACCGCAAAGCTAGGTGCACTGGAGCAGCAATGGATGGCCCGGCTGTCCAACTACGAGTTTACCATCAAGTACCAAGCGGGGCATAAGAACACCAATGCTGATGCACTGTCCAGAATGCCCATCTTACCAGATGGGGAAGAAGATCTCAAAGAATTCGAAGAAATCTAGTTACCCGCCTTTCACCGGCCAGTTGCGGCCCAATGCGCCCAAGGGTGAAAAACAAGTGCTAGATCGTGAAAGAGGCCACATTAAACCCATTGCCCCACCATGAGTGGGCATAGACGCAGGATAGCGACCCAGCAGTCCGTCTGGTGAAGGAGTTACTGGCGCAAGCTGACTCGTACCCCGGTCCAGATGCTCCACAAGAGACCCAACAGTTGTGGAAGGAAAAGGGCAGGCTATTCATCTACAAGGGAAAGCTGTGTCGGAGGAGTGTCAACGCCCAGACTCACAAACTGGTCTGGCAGGTGGTAGTCCCGAAGCGAGATGTGTCAATGGTCCTGGAAGAGTACCACGATGGAGCAGGACACTTCGGATGGAAGAAGTTGGAGGTCCTACTTCGCAAGAGATTCTACTGGGTTGGTATGAGGTAGGCCACTGAAGATTGGTGCCGAGAGTGTGGACCATGCAACCTGCGCTGGAAGGACCGTAGCAGCCAGCGAGTCCTATTACAGCCAATAATCACCAAACAGCCACTTGAACTGGTAGCTTTGGACCACATGAAGCTGACCCCAAGCCGTTAAGGCTATGTCTACGCCCTCACCATTGTTGACCATTACTCAAGGTTCCTGGTAGTCATGCCTGTCAAGGACCAAACAGCAAAGACAGTGGCCAAAGCATTTCAACAACACTTTTATTGACCGCACGATTACCCTGAATGAGTGCTTACAGACAAAGGCCCAGCCTTTGAAGCAGAAGTGTTCCAGGAGTTCTGTAACCTGTACGGCTGCAAGAAAATCAGGGTGACACTGTACCATCCACAGACAAATGGCATGTATGAGAAAGTGAACCAAGTGGTAATTAACCTATTGAAGACCTTGCCCTTGGAAGAGAGAAACCTACTTGATGAGAGCAAGACCTGGCAAGTTACCCATTGATTTGGACATGGGAATCCTGACACCTGAGATAACATCGCCAGATGCAGATTGGGATACAGAGCGGCAGCAGCAGTACGGCAAAGTGCAAGAATGCGTAGAGAAAGAGTCTAGGCCAAGCAACAGGATGTTGAGATGGCCGAACTTTTAAATTCCTATTTTGCATCTGTTTTCTCTCAGAAAGGAAATGTAACATCAACTATTCTTCACTGTCCTATTAAGGGAATAGAAGAATCCAGGATATCTATAAACAGAAAGATAGTGAGGGAACACTTAGCTAACCAAAATGAATTCAAGTCTCCAGGTCCAGATGAATTACACCCCAGAGTACTGAAGGAGATAGCAGAATAAATTTTTGAACCCCTCTCAATAATCTTTGAAAATTCATGGAGAATAGGAGAAGTCCCAGAAGACTGGAGAAGAGCAAATGTTGCTCCTATCTTCAAAAAGGGGAAGAAGGTGGACCCAGGCAACTATAGGCCGGTGAGTCTGACTTCTATACCAGGAAAGATCTTTGAACAAATTATTAAACAACATGTATGTCAGTACCTGGATAAGAATGAAGTGATTAAACAGAGTCAGCATGGGTTTGTAACTAATGCGTCATGTCAGACTAACTTAATTTCCTTCTATGACGGAATCACTGATTGGTTGGATCAGGGAAATGCTGTTGATATAGTATATCTTGACTTCAGCAAAGCATTTGACAAAGTATCTCACACAATCCTTATTGAAAAAATGACTAAGTATGGAATGAACAAGGCAACTGTTAGGTGGATTCATGACTGGCTTAGTGATTGGACCCAAAGAGTGGTCATAAATGGCTGTACATCCAATTGGAAGAATGTCTCAAGTGGGGTACCACAGGGCTCTGTCCTGGGTCCTATATTGTTCAACATCTTTATCAATGATTTAGATAAAGGAATTGAGGGTAAACTGATTAAATTTGCTGATGACACAAAGCTAGGAGGTATAGCTAATACTAGACAAGAGAGAGAGGATTCAGAAAGATATAAATAAACTGGAGCAGTGGGCAGCAACTAACAGAATGGTTTTTAACAGGGAAAAATGCAAAGTACTACATCTGGGCAGTAAAAATGAAAACAACATATACAGAATGGGAGGAATAGAGCTAAACAACAGCACATGTGAAAAAGACTTGGGTATACTAATAGATCACAGACTGAATATGAGTCAACAGTGTGATGCAGTAGCAAAAAAGGCAAAGGCAATTCTAGGATGTATTAACAGAAGCATATAGTCTAGATCACGTGAAGTCATTATTGCCCTCTACTCCTCTTTGGTCAGACCTCATCTGGAATACTGTGTCGAGTTTTGGGCACCACATTTTAAAAAAGACATCAACAAACTAGAGCAAGTTCAGAAAAGAGCGACCAGAATGGTGACCTGTCTGCAAACCCTGTCATATGAGGAAAGGTTTCAGGATTTGGGAATGTTTAGCTTGCAGAAGAGAAGACTGAGAGGAGACTTAATAGCTGTCTACAAATATCTCAAGGGCTGTCACATTGTAGAAGGATCATCTTTATTCTCATTTGCACGAGGAAAGACTAGAAGCAATGGGATGAAACGGAATGGGAGGATACACAGATTAGAGATTAGAAAAAACTTTTTGACAGAGTGATCAATGAGTGGAACAGGCTGCCACGAGAGGTGGTGAGTTCTCCTTCAATAGAAGTCTACAAACAGAGGCTGGGCAGACATCTGTCTGGGATGATTTAGCGAATCCTGCTTTGAGCAGGGGGTTGGACCAGATGGCCCAGGAGGTCCCTTCCATCTCTATGATTCTATGATTTTAAGCAAGACAGAAGCAAGAAAGAAACTACAATCAGCACGCGTCTGCAGTTCCCTTGTCACCTGGAGAACAGGTACTCAAAAGAAAGAGACAAGTACACAAACTTGATGATCAGTGGGAAGCTGAACCATATACCATCATGCCTTCAAACTTTGACAATACTAAGGTGTGCCTTATCAGCAAAATTGGAGGAGAAACCTCAGCAGCAGTGTCCAGTTATCACCTAAAACCATGCCCTGACCAACTGAAGGAAAGGATTGAAGACAAAGACATTCCTCAGTCAGTAGAAAAAGTGGAAGAAAATATCAGCACCGTCCTTGGCGAGTTCCCTTCAAATTGGACATGAGTGAACCAGGCCATAGTTGTGCCCGTCTTTTCTTAACCTTTCCTCAACTAGAAGTGGCAGAGAGAGATGTGATTCAAGACCAGCCTGAAGATCAATGAGCTCAAGCAGCAGATGCCACACAAGCAGTGGAGCAAGAGAATCTTCACCCTGCCAGCAGGGAATCTGCCGTGCCCACAGTGAGCAGAAGTGGTCCTAGAAAATCAGGTATACCCGTGCTACATAGAGTCACCAATAGCGTAGCTAGTAGAGAGTGCACTACACTAATGGTAGTTAGCACAGTGAATCTGATAAGGTCACCACCACCACCAGTGCTAAGTAGGTCTATCCGTAGTACCAAAGGCCTGCCCCCTATGAGGTTCCTCATATAAGTAGACTGTGTACATAGGAAATGTAAATAAGTTAATAATGTTTATAACTGACATTCATCCACTCAATGCCGACTTTTAATCCCATTGACTTGCATTGGGGTCGGGTTTCGGACGAAACTCCGACTTTTTTTTGCCCTAGTCGGATCAGTTTCATCTGAGACAAATTTTGTTTCATGAAACCCGATCCGACCAAAGTCGCTCAACTCTAGTCACTGGACCCGTAGAGACAGGACAATAATTGTAAATAGTTACCACTGGTGACTTCATAACAAAAACTGTCTGGCGTGACCAAAGAAGTAGTTCAACTTGGTGACCACTAATGCCCTGTAGTCATGCCCAGGGCCTACGTTGGGGGTTTGAGACGGGTTCCTGCATATTGTACTTTGTTAGGGTGAAAAGGACACCCCATTTCAGGACTTTGCCGAAGTTATGTATCTGTTCTTAAAATCCTGTAAAAAGTTATGTTTTATTTCTTTTATGTTTCCTCAGTCCGGGAGTACTGAATTGTACTTGGAGGGGAATGTGGCACCCCAGGAGTCCGGTTGCCACAATAGCCTTGCCTCCCTCCAGGGGGGAGCGATGTCATGCCTGGAAGCAAAGAAGGAATCTCCTTACCAGGTAGTTCCAGCATACAACACAATTGCTGCTCCAGGCCAGCAGAGGGAGCTCTAACCCGACTTCTGGGGAGCTGCTCTCTGGTCAGAAGCAGGAAGGTAGTAGTTAGTGCCTGAACAGGGTTGAGACAGGATGCGTGGAGAGAA